>NW_028259150.1:6094400-7313281 GCF_977971745.1 Zootermopsis nevadensis
ATTAACCTAGGCAGGCACTAGTTGAGGCAATCTCTGGTATCCGCTGAATAGCGTTGAGCAGGCAGCAGAACCTGTCTGGACGTAAAAGCAGTAACAGAAACTGTAGGCACTTCGTTGTCGCTTTATTGACTCAGCTGTCGGAACGTCTATATTAATTTCTAAATTATCCCAAATGTCAATTTAACTATAAAGAAATTCGGTAGATTTCATTTTGTAATTGGATTGAGATTCCAGGTTTTTATGGCGCTGAAAATAATTACGGATTCCGCTGTTTTTCTTGTTATGCGAGATTTTCAGGAGACAGTGACAGCGACTAAACGCCTGACAAGTTGATTGACAGCTTGGCGTTACATAAGTTAAAATTATTTAAGTTTACTTAGTTTTTTCTAAGCTGTGTCAATATCTACGTGTTCCTTTACAATGAAAAGGCGAAGAAACCATTTATTTGTAATGTCTTGAAGTGATATGTATCTAACTAGGATTAATTTTCTCCGGTGGGGATATTTGCAAGAGCACGTTCACGCAGTCCCACGCAGGACCTTCGAAGATATCGTGGCAAGATTTTAAGCCACTGTGACAGTGGTCAAAACCAACATGCTAATGTGTGTTCGAGAGAATGCCATGGGGCGTACTGTCGTCTGCCTTGAAATGGACGGAGGCCGCTTCGAACACCTATTGTAACTACGAGGCGCCCATGGTTTGATCATCTGATAGCTTTCGCCATTTGAAGTGTATCTTGAAAACTAAACGTCACAGGACATAGGTTGTATTTTATTTTCGACTTGCACTACGGCGAGCTTGTATGCGAATTTCGTGTCAGCCTGTATATTCTGAACTAATGACAGCGTCGATAAATAAATAAATAAGTACAATAAAACGCTGCATGTGACAAAGAAATATTACGAGAGCTTTTTTTTTCCAAACGTTCCTTGAATTACAGTTCGTCTTGCAGAAGGCAGTGAGTGGTGTCGACGCAAAAAAGCCCCCTAAAGGCCACGAAACGCTAGACCGTCAGATTTTGACACAGATACGTGTTAAGCTGCAGGTAAGGCAAGTCCCTTTACGATCAAGTGTGTCACAGAGAAAGTTACGGTGGCGGACAATTGTGTTTCTTACGTGAAATGCCAATACTGCGCACCACACTGTATTGTGTAATAACGCAAAATTACAGTAACAAGTCCATAAAACAAATCTTCCTGTTACGTCACATACCCCCACTCCTCCCTAGAATAAAGCAACAGTTTAACAAAGGTTTTCACAGTTACTTAGCAGGTAACTTCAAATTGTTTAATGTACTGGTAAATGTCCAAGAACAAATAAAAAACTAATTCCAGGAGACTATCTCCCTTGCAAAGAAAGCGAGTATCTTCACGTGTTACACAATTTCCTGCTTTTATTGAAACCGAATACGTGCCACCTTTTTAAAATTAATTCCATTGGGCTGTATCTTGAGCAGATGAGTTCAGTCCATGAGTCTATTCACATTTCTCCGAGGTCCATTTTAATAGTTTCCTCCTTTCTACGTCTCGGTCTTGTAAGTCGTCTTTCCCTTTTAGCTTTTCCGACCAAAATGTTAATATACGTTTCTCATTCCGTCTTGTGTGTTAATCGTTCCGTCAATTCCTTCATTCTTGATTTAATCTTTTTCATAGCAGGGCTGTTATATGAAGAGTACAGTTTATTAGGCGCCCTGATATCCTCAGTAAATTCAGACAAGTTGCCTGACGGGATAACCTCTCATCAGCAGCGAGAGACCCTAGTTTGAACAGTCGAGGCTTCCGCCGAGACGCCCCCCCCCCCCCCCCCCGGTTAGCGTAAACACACCGTCGTTTCGTACACAGGAATGGTGTTATCTAGTAAGGGACGATGTCTTGCGATTGCACAGGTTTCCGCCTTAGTTAGCTTTTTGGTTGGTTGGTTGGTTGTTTTTGATTACTAAGCTCAGTCCCTCCAGACCACTATCTTACAAAAGACAAATATTCATGACGCCGACATTAATTCTGAACATGACAATCCTGAATTGAAGGGTCTGCGGGAGGCATACGTTCGCTAAAAACGACGCCAACGAGATCCAGGAAGGAAATTCGATTCAAGAAATGTAAAATGATGTTTGTTGAAGTGTTCAAGGTGTACTCAAGTCCTGAGTACACGTATTTTCCAGATACGTATTTTGTATTGTATAATATACAAAAATGTATTTGATGTTTGTTTATGCAAAGTAGCAAAATCTTCCAACAGGCACTTTCACAATTATTCCAAAACAAAGCATAATACTGTGTCTGTATTTCTTAAAACAAGTATCTTTAATGTCCCAGCTTTCTAAGCTTGAAGATTTCTGTCTTCTGGGTTGTTGCGCTGTGTAGTTTGGTCGATGTCAACCAACGTTTCAGAGGTCATACTGCCTCCGTCATCAGGGCGCCCTGATGACGGAGGCAGTATGACCTCTGAAACGTTGGTAAACATCGACCAGACTACACAGCGCAACAACCCAGAAGACGGAAATCTTCATACTCACCGCTGTGAAAACCTCAAATCTTACATTTCTAACCTTATTAAATTGTTGAAAGAATTGATATACTTGCCGGGCTAGACGATGTTTTCTCTAGCCTTTGTTCAGACCGGCTCTGGGGCCCACCTATTCTCTTACCCAGTGGCTGCCGGAGTCCTTAATCGGGGGTAATGCGCGCCCCGTGTGTGACGCTGACCACTCTCCCCTATTTAGTGCCTTGGTTTGGAATGAGTAGGAGCTGTGCCCTTCTCTTCCCCCAAGCGCCTACATGACTTATAGCCGGACAGCTTTGCTTTTGAAACCTGTGGAATCGAACCCTGGTACGCTCATTAGCTTCGTCCTGTCTGTCTGTCCGCGTGTAACAACTCGAGAACCGCTGGACGGATTTTCATGAAATTTTATATTGTTGAGTTTTGCAAAAATCTTTCCGACACATTCCGACTTCTGTTAAAATCGGGCAATAACAACGGGCACTTTACATGGCTCACTAAATATTCATAGGAGCGTAAAATGTTCTCAAGAAAAGTTGTAGAGGAGATGAAACATATTCTTTTCCAGTGTACGTTTACTAAGTCTTGCGGTTTTCGAGATAATTCAACAATATTTAGAACTCACGAATTGAAAACTAGATCAAAAGCGGTAGAATTGTTAACGTTACCTTTTTATTTTCTAGCTTGAGTACTATGAAACTTAAAGGTTGGTCGTCTGATAACTAGAAGAAACAAGAGGAAAGGAGGCCAATGAACGAAAATATGTTATATAATTACATTGTTGCAAAGGTGAACAATCACACTGTAGACATGAGACTGCGTAGTCAGAAACTTTTTCTCGTGTCTCTTCTAGTATTCACTACGCCTTAAAGTGTCTATTGATGATAAGTACGGTAACTAACTGCATGAGAACAGTACACTTGGCTATGTCTTCTGAGTGCTGTATTTCCTCTTGTAAATATTAATTATGTAATACTATATAATTTCATTTATCAATTTATTTATTACGATCAGTTATTTTTATAAATTCAGTGAAGTTAAGCTTCGTATGGTGTAGATCAGTGGTATTCAACCTTTTTTGTTCGCGTACCCCCAGATATAATTTCTCTTCAACTTTGTACCCCCAAAGATATTGGTGTATAATTCAAGTTATACATAGTATATAATCTACATCTAAAATAAATTAAATAAATTACATTACTGATTATTCAATATTTATTATAAAATATTTTTATTTTATTTTTTAAATTTCACGTACCCCCTAAGATGTCTTCGCGTACCCCAGGTTGAATACCACTGGTGTAGATTATGGATAATGCTGAACAGATACGAACTACGGCTAAATATTATCGCATCTGAATCTAATATTTTGTCAAATAGGTCATAAAAGTAGTACCAAATTACATGTAATGCAATGGCAAAGCGCTTGAGACAGTCCCAACCACAGATGTCACAACTGTTAATCATCCTTGTTGCCATGCGGACAAGTGATGGATTTTGTTTCGATGTGAGTGACATCCAGTGAGCAGATTCGAGATTGACGTTGGTTTTGAGTCTCACCCCGTCCGAACAGTGGCTAGCAGGCCTCTACTTGCGCTAAACCTGCATGTGATTTTACTTCGTTTTAGTGAGCGATGTTTTCTTGTGTGTTATAACGTGTCGACCGATTATTATTTCATTTGCTTTGTGATAAACAATGATTCATAATAGTGTTCCATGTAATTAAATGCGCTGGAAGACTTTGGGACATTTGAAAGGTGAATGAATATTGTGGTCGTATAATGGAGCAGTTCCTTGTATCTTCAGTCTGCAAGAGAATAATTGAAGTACTTGCTACAGACGTTTATTTGCAAAATATTAATATCTCACAAAACGCATTACAAGTTTCCTGAAGTAATAGCATCGAATTGTTCATACTGTAATCGGAAGAATGTAATTTGTAGGAGGGTTTTTTGAGTGCTTCTGATATCGCCTATATATATATAGTGAACCTATCGTATCTTTTCTGATTAATTCTTTAAAATAAATGTTAAGGTAGGTCTGCGTTCTGTTTGTCAAAACATCAAATAAACTTTTTATTAGTAATTTTATGAGCCAAATGTAACAGGCGGATTTGTCTCAGAGGGCTTCAGTCGGATGCCGTTGTCTAAAACAATGTCGATTTTGAAAAGCTACACGGAATAATGTATGTCACGAAAGAAACTGACTGTTGATTATGTTCGATTCCCTACACGGGAAGTAATTTGTCTCTACGCTGCCTCATTAGTACGGCTGTCACTCGGATTTTGTCAGATGTTGGCCATGAAGCTGACATTGCGTGGGGATTAAATTCATTGCCCCATACGCCGTCATTGGATGGAGCTTAGACACGACTAAAGTCTCGCCTACACCTTTTGATAAGTTGATACAGTCTGCTTTGAATATCTGACACAGAAGTTTCTTGAAGAAACTGACGTATTTTTCTTAATGGAAAAGTAAGTGTCCTTTGTGTAAGAAATTGAAAGCTCGATTAAAAATTTGTTTTTTTTTTCTGTATGAACATTGTATTTTTACAATGAACTGGCAAGATTCGGATGTCACTCGTGTCTTGTTCAGTGTTCATGAAGGCTCCACAAATAATTCAGTCCTACCCCTGCGAGTTATAATTATACGACCCTTTCAGTTTTAACTTTTCATATGTTAATTACAGAAAATAGTGTAATCGTAAGAAATACTTTCCCAAAAACAGTTAATTTGATGCAAATGCAATGTTTTATTCCCTTGCAGGCCTGTACTCATTTACTGTTACCACTGACTGTGCTTATGCCTCGGTACGAGAACACCAGCTTACGTATTATTTTTTTTTATTCTGTGTACTACATTTACTTGTGTACATTCCGTGCCATAATATAAAAACTTGAAAGACGAAAGAGTGAGATTTACGATAGTACGCGTAAACCGCTTGTAAACATCTGACAGACATAAATTACTTGTTTCGTTGTTTGTGGATCTATGCAAGCAACCTTAGCATTTACTAAAACAAAATTAATCTGAAACCACAAACTACGTTATTACTTGTTTCTAAATGACTCTGTATTATTGTGATACATTCGATTTGTTGGTGCAGCTGATAAAGTAAGCGAGTGATATCAGTTTTTAATAAATAATGTGGGTGTCGACAGCTTATTCATAACAGCATATAAATTGTTCAAGTTTGATCAGAAGCGTATTTTAGAACGGCGTAAATATTTATTGTGATCTCTTCGACGTTTCAGTTCTTGCGAAAAATATTTTGCCCTATTCTATGCACTCAACTTTGGAACACAACAGACTACCACGAACTTAAGAAGTGCGTTTATCTGTTGTTACACCTTCTACATACGGCGACCAAAAATGAAGTTATTACGTACTGTTGTGCTGCGAACACAAAATATTATGATCGTGGATTTGAGAAGACTGTGCTTTCAATCACCATATTAGGGTCTGTGGTAAGCCCTACTCGTGGACTTGCATACAACCAAAGTGACTTGGATCTGACCACCTGCTGCAACGCCGTCTATTGGAAATTTAACTTCGCTTCTTGGATCATGACGGGAGGAGCGACGAGTAAATCGTGAGTAAAATTTAGTGATGCATATAAAACACTTTGTTGATGATTATGAGTACGTACAGTATGTGTAGTTGCAACGTATCATCTGACTTCTTTCCGCCAGCAAGTTTCAAACACACGCGATGACCGTGAGTGATTTTCATGCCTGGACATGTACATCCTAACGCGTTTAGCCAATCCTAGCAATTTAGTCAGCTTTGAGATGGAAGAATGTTTGTTCATACAGTAGGTGTATGGTTTAATTCGTAAGTGTTTAGGTTTTTCATGTTCAAAATATTTTGTCTTCCCGTCTGATTTCTAAGAACCTGAAGATTAAAATATACAAAACAATAATATTGCCTGTTGTTTTGTATGGGTGCGAAACATGGTCTCTCACTCAGAGGGAGGAACACAGATTGCAGGTGTTTGAGAACTGGGTGTTGAGGAGGATATTTGGGCCTAGGAGAGAAGACGATGGGGCCTGGAGAAAACTGCATAATGACGAACTTAAAAATTTGTACTCCTCCCCCAATATTGTCAAGGTGATTAAGTCAACAAGAATGAGATGGGTGGGTCATGTGGCGCGCATGGATGGAGTAAGAGGTGTGCACCGGGTATTGATTGGGAAGCCTGAGGGGAAGAGACCGCTGGGAAGACCTAGACGTAGATGGGAGGATAATCTCAGATGGGATCTATGAGAGATAGGAGTTGAAGGAGACTGGATTTTGTTGGCCCAGGTGAAGGTCATTGATGAATTCGGTGATGAACCTTCGGGTTCTGTAAGCCATCTAGTTAGTTATGTTTTGCACACCACACGGTGCACGTCTTGACGGGTTTAGTGATCCTAGCCCTTTGGATAGTCTTCAGATGAAAAAATGCACTTTTATTTAACAGGTTTTACTTTATAGCTTTCGTGTTTTTCATACCATTGGATATAGCCTTGCAAATTAAGGGTTTAGTGGGCCAAAACCCTTTAGTTTGTCTTCAGATAGCAAAAGAAAATCCACAATCATTTCTTAGGATTTAGTCTTTAGTGTTTGTTTATGACCCCGAATTTTTTCCAATTTTATCCAAGCGTTCATCTATTTTCCATCGTGTGTAATCATCCTTAATGCTTTTCCATCTTCCACTTTCAGCAGTTTCTTCTGTTTCTTTCTTGTCTGAATGAAATTTATTTTTGTATATAGTAACATATATCAGGCTGTGTATTTACACTCTGTTTTCTACGCACAAGGATATTTGTGAAGAGGGATGCTATCGAAGTAACAGTCGCGCATTTAAATTCCGTTCCGTGGGCAAAAGACAAGCTAGCATGGAAAATGTATTCCGTTCCGGAATGTACGTAGTATCTTCATGTGTTCTTTGAACGAGCTTTAGCGGTATTACGTCTATCTTGTTCAATAGTTTCCACTTCGGCTACCAGATTGCAGCACCTGAAAGTTTACCTCACCAATTTCCTCCTTGTGACCGCTTGTAGGATATTTAAAAGTACGATTTTGATTTCGTGCAGAATGGGACAACCTCCATGTAAAATTTAATCCCAATCCGTCCACAGCTGAATCAACTGGATGGGCGGACGGACAACACGACCAGTACTCTCTGTGTTTTTCGTGCAAAGAATGCGTAATAACGACGATGCAAGATTTGATAGTATAAGTGCAGTTTACTGTGGGGGAAGAAAACGAAAAGAATTATGTTGGGAAGTTCTGTGTCCGAAAGGTGAGACGGCGAAACAAAGGACGATGCGTGATCCAGCATTTCCAAATTCAATAATTTGCATTCATTGGCACAGCTCCGATATAAATTACAAGTATACTCCAGTTTACGCGACAGTTGCATATATCGCGTAAATCAGAATATGCTCTTCCTGTAGAGTGACCATGTTCATGTAGATCGCGTGTGGTTAAAATGCGAATATTAAATAAATTACCAATTTAAAATAACAGTTATACATTCACTCATTACTGGATGAAATTGCACTATATGTTTTCATTTATTCAACTACAGGTTTGCCTGTGAACACTGTTCAGATAACTCTAGTGGGTCATATAAGTAACCAAGAAAATTATAGCTTGGAGTGTAGGTTATATATATTTACATTACAATACAAAATGTTATAATTCTGAAGTGACTGGCTTTCGAATTTCTCCCACCGAACAACTCTATACTGTAGCCTTGCAATTTTATGTAAAAATCGTAATAATTAATATCGTTCGTCTACACAGCTATAAGTGATAACCGCTTTCCAGAAGTGAAATGAAGCAATCGTATATAAATGGCTGTCTTTTGGGTTGTAGCGCCGTGTAGTCTGGTAGAAGTTTACCAACCTTTCAGAGGTCCTTGCTGCCTCCATCATCAGGGCGATGAGTTATTCAAGGCCCTCTGAATGGTTGAAAACTTCTACCAGACTACACGGCGCTACAACCCAAAAGACAGCCATCTTCGGACGCACCGCTGTGAAAACCTCAAATCCTACCAGTCGTATACAGTCTGTCAGTGATGTATATGCATATCCAGTGACCAGTTATTTAGCTTATCTTAGCTTTTAGATTAGAACAATTGGATGTCATTTTATTGGGCTGATCTGTATCAAGGGCATTATGCCAGAAGTACGTACCGTCATATTTTCATAATGGCAGTTATTTCGTATAACAACATAATATGGTGCCCGCAATATGGACGTCTCCCAGGAACCTACCATGAAGGAAACTCTGCAAATATTTAGAAACTAACCTACGTTATTTGAAAAGTAGTAGGCTGACTATACTGCACATATTCAAATATTATCAGTACGCACAGAAAATAAAACATTTCGCTTGTCATGACGTGCTAGAATTATTACGTGTATAAACATTTTCATGCATATTAATGCTTGAAAACCTTATGCGACAAGTTTAATTCAAAGTAGTTTTCGGTGCTTTGAATATGTAACGAAATACAGTGAAAACTATCTCTGTACATTGTCGTCGTATCTACAGTGTTGTTAGCTCTACAAGAGTTTGTTTAAATTTTCAAAAAAAGGTTTACATCAGGAACAAATTGATATCAAATCCAATGAAGTATGTTAATTTGCAACAAACGACTTGGAAAATGTGTGCTCTACTGATATAGGATATGAGACTAGTTACTACGGTAACCAGTTGACGCGGCTGATTGCCAGAGATTGGCTACTGGTTTGCACGGTTCTAAATGGCGTTTCAGTTGCGTTAAATTGAAACAAATTCTTTTGAAATTGTTTGTATTCCGCTACAGTTTTTCACTTTTTTTAAAGTGACGTTTCATAGGTGCTTCCGACGCTACATAGTGCGAGCTACTGATAGTATCGTTAAATAAAATAGACAAACAGGTTGCATAACTTCGAATTTGCATGGTTCTCGGAAACGTGTTTTTAGGATATAATCAGATGACAAATAGAGATTTTCGTGTTATGTTTACAGATATTCCGTCATTGCAAGCTCGTGCACATACTGCCACAAGACTGGAAACCTTGAAACTACAGTCTTCGTAAATATTAGTTTGTCTGCGTTCCAGTAGCAGTTTCTAATAACACATGGTATTTGATTTCTCAGAACTTATTGCTTTTAGGGTCCTTACTACGTGTTAGAAAGTTGTGTTGTTCCTCGTAGTCAGTGTCATTCAGCATAAATCTACGGCGGATGGTCGCCTACGTCCTTACGCGGTCGAACTACATCGTACGTCTGTGGTCATGTTATCACTGCGATAACGATTCGACAATTCTTCAGTAAGAGTAATAACATTACTTTCTTGAGGTTTCAATTCCCAAAGCAGATTCATTGCATATTCTCCTGGGAAGATCCCTGTTGAGGTGTATTTCACTTTTAACTCCCATAATGATTGCCATTCACAAACTAAATTTACAAGTTTTCGTTGTCAGCTGTCATAGATGTATTTGTGATGTGCAAACATTGGGGAAAATAAAACACAATAGTAACTTAAAATACAGTTCAGAGTAAAGACAGTGAGCTACACATCGGTATCACAAGCAAAAGTTTCGTAGTTAACTGGGAAGCTGATGAAAACTATGGAGACGGAATAATACCCAAGCCAGGCTACTGTCTAGTTCAGGTTGGGCCAACCCAAATGATCTTTCGGGCCACTTTGGAAATGCATCATAACTCCGCGGGCCACATATAAAATTATGTATCCCCATATTAGATTTAGATACACTATAGACATTTTTTTGGAGTGAAAAATTGAAACATAATGAGTTATTATTATTGTGTTTACTATTATTCTTACATGTAAACATAGATAATATAATAATAATGATACTAAGCGTACATTGTAAAGAAATATATAGCACTAAAAATTAAATATAAATATATTTTGTAAAAGTGTGATGAATCTCGCGGGCCGGAAAAATGTTCAAGGCGGGCCACATGCGGCCCGCGGGTTGGTCACCCCTGGTCTAGTTGATACCTGAGTTCTTCCAGGAGCGAAATGTGACCACTTATTGCCGTCTAGTTTCGAGATTAATAATCTCCACTCCCTCCTGCTGGTACATACAGGGAAATTTTACCTCACCTTCACCATTTTATATATAAAATCGGCTGGTGTCAGAATACTAGTGGATATTTTTTCAGGAACGACAACTTTTCCTTGAACCGCCTCCATGTTCTAACGACAATTCCTTGTAATGTGACGTAGACTGGACTTTATTACCGCAGACAACAGAGAATTGCTACTGAGAAGTGCGAGTAAGAAATCGTGAACTCTCTCTCTCTCTCCGATAACTGTGCATATGAAAGCCTTATATTTAAACTTTTAAGCATGAAGTAGGCTAAATCCATAATGAATCCCCCTTCACCTGAGCACTGAAATATAGTCATCTTTAGGGAGCTATTATATTAATTTTCTAGGTCTAGATTCACCATTTACAAATAAATTGTTACTTACGTGGGACAGACTGCGTACATCAGTAATTTTTACTGAAGGCCCTAACCATTGTAAAAAATGTTTGTCTATAAATTTCTCTCAGACTTATCTGAGGTTTCATGCTCATATAAAAGGAAATTACAGGTCCTGGTTCTAAAACGGATATGGCTGAACTTTCAGAACTGAAGAAGTTGGGGAATATTGTTGCTGTTGAAAATTTTACGAAGGAAAATGAAAAATATGGCACAAACTAATCTGTAATTAAACTCACTTATAATATATAAATCAATAAATACAACCAAAACTGAAACAGAAAGTTAGAAAAAAAAATTATACCTTCAAGAAGTAATTTCCCATATTACACCCAACGATAAAGACCAACCTAGAGGAAGTTGTGTAAAAAAATTTGACTCAACATTGTCTCCTCTCACGCTCGCGTGTGTGTATGTACGAGGTGCGATCGGAAAGTTTCCAGACTGCGCCTATAAAAAAAAAAAAAAAACCCGTACACTTATCTCAGGTATTAAATTCATCCATCACCCTCGAAGTAGTTCCCCTGGGAGTGAACACAACGATCCCAGCGCCGCTGCCAAGCCTGGAAGCATCCCTGGAAATCTTTCTTTGTCAGCCTGTCAAGCACCATCTGCGATTCTGCCTGAATCTCTTCTATCGTCTCAAATCTCCTTCCCTTTAGCTGAATTTTCATCTTTGGGAAGAGGAAGAAGTCACACGGAGCTTAGAAAGGAAGTTGGGGTCGGTTCTTGCAAGATCTTTGAGCTCCTGATAAACGAGAAGTCGATTCTGCTTCTGGTCCTCAAACAGGAGCCTTGGCACAAACTTGGCTGCGATGCGTCGCATGTGGAGTTCTTCCTTTAGAATCAGCTGACAGGTCCCATAGCCTATCCCAACAATGTCGCACAAATCGTTGATGGTACGACGTCGATCTTCGTGAATGGCCTGCCGAATCTTCGTAACATTTTCGGGCGTTGTGCTCGAAGATGGTCGTCCAGAACGCTCGTCATCATCGACAGAGGTTCGGCCATTTTTAAAACGTGAATGCCACACAAAAGTTTGTGCACGACCCATTGCGGACTCTCCAAATGCTTGCTTTAGCATTTCATAGGTTTCCGTAGCCGTTTTGGCGAGTCTTTGGCAAAATTTGATGCACACTCTTTGTTCATGAAAATCCGCCATTCCGAAATCGCAGGAGGGTCGGTGTAATGCACTACCAAAACGCCCGTAACTAAGAAACAAATGCTAATTCGATGATGCCGGCTGGCACACTGATTCACTATGAATGTAGGCCGCACCCGCTAGCGGCAGAAGCTCGTACTACATCCGGTTCGCCCTCTATTGACACAGTCTGGAAACTTTCCGATCGCACCTCGTAGGTACAATTCCGTCATTTGCCTGGAGGGACTGAGGGAAATCACTGACGTCAGGATCGCCTGTTTGAGGTCGAAGTTTAAATCTGTCACCTCCCAAATGAGAAGCAGGAGTACAAGGTGTGACTAGTTCGCGGAATGTCCCCATAAGAGCTGTATTTAATTACTTGCACACTAGCGATTAGTGCCACCTTGGAAGTAGTCTCCTTGCGCACTGAAACACTTGGTGAGTGGGTCTTTCCTCTGCCCAAAACATTTATGCAACTCCTCTTTAGGAATGTTCTCCATGATGGTCGTCGTATGCTCCTGAATGTCAGCAACGTCTGAAAATCTGTGGCCTTTCTAAGCGGTCTTCAATTTTGGGAATATCCAAAAGTCGTACGGGGCCAAATCTGGCGAATATAATGGATGGTCCAATTTCAATATCGATTTTTTAGCCAAAAACTCACAGTTCTGCAATAATAGGCTTTAATCTTCAGTTAATGAACATCAGTAAGAATGATGTGGTCCTATGCAAAATCTTAAAGCGTTCATTTGTTAAATAGTGTTTCTTAATCTGTTCGTTATATTAGTGTCATTATGTTGTTTTAAATCGAAAATTTATTATATTCAATAGGTGATTCCTAATCTGATAAAGAACGGCGATAATATTAAATTATCTTCTTAAGCTGCATTGCGTGTGAGATAAAGGTGGCTGTTCGAAATTATTAGCGTTTCACAGGAAATCAGTAAGCGAACCAGTTACGTAGGCTAGTTAACTTAACCTTCCTGCCGAAGTGATTACAGAAATGACGGAAGAAAGATTGTTAGTAACACTGTATAGAGCATACAGAATTACTACGACTGGACTGGTCCTTTTGATTTCTGGAGCACTGACAGGTTATATATTTTCACTCAGTTTTACAGTGGGAGATTTGAAGACATGGCATGCTTCATTAATGACAATCGGGGTAAGTAAACGACTTCATATACTAGGTACGCAGAGTGTATCAGAAATTGGTGTGTTGTTCTTACAAGGTGGGTTCTACGGTCAGAAACAAATAAGACATTCCGTGTTAGTACAACATGAGTCTGATTTTGTTTCCATAAAGATGTAGGGACGCTGGAGATGGAGGCAGTATGTTCCTCTAGATCGATGATATCTACCTACAAGTCTACATGACATTACTACCCAGAATACCAACATCGAATTTGAGGGTGTTGAGAAAGTTCTTAGAATATTTACACAGGAGTTTCACTATTTGTGCTCATTATCTCATATTGTTTGGATGCAGAAATGAATAAGATAAATGGGACATTAATCAGTCATGAGAAAGTAAGAAATACATAAACCATTTTGGTTAAAAAAAACATTGATCTGGGCTAGAGTCTTGGTGTAAGTTACATAGGCATATGTGTGATTTGAGGTTTTCACAGCGGTGAGTATGGTAGATGTTTACCACCGTTTCAGAGGTCATACTGCCTCCATCATCAGGGCGATGAATGTGCCATTTGCGTGGAGGGGGCTAGGTTTATAGGAACCGGACAGTGAATGGAGTAGCCGGCAGTCTGATAAGTTATTGTTGTAGTACTGATAGGGGAGAAGAGACAAATGCACAGAATCTGTCAAAAGTTGGAGATACACATAAAGGTTCCATCAAGCCCCTGAAATGAATTAAAGTGAAAGAATCTTGTAACTTACATTGTTATACAGGCAAGAAGAAATTTCATTTGGGGCCCAAAATCATCCAAAGTAAACCAAATTAAAATGACTTGACAAAATTTAGCGCAAGTTCCGAGCCCCGAGACCTGATATCCAAATTGAAGGTTTTCATTATTTTCCTCAGTCCCTCCAGGCAAATTCTGGGGTGGTACCTCAAACTTATTCCATGACTACTTCCTTCCACATCCTTTCCAATCATCAACCATTCAACAATATGTAATCTGAGCTATTTGCTCTAAGTGAACATCAAGGTCAAAGAAGTATGGAAAATACGCAGGCTGTGTTCCCCACGTTTTTCAATTTGGTCACATTGAATGTATTTTCATAGGAATATCTACTCTAATCACCAAACTTTTTTTTTTTCCTCAGTTTGTTTCACAAATGGCACAGGCGATAATAGTACTATCAAAGAACAGCATCTATATTTTCTTGCGTCGGTGTATACGGGACTGTATTCAACAACACTGGATATCTCAGGGATTTGCTGCCATGTGTATAATTGCAGGTGTTGTGATTAAAATAGTTGAGAAAAACAAATCTGATCATGGACACTTTGATTCAGTCCATGCTATTATAGGTGTGATAACTGTAATTATTTTTTTCATTACCTGCATTGGTGGCATCGTCACAGTTCATGTTGCTAAGTTGAAGAATTTTACCAAACATGAGCATATCAGACTTGTGCATGTTCTTATTGGAATACTCACATTTGTACTCGGTGTTGTTTCTGTAGGCACTGGACTATACAGAAATGAATTCTGTTCCATAATCGATTCAACTGCTAGACACATATTTATATTATTATTATCAATAACCTCATTAATTGTTATTGAAGATCCACTCAAAACAGTTTATTCCCAATTGAAGAGCATGTGTTTCTGAAAGGTGCCAGTGAGAAATGCTAGGTTGCTGGTTCTGAAGCCATGTATTTTGTAATATTAGTAATACAGAAGGGAAAGTATTTGAACCGCAAAATTAGTAAGGATTGGAGAAAATTTGCATAAACAAAAACGTTTATATTTTACTCTAAAATAGTTTGATTATAGTCATAACTATAGGTGATATATAATTTAAGAATGTTGGAAAATATTGAGAATAGTAACATGTACAAATAAGGGACGTGATCCTTCTGAAGGAAGGCATTCCTTGTAAATAATTTTCAACAATGCTCAGATGAACCATTACTTATGTGTTGGTCCATGGATCAGACTGTCTGATATCCACTGAGATGTATTAAACCAAGGCACACTTCATTGCTTATTCCATTATGACACTTATTACATTTATTAGGATAAGTTTGAATAACACACAAACTAGACATTGAAGATTACAATGAAAGATTTGTAATTTGTAGCATTAGAATTCTTTGTAACAGGAAAGTATGGTTCACCCAGAATATACTAAGATTCACATAGCTTTTGGTTGAAAATGCTGTAATGTTTACTTTCTAAAGGTAAATATAATACTGTATTTTATGTATACTCTTCTCTGTTAATTAAATAGTTATACTTCACCTTTGAGCCAGGGTAGTTCAGTGACTGGCTATGGACTGGACAACCGGGGGTTCAGTCCCAGATGGAGGCAGAGGTTTTTCTTCTAGCCTCTGTGTCCAGACTGGCTCTTAGGCCCACCCAGCCTTCTGTCCAATGGGTACCAGGGTCCTTCCCAAAGGTAAACTCAGGGTGTGATGCTCACCAGTCACCCCCATCTAGTGCCGAGGTTAAGAATGAGTGGGAGCTATACCTCCTCTCCCCCCCAAGCACCTTCATGGCATATAGTGGGAGAGCTTTTACATTTTTTATAGTTCATGTTTAATTAAAATATAACACATAATTCATTAGCCTGGAGGGAAGATTTTTCACACCACAGCCCTGAATGTATTGAAGAATTTAACTTATTTTAATGTGTATAAGTGACTTAAGTAATTTGCCAGGAGAATCCAGTATGGTAGGATCAACAGGTTTGATTTAATTTGATTTATGAACATGGTATATGTTCTTGCATTTGCTAACTCACTTGTTCCCACAAAATAAATGTTTTCCTGCCCAAAACATATTTCAAGTTAAGAAAACTATTTCTGTACATTTCACATCATGAAATATGTTCATTACTACAGCTAAATTAAGATGGTATAGGTGCTTTCATCATGTATATAAAAAAGTAATACTTAGAAATTTTGAACAAACATCTTCTGCTGGAACACAGAAGTTCATTATTCACTTTACAAAAGAAAATTATTAGATTATTGGCTGGTGTAAAACCTAGAAATTCATGTAGAAGTCTATTTAAGAGATTAGAGATCTTAGCTCTTCCTTGTAAATATATATTCTCGTTAATGAACTTTATTGTAAATAACCAAGAACTCTTTCAAACTAATTCTGCTGTACACAGTGTCAACACAAGGAATAAAAATCAGCTTCATAGACCAATTGCCAACCTCTCATGTTTTCAGAAGAGTGCATATTATTTAGGAATCAAAATTTTCAACAGTCTACCATCAAATCTCACAAGTCTTGTAAATAATAAGGAGCAATTTAAGGTAGCATTAAAAAGATAATTAATTACACACTCCTTTTACTCTGTGGATGAATTTATGTTGTTTACAAATAAGTGATAAATTTTTCTTGTGTGTAATGGGTAGATCTATTTGTAGCTTATCATTTCTCTAGGTGAATACTTTGTTTTGTATTATGTGAAATTTATATAATAGTACGAATTGTACTTTATAATATGTATTGTATTATTATTATTTTTATTATTATGACTTTTTCCACATCCTATCGTCATCTGACTGTCTTATGGATCCATGGAATGTAAATAAATTATTATTATTATTATTATTATTCCTTTTTAATGTTACTTCTCTAGAAGATTGAGAGTCCATTACATCCAATTTTTGTTTATCTTTACTACCCAAAATCCTTTACATTACTGATCACCAGGTATACTGTAATTGAGGAAGAGAGGAAAGCAGCCAGTTTCCTTTACAAATGTATAACATTTATGAAATCGCCAATGATAAGTAACATGCAAAATTATTATAACAAAACATAAACTGTAGTAAAAAGTCATGTACAACCAATTCATATTATTTAACTTTCATACATTTTTCAACTCACATGAACTCATGAATGAATTTGCTAATGAACCTGTAGTTTACTGTTTTCTATTCATATAATTGTTTATCTAATTAGCCATAATTAACTTAAATCAGTCCAAATAAGATTCGGATCACACATTACATCAATATCTAAATGCTTACAAAGTTTAAGTATTTGTAAATATTTAGAAAAGTATCTTATTGAAACTGCAGTAAGAAGATACTCTCTTCTTTTGGTTCAGTGGTATGTGTCTGCCAAAACACTAAAGAAAGCTAAAGATTATATATGAAATGACAACAATCCAGCTGCATTTGGTCATAGGGGTTCCTAGTGCTACTGAACCAATCCACCAGATGAAGCTAAACACCAATGCTTGTGTCAGTAAGTTCAGTACCATCAGTCTGGAAAAAAAAGAAATCAGTTCTGCACTATAATATTGAGAGTATATGATCTGAAGCTTTCACGGCAACTAAATGTAATGAATTCTTCTCAGGCTACCAGCCTACCAACCGATGGTTCTTGAAACATTGGCGTTTTCTCCATTCAAGTACTTGATATGGCTGGTAGCCTGAGAAGAATTCATTACAATATTGCGAGTGGTTAATCCTTTGCTGTGCATAACACAGCAGAATTCATCTATACTAAATGTACCCAGCCATGGCTAACATACTCAATGATAACATGTAGTGTACGAATGGTAATTCAAATTAACTGATCTAATAGCACCAGAATACACTTAATTTAAATTTTGTGATAAAGGACTCAATAAAAGCTTTAATAATTACAGGAACTCTCTGGTATTATACCTGAAGGTTATATAGTACTGCTAACAAAGATCACCAATACAGCCTGCCTAGTCTAGTTCATGTCAGGCGACTTCATAACAAACATTTTCTAAGATTCACTTTCACAACGCTAAGAAGAGAGTAAAAATCATTTCATAACATTTTCTAAGTACAGTCAAACCCCAATACAGTGCCCCTCTATATACCACAAATCTTGCATTTCACCCATAAAGGCCTCAGAACAGAAATTCTCTGTGTAATTTCAAAGGTATACCAACAAGACAGATGCTCAGTCATGATGGTAGACTAATGATGATGCCACAACCTATGATTCTCTGCGCATGCACATCACCAACCTAACCTAATCTAACCTAACCTTCGCTCATCAGAAGAGGTGTCCATATGACTGCAATTTGTAACATGCACATAACTGTGTTTCAGATTCTTTAGGCCAAATTTAAGTAGGTTAATAATGGAAAATAAAGCTTGTCACAGCAGTTGAGACCTTGACATGAGATGGAACTGAAACAGTGGCTTTATGCATCTTCATACTCATTGGATAGGAAGATGGATGAGCCCAAGTGCTGACATGGACATGTTTACAAACAGAAAATATCTGCCTCTGCCTTCGAAACAAATTATCAATGTCCAGGCCATAGTTGTTCTACTGACTCAGCTACCAAGACTAATCACTAGGGAAATATAATTAAGTAAATTTGGCTGTTATTATTCTCTGATTTCCTACATCTGACTTAATTTTCTTGAGTCTCTTTGTACATTTTCTCTTGTCACTCTTCAGCATATTCTTACGGATTAGGAAACAAATGGTTTAATAGACCATACTCACATAGAATCTTTGCGCTTTGCTGCTGGGAGAGTTCGTGGATGTTCGTTGTTTAGGTACATTCTTATTCCCTTGATCATGTCAACAAAGTAATCTTCCCAGTCCAACTTTGAAATATCAAGATTGAACATATCTTTGTCTTGACCACTGAGTGTTTTCTGAAGGTCTTTGGTTTGGGAGTTATCGAATCGCCAATCATTGAAAATAAATGGTGCTAGCTGACCCAGAGATTTATCGACATTTGTGTGCAAGCGAACCAATCTGTGAACACACAAAATACAGGACTTCAAACACCAGTGATTAAAAATATCTTCATCAAATATGTATTAATGTGCGTTCGTAGCATGTTTTTGTTCTGCATTCTGGTGACAAAACTTACTTAAGTTTTCTCTATGTTTACTATGTACATCACTTCTCTCTCAGCCACCTAATAGGCTTTCTTGAAGTATATAAATAGGTAATCTACTGTTCTATTGTACCCCTTTACTTCTCCCATATCTGACATGCAGAGTAGTTGATCTATTCTGTCAAAATCCCCATTTATGTTCCCCAATAATTTCATCCATATAAGAAGTTAACCTTGAGAGAAGTTAAATAAACTATAAACAAATAAATTGAGAGAAGAATGTTCAATAAAATGTTGTACGGCTGGTAACAGTGTTATTTCTGAATAATTCTTTCTTAACACAATTTTATTGCCCTTTTTATAGAAAGGTACAATAACAGATTCTTTCTGCTGCTGTCGCAGTTCTTCCAATAGATGTAAGAGAATTGTTGCCTTAGAACATAATGTCTTACCTCCTGCTGGGATCAAGTCTGCTGGAATTTGGTCAGCACCCAGCAACCTATACCTCACTAAGCTGAGATATTTATCACTCAGATGTATGTTGTTGTTTTCATTCTGCCGAAGATTGTTAGCTCTGCCTACTTACAACTTTATTAATAAGTTATCATCTATAATTCATCCAAATTCCATATTCTTACTCTTCATTTTCTTTACAAAAACCATAAAACAGATATGTAACAAACACCTTTGTCATACACATAGTTTGTAATGAGCAGTTTCATGGGGATCTTAGAGTTTATAGCTATACATTTAATGATGCTAGTGTTGGTAGATGGTGACAACTGATGAACTATTAGAGACAGATATATGAAGTTTAGTATGACGATAGATCATAAACATACATATAATTCTGTACAAATCATTCTTAAATGTTAAGACTTACAGAAAGTACTGCATTTATATCCAACAAACGTACTGAAAATTTGTGTTACTGGAAATAATGTGCACAATGAACTGATAAATTTTACATGTGTTTTATTTTCAAATTTTATTTACTTACATTGGTCTGCCACCAACTATCCTAGTGATCGTGTCCAGAATATAAGCAGGGATGAAATGGACAAAAATGGCTGATATTCTGAAAAGCAGCAAACTTGGTAAAAACTTCACTGTGGGATACCAAACGGCTGATTTTAATGGATATTTGTGCAGATTTTCCTTGATCTTGTGCTCCACTGCTGACCACTGGAAAGGATTTGTAGTACTGGATGTGCAGTGGTATACAGGTGTAGTATGTGGCCTGTTAGAACAGTTTAAAAAATAGGACAATGACAAAATGGCAACTTATGTACATATTTACTGTCTTTTGGTTTGGAAAGAATTTAAAATCAGTTACTAACATTTCTATAAAATTGCTTTCTCAGTGTTATTTACTACATATTTGAAGTTAAACTTATCTGATATGTACGATTAGATAGATACTGTAGAACCTACACATAACAGAATTCAAAATGGATATTTCATGAATACATATCAGAAATTTTACCAGTATTATAGGGTTCTTTAAAAAGCCCTTTTAAGATCAGGTGTATACAATAGACTCAGCAGTGGTCTGAGTGCCTGGAGTGACTGAACTTGTTCCCCTTAGATCAATACAATAGAAATCATTTGGAGTTAATGTCTCCATTAAATAATATAAATCAATACAGATATGTCATATGGAATGTTTGCTCTGTAGTAGCACACTGGTCTGTACAGATGAGGTTGCACGATCAAATCCTAGTCAAGTCAATTTTTTCTTTCGTGCAGCCTCCATGTTGTTATTTTACTTTATACAAAGAATTACTCTTGTGATGTTTTTTTATTTTCTGGAAATCTATAACCATACATCATTATAAGGCCCTATTGCAGTGGTGGTAGTGTAGATCCCACCTCACACATTTGTTCATCTTTCATGTCAATATTACTGATTGTAGGAAACTGTAAGTACAGTTTTAGGGTAGTCTCTAATGGCATAATGTCCATACCAGATTTATCCAAATCTGTCCAGCGATTCTCAAATTGAATCACACAAATAGACAGCTATCCAGATGTAATCAGATCCATATGCATTATTTCATGCACACAACAGAAAGAATGCACAAAAAGAGTTTCTGGAGATAAATATATCAATTGAGAATGCCTGCAGAAATATCTACTAATAAAATAAATTGTTAAAATATGTTTCATATATGACTATTATGTTGACTCTAGTTAAATTTGAAGCCTAACACATTTGTTGCTTTACTCACATTTACTAACTTAATAAGTCCTGCAGCAGTTTTATGAATAATCTAGGGAGCAAATATGAACGTTGTAATTATTTGAGAATAAATACAGCGCTTACATTAATGTACAGTAATACAGCATGATAGACAGTAGGTTTTCTAATCATCAATCTGTTGGATGTGAGTTCAGTGATCAATAGGATGCTTGGCTTGCAGCAGGCATATATGCAGGGTACATTAGTATGAGGAATCTAACCTCAAATGTTGGTATCGTGTTATCAAATAACTGAATAAACAAGCAACAGATCACAATACTGTTACTTTTACTGGAAGAATGCACATGTACTCATTATGAAATTATATTATTCTGGCTAAATTAATATACTCTTATTCATAATAGAAACACAGTTTCTTCCTTCACTGTCTTATGCACCAGCCAGTAGGGGAGCAAAATATTGTTTTTTGAACCATATCAAACTTGAAAAGTTGTAGTTAATTTATTTTTATGCGAGAGACTGCCATGGAAGCTGATGGTCATATTAAACACTGACATGATAAAAACATTCAGTATACTGATTGTAAAATATATGTCTCTCTATACAAAATGTAGTGTTTTACAAGATATTCCTCTTTCAAAGTCCCCTATTAGACATGTTGCAAGATACGTACTGAAAACTGAACATTATCTACTAGAATGGATTGCATGTTATATTGGTTTAAAGAACACACCTTATGGTGTGTGATGCTGTGACATGACTGGTTGATGCATTTAGTGAAGTAGCAAGTAAGCTACTGAGTGTGAAAGGTTAGCAATGTTAAGTATGCATACCTGATTGTGCCCACGTGCCATGCCGCAACAATGAGTTCATTGATTACTATGTCAACAGGAATATAATCATAAATAAGTTTTTTATTAGCAGGCAAACGACGGACTACACCCTTTGCTGCGCCCATTATAAAGCCTGATGGCCCATTCTTAGAGTTAATCCAGCCTGGAACTGGTTCCTTCCAAGCACAAGTAACTGCAACATGAAAGAAGGTCATAAGTTCAGTTTATATATTAACTTCCAATTATCTAGGCTATTGAATTGGAATGCTAGAATATGCTTGCTACTTCTCAGTTCAAAATATTTTATCTTCCTGTCTGATTTCTAAGACCCTAAAGATTAAAATATACAAAATAATAATTTTGCCTGTTGTGTATGGGTATGAAACATGGTCTCTCATGTTGAGGGAGGAACACAGATTGCAGGTGTTTGAGAAAAGGGTGTTGAGGAGGATATTTGGGCCTAGGAAGGAAGGTGATGGGGCATGGATAAAACTGCATAATGATGAGCTTAAAAATTTGTACTCCTCCCCCAATACTGTCAGGGTGATTAAGTCAAGAAGAATGAGATGGATGGGGCAAGAGGTGTGCACCAGGTATTGGTCGGGAAGCCTGAAGGGAAGAGACGGCTGGTGAGACCTAGATATAGATTTGTAACTTCACTTTATGTTTTCAGTTACTTTACCTTTCTTTTTACATTTACAAATTTTGTCATGACTTGCTTCAGAACTAACAGCTGGTACTCACTGATGCTTGGTCGGACAATAACTGATGGCACTTGATTGATAGCATTAACAACTTCATGTTCTGCCAGAGCTTTGGTGAATGTGTATGTGTTTGGATGGTCATTGAGAAGCCTGAAACAAAAATTTCTAACTTAGTCATATGCCTTCCTGAAGTCCACAAATAGTTGGTGTACTGAAACATTATACTCCTACTTTTTCTCTAATATTTGTTAAATGAAAAAGAACTGATCAATAGTTGACCTATTACAGCAGAATCCACATTGATCATCCCCGACAGGTTCATTCATAAATGGAATTAACTGTGCCAGAAGAATATTCGATAAAATTTGTATTACATTGACAAAATACTGCACTCGATTTTGACACGTATTTTGTGGATGGGGCTAACTGATTCCTACCACCACTGTGGTAGTACTTCCTAGCACAAAATATGAAAATTTTATTAAAGATTCACATGGAGCAGATTGTCACAGCAGCACATTTGAATTTTTACCAGGATCTAGCTATGCTGTGTGATGGTGTTTACACTTTTCTTATTCCATCCATGCAGATTCAGACTAGTACCTCTTTAAAACAGGCCATGCCCGCTTCCTCCAAGTTCATTTATAGTCATCCTGCTAAATTTCATTCAATGCTGTATAACTTCACAGCTGATGCACATCATATAATTACTGAATAAGCAGTCAGATATTATAAATTATTAAATCTTTGTTTCTTTCACTTTTAATTCTGTTAATTTACTGAACCTGAAAGTATCTCATAACTTACAGATTCAGAATAATCTGATTCTTAACCTTTCTCTCTCATTGCAATTCACTTTTTTTTAAGTGAACTATCAAACACAAAATTCTTTCCATAACTTCAGAAGAAATTATGCTTTGGTACAAGCATATGTGGTGTAATCATATATTTTCTTTGCTAGACTATGGTAAAGTACAAGCTGCTGAACTATATGTTTTTAATTTCAAAATTGATGAATGTGCCATATCACAACATGAAGTTTTGTCATATAGTGCTGTCTCCTGCTGTAGAGATCTAGGACATGTTAAAAACTTGCTTTTGGAGAAGCAACAATAGAATACAAATATATGAGCAACAACGGACTAGACGACTGGGGTTCGATCCCCGACAGGGGCAGAGGATTCTTCCTCCAGTCTCGGCTTCCAGACCGGCTGTGGGGCCCACAACAGCCTCCTATCCCATGGGTACTGAGGTTCTTTCCCTGGGGTTAAGAATGAGTTGGAGCTATACCACTTCTCTCCCCCACCCACCCCAAGCGCTTAAATGGCGTATAATGGGACAGCTTTACTTTTTTACTTATACACAAAACAGCACTTAACTTTGAATTAATACCAAGCAGCGGTTTCCCTCCACATGGGGAGAAGTAAGAAACAGCTGTCAGTAACACCTGTTATATATTTTTCATATAATATATTATTTATGTACAATTAAATAGTCCTGGAATGTCATCACCTTCCCTCACAATCCCTGATACTGATATATCTTATTGTTTAAATCAAAGTCAGTATCATAAAAAATAATTAAAAGTAATTTAAAAACTACAGTTAGGCATTAATTTTCTGGTTCATTGTCAAAAGGCAATAAAAAATACATACGCTGGTGTCAATTCAAGAAGTACCTCATCACTGAGACCTGCTGCAACATTGATCACCTTCTCTGCATTCTCTGGTACAGGATAAACAATCTCCTTCGCTCCTCCTTTTCGATTGCTGTTTACATATGCGCTAGACACATGTACAAGAGCCTGCACAGAGAATCATATCCTTCACATACAAAACAACAATTAAAAGGAGTATTATGTTAAGTATACTTTTATATTTGATGGGTGATATATAAATATAAAGATTTATTGTGTTGTTAACGAAAGGGGACTGATGTAACCCTGCACACACCAAGAATAATACAACAGACAAAGCTTTAAAATGAACGCATCATTATTATAACTCATTCTATAACAAACATATTTTCCTTGTCATTGTGATTTCTTCTGGTTTCTTCTCAATTATATTCTATGACAGTTTGCTACAGGCTTCATGAAGCACATCTCTGCTGATTCAACCTTCACTGTCATGAGGAAGAGATGTTACTACCAGTACTTTGTAAAATTTCATAATTTTTTTATGTTTTATTAGGTAAGTTTATTTGACTGTCCCACATAACCTGTTAAACCTTGCATACTTGGTTTTCTAAGTCTAAGCTTTTGTCTGGCAAACAAGGGAATTAAAATCTTTAACCTATATATTAATATTATCCATCACAATCGACGTTCTTACTAGTTCTCCTATGAAAGATAATAGTTTTGTTTTCAACTGTGGAAATATTCATGTTGTACAGTGATGAAATTTCAGACATTTGGTGCTGGAGACTTTGCAGAATAATTAAAATGTTTTATTATCTGAAAACAACACTTTCAACAAATTACAATTTAAAACCTATCTTTTTTCTCCCATTATTTAATGACATGGTCTAAATAAATATTAAAAATACAGGTGATAATGGATATCCCTGTCTTACACCTCAGTTAATTTATATTTTTGTTGTACTACTTCATACTCTTTATAAGTTAAAATATTCTTTTGAACTTACGTACTTTTAATAGTTCTTATTGAATGTTGTGGGAAGCCTATAATTCCTAGAATATGCCCCATTTTTTTCTATTTGCTTTATCAAAGCTTTTATATACTCAATAAAGGCTACAGAATATATGAAGACTCAGTTCTGTTCTCTTTTACTATAAATGGGTAACTGTAAAGACAAATACATAATCTACTTCTTCTGAAGATGGTTGTCTTCTAGGCTGTTGCACCATGTTGTATGGCAGAAGTTTATCAACGTTTCAGGGTGCCTGCTTGAGGATGATTATCACAGCAACCCAGAAGACGGCCATCTTCATACTTGCCACCATGAGAACCTCTAGTCTTACCTTTTTCTGAAGACGTTTTGCTCTGCAATTTTCATTATTCCATGTGCCAATGAATGCATATTTTGTAAAAAAAAGTTCATTCATCTTATGTCTGTATAGTTACAGCATTCAGTTCTGTTGCCTTACTTTAAATATTGAAAAAAAATCACAGTTTTCCAATCAGTGGTATTGCACAACACATATTTAGTAATTCTAAAAGTTTTGAAAGAAAATCAGGATCACTTTTATAAGTTCTATATGATCTAGGCCTGGACACCAACAATAATTAATCAATCTAATTGAAATTTATATGATCTGGCATAGCTCAGTCAGTATAGTGACTGGCTATGGGCTGGATGACCGGGGTTTGATCCCCGACGGGAGTAGAGAATTTTTCCCCTAACTTCTGTGTCCAGACCAATTCTGGGGCCCACCCAGTCTCTTATCCAATGGGTACCGGGCTCCATTCCCGGGTGTAAAGCTTGGCCAGGGCGTGATGCTGACCACTCAGCTCCATCTAGTGCTGAGGTCAAGAATGAGGAGCTATACCACCTCTCCCCCCAAATGCCTACATGGTGTATAGTGGGACAGCTTTACTTTTACTTTATATGTTTTTATTTTTCATTGCCATTTTTATTCCTCATTTGTCCATATAATTTCATGAAATGTCGCCATTGAGAAAGAGGCACTGTGCATTATTTACTATTTTATTTAAATTGTTTATTATTTCATAGGCTCTATTTTTGTTTCATATAATAGTATCTGTTAACATTCCTTAATATGAGATGAGTAACTGATGGACTATATGGTAAGCATGTCTGAGAAAGAAGTCTACCTTCAGATGAGAAATATCCTTGCACAGTTGCACCACTCTTCGTGTCCCCAGAAGGTTGATACTAATAGCTGATTTAAGATCAACATTGAAGTCCAGTGTGGCAGCTGAATGGAATACAATACTGACATTTTGAGTTAGTAAGTTTCTGTCAGCAGGGCTTAACCCTAGGTTATCCTCAGCCACATCTCCAGCCACGGCAACCAGTTTCTGGAATATGTTTTCACCTCGCAATTCTTTCAGCTTATCATACACCTGTAGGCAAAAATAAAATTAAGATGGCTGTTCTGGGATGATGTGCCATGTAATCGCATAGAAATTGACCACTCATTACCCTGATAATGGAGGCAGTAAGCATCCCTGAAACAGCAATCAATTTCTACGAGACTACACGATGGTGATATCTATGACACATATACCATTTATAGTGCTGCCAAGAGTACAGATGATATGGTGTGAGTCAAGGCAAAAATATGTACTATAAATTAAATAGCTTTTATGAAAGTAATTTTTAAGGCCATTTTGATAATTGGATGAAGAAAGGCAATTTGGACTAGGCATCTGGCTGTGACAGGGAAAACAAGAAATAAGTATGGAACTTTGGTGGGAAAAGTGGAAGCCATTATTTAATTTTGTTTCTTAGTTTATGTAGCAATACTGTGTGAATTATAATGATAAAAAGAACTGATGATATAATGACAGAGAAAGTCAGAATATATGTCTTGTTTAGTACTTACTCGATTCTTGGTAAGTTCTTCTATTCTTGCTGAAACTTCTTTGCCTTTCTTTGGGCGGACCAGTACATAAATAGTTCCAACATCTGGGAATACTCGAAGCAGCTTCTCAATCAGCGCCATGCCAAGAAAACCAGTTCCTCCAGTAATGAAAATGTCTTTTCCTCGAAAGAAATCCCGAACAGGACTGCTGTTATTGTCAGTGTCCACCATTGTAGAGACAGTAGTTCACTCACTGTAATACATTCAATTGCTAATTAACATATGTATTCTTATGAAGATAACAGAAGAAAGATACCATATATGGAATAACATTTTGTATGTGGTATAAAGTAAAAAATTGACAGTGGAACCACGGTTCCGGAGAATCTGACGTAAATACGTCTTTGCTTTTAAATTATATTTAGGTAATAAATACAATGAAATGAGGTTTATTTAGCTTTATTCTAAATATTCCCTTTATACATGCTTTACAATTGAGTAAATAGTTTGATTAAGACATAGCTTGATTATCTATCCCTCATACGATCAGCATTAGTTTTTGGTATTTTGGGGGGAACTTCTGGTTCATTATTTAATACTTCTATTTTTTACGTTTTCTGTACTGTCTCATATATTCTAAATTACGGACTCTTTTAGCTTCAATGTCATCCATCTTGTTATCTCTACATAGTATGACGCAAGACACAAACGCAGTAGCGTGAAGTGCGATGCGTCTTTTCCCCTTACCTCAAACTTTGTTTAATTGTAAGAGACCACGATGTCCACCGGCAATGATCAATTTAATCAAAACTAAAATGGAGAGAGTGGAGGGCAGTATCACAGATTTCTTAATAATTCTTATATAAGATAAGTAATTGTGATATTCTAAAACGTTTTTACCAGCAAAATATTATCTACTCCACGACGCACTTCTACAAGCGATTCACAACTCAGCTCTTTCCGCAATAACGAAAGCGGATTGTTGACGGCAGTAATGAAACACATCAATGACGAATAAACAGATGACAACAATTAGTTTCTCAGGTAAAGGAGTAAAGCATTGTTATGCACGCAGGAGTTCATATAAAAGCTGACCATTGTCGGTCCATATTTACACATTGTTGGTATGTATCTAACGCATTTTCCTAACGCTGTTTCACCGAATGACCCTTCCGTATAGACGCATTTACATCAAAAATTCTTTGGTGAAACATCTCATTTAAAGAAATGTTACAAAATATGCACAGTACAAGCAGGAAATTCATTGCCACGCTAGTGAAAAAGTTATCCAATCCTGCAAATGAATTCGGACCAGTGTCGTTGGTCACCAGATATACAGTAGGCGGGCAGTTACATGAAAATGCGACGAAAGCTGACATATTTCGGCTTTACATGGACAGGGTCTGACGCTGAATGCAAGAACATCTTGCAAAATAAATACACCTTGAAAGTTGGAAAAGTATGTGATAATTTTATGCTAATAAACTCGACAAGCTGAAGAAATGCAAGTATTCATGCAGTCGAAGGCGACATCAAATTATCGGAAGCGTCGTATCTGTTGAGCATGAGAACGGAGATGTCAGGTGAAGCGTTACACCACTGCCGACATCTTACCAAGCCCTGCATTCTGGATGTACTGATGATATGGCAAAGAATATAAAACAAGCGTGATGTGGTAGGGATTGCAGCGCTTAAGCATTTGTTCCTTTTTGCCTGACGAAGTTAACGAGGTTAAAATTAAATTATTTGGTTATTCCGTCAAATCACAATGTATTTAAAATAAGATAATTAAAATAATTAAAATATCATTCTGTGTTCCATATCGAATAATCGATTTACAATTGGATTATTCGATATGGAACACAGAATGATATTTTAATTATTTTAATTATCTTATTTTAAATACATTGTGATTTGACGGAATAACCAAATAATTTAATTTTAATTTAATAAGTCACAATATGACGCAACTACGCTATCTTATGAAGTTAACGAGGATTTGCTTTTATCGAAGTTGCTGCCTACTCTCAAAATGACATGGATTTTTTTTTTTTAACTTTGGACGTCTTTAATTAAAATGAACTCTCATGGCAGAAATATGAAGTGTGCATGGACTGTGTCAAAAGAACGGACAGTTCGGTGAAGGCCGCTAATAAAGCAGAATTCAATGTACTAGCTCCCATTGTGTTATTCACTTGTTTCAACTTGCGGCGAATAAAATGTTTCAAAGGAAGGTTGTGATGGGTTATTTTTTATGAAATGCAGTATTTTACAAACGCTAGACTTCTGAAAACTATACTTCTTCCTGTGATTTGTGAAGCTATGGGAAGCCTTCATATAACGCTGTTGCTGCACTCGACTGTAGACGATAAGCACATGAGAAGAGTTTTTGTGATAAGAGCTGATACAATTGTTTCAGACCCACACGTTTAATTTGTTTTGTGCACTACATGAAGTTATCTGGCAGCACCTTGGTCTCCAAACTAGGCATACTTTCAGTAAATTATTTTCCCCCCTGAAACTGAAAATTGTGACTGAATTCTCAGTCCGTTTAGAGAACATCCCCTGAATTCAGTAGTAAAAATGTGGAGCTGTAATTATATTGAATTTTCACAATGAAACATAAAGTTAGAATTTTACAGTCATAACCTTGTAAAGTTCTGGATGAAACAGTACACGGTGATATTCCAGATATGACAAAACAAGCTCTCCTTTAAAAAAGTAAATATTAACAACCAGAACACAGATCCCGAAGTGTATACAATGCGGAAAAAAGTAATAAGACTGAAATAAAATAAAAACCACTATACAACCGACAACCTGTTTCCCTCAAATTAATCCCCGAGGGACCATACACACGTATTACAGCGGTCATATACACTTTGAAAAGGCTCGGAAAACTCGGTTGCTGTGATAATATTCAGTTCCGCCGTCACGTTCTATTGAATGTGTTCGATCGTATAAAGTCAGCGACATATCAATCTCAGTAAGATTTGAGGTTTTCACAGCGGTGAGTATGAAGATTTCTGTCTTCTGGGTTGTTGCGCTGTGTAGTCTAGTCGATGTTTACCAACGTTTCTGAGGTCAACAACCCAGAAGACAGAAATCTTCATTTCAATCTCAATTTCAACCTGAGAAACAGAAAAGAGTCTCCTGGAGCCATGTAGGGGAATACGGAAGCTGACTGAGCACTGCAATCCCTTTTTTGGCCAGATCGCTGTGTGAACAGGCGCGTTGTCATGCGAAAGCCGCTAAGCGAAATGTTGCAAATCTGTTTCAGTACCACTAGGTAGTACTCTCTATTGACGGCCCTTCATTGTGCCACAAATTCCTTATGAATTATCCATTCAGAATCAAATAATGTGATCAGCATGGCTCTGATGCGTTATATCTGTAAACGCATCTTTTTCTGCTCTCGGTGAGCTGTGTGATTGCCATTCTGCACTGTGTCTTTTGGTTTCACCATCATACTGGAAACACCATAACTCGTCCCCAGTAATGATGGATTTTAGGAAACTAGGTCCACCGTCAGCTGTTTGCACAAAATCTTTGCAGGCATCCAGTCCTCTGAGTTTTTCCTCATCACGTAAAGAGCGTGACACAAACTTCGCACAAATGTTTCTCTTGTCCAAGTCTGATAATTATGGACCTTATCGATTCCACGTCCACATTTCGTTCTCTTGTCATCATTTTGAGTGTCAATCGGTGGTCTCTTGCGAATAAATTGCTGACTTTCTCCACCAATTTGGGGTTGGAGGTCGTTTTCGGTTGTCCACTGCGAGGTTCATCTTCCACATCCTCTCTGTCCTCTTGAAAACGCTTAAACCATTGAAATGTTTGTGCTCGGGACAGATCCTCATCTCATAAGCTGTTCGTAACATTTTATGTGTTTCAGTGGGGCTTTCCCCCCAGCTTTACGCAAAACTTGATGCTGACGCTGTACGACTGTGTAATTTCTGACGACGCAGTAATAATACACGTGGCTCGAAGCAATATTATATGAAGTAACGCAATCCCAACTTGTTATGGTAACCGGCACTTCCAAGGCCACATTTCAGTAGGCCTATAGCGGCCTGACGCAGAACGACGCTCATACTACATATGTTTATTTTATTTCAGTCGCATTGTGTAACACAATAATGCTGGAAGCAATGTTCCAGATGTGACGTCATAAGCGAAGATAACGACTGGTTATTAATTAAGTAGGCTATTCTCAGCAGCAAATACATAATATAGCAAAAACCGAATAGTTTTGAAAGGAACGAAAAAATTAACCTTGAGTTTGTTTATTAAAGTTAATATCATGAAAGACAATTTATTAAAGAAAGCAAACTAAGTAATTATAAACTAGTTCCTAATAATTCTTTATTTGGTGTTGCTGTAGGGTCTAGACTAATAAGCCACTAAAACGGAAAATAGAACAAATTTTCGCCTGTGTGTACAGAAGCAAGGTCGAGAGAAACATGGATTGGGTCCTCGCAGAATATAGCTGATTTGGTTACCAAGCCGAATCCACCCACACTGGAGGCAGATAAAACAGGCTCGGGATCGTGTCCAGTAGTGGGATTTACTTTGGTATTAGCGACATTGGGCCTTCGGGTTCTGCAACCAGAGTAAGTAACTAACGTTGACAATACAGACGTTTTTATAGAAGACAGATTTGAATTACTAATTATATAAAACACGTTACTGAACCTTGTCCTGAACCACTTCAATCCAGTTCAGATCTTGACGTATTTATCCGGGGCTGATTTCAACATGATCCTCCCATCTACAGCTAAGTCTCCCAGGTAGTATGTTACCTTCGTGTTCTCCAACCAAACCATTGTAGCCAGTGAGTTCTTTATTGTTTGTCATTCGCCCATTTCTTCTTTCTTCATTTAAGTAGCATTATTACATGGAATACAAATTTGAAAGTTCCCACTGAGCAGCTGTATCTGTTATCCAGTTACCACCTCTCTTGGGTCCAAGTAGTAGTTGTTTCTAACACCCTTGAACAAAGTCTTCTCTCGGAATGAAAGACAAAACTATCCACTCATAAAAAAACTGTCAAGAGTTACTAACTAAACTAGGTTACTATTAAATAGCTGACCTAACTTACGATTACGATTATTTCTTTGCTAACAGGATACAAATATCGAGAACCACAAAAACGGAAGTTCACTATTGGAGATATGTGACATTTCAGTTCTGTTCACGTCTTTACAATTTGTTTGCCTGAAGTCTGTTTCAGAAAAACAAAACCTTCCATTCCTTACGTATTTCAAGTGGTTGTATTAAGAAGACTTCCTTACTAAAATTAATTATACTTATATATATATTAATTAATACTTTTCATATGTTTCAATTTGTTATTAATTTCGACTTAAATGCACCGAAGGTACACAAAGAGAACTACGCGTTGAGTCTGCCGGCGATATGCTTCACTTAGTCCAGACAATGAAGACGTATTACCAGAGACCTAAACCCGGATCAAGAATGAAGATAAAATCGCGCATATTTGCTAATTTCTTAATTTGCAAGAAGTTATAAATGTTTTGTTACAAATTTCACAAGGAAGTGAAGAATTCTGCACGACAGGGTAGTTCAAAGTTAGTAAATGATGGATGTTCGAATCCCGACTGGGTCGTTGGGAATCATTGTTTTCACCGCTATGTCCACAACGGTTATGGAATTCACCAAACTTCCTATCTAGTGGGTGCCAGATTTCTGTTCGTGATCAAAAAAGCTGCCAGTGCTTTTGGCTGGCCATTTACCTCACCTATAACCGATCTAGAATGCTGGAGCTCCTAACTCCACTCCCATTATGCGCCTTCACGGGTGAGGCAAAGGAGTAGCTTTAACTTTTGATATTAACCCAATAACATTCCAGAAATCTTCCATTTAAAATTAACACGAATGCCAAGTCATTCGTCATTCAAAATATACTATGTGTATAATAGAAGCCAGCTAGCGGATAAGAGTGGTGACTGTTAGCGAAAGGTAAAGTGGCTAACGCCACCTGAAAGAAGCCATGTCTGGAAGCTCTCAAAGAAGGTTTCGGCTTCACTGCTTTGAAAATTGATGAATAGGTTTCTTGTTCCCCCCCGTCCGAACTACGTTTTCTGCCCACAATTACAATATGGAAGAAATTACTGGTTACGTAATTCTTCCATTCTCCACACATTCTGTGTTGTGCTGAAGGTCAAAATATAAAAAGTTACCGGCTTTCACATTAATGAATTGTACACTTCCTAGAACATTTAACATGCATATTTACAAATGACCGTTTGGAGGGAAATTTACAAGTCTATTTGATGTTCTCGTGAACAACAGGAAACAGCCTAAACCAACAAATTGCGCACAAAGTATGCTTTGTGTCACAAGAAAAATCAAGCACATTTTGTATATCAACACACATAAATGACTTGGTGCTATTTATAAATGTTTTCTAGTTATAGGCTAATGGCGAAATAATCATGAAAACTCCTCTGACATTGGTAAGCTACCTACGGTGACAAAATAACCATACGGAGACGAAGTTCTTACGCTTATTTGGTGTGACATGTGCTTAAGTGTGTTCATACGCCGAAATATAATTGTCTGTATATCTGTGTGTGTAAAGAATCATCAGCATTACGCCCTTCTGGCGTGATATACATACCACTATTTTATGTTTCACCAAATATCTCCGTTGATGCGAATATACAAGTTTGTAAGGCGTGTACAAAAATTCCTGAGAAAATCAAGTCTGTGATTTGTTCCCGGATGCAGACTGTGTCACGAGCAGAGGATCTGCGAAACTACGAAAAACTTTTTCTTTGCGAAAACTGAATGACCTGAAAAAGCCCAAAATGTTCTGTACAAATTTTGATTGCTGTCGGGCCCGTAGGCCCCAAGTATCTGGCCAACATGCATTTTACTGATTCTGCTCTGAAGGTTTGAGTCTTGTGGTCTTCCGGGTTAGGCTATGAGACCTGCGTAACTCAGAATACCACAATCGAAATTTCTAAGATTATCTTTTACGAGGATCTCGAGCGTATATTCGATGATTTCCATTCGTGTCACATGACAGCTCGATTGAATTTCAATTGAAGGAGAGATGATGTTTCGAATGACCAATTTGGAACGAGAGTTTGCATTTAACTAGTAATTATGGGGTTACAGAGTAGGCTATCGCATTTTTAAACGTAAAAGGCCGAATTGTCATCTGTACAGGATGAAGACAAGGCTCACACTTCACATTGATCACTCCTTAACGTTTAAAAGACGCAGTCATTTATAATTAATGTCTTATCATTTGCAGAGCTGATTGTTATAAACTCTTTATAGTAAGATTTGAGGTTTTCACGGAGGTGAGTCTGAAGATGGCTGTCTCCTGGGTTAATGCGCCGTGTAGTCTGGTAGAAGTCTACCGACGTTTCACAGGTCCTTGCCCCTTCTCTCATTAGGTCATCGCCCTGATGTGATTAGAGTCTAATCACTCCCCTGCCACTTGTACCACGAGATTAGAAATTATTCCCTTGCAGGCGGATCGTTTACTTTATGGAGTTTAACATGCTTCAAAATACGATCACAAATAGAATCCTGCACCATCTAAATATGCACGTGCAATGTTTTAATAAAACCTAACGTTACTTACAACGCCCAACAAGAACTGAAATCGCACATAAACAGTTACTTTTCACATCACTTTTGAAAGAACACATTCTTTCGCCTCTGCACTACGGACCAACAACACAGAATTGCTTCCTATAGATACTTCGGATGGGACTAACTCTTACGGAAATTAACGAAACTACGGAAGCAATGCTTCCCTTGTTTCCATGCACGGCACCCCATAGCCATCCAAAAACTTCCCTACGCACTACATGTCCCGCCCGGCTCATCTTCCTAGTGGTTTTTGATGAATATTACAAACTATGGAGCCCCTTATTATCCGAGAATTGTTAATTCAATTATGGAGATTGTGATTTGTTGGTTGTATAACCAGAATTATATAAATATCTGCATACATTTGGTGAAGAAGCTTAGCGTAGGAGGCACGAACTACGATGATTATTTGTCTGCGCTTTGTTTAACGACGCTGTCAGTAGCTCAGATTATGTAACGTCGACTGATAGGTTTATTAGTATAGTAACTGATAAATTAGAAAGGGCCTGGATGGAAGTGGCTGAGATATAATTTCAGCTACTATCTTGGCATCTCTCTGGACAAACCGAGGAAAACCTCAAGTCTTCGGGCCGACATTTGAACCCGGGACTCGCGAATACGAAGCCGGAGTGCTTTTCATTCTGCAAAGAAATTCGGTTTGTGGTGTAGAGCTCGTCGATTTGATGCCGAGATGCAGCGCGAAGATGCACCACGCGAAACGTTTGAAGTAATCTTTGTGGTAATGTTTTTGAGAACTCGACAGCGAAAAGCGAATTTCCGAATATGAATCGTCATTGCTGCCTCCATCATCAGGGAGGCAGCACGGACCTCTGAAACGGAGGTAAACTTCTACCAGACTACACGGCGCTGTAACCCAAAAGACATCATCTAGGTAAAACAATACTTTTGCAGATTTCTAAGCAGACGAGAGACAAGATTCTGTATTGCACAGTAGCAGTCATTACTCGAATTTAGTCTGTTCTCAATTTCTTCATTAATGCAATTTTAAATTGTTGCTGTCGTTCCAAAATATTTGCGTTTTGCCTCATTTTCAAAGAATTAGTTTGCTAGCGTTATATAATGATTTTGTCACGGTATCAGACATTATTCAGTTTTATCTGGTTTTTCTTCGCACACCTCATTAAAACCTACATATTTAAAACGCTTTTATCGTTGTGAATATTTAAGGAGATATAAGGAAACGTGCTGTCTGTTTTCTCAGGAGAAAAGCTTTGACCATGGCAATGTGGAGGAACATACGTACCTTTTAAAAATTTAAGGCTTTAACTCTGAATAATTTAGCGTTTTAACAAATACGTTTGAACTGGTGAATTTCTATCAACAAATTAGCTGCTATTGGCTTTCCACATGCGTTTGCACTGCTTTGGGGGAGGATAGATCTACTGTCTGAATAAATATTTGATCTGTAGTATAAGAGTATATTTGCATTTGAAACAACTGAACAACATTGCTAATGACGTAACGAACGCCTTTGGAACTTCAGCGTATTTTCAGTTATGTTATGTTGGTATAGTAAACATTGAAATGCTGAACATGTATAACATTCTGTGTGAACACACACATTTTTCTTGTGTATTTTGAAATATCTGTGATACGAAGAAGACAATGATTCAGGTTTCTTTCTTCTTCTTTTTATTTATTTATTTATTTATACACTGGTATACAGCATCCGCTATCAGCCTCGTACGTAAAGATCTTGTCGCGCGGCCAACCACTGAGGAAATACTGCTCGACCACCTGAATTCCTGATTCAGAGGCGAAACATTGGTCCCCGCTAATTTTTGGGGTAATGGATGCAACAGCGTTATTTTATACTGAAATTCGAGACGTTTTGCCCGCTGTTACCAGACAGAATATGATATGTTTGCACATTTTTAGCAATAGTAAGAATGAATAGTTTCAGTTGTAGCTAAGTATGCTTTATTTTCTCGATTTTAAGACGTGCCTTTTAACATTTTAAGACTTCCGAAATCGGATGGCGTCTAAGAATTGGATGATATTCGTGCAGCAAGACTGTCAGATTTGAGAAATATAAGTCGTTACAGAAATGAGGGGCGCCCTGTCATCTACACGGACAAAACGTACATTCACTCCTCACACACAAAAGAACAAATGCAGGTCCACTTGCACCCGTCTCCAAAGGACAGCGAGTCATCATCGTACATACTGGCAATGAAAATGACTTAATTCCAAATGCTTTGTTAATGTTTAAATCGGGGACAAAATCTGGAGATTATCAACGCGAAATGAATTTTGACAACGATGAAAGATGGCTCGTAACGAAGTTAATTCCAAACCTTCCACCAAATTCGGTATTAGTAGTGGACAATGCAGCTTACCATAATCTACAACCCAATCCGGCTCCAAATTCTTCATCTCGAAAAAATGCTAAAAATCTAAAAACTGATGTCGAAACGTTATATTGTATGACTAAAGCGTGAGGAAAATCTTCATGTCCTTAACACCAGTCATGGAACAGGAAACACAAAGACAGCGACAAAAATATTCCGAAAGTATTGATACAAAGAAGTCTTATGCTTGAATATTGACAATGTTTATTGTAATATACGTTCATTTTCCTGTTACTAAATCGAGAGTGCGTCTTTCAGTCGATGGCGTCTTAAAATCGGGAGAATACGGTATTTCGAACTTCGAGGCATACATAGATTTCTGAACTGAAAAGGCTGTCTTTGCTCTGTAACTAGCCTAGTGTCGGGTCCGTCATTAAGTCCGTGTGCCCGAGGTTATGATAGTGCTGCCCGGTCAATGTACAGTTCGACAATTAGACTCCCAAATAGCACAAGCAAGTAAGCGGATCTGAATGTTGGTAGCATTTCTTTTGAACTACATACGTACCTTAGCTGTTTCGTATTCGCGATATTCCAGGTTCCAATTGCGACCCGGAAACTGGATTTCCGCGAGATATATATATATATATATATATATATATATATATATATATATAAATTTCCCTTTCTTCTGCTTAGTCACTCCACATAAATGTTGATATACATAGAACTTGAGCTGAGTCATGACCACTTAATCCTGTCACAGAGTTCCAAAACTGATAATTCAAAATGATCCTGCCATTCTACTCCAAAAAAGTAAGCAGTAAAGTGTCGATCGTTAAACACCCCAAAAACCATCATTGATCTCAATTAACGAAACTGGAAAATAAAATACGAGGCGCGTCCCAAAAGTAAGTTTCCCTGGGGCCGTTAACAGAAACAAAACACAATTTCATGGAAATATTTATTGCAACAGATACAGCAAGTGTCCAGCTATTTTTCAACATATTCGCCACCGGAATTGAGACATTTGTCATACCGTGGGACCAACTTTTAATACCTGTGTCGTAGAAGTCTGCCGCCTGGGATTGGAACCACTGTGTGACAACCATCTCCGCCTCTCTGTCATTCTCAAAACGCTGACGCTGACCGGACAGGAATTTCTTGAGGTGTAGGAAAAGATGGAAATCACTGGGAGCGAGGTCCGGGCTGTAGGGTGGATGATTAAACACCTCCCAGCTGAACTCCTGCAGGAGACTTGCTGTCCGTCGAGCCGTGTGCGGCCTAGCGTTATCGTGCAGGAAGACAATACCGGCACTAAGCATCGTTGCAGCTGTTGAAGATGGAGGTTCTTATTCCAGCTCCCGCCGACTGTGAAGTGCGGTCAGTGATAAAGTTTTTGAATGCACAGAGCATAGCGCCGATCGAAATTCATCGTCAGCTGTGCCGGGTCTATGGGCCTAACGTTATGAGCAAGCAGATGGTGCGTCGCTGGTGCAGACAATTTTCAGCGACGGGCCATTCAGAACAAGCGGCGCGGGATGCTTAGTGCCGGTATTGTCTTCCTGCACGATAACGCTAGGCCGCACACGGCTCGACGGACAGCAAGTCTCCTGCAGGAGTTCAGCTGGGAGGTGTTTAATCATCCACCCTACAGCCCGGACCTCGCTCCCAGTGATTTCCATCTTTTCCTACACCTCAAGAAATTCCTGTCCGGTCAGCGTCAGCGTTTTGAGAATGACAGAGAGGCGGAGATGGTTGTCACACAGTGGTTCCAATCCCAGGCGGCAGACTTCTACGACACAGGTATTAAAAGTTGGTCCCACGGTATGACAAATGTCTCAATTCCGGTGGCGAATATGTTGAAAAATAGCTGGACACTTGCTGTATCTGTTGCAATAAATATTTCCATGAAATTGTGTTTTGTTTCTGTAAACGGCCCCAGGGAAACTTACTTTTGGGACGCGCCTCGTATCTCTATTTTTTTGGAAGAGAATCTGCTGCTATTGAATGTTTTCTTCATAAACATGAAGCACAGAAGCGATAGTTACACTTGCATTTCACAGTAGTGCAGTGGCCTGACGCTTATACATTAAAACGGGTTCATGTATACGACGAAACTCAGAAAAATCAATGACATCAACGGTTATTATAAAAACCATACATTCTCCAGATAAATTACTCTTAGTTTTTTGTGTATGAAGGTGAAAGTTTCTGTTGAACTCTGTATACATTTCGGTTAATCGCATTGCACGTGCGCATTTCGACTCATACTCCATTGATGATGAAACAACCTTTCCCACTTTCCTGCAACGCCAATTACCTTTCCCTACAATGAAACTATCACAATGCAACGTCAACCAAATCAGGTACGATGAACCCTCGTCCAATGGGGTGTTTAAGTTCCTCAAAAGCGGCGAGTTTCGTGAATCCGCGTTTGACAAACTCGATATTGTGTCGGATTAATGTGGATACGGGAACGCGACCGTGGAAAGCCTCCAAAAAAATTTGGTATTAAAATAAAATATTAGCACATAGTTGGACATTAAACTCAAACATATCAGATACAGAGACTGATGGTTCGAGATAAACAGGACCAAGAATTAGTGGTTTTGGTTTCATGAAATCTGTGATTTTTCGCTGTTTATTTTTCTCACGAAAATCTTTCGAGATATCCCTGTAAGGGTGCTATAATTTAATCGAGTTCTCTTTAAAATTTACAACCTCTCCATTATAGGATGCTGTCCAACTGCAGTAAACTGTAATATACATTTTAAAAAAATACAACACAACTTTACACAATAATCGCATAAGCGAGACTGAGGGTTACATGCAGTTTGTGACATGAAGAGGGCGTGAAAGATGCAGGAGGCATAAATCAGTGAAGTAAGTTTACACTGTCACACAAATTGAATGTTGGACCAAATTGGTTATGCGAATAAAGACGTAAAAGCTAACCGTCGTTAGCTTTTTAAATAGTAATGATAATTTTCGTCTGCTACTACACCGTTGGACAGATCGCATATAATCAAATTTTCCGCGCTGTGCATATAATTCACATTTATCTTCACGCTTGCAATCGAATTCGCGTTGGAAGTGGGTTTCCTGTCCTTACATAATAAAGTCGTGAACTTACCGTATAAGAAGATGGCCAACACTTATGCTGATATTGTCACGGTGCACGGATTCCCACAGAAACGCTACAACTACCAAGTAACGCGTACACAACAGCAATAACGAGGAATAACTGTCGAGCTTCGAACGAATCACCGCATACCAACAGGCGCGATCCAGCGGCAGCTGTCTGAACTACTGCTTACAATAATACCGCCATGTTCGAATGCGTATGGCTGTTATGGCGGGTGGTGGGTTTCGCCATTTGCGAGAAAAGGAACGATACCCTGCGTTATGTATTTCTGTACATGTCTGTTTCTAACACACATGTAAAATTTATTTTTGAAACTTTATTACCCCTTCTATTCAAACTGTATTAGACGTTTGCTCGGACATGACCTGTGGCCTTGAGATGTGCAGTGTATTTGCAGCTCGAACAGTGGGTGGATTCTAAGCGGAGCTCAATTACAAGCGAGCCGTGACCAAGTTCACTTCGTGTGTTGAGTTCCAATTCAATAACATTTACCCATATTGTTTCTACTCAGCATGAACAGAATGCAAGGCGATAGCAGAGGTGTAAAGAAAATAGGGGGGCGTAAAGTAATACACAGCCAAAATAGAGAAATGGTGATAAGTGTTTACAGTTTTATGAAGAAAGAAGCTGACAGCGGCAATGTGATTAACGTTAATCAAATACAACATCGTGTTTCTGAAGCTACTGTTGTGTCCTTAAACACTCTGAAAAGCATTTTAAAAGAGCGTGAACATAATAAACGAGTGGGGAAATAATTCAGCACACCTCACAAAAAACGGCCAAGAAGGAAAATGAAAATTGATGTAGATGATTTTTACAAGTGTGTAATTCGAAGAACGATTAATGAATTTCACACTACATAAGGTGAGCATCCTACTTCAAAATCGTTGTTGGCAGTAATCAAGGAAAAGATTAACTTCAGTGGCGGGAAGTGGGCTCTTTGGAAAATAATTAGAGATTTACGCTTCAGGTGGAGGAAATCGGAAAGTTATAGAAAAGTTATCATCGAAAAGGATGATATTAGTGCAGCAAGACTGTCAGATTTGAGAAATATAAGTCCTTACAGAAATGAGGGGCGCCCTGTCATCTACACGGACAAAACGTACATTCACTCCTCACACACAAAAGAACAAATGCAGGTCCACTTGCACCCGTCTCCAAAGGACAGCGAGTCATCATCGTACATACTGGCAATGAAAATGGCTTAATTCCAAATGCTTTGTTAATGTTTAAATCGGGGACAAAATCTGGAGATTATCAACGCGAAATAAATTTTGACAACGATGAAAGATGGCTCAAAATGAAGTTAATTCCAAACCTTCCACCAAATTCTGTATTAGTAGTGGACAATGCAGCTTACCATAATGTACAACTCAATCCGGCTCCAACTTCTTCATCTCGAAAAAATGCTGTGATCGACTGGCTTTCAGATCGTGGCATTCCTTTCAGTGACCGAATGTGTAAGCCCGAATTGCATTCTCTAATTAAACTGCGTAAGCCACAATTCAAAACATCCAAAATTGATGCTCTACTGGCTGAACATGGCCACTCTGTCCTTCGCTTGCCACCATAACATTCAGATCTTAATCCTATTGAACTGATATGGAGATCGGTTAAAGAATATGTCGCCAGAAATAATGTACGTTTCTGTCTAGATGATGCTATGAAACTAGCTGAGGAAAAGTTTGGTATCATCACAAAGGAAGAATGGAGTTCGAGGTGCGAACAGAATTACTTGCGGGTGGAACCTATCATTGACGACGTTGTGGAACAAATTGTAGTTGACTTACAAAACGACAGTGATACCAGCAGTTGTAGCAGAAGAAGATGGGGAAGTAAGTGGAATAGGAGCTTTGCAAAATGTTCTTCAGCCACTGGAGGTAATTCAATTTTCACTTATGTTTTTGTGTTTAGTAGTACAGAGAAAGCCTTCCCCTAAGTGCCCCACTACCTCTAGCAGCGTCCTTACCTTCCCACACGCGCATCTCACAGCTCATGACTGAGGAAACAAGTAATATCACACAATCAATTTCGAGAACGCACCGTCACTTGTCTTTCTTCTTGTGACCCTTGAAGATAAAACTCGACCTCTGTTAACTTATTTATTGTTCATCTTTAAGAAATTGGCCCAGACGCGTTACCCCACAGTTCGACTGAAGGAAGCTGTCCGAAATGCGAATGTCCGAACGTCGGGTCGGGTCGTTCGTGGTACTGTTTTGTATCCACGTGGTCGCAGAATTAAATTTCGGCCCGGAGACCGGCGGTCCTGATTTTGTATCATTGTTTTCTTCCTCACATCTAGGCGCATGCCGAGACAGTACATTGGATTGTGTCATGCATGACTGCTTCCTTACGCGTTCTTCCAAATTACATTTTCATTTGTTCACAGATGATCATGTCATTAGAAGTTATATAATCTGAATTATTGACAGCGACGTTGTGTAAACCGTAGATAAGTATAAAGAGAGAAGGTTTCGGTGTAATCCATTTAACTCATCTGTTGGCAACAGGACTTTCGATCACTGTTTATTTATTTATACTGGTCTATACGTCAAGAAACGCGATTATTTGTGATACCTCGAGCACTTAGCCAGTCTGATCTCTATTTCCTAAGATTCTAGTGAAAGTGGCAGGTGCGTTTACTAATCAACACAAAGCAGGTGTGCTCCTTTCTTCGACATCCTGCTCAGCTTTCATCGGCAGAGAACAGTTCTCGTTCCATCCATTTAAAAATTACATTAGAAAGAACTTACCACTTCTGCTTTACTCTGTGTGCCGTGGTTAACGACCATAAATTAATAACTATGCAACTTCGTAATCCATCGAGTTGTTTAATCGTTACTAGTACGTGCTATGTTAAATTTCACAGATACAACCTCAAATTTTGGTGTTGATGCCATGTTTGTAGTTGTTATCTCAGCAATGTTGAATTCAGTTCTAAAGGTTTTTGACGACGGTAGTTTACACTTAAAATTATTAATTGTCAGGACTTTTTCCATCGTCTGTTCTTTAAAATTACGACGTTTCGGAGGCTGGTTCTGTCTTCGTCTTCAGGTACCGTTCGTGGTTTTAAAGAATAGACGTTGGAAAAAGTCCTGACAATTAATAATTTTAACTGAAGTTGTAGTTATGTTTATGATCTGTTTGAAACAGGGGACTGCAAGAGGGACTAGGCGTGACTATGATAATAATATTGAGCGTCATCTTAGAGAAGGTGCGAAGTTGTGTGCTTCGGATTGGGAATTCTTTTGACGTCATTTTAAGAACACAAATTTCCTGAGGAACTATGAACTGCACTATGTACATGCTTCGCTGTGGAGTTAGATAAGAAGTTTGTCCATAACCCGTCTTTTAGGCTTCCTGACTAAGAGGCGCTGTTTACCACGCTCAGCATTAGCAAACAAAATTATGCAGCACTTCGGTCCGACAATGAAGCTTCATAGTCCTAATTAAAGGTGATAAAATTTGCTGACGTAAAATATTACGTGTTTGGTTACTCTTCTCTTGTATTTTCGATTGACTCCTCTCTCTCTCTCTCTCTCTCTCTCTCTCTCTCTCTCCGAGTCATTTGCTTCTTTTTATTTATCCTGCAGCAGTATGCAGCCTTTTATTTGATCAAGTGTGTAGTGTTTATGTACTTGTATTAGTTTGGGTCAAGCAATCATTTTCTGCACAAACATTAAACCTTACATCTATTTAAATTTTGTCTGCACTGTGACTTGTTTTATACAATGTATTTATTAAAAGCAGACCATGGTGGTTTCACGTGTTTGCGTTAAATGACGTCACGTATAGTGGCAAAAAAATTGATGAATTGTAAACAGGTTTCGATTGAAAGGAAGCAGTTGTAGCCTGTTTCAAGGTCATCTTTTTTGCAGGAAATTTCAAGAAAACACGTGTCAGTATAGTCGATATCCAGACCTAGATTTGAACTGGATGCCTCCTGAAAATAGGCAGTGGTTGCTCACAGTTACTTGAGAACATATGAATATTGTAAAACACGTATGTAATTGCACTGGCTACATTTTAGTTACAATTTCATTTGCATAAATATTTCATACAGAGCTGTATTGTTATTCTGGGTATTACTTTTCGTGATTACAGACAATGAAACTTTCTTAATAAAGTCTTCTCGGGCTATCAGCCGTGTTAGATGGTGATTAATCGCCGACGTTTCGAGGACCATCTCTGTCCTCACTTTCAAGGCTGTAGCTACGAGTCACACAGTCAACAGCCTTGAAAGTGAGGACAGAGATGGTCCTCGAAACGTCGGCGATTAATCACCATCTAACACGGTTGACAGCCCGAGAAGATTTTAATGAAAGCTGCCGTGAAAGCTTCACGTCAAATGAAACTTCCTCTTCGTGCCTTAGACAGGAAATGCTCTGACCTCCTGCACAGGAGTAGGGTATCAAAGCCAGACGAAGAGAACCGTGAAGACGACTGCCAGCATGATAGAAACCACAAGGTCAGTGCCGAGCAGCAGATGCGCAGCCAGTAAAACCATCAGGAACAGAGCGATGTGAGCCGCCATATGCAGTAACCAGAACCTGAAATAATAAGTACTGGTTCTAAATAAAGTAACGTCAAGCACACGGAGTGTTCCTTCAATAGACTTGGCCGTTGAGGAAAGATTGGGCCGAGGTAACCAACATTACGCATTCGGAAGAAACGCGGATGTCCTTAGGATACGGCAGTCACCGTTTCAGGGGAAGGAAAACAAACGCATCCTCAAAATGACTTAGGATATGAGGTTTCCACGGCGGTGTCCGAAGATGGCTGTCTTTTGGGTTGACGTTTCAGAGGTTCCTACAGCCTCCATCATTCATTTCCTTACAGGTCACTGGCGTTTTATTTTATTTATTTTTATTTAGTATTCTGTCTGACGACAGGTCCATATGAACAGGATCCTTCCATCCTTTTCTCGGACTGGGACCTGTTCATATACGTTCTTGGCAGATGATCCAGAAGTGGTTTGCCATTGCCTTCTTCTGTGTGTGAATGGAGTAATTGTTGGGATGCCACGGAGAAACCGGGGAAGCCCCCGGAGGAAAACTCCGTGTTGCCTAGACCACGGCCTTGCCCAACACAAGTTATAAATTCGGGCACCGCCGGGAATCGAACCCGAGACCCCAGGATACTGGGCCGAAAAAGTAAGAAAAAGGCCGAAGACAAAAGTGAATCTACGCTGCTCTTGTTGCAGCATCTCCGAGCGTCGTTGACAGTTACAGTGGCCAGCCAACTATGGTAAGGGCAAGAAGAAGGAAGCGATAGTGCACGAGGCGTCTTGCCATTTGTATCTTCTCTTCCCATGACGCAGCCCAGGCTCAGATATGTTTCGTTCATTACGCTGTTGTTCGGATCCCACGTTAAATTGGGGCCGTAGGCCATTGTGTTCGCCTTCCCATCGCCTTGTAATACGTGACTATTAAAATGACACGGCGGATGGTTTTGTGTGTTTGTTTTCCTACCTTCTTCAGTCCCAGGTGGTTTTGATAATGTGGATTGAATTCACGCACGATCTCGTACAGTGCAGTTTCAGTCTCCGCATGAAAGGAAACGGTCGTGGCATATTTTAATACGTTTACCCAGAATTTATCTGGAGGGACCGAAGGAAATAAGTATGGACTCATTTGGCCAAGATGTGATTCTCAGTGTAAACAGGGACAATTTACTTAAACAGCATTAACAAATTTATCTGCATAACGGCGAAGCGTGCTGTTTCCTTTGCGGTACGACCTGAATTTTTGGTTTCTATGTAGGTGAGTTTCGGCCTCCAGTGTTTGGGTTTAGTGCATTGTAGCTCCTGCAGATTGAAGTACCGTGTTATGAAAAACTACTCTGCGTAGGGCATGCCGTGGTTTTACTCCTGGCTAGAGAAATGTCTTTTTTGCGACGACATTCAAACCAACTGAGGGGCGTACCAATCCTTCTGGGTCATTTAGTTTCGGGATAAAACAGACGGAGCATGAAACGGATTAATCGCCCCCAACCTGATGCCGAGATTTAGCTTAAGTTTACGGCCCTTCAAAGTCTCGTGTTTCGACACACTTGACAAATTTACTGTTAGATCGTCTCTTGCTGCACATTTATGTTGCTGTCTGTGACTATTTCGTTCGCACTCCTAGTGTGTTTAGAACTTATAAGGAAATTACAATGCAGCTTGTAATCTACTTGGTATTTTGCCCCGGGCAAGAACGTAATTTTCTTCTTATGGGTCGCATCTGCATTTGAAGGTTGTCGAGTTATTTCATGTTATTTCTGAAAAGAAAAAACATTTCCGCTTTTTTATTTCATACTGTGTCTTCTTTACTATCGGAGAATATTTAATTTTCGAATTTGCTTCGTAAATGAAGTTTCGTGATGTCTTAAGACAGTTATTGAAATTATCTCTTGGGAGTTTATCCTTTTACGGATATACTAAATACTCAAAAATATATTCTGAAACGTAAATATGACAGAAATAGTGAACATTTGTTTTAGGCCTTTACCTTTATAATTATATTGTTTTGGAGCGCACAAATGAGTTGTGAATTGAAATGGCTTGATACCAGACTTTGTGACTATGACCATGAACTTTCGGGTTCTATAAGAACAAGGGACTTCCTGATAAGCTGAAATCTGAAGGAACTCACTGTTTTCATGTAGTTAGATGGGCTGTGATAAAATGGTGGATGCGAGGAAAGACCTTCAGTTCAACAGGGCTCGCATTCTTCATGATCTTAATCTTTCTGTCTAGTCTGTGAGAGAAGGTATTAAGGACGGGAGGAGAAAGTATGCCGCGCATGTTGCACTTACGGCCTTTGGCATATAAGGTCCAGGTCACCAAATAATTATGATGTTCGTCTTCTGGGTTATACGCACGCACATTCCTAGGTTGATACCTGCACGGCGTCACAACCCATGATGTCTTCCGGGTTGTAATGGATGTGGTTGTAGGTGGATACCAATGTCTTGAAGGAACATAACGGCCTCCATCTTCAGGGTCTGGACTTTTTAACCCTATACAGTAAAACCCCTCAAGTTGGACCCCTATATCCTGGACACCCCTTTATATTGGACACTTTTAATTGGAACCGGCGAATATCCTATAATTTTACATGTCCACAATACCCTATATCTTGGACACCCCTTTATCCTGGAACTTGAACACCCCTTTTGTTGTAAGTTGGACAGGTTCATGCACTTAACTTCGATGCTTTTCAGGGAAAGTTTTTCGGTTACATACTATTTTGAATTTCTGGCTGATGGATGCCTCCTCTCTGGAGGATTGTCTTATGGACATTGAACCCTTAACTGGACTACAGTATTGCAGAAGACACAGTTTTATCTCCTTCAGTACTGTGCTTGCATTTGAGTTCAGACTATGTTAACAGAAACGGAATTTTTCTTTTTGCGATGGGGAAGCGAAAATTGGGGAATTAACTTCAGAAAATGTTATTGAGGCTGGGGTGTTATGTGCAATGCATGGGAGTGGGCTTCAAAAGATTATTATTATTAATACTATTGTCATTAATTCTTAATTCATGTAAGCCTACAGTAGTTAATGTATGTAAGTAAATAGATTATATTGTCATTAGACCACAATCTGATTTTTATCTTTTCCTCTATCTTGGACACCTCTGTAAGTTGGACACATTTTCGTGGAACCCCAAGTGTCCAACTTAGAGAGGTTTTGCTGTATATACTGTCCACTTCCTAACATCCTCACTTTAAACCTGGAGATTAAGGAAGTGTATTTTCCAAAAACTTTGATATCCACTTATAACTCCACACGCAGCTACGACCCAGGTCAACATCGACAGATGATTTTTTCCTTTATTAGTCATATGTCGGATGTTTTCTTTTAGTCTTACAATCATAATGATTCGAAGGATGGATCTTCTTTTGTCGTCAGGCACAAATGTGGTATGTGTGTTATGTTGGATCCGGTCTGTGCGCCACAAATTGGGAATAGCTTATTGTAATTTTTACGACTTAAAAGCATTCAACAAACGATTAATGAAGTCCAAAACAAACAATGTAGTAACAATGCCATCCCCTAAGATGTTCACAGAAGAATCGACAACTGTTAACAGTTTCTCCGCTACAGAATTGTTCTTGGCAGACTCTGATGTCTCCCGTCCCGCAGCCATCCTTCTGTTAGTGAGACTTTACTCACCTTTTTATTCTTTTCCGAGCTTCATTCAAAGTTGTGGTTGGTTCTTTGTGGTAATACTCCCTAACCCCCAGCACGTTCGCCTGCAGGTAAGAATACCAGTCAATGTTTTTTGGATCGAAGTCAAACAACCGACGGTCAGTCGGTTTTAAACTCTCTGCTAACTCCGACGTGTTGTTGATGTCAAAGTGCCATTGTCGTTTGGTGAAGTATTTCACGTGCTTTATTCCCAGGGCGTACTTCTGCTGCACGGAAAGCAACCTGAAAAATACGCTTTTAAATACCTCTTACGAATGCATCAGGAATCCTGCATGAAGCAAGTTGATTTATTTACTTCGGTCATTTTCTAAATTTACATAAATACGTGGTCAACACTTATGTTTTGTATTGGGGAGATCATAGGCTGTTTTGTCTCAAGTTTTCGTGATTTTCCTCACTCTCTAGTGTCTTTAAATTTCCCATGACCGTATATAGAGAGCATGTGCACTGTAATCTTCGAGTGGTATATTTTCATTGTTACTGAAACTAAAACCAAAACTAAAGCTCTCCTGTTGGAGGACTGAGTTCTCATGCTGTCGTGGTGGTTCACGCTAGGCTGTCTTCACTGTCAATACGCCAAGCAGGGTTACGTTTCCCGGTGATATTGGCTACAAAGGGCAGAAAAAGTCTCGCATATAATTTTAATAAAGAATTACATTATGGTCATTTCCGTAATGAAATTAAAGGAATCCGTGACATTTTCTCGCCGAACACCACGATTTCACAACAACAGTTCGGGAATCCCCGCCATAACTTTTCAACTACAGACATCTCATTTATGACGGATCTGCCTCTCTGATGCCTCAGTTATGAGTTATGTCAGCATTTGAATTGAGACCTAGAAAATGTGCGCGCAGTGTGTCAATTCTGGCGCCTTCGCCGGAATTTGACCCTTGCAAATGGCGCCAGTTACTTCAGAGTTACTTGGATCAATGACACTTGCGTAGGCGGGATGTCCTTTACCTGAGTAGCTGAGTGACTGCGTCATCGCCGAGGATTCCCCGGCGATCCCCACGTGGCTCCATGACTGGGTTGTGATTGCCTGCGTTAGAATTATCCGACTTGGGATTCCCCATGTGAGGAATCCCGGCCAAGCAATTCTGAGCACAATAATGCATGTAGGTCTACCCGTTATTTCTATCTGTTCTGAATAAAAATTTAAATATGTGACAAATTTTAGTAAAACTATACAATATAAAGATAAATGAAAATTTGTTGAGCGCACTCGGTGAATTTTTGTTTCCTTTAGTACAAAAATATCCATCATGACTCTGAAGCTTGTATACTCACACTCGGTTAGGTTTTCCTCTGAGTTTGGTTACCGCTAGCAATGCATATGCAGGCAGTATATGCAACAACAACACAGCGATCGTACTGCGAAGTGGAGACAGACGACACTTCGCTGCCGGGTACCATAACATCTCGTGGCAAGGATGCTTCCGGACCATTTCCACCACGTGGTTAGTGTACTGACCCCACGTCACAGGATTTGTGGTTCCTGTGCTGCAGTGGTACACCTTTAGAGTTAGGTCTTCACTGGGAAACAGAGTGGGTGTTCATTTAATACATCGAGAACGGTGGTCTTTAACAGTTTTAAACAGACGAAACTTTTGTAATTGTAGATATTATAATAAATTTAATTATTTTGCTAAGCGTGTTATGGTGAGAAACAAGTAGTTATGCGAAGATGGCTATCTTCTGGAATGTTGCACCGTGTAGTCTTGTAGAATTTGACCGACTTTTCAGAGCGTTTACTGCCCCTATCATCAGGACGACATGGCATATGTTAGATATTTAATGAAAGAACTAATAAATTCTGGCTACAGCATAGTGTGATATCTGTAATATAACTGCCTTCGGAACAGTGGATTTGTTTGTGTACTAAGTAAACGTCAAGGCAAGGAAAACAAGGTCGCAATAAACACGTTTCGAAAATACGTGTAACACCGGAGTCTACCGTCTTGTTTTTGTTTCGCCTTGTAATTCCAATAGACTTCTTATTTTACCGCTGTAAACATTGAAGAATTTCATTATTTCTGTTACTAAGAAACATCTCAGCTTAGACAGAATGTATGTAATATGACCAGTGCAGGCTTCGAATACATGCCACGATGTTGGAGTCAAATGAAGGTCTTGCGAACAGTTCCTCATTCTTATTTCTGAGGTGGGACCCCCAATGTCCCGCAGGCGCCCTGTTAGTGTAAAAATCAAAAGGGAAAATGCATAGCCACTGCTATAAATACAATGCCTTCACGTGGTGCTCGTGTAATTGGTGTTGGAACGAAATAATTAGCATATATATATATATATATATATATATATATATATATATATGTGTGTGTGTGTGTGGATCTATCATGGATAAAGACTTTTATACGGGTCAGTTACATAATGTGAAAGACTGCAGTTGGATCTTTGTAAAAATTATGGTTCGTCTGCAATGAAATATATAATGATGATGGGTATCTTTCGTAATGCTAGAGCGAAATATCTTTGCATTCGTGAGAATATTGTAAAGTACCGAAGAGCACGGATGTGGGGAAAGTTTTCTAGGTCACAGACGGAGACCATTTTACGTTACTTCCCTCGACGCTTTTCAAACCTAATAGAGAAAGTTTTCGTACATTAAAGCTCATTTCCTTTCCGAAACGGAACGTCTCAGTCTAGTTTTTTCATAGTCATTTCCGGTGTTTACTGGTCAATCAGTGCGCTTGGCTCCACCCGTTTGTGTCTGTGGTAACGGAACTTTTAGAATGGCCCATTCAATTGACTTTTAAGATGGGCTTAATAACGCGGCCTTCCGATATGTTTTGTGCGGCCCGCGTACGTTTGTTGTAATATTCTGTCACCCCAGACGATGAAAAATAGTTTTCTGATTTCGGGAAACCTATCAATGCAAATATTTGGCAGCAACTATCGTTGTGAGCTGAGAACATTAGGTTAAAAATTAGAACGTGTCTTACCATGGAATGTACGCGAATTGCAGCAAGAAACACTAAACTTCATACTGCATAAGCATCTCACTCTGTGAATCTGTTTGAAAATATGAGGCCCAACTTAGTAGCAGCATTTTTAAATATACTAACATGGTTTTTCGATAAATTGATCAACTTGAGGGCCGCGAGTCGAAGAGAAAATTGAATAAGTCCCAAGGTCTGGGAAAGGCTGAAAACTGCTTTGGGATGACGGAGAGTGGTGGCAGTTATTTGTGCCCAAAACCTTGGTTTCGATACAAGAACAGTCCGTCTTCATAGTCGCATAATAGGCTATCAGTTGCATACCACACCTTTGACGTTATAATAAAGTCAGTCCCGCGGTGTTTTACGAGACTCATTATGTAACACACCTGCTGACACCAGCTCTCCAGGCAGCGGCCAACATTAAGTTTGCCACGTGGTCGCAGGGCACGATGTCCGCTACCCTGTTCTGATCAGCAACCACAACGCGGAATACTCCTTTCGCCGCCCCAGCGATGAAAGCAAAGCCACCCGTCTGTACGTTGTCGATCCATCCTGCTACAGGCTCTTTCAGGGTTCCAAGAACTGGGAACAGAGACCACTAACTCAATAGGAGACTGGAGTTCTGCAATCTCAAATACGACCTAGTTAGTGTCCAAAAACGTTCTTGGTGACTTTGCATACATCATTGCCCTTGAAGTTGATTTATTGCAACAATTCTAACATTCTAATTAACACCTAAGTAAGTGTACTGAGGGTTGTGTTTTGTGAGAGATTGAAGACTTACCCACAGTTGGGCGAACAATTGCAACCGGGATTTGCTTTCTTTCTGTCTTCACTAGGTTTTCAGCCAACTGTTTAGAGAAGGAGTATGTGTTGGGATGATCTGAAGTCAGTCTGGAAGGAAACACATGAAATCGTTAACCAAAGTGACGATTAGCTGTTACGATACTAGGCAATGAATACATTGTCAATCACAGTAAATACTCTTTTAAATGTAAGTGGCTTTTGAGATAAGAACAACAATTATAACTTTTTAGCAGGTGGAAAATGGACTTTAAGAGGTGTCAAGGAATGTGTTAGATTAGATGAAATGAAAAATCAAGATATGTGGAAGGACATAAATATTCTATAAATGCAAGTATAAATAACTACAGAAACAGATGATAACCCGCATGAACATAAGGACGATACCATTCTCCTAACACAAACCGAAGGATCTAGGGATGTAGGAAGACGATAAGGTCGGGGCTGATGCGCGAAGGTAGAATAGGGCGAAGACAAGCCATTGTATACAGAGATGATGGTTTCGCGTAATGTTACTAGTGTAGTAAAATAAAGTAGCTTGTTTACATACAGTTATGTGGAGTTAAATATGTAGCCTGCTTAACACAAAAGTTCGGAAATCTTCACATGTTGTATGTTCTTCGAGTGTCGACAGTGCCTATAAGAAGCGTGATCTTGTGTTTCTCACCTTGCTGTTAAGTTCCGGGTTTCTTCCGGGGACTTGTTCTGCACGAGTTCTATCACGTAATTGGGATCATACTTTGCGGGGTACACCTGTTCCAGAATCACGCTTCCCAGCGTGCAGTTGCAGTAAGCAGTAGAGACGTACACTAGTGCCTGTTGAAGCAAAATTGCTCTTACATCATTTTCAGTGGTAAATTGTTGCTGATCACATCTCAGGTATTTTAGCGGATGCAGAATATATATTCTGCATCCGCTAATGTAGACTCCTCGGCATTTTTTTAAACAATCCAATTTTTTCCTTACCTTGGATTGAAAGACGACGTAAATAATTTAGTTAACTTAGTTTGTAAGTAACGATTGTTTTGTGGTATTATCAAGTCATTGTCTGCTATAAATATATCTTGAAGAAACATATGTGTGAGAGACATGGCCGATTCGTAATGTGGAGTATTAAATTTTTTTGAAGTAATAGTCTCTTAAAAATATTAAATTTTAGTTGAAGTAACGTTTTTGTCGATTGTGAATGAGCAATATGGCATCCAGGCTAAATGATTTTGTTTTATGGCGATAACTAATGAACGACTGGAACCAGGTACATTAAATTTGGTATTGATGTAGTTATACATATACTTATAAATTATGTATTCACATTGTATGTTAACAATTACAAACGTGGCGACGGTGCAGAACTTTGAGGTTACATCTCACAAATTTCAAGTAATGTGAATTCATACTAAGAAGTGGAAAGCTTGCTCATAGTAAACATAATAAATAATTAAATGGTATAGTTAGAAATACTTGATAGCCTCACAAATGGAATGAAACATATCAAGGAATGTAAGCATCATAAGTTTTCGGAAATCTAATTTTATCATTTAAATGATAATTACATGATACGTCTACCAAGCCGGGCTGCTTTATGACGGTACGTAACGTGACGAGGCCCCAGCATCTTTACTTGTGTAACACCCAAACGTACAGAAAAGTAAACTCTGATGGAATAAAGTTAAATATGGAATTTTAATTAATTTTCGTTAAAATAAAAAAATTGCATCACATACTTGCCATACTAGAATATTGGTATTTTTTCTATGGTCTTTGTAACAAACCTTTTATTTTTCCTTGAAATTTATGAACAGGCTGGCGTTATGCTTTTTCTTTATTAACTACATTAAATATTTCTAACCACAGTTCGGGAACTATTGTAGCAGTTCCTTTGACGAATAAAGAAACTCTGAAAGCCACTGTTCAAGAACCTGGGTTCTCTTCACGCATAACATCGGTCGTAATTGTTACTTCAGTGTCCTTGCTGACGACATGTCGAAACATTTCCTTCATTATGGCGTAAGTGTCCGGAAGCCGACGGAATTAACTGTTATCCCTTGTTTGGAAGCAACTTGCTTTACGTCATTTCTTTCAATGGACATGAGAGCCTTTACATACAGATGGCGTTCCCTTCCTGACATCATCCAGCCTAAGTCGCAAATAGATGTGAAGGGACAGGGCCTCGAAAATGCTTATTTGCATGATTTGAGGTTTTCACAGCGGTATGAAGATTTCTGTCTTCCGGGTTGTTGCGCTGTGTAGTCTGGTCGATGTTTACCAACGTTTCAGAGGTCATACTGCTTCCGTCAGGGCCCTAATGACGGCGGCAGTATGACCTCAGAAACGTTGGTAAACATCTACCAGACCACAAAGCGCAACAACCCAGAAGACAGAAATCTTCATACTAAGAATCGCCCTGATGACGGAGGCAGTATGACCTCTGAAACGTTGGTTAACATCGACCAGACTACACAGCGCAACAACCCAGAAGACAGAAATCTTCTTGCTTATTTGTGTTTCTTGTTCTCTCTCTCGTCTAAGAATCGACACCAACTAACAGATTTTCGCTGTTGCCACAAAATATATAGATGAGAAGCCTAATACTTTCAACTTATCGAAATGTAGATGAAACCGTACATAAAAGTCACGTGCGTGCGTGCGCGGTGTGTGACTGTCACGAAACTAACTACCTCGGGGTCGTGCCCAGTGGCCGACTTTAGTGGACGTACAGGTTCTGTTATCAGGCAGCTAAGTTGGTATCAAAATTCACTGCGCAATTACAGCTGTCCATCTGTTATCCTTATCAGGTGTAAAACGATTTAATATTGAATTGTTGTGATGCTTCTTGAACCCTCTTGGGTGGCGGAATGCGTAGAAGTAACTGGCGTCAGACACCATTGGCGCTCTATTATAGAGAATTTTTATATTACATAATGTTATAAAGTGGGCTTGTTAGCTTTTTAATAAATCGTAAAAGACATTTCCTTACCGATGGACCACTGTTGACGTGAACGGAAACTGACATCAAAATTATAATACGCCAAACAAACTGTCCTTCACGTTTTGTACTTGATATTAAGGAATAGTGTTCTATGTTCGCTGTGATTTCCTGTCTTCTGAAGTAAAAGTATTAGTGTATGGAGGAAAAAGTATGTTTGTCCATTCAAGTTTACATTATGTAACTACCTGACTTGACTGACTGTGGCACAGAATCGTAAGACTTTGATGGTTGTTCCTGTGGTTAAGAAATGCCCGCGGTGTGGATCGGGCTATAATATAGTTCATACAACAATAGAATGCGAAGACATGATCTGGATAGAACAACCTCAGGTCAGGATAGGGCACAGCTGCGAGATGAACTCCATTAAACTAGTTCAGAATAGGGCCGACATGCGAGCTACCGTCAACCCACGGATGAATCTCTGTGTTCCATAAAAGCTGATAATGTCTGAACCGGTTGCATGACCGCCACTAACTAATTACATTCCCTGTAATTAATATAATTCTGACTGCTGTAGGCCTCATGTAGGTTATTCTGTGGTTTCATGCAGCTTTTGAGCGCGACTTTGTATAACCCTGCCGTAGACCGTTCAATACAATAACAGGAAATCGAACCTATGCCACATACGTATACGAGGTGCGATCGGAAAGTTTCAAGACTGTGTCAATAGAGGGCGAACCGGATGTAGTACGAGCTTCTGCCGCTAGGGGGTGCGGCCTACATTCATAGTGAATCAGTGTGCCAGCCGGCATCATCGAATTAGCATTTGTTTCTTAGTTACGGGCGTTTTGGTAGTGCATTACACCGACCCTCCTGCGATTTCGGAATGGCGTGTGCATCAAATTTTGCCAAAGACTCGCCAAAACGGCTACGGAAACCTATGAAATGCTAAAGCAAGCATTTGGGGAGTCCTCAATGGGTCGTGCACAAACTTTTGTGTGGCATTCACGTTTTAAAAATGGCCGAACCTCTGTCGATGATGACGAGCGTTCTGGACGACCATCTACGAGCACAACGCCCGAAAATGTTACGAAGATTCGGCAGGCCATTCACGAAGATCGACGTCGTACCATCAACGACTTGTGCGACATTGTTGGGATAGGCTATGGGACCTGTCAGCTGATTCTAAAGGAAGAACTCCACATGCGACGCATCCTGTCTGAGGACCAGAAGCAGAATCGACTTCTCGTTTGTCAGGAGCTCAAAGATCTTGCAAGAACCGACCCCAACTTCCTTTCTAAGGTTTACTCTTCCCAAAGATGAAAATTCAGCTAAAGGGAAGGAGATTTGAGACGATAGAAGAGATTCAGGCAGAATCGCAGATGGTGCTTGACAGGCTGACAAAGAAAGATTTCCAGGGATGCTTCCAGGCTTGGCAGCGGCGCTGGGATCGTTGTGTTCACTCCCAGGGGAACTACTTCGAGGGTGATGGATGAATTTAATACCTCAGATAAGTGTACGGGTTTTTATAGGCGCAGTCTTGAAACTTTCCGATCGCACCTCGTATGTGTCGTTTGTTTCCGGGGATGTTCTGAAACGGCGTGCGCAGCCTGTATGTGGTCAAACGTTAGGAACAGGACAGGACTCAGTCGAGGGCACTTCGACCACATGGCGTGTTTCGAACACGTCTTTTGCTGCAGGTGGCGTTAAAGTGACGACGACGTGTCGGCGTTAACAGTGAAGTGTTGAAGCTGTCCACGCAGTCACTTACAGCGAACCTTACTCTGAGCTCATATCGTTTTGTATCTTCAATTAGACCAAATGGGTCACGTTATTTCGAGAATGATGAACGCATTAATAGTATGAAAAGATGAAAGGCGGTCGTGTTGGAAGCTCGCTCTGGCCTAAACGAACTGAGTACAACCATTAAAACTTTAGGGTAGTCAGTCTGTAATCATGATTTAAAATCGAAAACTCTCGAATACGAAGCAGAAATACTAGCCACTCGACCGCGACGTTGAACATTTTTCTGAGAAGCTTCTGTATTGTCTTGCCAGATGAAACGAGAGACAATGAGTAAAGTATTCTCATTCCAGACCGTTCACTTTTTCAGACTTTAGAAATTCTTCTGGTTTGCCCTCCACGGTAGCCAGACTTCAGCTAAATAAATCTGGAATCGATGGGGATAACCTGAAACGCCATCATGTAAAACAAGTAATGTCGTTATTCCAGAGTAGTATGGTAGATGTTTATCAACGTTTCGGAGGTCATACTGAATCGCTACTCTATTCACTCTCCGGTTCCTATAAACCTAGCCACCTCCACCCAATTGGCACTTTCATCTATACATCTACCATACTACACGGCGCAACAACCCAGAAGACAGAAATCTTCATACTCACCGCTGTGAAAACCTCAAATCTTACATGAATTAGCACGCCTACCGACGGAAGGAACAGTAAGGCCAAAGCCATGTTTTCTTACCTTTATATTTTTCATATGATGACAGAGTTGTAAAACTCTTTTTGTTCCAATGAGGTTGATGTTGATTGCAGACTGCAGTGCTGCATTGAAGTTGATAGTCGCGGCCGCATGGAACACTACAGACACAGTGTCTATCAGGACATTCCTGTCGTCTTCGTGGAGCGCCAGTCCTGACTTCGATACGTCTCCAGGTATGGCAACTACTTTTCTCCTTGACTCAGGGCCGTGTTTGGAAAATAACTACAACGAGAAAAATACCTACTTATAATAAATTTCACCGTAAAATTACAATTATATTGAAACTGGCCAATTAATACAGGCATATTAATTATTTGAAATCAGTCAGATGTTGTTCTGGAGGAAACGAAGGGGAAAAGACCCTTTTTAGATGAGGTATCGTTACTGCAGTAACTGTTGTTATGTCTACAGATGAATGAGACAGTAAACATACGGACTGTGTAGTTACGTTTGTATGTTTATTTGCTTACCTTTAATCTTCATTTAAGTGTGAGTAGAGAGAAACTGCTTTTGTCAGCTTAAACATTTACAAGCATGTCCTTTATGTAATTGATAATGCTGAGTTGCTATGAATCTGTACCAGTTTAAATTGTAGCACATGAATAATAATGCAGAGCTGTACTGGCCTATGTATTAAAACATCCAGCTAACTAATACCAGAGGCGATCTTGAGCCAGCCCAACAATTTCCCCTATGATTCAACCACGTCCCACACACACCCAGCTGCAGTCACCATAAAGTTCCTCGCCTTGTAATGTCCTTAACTTCTGACTTGCTTCATCCCTCGTAGGTCCAGATATTTTTCTGAGGACTATGTTTTCGGTCACTTGTAATTTTCAAACCAGTGCAGATAGTTTCAGGCTGTACGTTAGAGCTAATTTGAAATGTATAAAATTGTCTAATTATAACTACCACTAAGAGACTACCTTTTGTAGCGCATATAATTTTAAAAATATAGTTTTATCAAACACGTTAGTAACTGTATTGCAGAAGTGAACGTTATATTAGAGGGACACATGCAGGAAACGAAAATAACTTAGTTATTTAACTTATATATCCCATATTTTATTACTTCTATGGATTTGAGTGATAGGATGATTAATGAACAATGGGTTGAAAAGGATATTGAAGGCAGTGGTCGTGACCTGTGCTTCAGTACCATCCATTTATTTAAACGGAGGGACTGAGTAAACACACAAACTCTCACTCAGGATAGCAGATATCAGGGCCGATATTTGTACCTGAGCCACTTCGAAGAACGAGTTCCGCACATTCGGCTGTGGCATTAGGTTAAAATATACGAGGTGCGATCGGAAGGTTTCCAGACTGCGCGTATAAAAACCCGTACACTTATCTCAGGTATTAAATTCATCCATCACCCTCGAAGTAGTTCCCCTGGGAGTGAACACAACGATCCCAGCGCCGCTGCCAAGCCTGGAAGCATCCCTGGAAATCTTTCTTTGTCAGCCTGTCAAGCACCATCTGCGATTCTGCCTGAATCTCTTGCCAAAGACTCGCCAAAACGGCTACGGAAACCTATGAAATGCTAAAGCAAGCATTTGGGGAGTCCGCAATGGGTCGTGCACAAACTTTTGTGTGGCATTCACGTTTTAAAAATGGCCGAACCTCTGTCGATGATGACGAGCGTTCTGGACGACCATCTTCGAGCACAACGCCCGAAAATGTTACGAAGATTCGGCAGGCCATTCACGAAGATCGACGTCGTACCATCAACGACTTGTGCGACATTGTTGGGATAGGCTATGGGACCTGTCAGCTGATTCTAAAGGAAGAACTCCACATGCGACGCATCGCAGCCAAGTGTGTGCCAAGGCTCCTGTCTGAGGACCAGAAGCAGAATCGACTTCTCGTTTGTCAGGAGCTCAAAGATCTTGCCGGATCGCCGGATTTAGCTCCGTGTGACTTCTTCCTCTTCCCAAAGATGAAAATTCAGCTGAAGGGAAGGATATTTGAGACGATAGAAGAGATTCAGGCAGAATCGCAGATGGTGCTTGACAGGCTGACAAAGAAAGATTACCAGGGATGCTTCCAGGCTTGGCAGTGGCGCTGGGATCGTTGTGTTCACTCCCAGGGGAACTACTTCGAGGGTGATGGATGAATTTAATACCTGAGATAAGTGTACTAGTTTTTATACGCGCAGTCTGTAAACTTTCCGATCGCACCTCGTATATAAGAAACAACAATTACGTAATGGAATCGATTAGTTGTGATATGGTAGATGTTGGGTGACGTCTCGATAGCTTCAAGCACCTGACGTGTATGTTCCTTTCTGGATAACTCTGTCGCACAGTGGATAAATTCTGCAATACTGAATTTAATATCGCTGATAAATAGCTGTCAAATGATCTGTGCATTTAGCTCACGCTGGAGAATACTGTGCCTTGTTGCCGGAAGGGACCTGTGTCTCTCTGTGTGTGGGACTGATAAGTGCGATCTCACGTCTGGCCTTGGCCACTGTCGCTAAAACGGAAATCGTGATTGCGAACTTATGTAACGAATTTATGTGGTGTAGCGTTTTCGTTAAAAGGCTTATAGAGCTGATCAAGAAATATTTATGGTACCTGAAGGTTCATTATCGTATGGTATGCCGAATAATATATTATTTTAGTATTGTGTGTGTATATGAGTGCATTTACTATGTTATTATCCTTCATAATTTGTTAGGATTTTCATTTGTATATTTTTGTGACGTACATTACAGTTTTTAGAAAATGTTAACGCATTTCGAACGTTTTACGAACGAGTGAGACGAATGACAATAACAACAGACGAAACTGAGACTAAAATCTGCCGTTCGTAAAGAGTCCAGTTTGTAAGAAATATTTAATAAATATGAGAAAATAAAGTTGGAAACAAAATGGAACTCATAATTAAAATACAAGAAATTATATTTCCCGACAGGTGACATTAAAATGTAATAGGGCTACTAGTCTATAGTATAAACGAACTTCAAGTTTTTCTCGCGCAACTTGCCAGCACTTTCTATGTTATGAACAATATACATCGTTTTGAAACACCTTTGGGTTCGGACAATGCTAAAAACGAAACACAAAAATGGACAGAACACAAGATGATCTTCAGTTACGTTACAGCTTACAGAATACCTGGTAGTCATATAAATTGATTATACATGCCTGTAGATATTTATGTCTACCAGTATTACAGTTTGAACTTGTGAACCGGGCTAACCCTACTTGTGTTCGATGGCTACAGGGCCGTGACCACTTATGTCTATCTAATTTACCCTCCTCAGCAACTGTAGCAACTAAGCATTGCGCATGGTCGTCTCTGCATGTGCGTCATTAACCAGAGCTAACAAAATTTATGGGTTCCAGTTTAAGAATGTTTGGAGCTTCTCATCCGACTCCGTATGCATTTTATGTCACAGTCCTTACGGCTTACGCCCAAACACATTTCCACTTTTCACGCCCCCAGCGTTCTTGCCGGGAAAGTTAAGAACAGAAAGGAAATATATATCGAGGGCACCAAGCTAAAGGAACTTACCTACCTATTTGCATAAACTGATGCTGTTATACACAAAGGTACAGTTATATTACGGCATACGGACACTGATAATGTTCATTTGTAAAACAAAATAAAGGTAAGGATTCAATCTGCTGTAATTCAGTAATTTTGTTCATATTCCCGTGTGACATGTTGCCCTCGATATTCAGCCACGCAAGAATTTAACTCACAGGAGAGTCGAAGAGAGTGCTGACTCTGTTATGAACGTCATGGAGACGTTTGGGGCGAACTAGTAGGTAGACTGTTGTAATCTCGGGACAGGCCCGAAGCAGTTTCTCGAGCAGCACTGCACCCAAGAATCCTGTGCCTCCGGTAATGAACACAGTCCGTCCCGCGAAGAATTCCTGGATTCCTGGAGTAATTTCATTTAATGATCTTCTGCCATTCATTTTGTACTGGCAGTTATCTGTAACATTTTTCAGTAAACACACACAATGCATTTCTTTCATTCAGAATTTGTCCTGTACTTGAATAGTTTAGAGAGAAGGCCTGGAGATGAAGCTCCATGCATTCTAAACCTCAGCAATAGCAACAGGCCCACACGCCGTTTGTTCGGTTCGCCAGGTGTTGGCCAGCTAGTTGAGGCTTACGGTTAACGCTTCTGCTGTGTACCACTGGACCACAAAAGTAAGACAGAATATCAAATCTAAAAGTTCGTGACGATGGCGAGTCATTTGAATAAAAATTTCCTTGGATATTTTCCATCGTCTAGGAAAACAATAAAATAGAAAACGACGTTTCGGAGATGGGGCTCTATCTCCGTCTTCAGGTACCTACTCTGTTGGGCCCAATAGATATCTCCGGACCATCCTCGACGATGGTCCGGAGATAGGGATTAGCTCTATCTATTTGGCCCAACAGAGTAGGTACCTGAAGACGGAGATAGAGCCCCATCTCCGAAACGTCGTTTTCTATTTTATTATTTTCTTAGACGATGGAAAATATCCAAGGAAATTTTTATTCATAGTACAGAATACTTTACTTTTCGTGTTTTAAGGTGTTGGCTTGGCTATCGCGGCCAGCACAGTTATCGTGAATGCTCCACTTCTGTTCAGTAAAGATCCGTATTAGCTCAGTAAAGTTACATTCATCTTCGTTCTCAGTAGGTGTTTTACCACTCTCACTTCGGCACGACATTTAATAATGAGGTTAAGCATGAGTGAAGCTTCGCCTCCTAACCCTTGAACGATTTCATGATCAGCGGTTACGCACAGACACAGCTTCGATATTGCATGATTAAGTTTAATAAATCCTTTCGTCTGGTTTCCAAGGTAATTTGTTGCCGCTAATTACACCACAAGTTGCTGGCTTGAAATGTCGTGAGATGGCATAGAACCTTTTGTTTTTATTACCAAATGCGGAATTGCTCAAAGCAGAAATGTACGATGTTTCCAAAGTGTATATATCTTCGTGGAATGATAAGAATTAGTATAGCCCGAAGGTTCAGTACGAAGGTCTGCCATTGGACCCATCTTACGTCAGTTCACACAAGGTGGTTCAACCTATTTCTTCCTTCTGGCCAAGAATAGTTTTTCCTTGGACCGAAGGGCCAAGAAACCCCTCCTGCTACTATTTTTAGAAACTACTAGCCAATTTTCATTATCCTAAACACTTATACAGAAATGATAAATTCAATAACGCATATAATTTTTATTTAACATGCCCAGATTACTATTGAATTGCATATTGTTCTGATTTACTCCTGTGCCTTTTTATATCTATCATAAATATTAAATGGAAAACACATTTTACGGCAGGGTTTTGAAGTGTGGCACTTGTATATAAAGCAGCATACGAGATAAGAATCACGACGTTTTATTTTTCGGATAAAATAAAATAAATGAGCTTGTTTCAACTGGTAATAAATTTAAAATTTTATTTCGCTGATTGTGCTATGTATAAATGCTCTCGAGCCAGATGTGGCCAGTATTACCATGCTGATTCACACCATCACAACTCTACCCCTTAAAATCAGTTTGAATATTATATTCACATTTTCTTCTCTCTCTCTCTCTATAATGCCTGTTGTTACGCTTACTTAATTAAGTTAATGAGATGGAGACTTACTTACAGTTCTGACAACCTCTTGGGGAGACACATAAGCTAAGTTCCAAGATGTTCTTTACCCTTTGATTGCTACTTATCGCTCTGGCATTTCTTCGACTGATGTTTCGTATGCAATTTCAGACGTACTCAGAACAAACACACTATCATATTAACGTTTCTGAAAACATGAACTGTTTGTCCATCAGGTATCTTCATTTGAGGCAGGACATTATTTGTTGCTGTAAGTAATGTTCCGGTAGTGTATTTCTGTCGTCCTATATATACAGAAAAGTAACGGAGTTTTAATATAGGCTAAACGGTTCTTCATGTGTCACGATAAATGAAACGTCATTCCAGTTGTGGAAACTTAGCGAAAGTTTGACCGCGACGAAAGCTTGAGGTATTGCGGGATGAATACAAGGAATGGGACTTTGTGTTACAGCTTGGGCTCAAAATTATCAATGCTTGTGAGACCGATATTATGATTGCGGAGTTATCAACACTTTATCGCCTGCAGAAGTTTGTTGCGGAACATGTGTAAAAAAACTTGCTGTTGGAGAACTGATGTACGTGGCCCAAATAAGGGCACCTGAAGATTCAGAACATTTGTAATTTTTCCTACTTAAGAGGAAGTGCTGCAACTTCGAGGAATGTCTTCTTGATTGGATTGGGAATGAAGTAATATGATTGGCTTTTAGATGAAATAAGTCTGGGAGACTGGAGGAACTTAAAAGTGTAAGGGTGGAAAGTGCCCGTATTAGGAACTCCATGATCTATTTATGGGCACATTTCAGAGTCCGAAAGAGTAGGTTTTCTTTTTAACGGGACAAACTAATGAAATTGTGTTTTATTAGGTTATATAAACTGTTCATATGCACAAAGAAAAAGTGTAATTGAAAGAAATATTATGTACTTGACATTTCCTTAAACTGCAGTAACAGCTACTCGAAGGTTATTCTCCGATCATTGTCCTCTCTGTTTTGGTTTTATTTTTGAAACAGTTATTCTCTACTTCTTAGAAACTTTCCCGCGGTAAGAATATATTCAGCAAGACGGTGCCCGTATTTGGTACTCTGTGCATATACTCGAAATTTTGTTAACAGAAACCTTTCAGTAAAACTAAGTTGTATTATCGAAACGTACACTAAGTCACCTCTGATATTATGCGCAGTAACACGTATTTCATTCTCGTTTTGTAGTTAGAAAAAAGCAAATTTCATTTACCGTAATATTTAGCATCGCCTTCCTACTCACCCCACGATTCTAACTGTTCACAAGCTCGTCTTGATACGCTCTGCCAATGACCACAACTCCTAATGCTGTGGTCTCGATCTGTTTGCACGTCTGAACGAATCCTGGTGCATTTCATGGTCAAAACAGTTTCTTTTTCTCAGGGATGGCGAAAAGGACATTGCCGTTATTTGGCCCATTTACCAAAATTAAGGAAAAATGGAAGGATGATGATCCTCTGCAAGTCGTATGTCCTTCTGTAGTCGGCGAAGAGTTTGAAAATTGCTGTTATCTACGCTTCGTTAGTCTCGCATAAATTAGCCGACGTTTCGGAGCTGCTTACTGCCACCATGATCAAAGCGATGATATCCATCTGTTCGAATACAATATATTGAGAATGACTGGACAGGTTCTTTTATTCAATTTGAAGTGACGCCGTTACTGATATTTGTCTGCTGTTACATGTTGTCGTTGAAGAATATTTCACACTTACAGGGCCGTGCTCCGACTGTGCTCCGACCGTGTCCTGCAGCTAGCATGCACACTACAGGACAGTGCTGACCGCGCTCTAGTCGTCCATGGATCGATTGAAAAATATGTACTTCGTGTCTTTTACTTGGCGACACGGTAGAAGCACGGTCCGAACACAGTCCTGTAATAAAACACCGTCCCACTGTGTAATTCAAATGGAAGTAACACCATCGCGATTTTCAGTGACACGACACGGTAGGCCTGTAGTCCTGTAAGTGTGAAATAGCCTTAAGGATATCATCGGCTGTGATGTGGGTCATGTCAGTCTGTGGGCATGTAATGTCTTGAGAATGACTGTGAGTATTTTCATGAATTTGTTGTGGGCGCTGACGCAAGGAAACTGAACCAATAGGACTAATTTGTCCAGGTACAGAGGAGATCCATGGTTCTAAGTGAGCACGGAAAGCGTTAATATGAACCCAAATTGAATGCACTTCAACATTTACTCAAAGGAAATATTCATTTCGATTACTCAAATGTTTGGTGTTCCTGTTGTTTTCAAATTATTTTGTGTATCAGTAAATCCTTTTTTGTATGTGTGTGAAAACACGTTTTGCAGCGGCTGGAGCTTGTGGTTGCTGTTCTGTCGTTCCAATAGATAGCAAGCGAATGAATGAATCACGCCGTCGACGGAGTTGCCGCCTCTTCATTAGTATAGCTTTCATCCGTTTGAGCCCGCCACCTTAGTAGCAGGTCGTCTGCTACACCCTGACAACAGCAATTAATAATGTTGTGAACTTTGAACAAAAATAAATTGTTATTGTTTTGGTGGTACATGTAAGGTATGCTTAGAATTACTTAATATACACTAATATCAGTTAGCAGTTTATATCTTATCAGTGATTTAAATATGAAGTAATCCCACAGTTTAATTTTTTTTATCAAGATAGAGTTATTCAGTGATGAGCCGTATTGATTATAGTTTTTTTGCCTTTATAAAATGTTGGGACCAAGGTTTTATATTCTGATAAAATTCGAAATCAGATGTGAATGCACATGTGCCCAGATAAATTGATCTTAGTGCAATTCGTTGCGTGTTTGTTTTCGCAGTTGCCAAACATGGCTGCCGTTGGTCAAGGAGGCAGTGAAATTATGAAGTTTTCATTGATTTTTGGGGTATTATAGTCGTTTAACGAAAGTGCTGTTGTATTACTTGTGTGCTATTCTGAATATAATTATATGTGAGGATGAATTACAATCTGTAAGTATGGTATAAAATTTAATTATTTTAGCTTAATTTGCCCCATTTTCCTGCAGAAGCCTGCCAAGACCGACGAAGCCTAGATTGGTATGGCTTCTTAGTATTTAATTCCTATATATAATAATACTAAAGTAGCAAGTTCATATTCCTTCCCAACGAAATACAACGTAGTCTTAACACTTATTCATGCTGCATCATAATAGTTTGTTAGCAGTGGTTTTGTGGCATAAGGCAGTGGCACACCCTTCCACAAAGTTACTAAATATGGAATAAGCAGTTTAGGAATTGGTTTAGAATTATGGAGTGAACATATGTAATACAGGATGAAATTACTAGCCATGAATTTGTATAGAGAATAGAAATTCATTTACTGATGAACTGTTGATGTAAACCCAAAGTTCTTTTGCAATTTTACCTCTGACCACAAGATTTCTGCAGTCTTATTTTGCTCATAGTGAGAAAATAACTGTGTGTTCCATAGGCTTTCATACTTTGAAGTAAAAGTGTGTTTTATCTCAAAGTATTATGCAAAATTGTCAATACAGTATACTCTACAGTAAATGCTTTGAAGTCCAGTGGTAATTACATATATCACCTACTTAAACAGTTTGTAACTCTGTATTTTGCCTGCAGAGTAAATTATTGTTATTCCAATGATTCTCATAATAAACAGTGATCTGCTAATGTTTGTCATTAATTGAAGAGGACTTTTGCATTTTACTGTGGCATACACAGAGAGTTCATGTAGGCTATGCTGTACTCAGAACTAGTGTTTAAGTAGTTAGTCATTATGAGACATTGCAGACACACTGAGAATTCTCTTTGAAACATTAGATCAGACCCACTTCTCTTATTCAAAGGGGACTGCAGGGTTCTTCTTTCCTTAGATATAGATGGTTTGAAGAGTTAAGTTGGTCATTCACCTTTTACTCAGACAGATGTGTTTGTGCGCAATTCCTACATATGACCTTAGGAAGGAGTTAGTTGCCTTTTAACAATAATAGGTGGTTTTTGTTAAAACTGTAATCATTACTGTTTATTTTCCAATAATCCATGCTACCTATGCTATTCTTTTTTCAATGTACTTACCACTTCATTCAATATCCACTTTTAATGATTGCATTTTTGTAAGTATTGTTGAGGTTGGGCTTTGCAGCAGAGATTTATAATGAACAGTGTGTGAGTTACTTGCACTTCAAGAAGAAACTAGTTGGTTTAGAAACAACTAAACTATACCAACCTGATTTCATTTAACTTGATGTTTGAATATTTCAGTGTGTTCCCATTGAATGGGCCCATAATATGTTCTTCACTCACACATGAAGAACACTTGAAAAGTGTTATTCTGTGCATGCCAGTGTTGGTATGACTTTTGGATGGTTTACTAGAAATTTTCATATACAGTGGTCTCTCAGTTAACAGTAATAATTGGTTCCACAAAAACCATCATTAATTTAAATTATTTTTAATTTAATGTAGGGAATATGTTTTAAATATGTGTGAACTTTCAATGTGCAGGATTGTTGATTCTGTTTCTTTCAAGAAATCTTTTTGGCACTCTTAAGACAGAAACAGTATTTATTAATATTCCACACCATTTAAATTTGCTATATTGTGTTACTATTAGACTGTCATTAGTACATTGTACAGGAAGTTTCTAGACAGCCCAACCATGACGCAAACTTATTCATTATGAGTTGGCATGACTTTATTGGAAGAGTATCCAGCTGCTATGCCTGAGGCCATGGTTGCAGTAAATCTTACTTTGTATCATCATGTTAATCATTGCAAGGGATATTTCATGCTTCTCCATTTTACAGTGTTAAATATGGCAAAGGGTAATTGACAGTATCTTTGAAACTCAGTTACCTCTCATTATTTTGTTTCCTAGTAGGGCTTCCAGAATAGATGTAGAAACCCAGGCCTCACCTGCATCCTACTCTTTGGATTTCTATGGGTATAAAAATGGTTCAGAATGCATATAAATTTTACTTTCATGTTATGGTACTCAGGCACAGGGATATATATTTTTTATCTTTATAGCTAAAATACAAAAACTGAATCTCCAACATTCCTTCTTTCTCTTTCGTAGTTGATTCTCTTCTACCTGCAGGTGTCGAGGCTTGTTTTTTCACTTAATCTATTAGACATTTGGTATGACTCCTTGGGCAAGTGATCAGCCACAGTCCCAATATCCAAGCACACAAGGCCCGCGCCTCAGACCGCACGGCCACTGTGGCCAGCAATCTCCATTATTCAAAATCTAAAAGTCACTGCTTTTGCATTGTATCTTTCCAGATACTGTGCTATGCAATTTGTGAAAGTCTGTCATTACAGCTGTATAAGTGCAACAGAAGATTGTTGTACCTTTTTGACAGCCAGTGAATTGGATAGAACTGTGAGGTAATTTAGTCATATCTCAGCAGCACCTGTAGTTTCCAAACAGGTCCTCGCTTTGGGTCAGCTGGCCTCACAGAGCTTGCGATCAAAGCACACTGATGTTACGGGGTTTTATGTTTTTGGCTTATACTCCACAATAAACTGTAATGAAATTTAGTTGTATCTATGAAATTTGGAAATGTATTGATATCAATTAAACTGAATGTGTATGGATCAGGATATATAAAGTAATGTTGCCTGTTGTCTTGTACTGTGAAGGAAGAACGTGTTTTACAAGTGTTTGAAAACATGGTTTTCAAGAGGATATTTGTACCAAGGAGGGATGAAATAGGTGGGGAATTGGAACTGCATGAATTGTACAGGCCATCTAGCATAATGAGGATAGTGAAATCTAGGAGGCTGTGTTGGGCTGGGCATGAATCACGCATGGGAGAGGCAAGTGGTGCATACAGAATTGTGGTAGGGAATCCTTCTGGAAAACGACCACTGGGCAGACCAAGAAGGAGATGTAAGGATCACATCCAATATGGATCTTAGGGAGGTGGGCTGTGAGGATGGCAAATGGATGGAGTTGGCTCAGGATTGTGGCCGGTGGTGGGCTTTGGAGTTGTCAGTGTTGAACCTGCGGGCTCTGCTACCAGGGAGTTAGTTTGTGTATGGAATTTACATTTACACTTCCCACAGGGGGACGTATTTTGGTTAGGAAAGTAAATATATAAAATGTCTCCATAGGAGAGGCTAATTTATGTAAATAAATAGCAACAGAATTTCGCGAAGTATAGTTCAGGTTTAGTGTGAGTAGAAAAGTTCAGATGGAACAGTGGTGGGACTGAACCAGCAAATGGTTAAACATCGTTCTATGGAGGAAATGCCAGTCACTTAAGATAGGTGTTTTCGTTCAGAAGGAAGTCAGGTCACCAGTTAAAAAGCAGAATTTTTTATGGTAGGATGTATTTGATACCAAGTGGTTGTTGAAATATTAGTATTTTGAATGTGTAAGCCCCAAAAATCATTTACATCTTGCTGTTACATGTTTGACGAGAGGTACTGAGGAAAACTTCAGTCAGGATAGGTAGTCTGCAGGTGATGATTTTAAACCACAACCTCCCGAACACGAAACAGGAGTGCTAACCGCTCGGTCGCTGTTTTTTCTTCTTCGTCTTCTTCTTATGTTTGGTTCAGCTTCATGTGGCATCGATTCGAGCAGAAAAGTGTATCTGAAACTTATTTCGTTTTGTGTTAGAACATTACTTTTACTGACATGTAGACCGGAAAAGATTGATTTTAACCTGCAAGTAAGCAGTCTTTCCCTTGGCCAGCTATCTGTGGTGGTGTTATAGTTTGTTTTAATGAACTGAGTTGCAGTGCGCGGTGAAACGTGCTTCAGCTTCGTTCAGAATGCGTACTGTTACGGGTTGATGGATAGCTAGAACATTGCCGCCCTTGTTCAAGTAAGCGTACTCATTTCCCTGCGCTTTTAAAGTGTTTCATTATTGTCCACATGTTCTAAAATGTTGCCTCTCTCCACAGAGATCACTGTTTTCATTTGTACTTGTCGATGTTTGTTTTGAAATAAATCACAAAAATATACTTTCGTACTTCGTAGTTTAGGCTATATAGTATCGAGTACATGGTGGGAATATTAATTACCAAGTGTTTTGAAGGAAAATTGAGGCTAATTTGGAGGTACTATCCGGAATTCTCTTCGAGAGACAGGAGAAAGGAACGAAAATCCTCAAAGAGGGTAGTCTGTAACCTTCTCGAAATTCCAACCCAGTACCATCCTAGTACAGCTGAGCGTTACCTCTATACTAACCTTCTTTATAATGGACGTAAGTGGATCATGGTTTTATACGTTTTTAATTAAATGAATTGCAGTAGTTCGGATATACGTCAGTATTGGTGTGATTCAGCGGTGTTCGTATGTAACAGGTTTTTACATGTAGACTCTTATCTTTGTACATGCTTTAGCTGTAGTGATAACGCTACGGAGTGAGCAGCTTTTGAAATTATATCTGGCCGATAGAAAAAGGCGAAAAATTCGGAAGGCACTGAAGCCAAATCAAAGGGTTGCTATAATCTAGAACAGTGTTCTGCAAAATTTTCTTTTCACCCGCGCCACACACACACCTTAATTTGTCAAAGACGGCACACCGCAGAGTTTCGCGTCACAAAAACGGGGTACGAAACTGTACATTGTCATGAATATGTATTTACATTTCAATACTTGCCCTGTAGGAATACGAAGACAAAACTGTCGATGATGAACCTTTTTTTAACGAATTCTAATTGTGAGAGATAAGATGTTACCTTTCTCTAACTATAACGTGCGAATATGCCGTTTCTTGTAAGAATTGAATAAGAAGCGATTGCAGAACAATGCTGTGGAATCTGCAGGCCAGACAGTCATGTGGCATGGTGATTTGTTCTCTTTCCGTTGTTACTCGGAGGTTAAGGTAGTGTGAATTTCTGGAGCATTCACTGGTGTAGGAAAGAAGATGCCAGCTTCACGACATATTCGGTGGCAATACCGTTGGAGACATATTTCCAATGATATGGGCAATCCGAGCAGCAGGGAATGGCTGAACGATGTTACACATCATTGACCATCGTTTTCTTAACTTCTGCTGTTGGGAAAACAAAAGCAGTGTAGCTTAACGATATTTATATTTGAAAGTCACCGGATCATATCTTTGCAAAGGGTCGGTTATCTTAAGGGTTTTCATAGTTCTGGGCAACCCCTCCGCGCATATTCCGAAATATACTTTGAAACAGACCACAACCGGTTGCTCCGAAATTGATCATTGCAATCGTTAAATCTCACTCATGCCCTGTTATCAGTGCCGAAGGTACAACGTAACTTAGCAACTTAGAATCTGTGTATGCTCTTGAGTGAAGAAAAACGAGTAGTACATCGAGAATTTCAGATTCGTTGTAGCACTTCTTATATTCGGAAGGATCCCGGTTCAAGTCTCTTGCAAATCATTTTATACTGTCCATCTATTATTTTTGTATATTGATTGATCTGTATAAAAACACCCTCGGGCAGACAAGAACTTTTGGTGAAAACCCAATTTGAAGAGGCTACTCGGAAGACTATAACTTTGATATGACATGTTCATGTTGTGCACACAAAAGTTAGCTTCACACTTTTAAGTCTTCTGAAAGTTTACTGTTGTGACATGCAGCAAATGTAATAACCTGAAGTTTAATTGGCGTGGTCCGATTGCATGATGCGGCAGATAAACCACTGGTAATCACACACTCCTCAATGTCTGGTATAACTGTCACAGTCGCTATTGTAAACCTGTCCTTCAGTTTTCGAAGATGATTTGGTGATTGTGACTGGTAAACATGATTCTTGAAGATTCCCCAGAGGATAAATACCATTAGCGTGAGGTCCGCTGAACAAGGAGGAATTGGAACAGCTCGCCCGCCCCATCCGTGGACCAGGGAACAGGAGATTCGAAGAATCGGGCACATACGCATGCAAGTGATGCGCTGCACCATCTTGCTGGAAGACCGCGTTTGTTTGTGGATTGTCCTAGTTAATTTGCAGACTCACTTCTCTAGTATGTCTAGGCGCACAACACCAGTGAAAGGGTTTTCAACGAAAAAGAACGAACTTAAGAGTCCGAAACACATTGACTTCGGGGCTGTCCCGTGTGTGTTCCACGATCGTTAGAGGTTGCTTTTTCCTGAGGCTTTAAAGATACACTTATTACGAAAAAGGCACGTTGAAAAAAGACCTTCATCTTTATCAAACCTAAAACGCGTGCCTTTGAACGTCCTATGACCTTGTCAGTAATATCTTTACGCGACTCTATTTAGTAGGACTTAAAAATAGAACTCTCCATACTGGTCGTCACGAGTTAATGGGTTGGAGCTTTACGTCTGTTTCTTTGAATTACGGATAAGGTAGTGTTTATTTGTGTAACGGCTTTATCGCTCATGATTTGCCTAACATTTTTTCTACCTTGCCTCTTAGAACATCGAGTCTCAGAAAAGTTGTTATGCCAAAGAGTATTTACCAGGAAGTTCTGTATTGAAACTTGTGCGAAAGTGTCTCCCACCTGTGAGATTTGAGGTTTTGAGTCGCAGCCTTTGTTTCTTCGAAGCACAACACGAATTATGCTAACTTTGAACCGCTGATGTCATTTTTTATGCACTGCGGGAACGTCAGAGGTGGCCACATTGGGCAGTAACAACCGATGGAAAGGAAACTTGAGGTTAAAATCTACTTATCGTATATATTGCTGCAATGTTAATTTAATTTCAGATGTCGCAGTGCGGAATAATAAATCAAAACAGTATCAATTTCGTCGAAATCATTTAAGTGGTTTCCAAGATGAAACATAAGGACAAGCTAGAGAGCACGATCTCAATGGAACAGAGCCCTTCTAGAAAAGCTGATAGTCGCACTGTTCACAAGAGCCCATTCCTGGACACTTCGAAGGCAGTCTTCGCAGCTACGCCTAGGTCTTCCAAGCGGTCTGTTTCCTTCAATTTTTCCCACTAAAATTGTGTACGAATTTCTCATTTCCATGCTTTCTACATGACCTACCATCTCTTCCTGTTTGATTGTCATAATACTTGGTGACTAGTACAAATTATAAAGTCTTTGGTCTCATAATTTTTAGCACATTTCATGCTGAGAACGCTTAAGAAATTGAACTTGGTGGAATAGATTGTGAGGACTTGAACTAGTTTGAAGTGTTTTATTGTAAGGAGTAAAGTCCTCAGCGAGGACAGAATGACGTTCAGACACTCTTGAACGAGGTCTCGGAAGAAAGCACTGAATAGGGAAGACTGGGCATTGATCGTAAGAGAAGCCAAGGCTACATTGAAAGGGCCGTAGTGCTAAAGAAGAAGAAGAAGGGTGTTAGTATGCACCTTAGGGAAGATCATAGTAACAGCGAATTTCTTGAACAGCAGAATTTGTGGAAGTCACAGAATATATAGATGGTCATGTTTGATTGTGCTTTGTGGTAAAACTTTTTATCGTCCCATTTACATTGTACTCTGCAGCAGACACGAAAAGGCAACTTTTAATAGCCTGCACACGACAAATAACGATGCTCCACTGTGAGAAGGTGTTAATCAGTTTACGTATTTAGCATGTTCCAAGATACGTGGAAACAAAGTTCAGCGAAGCGTTTGTCAGATTAGTTTATCGACGATGGGTTGGTGGGAAGCGTCTTGTGCTGTTTGTTATCTCATTCGTTAACAACTTCGTGACCGTCTTTTTGAGGGCTCAGTAGAGTGTGTCGTAGATATAGGTCGTCGCCGTGTAGCCCGTGTTTGCTGACTGTAGTCATCTTGATCGTGAGGAGCTGGCTGGCCGCGAGACGTTCATTCACTTTGCTACTTTGTTTTCGTCGAGTATGCTGCTGCTGTCTTGACTGTTGTGCTGCCGAAGTGTAAAGAAAAGGTACACGTTTCATTTAAACTGCATGTTTCTGTAGATATGTCGCTGGACTTGTGCTTTTGTGTTTCGAGTACTGTGAATTATAAACGAATTAGCTGCGCTACTGAATCCTTGTGTAGTTGAAATTAAGATTGGATTCACCATTGTAAGTGGTTAATAGTTACACTGAAACTTATTCTTGAATGCCTTGTTATTTTGATTTAGGCCTATTTGGTTACTCATATTTTACTGTCGACTGTAACTTAAGTTGATCGTTGGTGTCCAGGTCTAGAATGCTTCGGTTTTACCTCGACAGTATGTTTCCATCTGATGAGACCTCTCAAACCGCAGTATATTTCGTTAAGAGGTATTGCACAATTTTAAGGATTTTATACGCACGATGTAACTTGTGTAACACCTTTTCACATGTCTCAGATGATAGTCGCATATGCGAAATACCGAATTAATCTTTTCGTCTTGGTACATTCGTGTTTAAAATTTGTTTGACCTTCCTTCCAGCCTCTTAAGGCACTATTTTAGTTGTATGGATTGTAACGTTTTTTAAATGTAGCAGTGATTTCACGGTTACGTCGTCATGTTTAAATTACCGTCTGCTAGCATGAAGTTGAGTCATTAACAGCTTACCTCACAGTTGCAGAATTGTGTACCACCTATTGTGAAGTGTTGCAAGTGGTATGTAGGAATGACCACGACGAAAATGTAGGCAACGTTGAAGTTTAGTTTCGTGATTGCGATTTAATTTGTTGTGTTGGCAGCATCGTATATCGGCCAGCCCGCAGCCGGCAGTGACCGTGTGAACTGTTGAACTTCGCGTCTGACGGGAATCGAAGTAGTTTAGCCAGATGAGAGTGTTTCGGAACTCATATTCTTTAATGGATTCTCGTGAAATTCTCTACGCAATCGTGTATTGAAACAACATGACAGGTTGTAAAATATACTGCTTACTTACTGTCGCAAATGGGTTCACGTATTTCTCAATGTGTTTTTCTAACAATTTTGATTGTTATTTTTATTATTTATTCACTTAAAACTTTTACTGTTTTTTGTTACACAGAGTGATGCAATATTACAAACATGGGCCGCGGGTTTATGTATGGTATGTGATTAAGTCAGATATATGCTTCCAGTTTTCATGCAAGCATTCTGTATTTTAAACTCATCTATTTCTATGGACTGTATGAAACTTCTAATCGTATCGCAAAATGCATACTTTGTTTTCCTCTGGAGCCTCTGTTCTGCATAATTTAACTTGATAGATTAGATTACAGTGAAGTGACCCGGGGAGCTATTACAAGAAGAACTGCTGTTAAGTTACGCGTGGCCGTCAGCTTCGCTCTCACACGTCTGTATTGTTGCTGTTTATTTGTATTAAATTTATAAAATGATTGCGTTATGTGAAGGTGTCTGTATGTATATCAGCACCTTTGATTTCGTAAACGTCTCCTCGAATTTCGATCATATTTGGTGTTATAGGTCTGCGCTAAAAGATACCGGATAAAGTTCGTTCTGGTCCGTTTCAGTCTGTAAAAGAGATCGGGGCCTACGTTAGACTTAAAATTTCTCTCCAAACCGCATCATCGTTCATGAAGTTTGTAGGCATACGTTGCATAAAGTACAGACAGGTTATCGGTAATATCTTACAACCTTTATTCGAAGCATGTCGGTAACATAAAACAAATAATACATGTAGAAAATATTAAAAACAAAATGTATTTCGGAAATAGCTGCTGCACTATGTACCCCAAGGGCAAGGTTTATCTCTGGTACATAGAAGTAAAGACCCTATAAAGTGGTGAATAGATGGAATAATAATAATAATAACAACGTATATCTCAGTACATTCTCGTTCCGTTATTAATATGCATTATGTCAGTGTGGCAAATGAGTTACTTTCTGTAGTTCAGATTTTTTCCAGTGCTGTTCCGATATTTAAAATGTTTTGATTCGAACAAAAGCTGTGTAGAAAAATAAAACACCTTTCATGCCCAATGCGCCATTTTTATAGTTGTTACCAGTGCAGTTTTCGAGATGGTTACGGACGCTGTTCGTCACGTACCATGGACTTTTAAAATCTGCCTTTAGTGTTATAAAATTTAATAGTTTGAAATTATTCAGATGTTCGCTGCTTGCGTTTGCATCATTTTACCTGCAGGAACTTATGACTCAATAACTGGGATATTGACCACACGGATTCTAAAACATTAGCGGATTCCTTTTAAAAAATATGTTCGTACATAGTTGACTTAACAGTTTACACAGATTACTTTGAATTTTCGTTTTTTCCGTGTTTATAATTTTTATAATAAAGAGACCACGTAGAATCTGCAGGTAGGTTTGAGATCTCTCCCTCTTGATATATTTTACATTTCTAGCTCCAATGATTTATTAGCTGTTCCCAACAGACGGAAGGTAAATACAGATTTCGCTGTATCATCATGTCTTTATTTCCATTCTGAAAAGCTATATTTAAAAGAGTGACATGTTTCTTGAAACATTTTACCACGCACGACCCTACTTTCCTTGTGTAGCTCACATCTCAGAAGTTCTCATGGTCATGTTCTTACTGGAGTTGTAAAAGGCTGTTATACTACACTTTCCGTGCTCTGGATTGCACTACTATCGCGCCCTGTTATCAAAGTTAGTTGTTCCGGTTTGTCCATTCCAGCGTGGCGTGTTCCGAATTCGAGAACGACAAATTAACGCCGTGTTAGGAACAGTTACGTTTGCTGACCTGCACAGATAACTGACAGAATGTAGTAGTGTAATAAACGCACTTCAATTTCCTTGACCTTCGTAACGGAGAAGCATTCTGTTTACGTTGAGGTAGGAACTGAATTTTTGGTCTGCGTGTTATTTAGTTAAGCTTACATACGCGTGCCACACTGCCGTCTGAAACTTCCACTCCACGAACCCATTCGTCGATAAATGAAAATATGAGATTCCATATATTTACATAGAAATTTTTTCCCCTCTAGAATTACTCCTTGCGTGTATGTTTTCAGACATCTACTTAATTTTGTCTATCCCTGAAACAGTATAATTTTCATACAGTTCTACGAAATAAAGGATTTCTATTATACATACATCTGAATTATCTGCAATTTGAATAAACAATAATAAGTAGCATATTCCTTGAACAAATACATCAGCACCATACTAGGCGGTTCTAAAATAATATTGGTACCAGAATTCAAACACCTTTACGTATTTCTTCAGCGAGCAATCTGCCTTCACACGGTTTCCGCCCCACCGTTTGAGGAACAAGCAGCTGAGGAAAATGCAAAAGCGAACTGTCACTTACGTAATTTTAAACTTAATACGGAAGGAATCGAGAAATTATGTGAAATGTTTATTATATTGCATTATTTAAAAGAAACTGCCGATGTTGAACCGTGTGGTACAGCTCCGGAAGAGAAAGTTCATAGTTGGTGACCCCCGTGTAGTCTTGCAGGTGGCTACCGTCATTCGGAGGAATGTGCCCCCTTCCGACTTCATGTAGAAGATTTTTCATATTGTCGCCGCCGTCGAAACGACAAATATTATATGTAGCTACTGATAATGTCTTTCTGTTAATCCATTTTATAGAGCAGGATTTTCTGTTGACTAGACCAGCAAAACAGTTATTTGACGCCAGTGGAGTAGCGTCTTTCTCTCGAGTGACCTAGATGCTATAAACGAGGTCACAGGCGTTTTTACGGTTTCACACGGTTTAAAATTCTCTTCATGTATGCATGCATACGTACACACGCACGCACAAACCAAATTCCGTACATCCGCCCTGACCTGTTTCTCCCAGAATTGAATTGATTTTGAAATTTAGGCAGTGATGTCTGAAAACTTACACATCAGACATATTAACTGCCCTTCTCTCAAACAGTGCATACAAAAAAAATACCCAAACGGGTATTGCTGGGTATGAATATTTTAATAGATTTTATTAAGATGTCCACTTTTATTTCATTTATTCGGCGTAGAAATACAAGGGAGCATGATTCCCGAGTCTTCGCGCTGTGATTAACTTTACAACAATAGAGCAATCTGTGCGATAATAGATATTTTTCTGTAAATAATGAACATCAAGACAGTGGCGTATTCAAAACTCCAAAGAAAATACAGAGTACGCTTTCCCATGTATAGTAGGAATTGGCCCGTCACTTGCTGTGCGGCGGGTGGTCTACCAATTGAACTAACGGTCTGCCTCCTTCATGAATGGCAATTCATTTCACTCTACCTTGTTTGCTCTATTACGTGTTAGTAGTCCTGTCACAGCCTACACGCTTGCGACTGGGTGTCCTGCAGACTTCGTTCGTGGATGAGAAAGAAATTCGTCTCTCGTTTCAGCTTCGTGTGACAATGAACGATGGTTGCCTCGTCTACATACAACTTTGGCCCAAGCATAGGCCTTCACCGAATATTCGAAGTCACCGGCTTGTAGCAATACGTCTATAATGTCTGGCATTAACTTCACTTAATTTAGAAGTCATAACGGCACTCGCAGCGAATTGTGTTAAAATAATTATGTTTGCTTTTCCTTATGGAGGTGCATAAATCATATACTAAGAATTGAGTAATTAAATTACGTTTTAGCTTCCATAAACTGCCAGCAGTGCATAATATCAGAGATGCTTCAGATCAGTGGAGCAGGAAAATTGTATTTGAGGTTTTCGCGGCGATGAGTACGAAGGTGGCAGTCTTCTGGGTTGTAGCGCCGTGTAGTTTCGTAGATATTTGCCAACGTTTCAGAGGCTCTTGCTGCCACCTTCATCCGGGCGAGTTTGAATACCAAAGAAGCTGGGACGTGCCATATTGTGTGTAGGCGTACGCTTCTATTTACTTTCCACCGAAAATGTATAACAGTGGACCAGTGGCACAAACACGAATTCATTGTCTCCGTTGGTCTAGTTTCTTTTAACAGAGAATCACGTGAGGCAGATAAGGTACATCTCTCTTCTTTTGCAGGCCGTCTAATCGTGTTGGGATTAAAATCGTTTTCTAGTTATGTAACGGCTTCTGAGTGTTGATGTAATATGTCAATCTTGGTAAGCACTCGTTCCTTACGTTTCTAAAATTCTGTCTGTTGCGTTCCAAATGTTATATTATTCAGCGACTTTGGCTTCCGAAGCAAATAAATGAGTCCTGTTCAGAACAATCTGGCAGCCGAGAAACTATAGTTTCGTATGCCAAGTACTTCAGCAGTCGATATTTGTCTCCCACAGCCCTATTTCAAGCCACACGTCTGCCTGAGGGCCCCAAGGGCAGGCGAGACCAGGGCAGACACATGAAAACGTAAGCGAGCAGAGGGTGTTTCTTCAAGTAAGGTAACGATTCGTAATCAGCGTTTAAAAGAGGGTAGAACTTCAGGATTAATCGAGTTTGAAATTTAAATCGTTGCATTGTTTGTATTTTCAGGATGTAGATAATATTTTCATGTCAGTTGCAGGTTAGCGTTTGTCGTGGAATGTGAGTTAGTTTACAGATGTCCACATAGACAATTTCAATAATATCCTGTCAGAGATTTCCCTATCTCAAACAGCACGAACAGTTGGTATGTGATATTAGGACGATAGTATGTAGGCCGGAAACTGCCTGAGTTCATTGTGAGTGAAAACTGCAAGGCATGGCCATACTATTTGTACGACATGCTTGCTGGGTTCAGGAACTGAATAATCGATCGATCGTCATGTGTGTGCCATTAGTCGCCCCGATGGTACTAGGACATACGCTGGAATGTATTAGGTATGGCTCAAATCGCCGTTCTATCTAAATAATTTCATCCTGAGTTGCAAGTTTCTTGTCAGAGTAAAGAAACGCGTTCTGTTCTGTAATATGGTTAGTGTGATTATTTATTTAGCGTAAAATTGCTTTATCAATGTAATGTGTACAATGTATTACAAACAAGCTGTCTCTGCACTTTTCTTTTGTTAGTGAGGCAATGCCTTTAAGTTGTTCCGGAATAGAAATGTTATTGCTACTTAAATATGCATAAGTCGCAATTTATTACAACAGACCACTAACCTTCCAGTGTATCAGAGGTTCCCAGCCTTTCAAGATCTGGGGATATTCTCACCGTTATCAGCTCGCGGGCTGCCGTGAGGAACTCACTGAAACTTCATGGGGATAAAAAATACTAGGCAAACAGGCTCACACATTATTTTCTTTACCAATGTATTTTTTATTTCTATTAATTTTGCATTTAAAAACAAACATTTAACTTCGGCTAAAACAATTTTTTTCCAACTCATATCGCGATAGGGTGCATATTACATTGGCCCTATAAAACACTGGCGGGCCGCAGGTTAAAAACCCTTGAACTGTGATTCCATTCTTTGAGTTACGGTAAAATGTTTTGAGCGTGTGGAGCGTATCACTTAGGATAAGATATCCAGTACTGATAATGTTCCGTTGATTGCAGCGAGCCGTACTGTGTAATTTATGATACTGTAAACGCTAGTCTTTGTGTGTTGTCAGAAACTAAAAAATATCATTATATAATATCAGTTACGTGTCCTTCTCGTGTCCTTTTCAGGCACGGTGCTTCCCAGTCAACATATTAAGTTAATAGCAACGTAGACATGTTGAATAGATTTGGTTTGTGGTTATGTAGATCGCCTACAAGACCACGCAGCGTCATAACCCAAAAGAGCACAAACCAAATTTTCACTCCCTTGAAAACCTGAATCTCATACTATAGTTGCGAACAGTCCTCAGTTTTTGGAGGCGGATGTCACTTTCCAGAAGTGTTTTGTTGGGATATATAGTATATATCGAGGACTATGATTATCGACTAGTCGAAGAAAAATGTACCGAACAGTCACCTGGCTGTCTACCTGTTGCCAAGAAATTGTTTGCATTTATGGAATCCAGAAGATGGTTGCTTTGCTTACGAAAGTCAGTCATTTCACACAATCCTGAATAATTTGAATTCGTTCCACACCTTCGTAGCCCGTTGATCTGAAATCCACGTTGATAGGACCTGCTGTTCTCCATTTACGTTTAGTTTTGTAGTGTCTTTTCCCTTCGGTCTTGCGACTGCTGTGTATGTACTTCTCATTTCTCTTATCCTCTTTGATAAATTCCAGGGGCGAAACGAAACAATTTTTTTGAACAAAGACCAATAACCATTCGGTTAAATTCTTACTCCTTTCCATTTACTGGTCAATAGTTCGTTGTTGTGAGAGGTAACTTACATTTCTCGTCTTTCACGAGATGGATGATTTTTTCGATTGATTTCATTTTGACAAGTTTCACACGAGAAATGCATAAACTGTGCCCCCTCCCCACAGTAGAAGTAAATGAATTCTGGGGCAATTGATAACGGAACAACATTAAGCAATGTATAACATGCTAGTATGTCTAGTGACGTCATGAGTGTAGGTTGTGGGATGAGTTCACTGCACTGCTGCCCGTCTCGTCGGCGACAGTCTGTATAACATTGACCTGGATTCTGGTCACCAGGTCAGAAGAGTGAGAGGAAGTTGTAATTTACCGGAGTGGGGGGTGGGGGGTTACCGTTACGTCATGCATCAGAACAGACCTGTTCCCGTTTACTCCAGCAACCAGGTGCCCGAAATAGGGTCATCAGATTTTGGAAGTTAGAATCGTGGTACAACGTCTTAAAATCATTCTTTGCTATTTTGCACACGTTTATTTGTATTTCGCGTTGAAAAATGCTATAAATGAATATTTACTTATATCTTATTTCGGTTTTTTTTAGCTTGCATATGTCAATCTTAAATATTTTGTGATTACTTTTCTTTTGCTTGTATTACGATATATTGAGTAATTCTTTAAAATTATTCCATTTCCTATGTCAGTAGCCAGGATCACGATATGAAAATTAAAATTGATTTTGCAGATTTAAGGCATCCAGGCGCAGCCTTCAAAATTAAATGGAAGAAGCCTGGAGGTTAAACAAATAAAATCTAACGGGTAGAACAAAATCAGTATACGCAGAGCAGCAAATGCAACAGTTTTTAATTTTGATTGATAGACCTGACGATGATGGAATGAACATCGAAACATGTCGTCATTTTAAAATGTAACAATATCAAATGTTGAAATGTTATAATTTTATGTGATTTTAACAATCTATAAGCTTGTGTAAAGACGGTGAATAAAATTATTGAATATTTACTGTTTTCTGTGATGGTGTGCGTTAGTAAGAATTCTGTACCTGAGATTAGGCCAGATTATCTTTTGTAGGTGACCTAAGCTAAGATAAAATAAAACAAACCTGCGCTGGTATGATACTTACTGACGCACAGCACCGCTATGACGAAATGCTGTTACAAATGGATGGCAGGTAATAAGAAGGGTCCCAGTTTCCAAAACGTTCCATGCTATTTTGCAAGTACTTGTACCGCACTGGACTCGAGTACAGTTGTTTCAGATGCAGTACAGATATTACACTAATAGAAACTGGTTTTCCCTTTATTTCTCTAAATATTTACCATGTCAAGAAATGTTACAGGTCAGTTTCTTGTACAGTGAGCCTTTTATTACGAAAATCGATGTCTGATCTGATAGCGGCTCTGTTGAACGACTGAGCCCAAAATTAAATTGACCCAACTTTTAGCGTAGACATCTCTAATATAAGATTTCTTTAAATCCGTTCATTACTTTCGGGAAATGAAGCTGACGTACGTATGAATAGACGCAACCTATCCATTGATCTTATTTAATGTAGTTAGTGCAATGAATTTAAATGAAAGGACATGTAAACACGAGACCATGTCTCTTTTATTTTGTCAATTTTATTTACTTTGTTGGAAATAACATCAACCTCCCCCACAGCCACCCAGTGAAATCTGTGTTCTGTAAACTAATGACCACTACAGTTGTCACATACGATTGCTTGTATCTACACTGGAACGTCATTCCTACATTTAGTTAGCACTGTTGATTCCCGTGAAGGGACGAGCCTGGAATGGCCTGGCTCTTTAACAAGTGCTGGACATTTATAATACGATCTCGCTATATTCATGAAAAATGTTTAATCCCAGAAAGTGTAAGGAATTCGGTAATTTTGTCATTGTATAATTAGTTCCATTTGCACATCTTTCATCACAAACTCCACAATCTGTGTTTCCCTCAGAATGAAATTTAAAATTAAAACTTGCTCTACAACTGCCCACTGCCATGTTTTATCCTAATCTGTTCTGTAGATTCAGAAATTAAACATATTCAGGTGGGAGGATGGCCACAACCTTCATTATGTGAGTTCACTCGTTCACATAATGCAACAATGCCAATAAACATACGCAACAATGTAAACACAACAATGCTAAACGCAACAATGCACGAATACAACACTGTCATTAAACAGTTCAACAATGCCAACTGCAACACGTCACAGTACATAAAAGAAACACAATGGGGAGGTCATATCCATCCACCTGTTGATCCATTTGTGTTTTGTCATTGAAACCAGCTGATGAATTTCGATTAGATTTGGTAGTGGGAAAGGGGAGTGTATTAATTTTGGTTCATATTTATCAAATATAAGCCTTGTAAGGAGACGAAACCCAAATATAACTTTCATCATATTTCTAGAAAATGTCTCATTCTACAAAAATTAATGTCATGTAGCAGGAAAAATATGCCCATCTCATTGTGAAGAGTGGCTTTGCAAAAGTTGTTTTGTATCCCAAATAAATGGAAACCAAGGTTGACAATGTATACAAAATAACAAATAATGCATTTGGTGCTCTGTTGAACAACTTTATCCTTTTGCTTCTTTATAAAAATAATATGGTTAGAACTGTCGTAGACAGCTGGGTCATCTTGGATGAGCTTTAGTAATCCACAAATTATAATACATTAAGTGATCTGTGTTAAATTTAACACAGTGGTGAATATATCCCCTTGAGAAATGTACTTCTTTCCTCTGTCCCTCCAGGTAAATGTGAAGATAGTACCATAAATTAGGACATGACCGCCTCCTTCCACATCCTTTCCAATTCATTATTTACTCTCATCATCTTATTCAATTCTATATAGTCTGAGCTACTGAAAAGATGTATTTAAATAAACTGCAAATAAATAAATTATTATAGTTGACATGTAATGCCTGTTACCATTACATGGAAAAATGCATTACAGTTTTATTTTAATCATCAACATTCGTGTGGTTTGTATACAAGTAGAATTTTCAGTGAATGTGCCAGAATTTAAACACTCCAGTAATGATGTAACTGTAGTAACACTAACAAGTGTAATGTATAAACACTTTAGAATTCTGCTAGTAGACCTGTGGATTATTTCTTGTTTACACCCCTCCATGTTACCTATCCACCTTCCATCTTTACTTATGTAATTTATCAACTTTTGTCTTTGTTTTGTTTCAGCAAAGTAGTGTAATGTTGATACTGTCTAATATAACAGTTATTCACATGTAAATTTCTTATAGCGATTCATTTCTCTTTTTCTTTCAGATGTGGTTATACTGAACAGTGGTGACTGCCATGACAAGATGAAATACAAGTGAAATAATTATTCTCCCAGACATTATACAAAATGTATTATAACAATACTCTGTTGCATTACTGTTAATATTTATTTTAAAGTAAAATCACAAAAATACAGTACAAGAAAGTAAAATAATTTTAATTCTGCCAATTAAGCTGTTTAATGTTTGAAAATCTGTTCCTTTCCTTGAATATGATTTGAACAAACACATAGCATATTATATCATACATGACTGCAACATTCTCACTTTCAGTCTAAAGGGGTAGAATAATTAGACCATATAACATCAGACATCGAATACACTGCACTGTGAAAGTGTTTACAAGAACAGTTTATAAAATTCTGTTGTATACTTAGAAACTAAAATTTATCATCTATGAATATAGGTGCATGATATGTATGTTTCATTGTTGTGATCAGACATAATATTTCATGGTGTGTATATTAGAATGCAGTAAGAATCATCATTGTTGAATTCTTACATTGTATTATGTTTGTAGCGGTTTGTAGCATTTTACTGGGTAGAAGTATAAATGTCAAATGTCAGATTATAACAGGGGGTAAAGAAGTTGTAGATTTTTACATGATAATCAGTGCTCAATTGACAGAATTTTGATGTGTCTTGTGCAAGCCAGCAAGCTCTCTTCCATACACATCCAGAAATTCATTCTACAGCAAGAACGTGTGTAATTCTGCATAACCATGACTACTCTACTGGGATCGGGTGACTATGTGCCCGTGGGACAGTTTTTCCATGATCGATCTGTGTTTGTGACGGGTGGGACAGGATTCATGGGCAAAGTCCTGGTGGAGAAATTACTCCGGTCATGTCCTGGGATCAAGAATATCTATCTGTTGATGAGACCAAAGCAAGGTCAAGATGTTACTGCCAGACTCAGCATGTTGCTCAATGCACCTGTAAGTTTCATATATCTGAGGCAGTGGTAAGCAGTATTTTTATGCATGCAGTACAATTTAAGAAACTCAGAACCCCATCCAGGCTGTAAGCCATATGTGAAAATGATATATAAATATATTTTGTTGAATAAATGTCACTGTATGTTTTCAGTCAACAAAAGTAATAAGTGATAATCCCTTCTAATTGTATGTGTTATAAAATGTTTGACTCAGCAGTGCTTTTTTGCTATCAGGTTCTCAGTATTTTGGTATTTGTACATGCACACGTGTGTGTATTCATAAAATTGGACTGTTTGAGCTGCAGGTTGATTACCACTGGCTAAACAGTTCATAATTCTTGCCTTAAAATACTGTAAACAGCTGTTTTACTCTAAGCTGAATTCATTAATTCATTGAGACCTGCAGTTCGAAAGTCCTGATGTTGCTTTTCTTTATTTGTTTTTTATTTATTTATGCTACTACTACTACTATGGCGTAACAGCCCAAAATCGAGCCCTAGCCTCCTCATTTATATATGCTACTAATCATAAATTTCTCATGTCTCACAAAGCATTTTAAGTAAGCATTGAAAGCTTGGCATTTGGTCATCTCTTATTATTACCACTTAATCCTGATCTGTGTTATATCCTAACAGTCATTTATACTACTGGCATTAGTAAGTAATGTTTTCTTACATAATCACACTTAAAAATATTTTGTTATCCTTGGTGTCTACTCTGTATTTCTAAAATGCCCATATTTGCTTTTGTATCCATTAATTTTACAACCATATATCTGCCCTTGAATATTGTTATCAGATGTCTTTGATACGGAATTAAGTTTCTCAGATATGCTAGCTGCCTTGTTTGAAATCTTTTCACTCTCATTAATATGCAGCTAATTAGCCATGCATGGTTAGTTCCTTCAATCAGCAGACTTTTCTTTTCTAACATTGCTTTATTAACTGCTTGACATGATGATTAATGAGTTAAGAATTGGATGGGCTGTGGCAAGAAGCAATCATATACTGTTCTCAGTACTAGTGCAGCATTTTCTTCAAGAAGCTGAAAGAAACCTGAGTCAGAATAGCCTTTTATCTGAATTTAGTTTCAAATCTGAGATCCCCTGAATGTGTAACAAAAATGGCAATCATTGCACTGTGACATTGTCTCTGTTTCTTTTTCATGTTGTTCCAGACTTGCCTTTGGTTGATGACATATGGATTTTAACTTCAGAACTCTTTATAAATATTTCCTTCATGAATTCACATGGTATCACAACCCAGAAGAATAATTTTTACATTATAATTTCTCTTTATACTGTAAGTTTGCATTAATTGTATTTATTTTCTCTGCAGCTGTTTGATCGGTTACGGAAGGAACAGCCACTAGAACTGAACAAGATTGTTCCAATTCAAGGGGATGTCACAGAACCAGAGTTGGGAATCAGTCCGTCGGATCAGAACCTCCTTATTCGGACTGTGTCTGTAGTGTTCCATTCTGCTGCTACTGTGAAGTTCGATGAAGCATTAAAACTTTCTGTCACTATTAATATGCTCGGTACAAAGCGATTGTTGGAGCTGTGTCATCGCATGCTAGGACTTGAGGTATGTTCCTCAGTTCACATTCAGCGGGTTTTATTTATTTTCTTAGTAATGTTATATATGTCATCTAGTTAACAGAAGTTCTTGTCTTCTTTCATTTGTGAAATATTTATAATTCTAAGCTGAATATAAGAAGTGTTTGTGTTTAGCATTTAACATGTAACAGTCGCATCTCACAAATAGAAAACATCCTACACAGCAGTTAAAAAGTTCAGGAATTAGTGATTATTGTTTGAAAAGTAATTAAACAAAGATCACTCTGATTAAATATGAATTACAAGTTTGTATGCTTCAAATCAAATGTGAACACAAGTCTGGGTGCCCCCCCCCCCTTCTAAATTTAATTGCCTTATATTCTTCTCTTCATCGTTCTTTACTTAATCTCTGTTTTATCTTCCTCTCCCTAACATCAGTTTGATCAGTATGGATCCATTATATCTGCCATTTTACGTTACTGCCTTGGTTGTGATGTTGGGAAATATTAATGTTTTCTATCAGAAGCATGGGGATTTAATACATAAATACTCAGCTTTCATTTAGATACTTCTCACACTACAGAAACATATTATATGTCATATTTTAGTGTACTGTAACTTACTGAATTAGATACATAGTGTATGTAGGATAGGCAGTGTGAAATGCAGTTCATTAGTTTTTGTATATGTTTGAACTAGTATCTGGTATAAGAGCAGTAGTTATAAATAAAGTATTTAAGTTTGCTAAATGTCTAAAAGTTTTGTTGCAGAATCATGCACAGTAGTCATCTCATGCATTCTCCAAAGACATGTTTTTGTGTAATGTGATTTTGTTCTTGCCCTTATTTGTGATATAATTGCTTGTTGCAGTATTTCATAAACTCTTTCCACATTGTAGCACACTACAAAATAATTTTACATCTCACAGTAGACAGGTCATGTATGTTGTCAAATGTGTGTGTGTGTAGGTTATGTTCATATTATTATTCATACTTCATTATGCTTTTCACTTATATAATCATTTATAATTTTCATTATTCTCCATAAAAGCAAGAACTTGCTGCTGTTACCACAGTTTGTGTACTATTTTTAAATATCTTCTTCTTCTATGGCTCTCCGGTCCGTATTCGGTCCATGGCCTCCTCAATTCTCCTCTTCCATTCGGTCCTCTGTTAGGTCCGTCTGTCCGAGGCTTTGATTGAGATTTCGAAACATCTTCCTTTTTACGGTGCAAGGTTGTTAGCCTTGCGACCAACCCCCAACCTGGAGGACCAGGGTACCTGTCTTAGTCTGACCTCTCCCCCTCGACCAATCTGGCTAGGGAGTCCCTACCAGTAGCTATGCTACTGCCAGCATAGCTCTTGGGATCGCTGAGGTACATCCCCACCACCACGAAAGGTGCAGGTACCATTAAGTGGGGATTTTTAAGTATATGGAAACTAATTTGTTACAATTTTTTGACATACTGGTTGTGGAGAGAGACAGAATTATTGTTCCAATCAGCTGCAGATCTAGTTACAGGTTATTGTATCATATGTACCTCATAGTATGACTACATTTGGAAGTCAGTTTGATGGTAATTTTAACTAATGGTTTCATATTTGACTCTAATTCTGCAAGAAAATTATACTAATCTATTATTGACAAAAATTCACCTAAATGTGTTGTATAAGATTTATAGGTCATATTGCAACACTGCAAATATATTTGTACAGTTTCCCCAAATTGTGTTCCTCAGAACCCTTGGGTTTCCATGAGATGTTCTCAGGGGTTCTGTAGATGAATTTATCCAGTCGCAGATTCATTATTACTTCCAGCCAAAAAAACTAAATTTTTATTAAAATTACAATTTTAAGATTTATAGTGATGAGTAATATATAAATGTTACGAAGTCCCAGGAAAGATAAAATACTTCAAACTTTCAGTCTGTGCCATAGCTGCTCATGACATACATAGTATGTGAATATAACAACTGAATTTATATATACAAAAGTAAGTGAATGTACCTCAGGAAATGTGTTGAAATTTTGTGACTGCTTTTTTCTCCCCAAGACTTCCCATTGTTGGAACCCTCTGTTGTGCAATAATGGGATCCAAGGGTCCCAGTTGTGCAGTATCACTTGGTATCATAATACAGCAATGATATTTACATGATGTGGTGTGAAGAACACATTTGGAATCTCATTGTATGCCAAAGAGTACACATATTCAGCCTTGTTGGTTGTATGTGTCTGTCTTGTCCTAGAAAGAAATATGGGACAAAGGAGGTAAGGTGTTAAATGTGGTAGTTTTTGGGCTCTTACAGAACCCATCAATTAGGATTATTGATACACAGTAGATCAAGTTCATTTAGTAACATATAATGTACTGTGCCTAATGGCACAATGTGGTGTTTTATGTCATTTTACACCATCTGTGTTTCCTTGTTTCTGTTTGAAGTTTCTCAGTATTTCAAAGCCAAATGCTCAAAATAAGTTTGGCGGCAATGTGTTCATATATTTACACACGGTTGAGCACTGTATTTGTTTGCAAACAGGTAAGCATTATGTTCACTCATTGTAATATGTACACGTTGTTGGGCTTAGGCTCTGATACATGTTTCCACTGCATACTGCAACTGTGACCGAGAAGAGGTGAATGAGGTGATTTATCCACCTCCTTATGACCCAGAGAAAATCATCCAGTGTATGGAGTGGATGGACGATGATCTCATTCAAGCACTCACACCAAAGTAAGACATTCACATACACCTGCATAGCTATGTAATTGCACTCTGTGGTTGCCAGTTGCAGGAAAGGTAGGGTTATGCAACATAATGAAAGGAATGAAAGTGCCATTATGCATTTATGATAATTGTTTTTTATTTTTAGGTAAAGCATGAAAAACAAATATTTGAGATATGAGGTTCTCACAGTGGTAAATACATGATCATGGTCTTTTGGATTGTAACACTGTGATCTTGTAGCATCAGCTTTGTTAATGATTCTTTAAATACTTTTTTTAATATTGGTAACATTTAATTATGTTCTTGGTGTGTTTGTAAGACATGACCTTGGAATTAATGTAAATAAATTGTAGTCTTTTGTGTGTAATACCATTGTTGAATTATTGTGTGGAAATATAACAAACAGCTGTGAATTGTGATTTTTCAGGAATAAAGCCAATGGTTTCAGTGAGCAAGAAACTCTTCTAACATACTAGTAATTCTTTACATTGCAGTATAGAAGACAAATGAATTTGGACCACTGTGAACCTCAAATTTCATAAAGGGTTTAAAGTTTCTTGCCCCTTGAGCTTCTTATAGGCCTTACTGGGTTGAGTTTTAAATACGGTGTGTTAGTTCGGGCATCCACAGTACGTAGCTGGCTTTCGAAGCATTTTGGTTTACATCATTACTGGCTGTCTTAAGAAGACTGGAAAATAACTTCAGAAACTGGCATTACAGCAATAGAAATGGCTGAAGAAATCTTAGATCCTACCAACAAACAATTGTACCGGGGGTACCAGTCACTTAATTGTATCTTTAAATACAGAAGACATGTTCAGAAAAGATTAAATTCCTTGTATTTTACATTTTACTTGATTCTGCAAAGCTGTAATTATAACTTAAAAAGACTATGTTTAATTTTGTAGTTTTATTAAGTATCTCCTGCAGCTTATCACATTTGGCAACCCTAATGCACTTTGTTAGTAGACTCGGCACTTTAGTTATTGCTTGTGGAAACCATATAGTTATAGAAATCACTGTCACATGTGCATTTCAAGCACAGTTGCTGTCGTTAATGACAGTGTAAGTTCTTGTTTGTGTATTTTATGTAAAAATATTACTTTCTCCCTTGAAATATGGGCAGTAAATGTTTGTACTGATATAGAATAAATGTGCAACTCTGTTTGAAAACAATTTCTCATTGTTGCTGTTTTGTAGGTTGATTGGTAGCCGTCCCAACACTTACACATTTACAAAAGTTCTAGCGGAAAGTATGTTACTCAAAGAAAGCGGAAACTTACCTGTTGCAATAGTTAGACCATCTATAGGTGAGTTACAGAAGTGTTGGCTTATCTTATTCATCATTCATGATTGCTAATGAGGCATGATAAAAAGTATTGAGACTGAATCTTTGGAAAGTTAGATACTGTACTCAGAGGTGGGAAGTTAATCCCTCTCCTTCAGTGTATACACACTTTTTCCATTATTCCTGAAAGTGCTGAAAGCACATCATAATCATAGTTTTTGGATTGTGATTTCAGGTTCTCATGACAGGAAGAATGAAAATGACTGTCTTCTGGGTGATCACGAGACTGCATCGCATGACATACCCAGAAGACATTCATAAAAGTTTTGGGTTTCTGTCAGCTGCTCCTTTGAATTATGTTCAGTTGTTTTCGTAATATAAAACATTTCCCTTTTTGTTTATTTTATGTTTATCTGTTGATTGTGAGTTTATTTATATGCTTAAATTTTTGTCTGTTTGTTTATTTATTTGGTTTAGCTAACTGAAAAAGTCACATGTACTAACTTCTGGTGCAGTGTTTTGCTAAATGTCACCACAGAAGCTGGGCTGACTGGGCAGGTTTATTGCATGAGAAATTTGATCCCTGCTGGACTCCCACCTATGTAGTATTTCTGTCACCGACAACTCAGCACTTGTAAACAGAAAAGATGATTAATAATACTCTGACCTTGTAGAGCATGCTCATAGTGTACAGTGCCCATATAATAAATGAAAGTGTCACTTTTGTATTTCTGCACATTTAGTGTGTTTATTTTTTCAGTTGTGACAATTAAGAGGAATATTGTGATTATTACTAACTATTTTCAGGGTCACAACCATAGATGCATATTTTATTAACTCATTTTTAAGAAGTTTTCATCAATTTCCGTGCACTTCAGCAGGCCAGAAGCCACATGCATGGTGTGTTTTCTTCATACTCCTTTGTCAGCAGTCCCAGAATAAACTTGGCTGAGACATGTTTTATTCCCATATCTTAGGTTAAAATGGCCCTTCGTCTTCAGCGATTTGACAAATAGGCCATACTAAATCATGCTTTTGAGCTACTGATTCATTGCTTATACTGGTTGACATTTATTATTCTTTGAATTGATGGAACCACTTAAAATCTAATTGCAGAAGACTGTCCAGTATTTCAGCCATATAAATTCTGGTTTTTTACATACACGTTATTACTCTGTAGTGCAAGACTGATGAAGGTACTAAGTAGGTTATAGCAGTAACAGCACTTTAGACTTACACTCTCGATGTACATGGTTTGAGTCTCAGCAAGTTACCAGCTATTCTGATTCAGGTTCTTTGTGGTATTCCACAGTCTCTCCAGGGAAATTCTCAGACAGAACCTTGGAATGAACCAGTCACCTCCTTCCAAATTCTTATCTGTGCACCATTTAAGATTGTCTTCCCATCTCATTTGATGATATATAATATTTGCAATTGCATCAGTGGTGTTGAGTATTCCTAGAATAAGTCAAACTGATGAAGGTTTCTATTTTTTCAGTATTGTCTTCTTGTCGAGAACCTGTGGCAGGCTGGGTGGACAACTGGAATGGACCAACTGGTATAATAGCTGCAGCAGGAAAGGGATTCTTCCGTACAATGTTATGTCACGGGAGTAAAATAGCGGACTTGGTACCTGTTGACATTGTCATCAATCTCATGATTTGTGCAGCATGGAGAACAGCCACAGTCAGGTACTGGTGAGAGAATAATAGACCTGTCTTGTTCTAAAACCATTTATACATATGTGTTGAATGGTCAGTGTTCTTAAAAATATTTCAGCATTGAGGTACCAAGGTACAACAATAAGTGACATAAGTGAAGTTCATGATGATATTAAGAGACAAGTAAATCTAGGAAACATCTTACACTGGTAGCAGAATGCAAATATTCACAACTGATACTAAAACCTGCATATGAGCCGGGATAGCTCAGTCAGTATAGTGACTAGCTACGGGCTGGACGACCGGGATTCGATCCACGACGAGGGCAGAGGATTTTTCCTTTAGCCCCTGCGTCCAGACTGGCTCTGGGGCCCACCCTGCCTCCTCTACAATGGGTACCGGGGTCCTTTCCCGGGGGTAAAGCCGGCCGGGACGTGATGCTGACCACTCACCCCCATCTAGTGCCGAGGTCAAGGAAGAGAGGAGCTATACCTCCACTCACCCCAAGCGCCTGTATGGCACGTAGCGGGACAAACTTTACTTTACTAAAACCTGCAATTTGACACAGTTATGAGGCAGTGCCATCTTCCTACCTCCTTCACAATGTCCCTAAGATCTGTCTTAGTATTATTCTTGCAGCTTAATGTGGACATTTTATAATGAGGTTTCAGTCACTTAATTTATGTTTTTCCTAAAGCTAAGAGGCCACTTTTCACACCCATATAAACACTGGAAAAATCATGTATCTTGATTTTAGCGTTTTGGGATAAAGGTTTCTGAATTGAATAATAGTTAGGCCATGTCAACCTTTTTAGTGTGTGCGAAAACTATGTTGGTTGCCATCTCCTGGTCAGTCAATTGTGGTGGTAGTGAGATTGGAGCAACATTAGACGGTGAAGTTTACGTAACTACTTACTGAAGATTGAAAATGTACCTGATTGGCTTAGATACATTTCCATAACTTCTAAACACATCCTGACTCGCATGCTAAAGTCATTCTGTAAATACATGGGACACTTTAAGATGAATAATTCCTCTGAATAATGTGTGGACTGGTTTGGTAGACTTAGTGTTTAAATATCCACACTGACTGAAGAAACCAGTTACAGAAATTAAGTCTGGCTGCTGGATTATAATGATACATAGTTTTGTTAGGCCATAGTTTCAGTAATTTTGTAGCAGTTCTCTTGAGCCCATTTAATGTTCTGTTTCTTGCATAAGGCTATTAAGTAGCTTACTATGTGATGTCTAAGCCAAGCTCTAGTATTGTCCAACTTTTCTTTTGTTAATACTCAGTGTTTCCCTGGTTGTTAACACGCATCCATTATTATTTCATTTTAACGTGATTCTGGATGTATGAATCATGATAAACTTTCTTCTGAACATTCTCTGACTCTTCCTAGCTAAGTTACATTTCATTCACACTTCTTCCTGTCACTGCTGCACCTTGACTCAGTTATGACATTCTTACCCACTTAATCATTGACTGCAAATACTCTGAAATTTATAGTGGTGGGGCTTATTACTGGTAATGGTTTGCCTGTAGAATAAAATTTTGTTCACTCGAATTCCCTTCTGTAGCCAAAATTCTTGGCTGTCTAGTCCATCCTTAATATTTTTGAAGCAATGTAGCATTTGGCATATTTGAGCCACTTCTAAATTTATTAAATTAAATTAAATTGTTATTGGGGAAGTACCATTACAGTCCCCTCCTGGAGTTCTGAACTTCTGGCTTCTAATGCCAAGCAGTTTAATGAACTAACATTTAATTATAGGTTACATATTTGGTATGTAGGATGGATTAAAGTGATGTATTGTTTGTTTTACAGGCCAGATGGTATTGCAGTATATAACTGTTGTACAGGACAACAGAAACCTGTTACATGGAAAGAGTTCGTAGAGTTGTGTTTTGTGTACATGAGGAAACACCCTTTGGGTGATGTTGTCTGGTATCCAGATGGTAAATGTCGGTCAAACTGGATACTCAATTCACTGTACACTCTCACCCTCCACATAATTCCCGCTCATTTACTTGACTTCTTCAGCAAGATTGTTGGGAAGAAAGCAATGTAAGTTATCTTACTTTTCTGTGGATGCATGGAAAAAGACTGGAGAATAAATTGTATTGTGAAGGATTTGAACTTCATATTAACTTAGACCTGACATTTGGTGGAGAATTATACATAAATAAGCCAGCATGTTCCTCTGAAACATGGTAAATTTTGAATATTTCTGTCTTCTGGTTTGTTGCGCTGTGTAGTCTGGTCGATGTTTATCAACGTTTCAGAGGTCATTCTGCCTCCGTCATCAGAGCTCTGATGACAGAGGCAGTATGACCTCTGAAACGTTGGTAAACATCGACCAGACTACACAGAGCAACAACCCAGAAGACAGAAATCTTGATACTCACCGCTGTGAAAACCTCAAATCTTACATGGTACATTTTACTATTTCAATACTGTGTGATACCAAGAAGATTCTACACTTACTACAGACTGTACTTAGTTTACTTTTGTTTGTGTGTAAGTGTACATTCATGTTCATGAAAGAATTAACTGTAATTCACATTCAGAAACTTAAGTAAAATTGTTTTAAAATGTATGACATGGCATTTATTGAAATAAATTGTACTTTGACAGCATGGTACGAGTGCAGAAGAAATTAGATAAGGCTGCTAAGTGTTTGGAGTACTTCGCCACTCAGCAGTGGCGATTTACTGATGAAAATGTCCGACATCTTAATGGTCTTCTTAGCCCAGAGGACAGGCGGACATTTCTTTTTGATGTTAGAGAAATCCATTGGCCCACATATATTGAAAGCTACGTACTTGGTATAAGACAATTCATCTTCAAAGAACATCCGAGCTCACTACCTAAAGCAAGGAAACATCTTCAAAAGTAAGTAGCTTGATGTATAACTTTACAAAAGAAAGAACACTAACGTTTCATGCCATCTTCAGGATGAGTCTTTTCCTCCAATTTTATGACATCAGTGAAGATAATTAAGTTTAGTTGAATTATTAGACATCTCACAAATACCAGGTTGAGATATGTTTAAATGTAAAATTGTTTTTTCATGTTTCCATTTGGAAGTGTTGCGGATACAGTAAGGTTGATTCTTCTTGGCCTGCATACTGGCTGTACTGACTGATGGTTTTCATGATTTTCCTTGGCCCCTCCAGGAAAATGCCAGGACAGTACCTTAAAGTAGGCCATGACCACTTTCCTTATCCTTTCTAGTAATTTTTATTAATCATCCTATCATTCAGTACCATAGTCTCAGCTACTGACAGTGTCATTAAATAAACCAAAAAAAGATTGATTCTTAGGTTATTTAACAACACTGTTTCAACAGCAGAGGTTATTTAACTTTTAAGCAGACTTCTACACTGTTTCCCTTCACTTCCTTTCCATGATAAATATTTGGGTTCTGTAGTATGAAGAAGGGTGTGAGAATGAGTTCATATGAACTGATTTAATTTGTCATTCTAAACCATTTTCCCCATTCACCAAATCAGATCAGAGTAATTTTCACATGCTCTAAAATTCTCTCAGCTGAAATCTGGTGCAATGTAAACCCAGTTTCCAGCTTTCCTGCTGGGTTGTAACAGGAAACTGCCTTTCTTGTGTAAATGTGTAATATGAATGAATGAAGCCCAGTTTCAGAGGAACTATAAATGTATCCTATTTTTACAGATTGTTCTGGATGCATCGCTTTACACAGTTACTTGCTCTTTTCCTGGTGTGGCGAACATTAATGTTGCGATCAAGAGCAGCACGAAAAATGTGGTTCATCATGCTAGACTTGATTCTGCGCCTAGCACGCATGGTACCTTACATCTGAGTGTCTTCTTCCTGAATCAATGCACATGATCCAGTGAAGGCTTCAGCAGCAAAACAGCTAGATGTCATGGTGCATATACTGGCAAGAACATGATGTTTTGGATGTATAGGTAGCAACAAATTAAGAAATGAGTCTGTTTAAAAATCATTTAAGTGGAAGAAATAGATAGAAATAGTATATGTTTCCAGGAGGCATAGGAAGGTGGAGAGTAAATATCTGCAAAAGTAAAAACTTATGTCTTATTGGAAGCCTTCCACGTGTGTATAAGAATTTCAAAATTTCTTGCAGAAACTTTTTATAAATGTGGATCTTATTATGACCCTTCCTTCAAACTCAGCACCACTTATTTTATAAAAGTTAGTAATACTTTGAGAAAAGAAATAATCTTTGGAAAATACAGTTGTATTTCTAGACCACATACATTTTCATCATTCATAAATGGTTCTGCAAGAAATTCTCAAATTTTAGCAGCTGTTTATTTCAAGGCAGTAATAATAAAATGGACATGTGAACATACCCTTATTCCATTTGTGAATGCATTATACTTTGTTTTATTGTACTTTTGTAGTTGTCTTTGTATTTTCTTATAGGTGTAGTGTTGGTTGTGAAGAATTCCCATTTGATAGTTGCTACCATAGTCGCTACAAGGGTCTGTGATAAAAATATGTACTTTAGTACGAAGTGTTGTTACTGTAATAAATTCCACATAGTCCTGGTTACAGTATATTGTGTCTGACACACATGCTGCCATTACACACATTTGCATCTTTCACAGGGATTTGTTCTTATCATCCAACACTGTACATCTATTTTGGAGTAATTAATATGCAAATTGACCAGTATTTATAGTTATGGCATTTTATTCTCATGATCGAGAATGGCCACAGCTTTCTTATTAATCAAAGACCTTAAGTCAGATGTATGTACTACCTGCTTTTGTGTGCTGATATTTATTGTCTTTTGGTGATTGAGGGTGGGAAGACTTAGGGATGAAGTAGATTTCATAAAATAGAAATTGTGATCGACACCTTCAGAAACAGAATTGTTCATCACTTTCGATATGTACTAATTCTTACTGTATAAGCTATATTAATGAAGACTATAGAAGGAGTAGAAAGAGGGGTGTAAGTTCTTATGATTAATTTTTATTTATTTGTTTGTTTGTTTGTTTATTTGCGTCCAACAGAGAGAAGCTCTCCAATTACAGAAGTATTACACATTGTAACAGAAAACTGAAAACAGAAAAACAAAAATATTACATAATTCTAAATATAATACATATAAAAAAATGCCATTTTCAGTTCGCTGAGGGCAGTGCTGAAGGAAATCTAAGGTGTGAGCACCATAAATGAAAGTGTTATATTGTGCTTGTATTGGGGTTCATACAATGTTTAAAGTGCATGACACATAAAATAACAACCTTATTTATTTAGTTGATGTCACCATCACAGTAAAATAAATAATTTTAGAGGAACATTTGTAACGATGGTTGACATCTGCCACTTACATTTGCAACTGCCATGAGTACCTCAGATCACAAGACATAACAGGGGTGTGTCACCATTTTGTTAACAAGTGTCTCCTACCAACTAGTATCGTCTGTACATCAAGCACATTTATGACTCGCACATATAATATAAGGCAAGTTACAGATTGTTCAGTATAGTATTTTGCAAGCAAATATGCAGGTCATCAATATATTTGGCATTTGGAAGTATGGATGGGCAAGATGTGTTGATATTTTTTTATACTAGTGTATCGCCAGTATTGTTTGGTATTTTTGTGCTAATAACAAATAAATAAAGCTGTCCCACTATACGCCATATAGGCACTTGGGGGTAGTGGAGGTATAGCTCCTACTCATTCTTGATCTCGGCACTAGATGAGGGTGAGTGGTCAGCATCACGCCCCGGCCGTGCTTTACCCCTGGGAAAGGACCCCGGTACCCATTGGATAGGAGGCTGGGTGGGCCCCAGAACCGGTCTGGACGCAGAGGCTGGAGGAAAAATCCTCTGCCCCCATCAGGGATCGAACCCCGGTCGCCCAGTCCGTAGCCAGTCACTATACCGAATGACAAAGGACTCGGATAATTAGCCAAAAATTAACAAGGGGCTCACATGAGTCCTTCCAAACCCCATGCAGCACAAGCCTTGATATGATGTTTCTAGCAATTTATATTTGCATGATGGCATGAAGTAATACTGAAGAGACATGGTTCTGCAGTAAATTTAACTGCATTTGAATATGCACCTTGAGAACTTTACAGGTGTAAATATTTGATACTAGTTTCTCAGAATCATATGTCACATATTTGCATGTGAGTACAGTAGTCTTAATCAGAGTGCACTGGTTTTTACATGGTAGTGGTGATTCAGAATCTTCAACACTGTAATTGTTTGTATTTGAAGTGATATTTTAATTTCGGTTAGTTATAATGTTCTCTATTTATTTCACATGCAGAACATTTACATTTCCGTAACAGATAAACTGATTATAATTTATTTTCATGGTATGTGATTGAATGGTTGTAGTGTTTAGTGGTGAGATTGTATGTTTGCAAAAAGAAGGCCCTTCCATGTTTTACTGTCTCAGAATAGAGATAAAGCGATTCAGGTGTTTAATATTGCATGTGAAATTGCCGTGTTTTAATAATAGTTCAAAATTTAGAGTTTTGAGTGACTTAGAACCTGTATACATTTTACCATTTGATATATTGCCACTGAGTAAGGAGTATTGTCTCTTCCATGTGCTACTTTTATATGAGAATTTGCATTGATGTAGCACAGATGTATTTTTAAGAAGGTGTATATCGAAAGTGAGACAATTTCTGTTAACAAACTCCATTGGTTTAAAATATGTTTAATATAAAGAGCTCATAAACCTATGCCAGTTGGAAACAAAGTATTTGTTAGTAGTTTGAGTAATGGAGAGAAAGTCTGCCAATGCTGAATTTCAAATATGGTATCAGTATTTGATTGTCCATACTTGACTGAACTGCTTTGCTTTAAAAAAGTATATAGAAGCATTTTGATAAAATGAGTAAATGATGCCACTGAAGAATCATTTTATGCTTTTAATTGATCTTATGTTGAAGTGTTGTGACAAATTTCTTTCAATAAGGGATTGTGTAACTTGGTTCTACGTGTCATTTATTGCGTCACGACTTTGCCCTATGTAAAAAGACTGGCCTCAGAAAAATTCTTGAAGAAAACATTTTTGAATTTGTCATGTGTAAATATGTTTGCCAGAGATCTGTTATCACTTCATTAATGCCAAAGTCTGTGAAGTTAAGAAAAAATAATATGTATGTTCATATTGTAATTTATGCACAGATTGAACATCACATTCCACCCACCCACCCCCCACATTGTTATTGCAACCCATTGCATTCTTGTAACACACATTTCGAGTGAGCTGTAGTTTCCCTGCTCATGCTATATACTCACGAGGTTCTTACAGCATGTTGCTACTATGCTAAACAACACCTTGACATTTGTATGCATGTTGAGTATGTTGAAATGGAAAACATGCATAAGGTAAAACTGTGTATAAACTTGCTCGTTTTTAAATTAATGTGTCTTGGTCTTAGTGTTACAGCTTGAATGAGTGACGTGCAAATAACAATAAGGTGGAGGCAGTTACTGGGGACATGCACAGTGGCCCATTACTTTCATACTTCAGGACAGTCATTTCAGGTGTTCTTGAATGAATATTGCTGTGGAAGTATTTCCATAGAATTTAAGCTTTAAAGTAATTTTCCAGTCCACTTACTAGAAGTGGACTGGACATTTTATTGAATGAATATATAAATTATATTACCATTGCAGCTGTGTTTTTTAATACGCTTACATATCTAAAAATTTATGTTTTGTTGCAAGTATGTTTTTCATTTATATGTATTTTTTGTTTAACTTTTCAAGTGAGTTAATTGAAAAAATAAGTCAATTGACTAAAACTTGTGTTGATTTGTGTATGTATATTTATTTTAAATAATCCTGAATGGCTGTTGTGTGCAGCTGTAGAATCAGTGTGCATTCTTCAATTGATATTGATGACTTCCTCTCATATTAGCGCATCATAGTTGAAGGGCTGTGCCTAAAATTAGTCTTAGGTCAGTGTTGAAAATGGATGATGGGAAAGCGCAAATAGTATGGCTTTCATATATGATTACACCTTATTCAGGGAAACCAGAATAATGCTGCATACTTCATCAGTCTGGCCACTACTGAAGGTTAAAAGAATTAATATTCACACTTTTATGTTTTGTTTGAAACAGTATGTAGTAACCATTAGAAACACTTTTGAAAATACATCATAGGGTATTGAAAGAATTGGCATTGGTTTTATGTACTTTCAAAAAGGAATTGTATAAAAAGTAACTAAATATTTTGGAAGATGGCATATAAATTTATTAAGATTCCTTGAGGACATTGTTAAAGAAGGAAATTTTAATACAATGAAAATGTAAACCATTTGGAAAAAAAAATCCCCCACCAAATAAGTTCTCCATGAAACAGGAGGTACACAAGCAGTTCTTCACATTCTTACCTTGCATTGTTTGTATTTTATAACATATTGGTACTACCCATTTTTCTAAATAGTGACCTGTTCAAATGTTTTCATTGCAGTTGCCTATCACAGATTAAGTTTAGAAGGGTGTGTATTTGCTGCCTGTGCCACACATTTTAACATCTACCCATGTAAAATGGAATGATCCTAGAAGATGAGGTGGTGTATATTTCAGGTTGTTGGTTAAACATTATCCTGAACGGTGGTTTTGCTCTGAAATTACTATCCTATTAAAGATAACAGATTTAAGTGCGAAGTTAACACATTCATGTATGTACTCAGCCTGTGCCAGATTGGTGTTGTGTACCAAATATTTCTTTATTACTCCAAGAGACGTCACTCGAATGTAGTCCGACTTTCAGAGATTGTAATTTGAACTCGCCTGGATCTACTTACATATTGAAAACTGATAGCATAAATTAATACCATAACATAGATTGATAGTGTTGCAATAAATGCTGATCCAGTTTTAATTAATTGTGGCTGGCTTATGTAATCAGTATCATTCTTCTCCAAAATATTATGACATTGTCAAGATTTCTGCTGATATGGAAGTTGAATGTTTCAATGAAAACAGTAAGAAAAATAAGTGGTGATATTGTAGTCGGTGGTTTGCAGGTGGAAGCAGAAAGTGATCAAACTGAAGATGCTAGTTTAGCAACTGGATAGAAACCACATGTTGATCCTAAACCCCAAATCCAGATCCATTTTAAGTAACAGTAGCTGGAGTTGCAAAAGTTCTTGGGTGAGAGATAAAGTGGTCATTTAAAAATCTGGTGCTGAATGTGTTAAGGAAAAGATACAAATGATGTAAGAAATATAATACAAGTATTTAGATTGGGATTATAGGAATTGAAAAACTTTTTAGTCAAGAAACACTGAATTTGAATTTTACTGCCTGAATACAAGACCCTAGTAGGATGAATGTGTTTTATAGCAATGAGCATTTTTATTATATATAGGAAATGCATGACTTGTCATGTACTTGAGAATGTATTAAGCTAGTAATCATATGCAGTGTTAAATTAGAATTATATTTATATCTCTGATCAAAGGTTAAACTTGAACGTTTGTCAGAAAGCTCTCAGATTATTAATCATGTCTATGATGGAAGTTAAAATTGTTATGTTTATATAACACACAGTATAAATATGACCCTTGTGTACAGTGCATACGTACTTAGTTCATTTTAAAAAGCCTGAACCGATCACAATTTTGGAATGATTTAAGTTGCATGATGCATTGCATCTGACATGCAAAAATACAGTAGGCCACAATTAGTCTTACATTTGGGCATTTATAGAACATATTAAGGAAACATATTTGACTTAAAATTTTACTTACCTTTTCTGAGCAACTTGTACAGCATAATTAAGCTGTGCTGCTGTGAAACACTCTGCATCTGTAGATGCATATCTACATATTCTGCTGCTACTGCCCCTCCCCCTCCACTGATTAAGATAGGATCCTGATACGATATATCATCATCATTATCATGTAGCTTTGGCCATTTGTTGGTCTGTTCCAGCTTCACTTTTCCAAAAGCCTCTTCAGAGGTCTTCCCTGACTTCTTCTTCCTTTTGGTACATAATTTCTTAAAATTTTGGGTAGCCTGCTTCTTACCATTGTGTCTACATGTTCAAAACATTTTGTTTTATAGTTTTCTATTTTTTCTAATACTGGAACTATTTTCAACTCCTTTACAATTTCTGCATTAGTTTTGTAATCCATCCAATTGTAACCTGCTGTTTTTCTCATGTGTTTCATTTCTGCTGCTCTGATTGTCCAATTTTCACTTCCATATAAAAGAGTAGGGAGATATATGTATGGTAATAATTTTATCTGTGGAAAGAATATAAAGCAACAACATGACTATTGCATGAAATCTATATTTAGTTGGTTTGTTGATGATGACTGATGAATCGTCTGAGCTTGACTAAGATTGTCAAAATGTGGAGCTTGTGTCTGCCAAATTTAACATTAACAAAATCTGTACTTAATAAATTCATCCCAAAAGAAAATAGTAGTGGTGGTAGTAGTAACATCAATAATTTGTAATGTGTCTGCAGGCTGAGATTTTAACATGGGACCTCCAAAGTAGGAAGGAGTGCTCAGTACTCAGCAATAACATTTGATGGTTGCATTGTTTGTGTTTTAAGCACAAATGGCATAAAGAAAGTGTCCATGTTTTTCAAGTCTTTGCCATCATAAAAGGAATTTGAACAGTGAATACTTGGTATTTTTGAAATGGATGTTTAATAAATGTGGCAATAGGGATGCTATTCAACAATAAGGAAATTTAAAGTAAAAATCTGAAAACATTTCAAATCTCATTTCTTAATTTTTTTATAAAAGGCAAAGTTTTCCTTTTGTTCATATGATTTGTCACCTTTATCATCTGAACCAACTGACCAGCATTCACGAAATTGGGCATGAAATATATGCCATTGTTGATCATTATACATTCATAATTTCACATTACCTGCACTGCACTTACATTATTCAGGTATAATATCATCACATATGTTCTTTGAACATTTGGGAGCAAATAAAATATTAGTAATATAAAAATCTTATGAGATTTAGTTGAATAGGTAATAATCTCATCAGCCGAGTGTATAGAAACCAAGTGTCATAACAAGAATGCAAAATCAGAATTTTATGCCATGCATGTTTTAGTTGTATTAGCAACTTACAGAATATGAAACTTAGAGGACTTGCAAAAGTTGTGCACTGTTTTTTTGTGCTACGAGTTTTGCAGTTTTACTTCTGTAGATCACGAAATAGTTGACTGTGAGCTAGACAGCAAGGGTTCAGTTCCCAGCAGGGCCAGGATTTTTCTGTGCAAATAAAGCAAGTGAAGTTTTGAATTTAATCTTTCACCTCTAATACTGAGGTCTAGAATACAGGCAACTTTACTGTTACCTTATGTATGACTAGCATATGTGGCTATGTTCTTGGATAAGGTAGTCATACTTGAAATGAACACAAGATAGACTGTTAGAGCATATGAAACAACGTGTATTCTTATGAAAGTTGCCTTGCATTGTCTTTAGCCTAGAAAATTAGTGAAGTTCATAGTGTTCTGATTGTATTTCTGAAGATGGAAACATGCCTTGATGTAACCAAGGCTAAGAAAGATGTTTCCAGATGGAAGTGTTGTTATTCCCTATAAACCCAGACCAAAGATTCTTTATAAAGTTCTTATTGTTAAGGAATGTTCATTTTATTAAGCAGCTGAATCCTTGTCAGTTTTATTACATCATTCAGTGATGCTCATTGATTTCTTGCAGATTGAAGTTAACTTTAAATAAAACAACTGCCATTTTAATGTTATTCTACCATTTTAACTTACACCCAGTTGTATTTGTCATTTGCAATGAGGGAGATTCAGTATGATTTCTAAAAATTACCACTGAACTAAGACTGGAATACTTGGTGTGCAGTTTAGTTTGAATATAATTCTGGCCAGTGACTACTTTTGTTGAATGTCAGCGTGAATAAGCTTGCTGTTTTAAGTGAAAGTACTGTTGATTGAACACTTTTTGTGCTATGAATAAGTATCTTGTGTACAGGCACTGGTCTGGATTTATTTAGTGTTTTTAAATATCAGTGAAATAAAAATATCTATTATTTCTGAACAATCAAAAGTAAGTATGTATACTTGTGGCCCTTCAATAGTAGACAATAGACATGACCATGAAAATCTAAAAGAAGGTTTCTTTAAATATTATTCAGCATGGAGAGGGTTAATGATGTGTTTTGAGAGCTGTTTTTGGTTATTTCGATGTTTGTTACTGAATTCAGTGCTGTAAAATTGTCACTGATATCAGCATTGGCTAAAGCTTGAATGTATAAAAGTGTTGTGATTATTCATGTTTCATTGGATCATTGCCACTTCCTTGCTTCAGCAAGGTTACTTTTAGGGGTCGCAGGTTTATTTAAGTGAGGCTTATATTGAACTCTTAATCATTGCAATTGACTGCACATATATTAATATGTATACAAATAGCAAAAATGATAGAGATTGGCTTGATTTTTTTCTTTAAGTAAATTATATTAATTATGTATTTCCTTGACGAGGTGACATTTTTGGATCTACATTTTTGTATATATTTGCTGTCTGTGGTATGCTTTTATTTTTTATTTTTTCAAAAAAGAAAATCTAAGAATTCCTCTAGTGTATATTAGTATATAATATGTGTGAAGATTCTTTAATATAAATTAAAATTATGCATTTTTGCACTTAAAAGACAAACGAATGTGAGAATGACATTGTGCAATTTTTACTTGATCATTGTTTCCTAGTAATGTTCATATGCAGGAAAATGGGAAAACAGGAAATTGGACTGACTTCAACTCAAGGAATTCTTGTGCTCTAATACTTGTCACTAATCATCATTACATGCCACTGCATGGTCTTCCATTCTGTTATCAGTTGAACATCATGTAACACTCAAAACTTAATGCAGTCACTACATTTGTTTTATGACATCAAACAATTTAATAACATTCAAACACTTTTTCTTTTGGAAGGGGGTCTTGCTATTAGTAATTAAGTTCTTTATTTAAAATGCTATGTCTCCTATACAAGTTTATACTGTCAAATGATAAATAAGTAGCAGAGAAAGATTTGGGAGGAGCCACTCTTAAGGAGTAATTTTTGCAGCATTTGCCTGCAGAGACTGAGGAAAATCAGTAGTAACATCATGATTCAAACTGTGAAAATCAATCAGCCATGTTACTGTTGATCCTTCATGGTTGGTCTCTGTAATCATACTGGTGTATAACACAGGACAGATACCCTACTTGTGATTTTCTTTTTCATTCGTGCAAAATATACTACTCACGAGGTTCAGGCTTCACTGTTTATTTTTAATTAGTGTTGCTTCTTTTATGAAGAGTGATAGGCTTATAATATTGTCATATCCATGTGTGTGTCCATTAATAACATTCAAATCAGTTGACAGACTTTCATGTGACTGGGTATGAACATTATGCCGTTAGAATATATCTGACCTTTAAACTTTTCTGCCATTGATGATAGCACCATAATAGCTGTGCAAACTTCTGATGTTAAGCAACACTAGCACCACTTAATGTAGAGTCCTTAAATTTTATTTTATAATTTATTTTTTAAAATATGCAGCTTTTGTTGAGGTCATTCTTCAGTAAATTGTAAAAACAGCGTGGCTTCCATGAAAATTTTGTATTTAGCTTTCAGTTTGATGGAGATAACTAATGGATCCATAGAGTCTTGTATGTTTATGTTTATGCTTTGTAAGTTAAGAAGTGGGTATGCTTGGTCAGATTTTATTTACACAGGAAAATACACCATTACTGACAAAGAATGTATATTGTCGAATGAGGTCTGGCAGGATGATATGAAAAGTGATGTGGGAGGAAGCAGTTGTGGTCTGTTTAAAGTACTATGTCATTACTTACCTAAAGGAACTGAGGAAAATTTGAACCAGGATTCAGACTGGATGTTTTCTGAATGGAAGTCAGAGGTGTTACTGGCTGTAGAACATGTCATTACATGTGTTGAAGCCCTGTATTTGAAGTTGCAGGGCATTTGTTATTTCTTGGTTTGTGTAACTATGTTCTCTTAACTGCATAGCCTCAAAGTGTTTGTTGCTTATGAATTTGAAAAGATGTGATCATAGCATAAAAGGTGCTATCCCAGCATTTGCCTAGAAGGAGTGAGGAAAGTCATAAACACCTCTTCTAGAATTATCTGTCTCCAGCTGGAGATTCAAACCTGGTAGCTCCCAGATATAAAAGAGTAGTGCTAACCATTGTAGAATGATGTTTGGTAAAAATACAATATTTGAATACTGCTGTTTAAGTTATACATTCACTCCCCTTAAATGCTGAGCTTTTGCCATTTTGAAGATCGCTGTCTTCTGGGATCTTGTGCCATGTAGTCTTATAGAAATTTACTGATGTTTCAGAGGTGCTCACTACTTCCATCATCACCTTGATAATGGAGGTAGTTAGCACCTCTGAAATATCTGTCAGTTTCTATGAGACTACATGGCACAAGATCTCAGAAGAGAATCATCCTTGCTGCTGTGTGAATCTGAAATCTCACATACCAATTTCATTCTTAACTTGTGAGAATTGTTTATGGTGGCAGTGAGCCACAATGAATTGATGCTAATGCAGTATTAATTTCTTTTTTAAATTAATAATCACATGGTATTTGCCATTATTATTGTTGTTGTTGCTGTTGTGAATCAATTGTTTGGTTGGTCCACAAAGCCAAAGACTTCAGGCTTTTGGCCGTCATAACTCGACTGCTTGCAGACGAGGTGAAACTGTAGCTATGGCTTGAACCACGAGATGGGTGGCTACAGTGAGTGGGATCATGCGCACGCAGTAGTCGGAGCAACCCAAGAAGCACAGCCTTTTGCATGCGGCTGAGTAATGCTTCAGTGTTATGTTTGCATTCCGGAATAAGCTTAATGTTAGCCAGCAGTGACAGCTTACTGTTATTATTATTATTGTTGTTGATTTTATTTTTATTATTCTACCCGGTTAGATGGTAGCCTCTATTGTGCTGTCAGCTTTGTTTTCAGTTTCACTTTAAATCATTCTAAAACATATAAATATCAGTTCATGAGAGGTTGTGTTTATCTGTGTTCATGTTTCATCTTTGAAACTAGTGAATGGATTTCGTTCAGTTTGGTGTAAGTTATCTGCACTAGAGACTTTGGTGAATTTAACTTTTTTGCATATTGTTTCAATATAATTCCTGCTTTACATGAAGCTCAAAACATATTAATTTTTCAAAAAGGCTTACTGTATGAAACAAATCTCGTTTACAGCTTATATCTAAAACATTTCACATTTTTGAATATTTAGTGAACTAGAGAAAAGAATCTTATACTATGCAGTGTGATTGGCTTTGCAGTTATTTGTTTATCTGCAAAAGATAAAATAAATATAAAGCCATAAGTAATGCAACATTGCAAAAAAAACATGGAAAATATGGGGTACATCTTTCCTCTCTTGTTAACAAATACATTTATGAGACTTGAGGGCAGAAATTTTCATTACATTCTCATAGCTATATTACAATTTGCACAATTTAGTCATACATACTAAATTCAGAATACCTGTTTGTCATGGTGTATGACAGTTTTCTGTGCATATAGATTGCCATTTGCATACTACAAGGTTTTTCCCAATTCCTTCTTTTATAGTGTCTGACCTTTCTAGTTTCTGCGATGAATGAAGTGATGGGTATGATTTTGTTTACCCACGGAAAAATCTGCCCACATATGACTCATTGATCCAAGACCTCTGATACAGATCAGAGCCTTTCCCATCCACAACCAATTTTTCTCTTCGTTTTACATATTGGGGTAGCTGAGTATAGTGACTGGCTACAGACTGGACGACGGGTTTGATCCCCGACGGGGAAAGGATTTTTTTCTCTAGCCTTTGCATCCAGATCAGCTCTAGGGCCCATCCAGCCTCCTATCCAATGGATACTGGGGCGTGACGCTAACCATTCAACCCCACCTACTACCAAGGTTAAGAATGAGTGAGCCATACCACCTCTTCCCCCAAACGCCTACATGGTATATACTTTTACTTTTTACATAGATTCAGGAGAAGATGGTGACCTCACTTTCTAATTAGAGGTGCATCACTACCCTTTGGTCACATTGTTTATGAAAACTTGAATAGAAATTTTCTGGATTGAGATAGGAGTACCAGTTTCATGGCCATGTAAGTTTAACCCCACTATGAAATGAAACTTGAAACTTGCTGCTGAACTATACCTACAGCTACACCTGCAATTCGGTATTTGAACTAATGATATAGTAATAACAGTATTCAAGCTCCATTCCCTCTTTTAACCATCAGTCCGTCTTATCTCAAGTTGATGCCATCAACCTGCCTGGCCTTCATCTTTTTCTCACGTAAGTAAACAATTTAAATATAAAAATATATAGGATCTATTGATGTCGATAATTGTTTTTTAAAACTTCAAAACATATGAATGCAATTCGAATAGTAATCCATATAAATTTGTTACTGTAATGTGGCCGTTCTTTATGTTGGTCCCACGTAAATTAGAATCTATAATTTACATATTTAATGGTTAAATCTATCTCCAAATATAGTTTCCAAAGTCTATTATTTAAACCACGGGCAACTAATGCTGAATGAAAATACGATCATGTTCATGTATTATAACAACCCAGGGAGCTAAGAGGTTATATATGTACGTCAACGCGGATAAGCTTGGTAACATGCCGTTCATATTCTACACGAAAAGGTTTCAAGATCGTTCACCTGTTACAGGTTAAGTTGGACATATCTAAGGAGAAGAACTATTACTGCCCCAAAACAAGATTGCCATGAATCATTATTGCTGCATAGTTAATATTTGTGTGTATTAACATACTGGCTTAAACGTATTAACATAGACTAAAGATTATTGTAGTTATAATTTATTACACATTTTATGTCCAGGTGATTTTAGTAAGTTAGATAGCAACAGGATGTGGAATCAGTCGTAATAATGCAATAAATATTGTACATATTACAAGTACAGTTCATACTGTTATAAAATTTCGTGCATTATAGCATAGGTTTCACATAAATTGCGATGTTACAGATACATGCAGTAGATAAATTACGCATTTATATCAAATGAAGGCGAGAAAACCTTAATGAACATGACTTATTTGTGAGCATCAGAAATTTATCAACAGAATGGAAGAAATGTGTAAGAAAGTATCTTTTTATTGCTATTTTAAATTGCGTATTTTTATTTAAAAGACTCGAGAGATTGCCCTTGATCCTCTGATCATGCATATCACTAACCTAACCAAACATGGCCCTACGTATTCAGAACTGGTACCCGTTGGAAGATAATTGCTTGACGGAAATTCATGAAATTTAGTGTGGACGTGACTACCACAATCTTTTTGTCTTCCAACACTCGGCAATACCAACATGACGGTTGCTATTAATCCCGAAGTTGAATAATGACGCCATTGCCCATTTTCTTCTTCTCAAGTTCATCACTAACTGAACCCAACCTGATATCTTCAAAACTGGTATCCGTTTGGACACATTTAGTAAATAAGAATGGCTGAACGCAAATTTATGACATTTTGTATGAACGTTATGCTGCAGGTGAAAACTCCAGTCTCATGCCTTATGCCTTCCTCCACTCGGTAATACCAACGTCACGGTTGCTTGTGCATGCGCTTCAGTAATCAGACTTTTAACGTATTAACAGCTGATACCCACTTGTACGCATTTAATAATTGATGAAAAACTGGACGAAAGTTCATTATATTTGGTATGGAAATAGGTCACTACTCCAAACTAGTAATTTTTAACACAACATTCTGTAGTGTCATTGTGACGGATGCTCAATTTCGCCAGGTCAACTTACGATGATAATGACATTACCAATGATTTCATGCACATTCGCATCACAACAACCAGTTACGAGTAACGCGACTTATTCGTGATACCTTTTTAAGTGTTTAATAAATACTTAATAGCTGCACAGAAATTCTCGTAATTTGGTATTGGCGTCATGTCATAGGTCAGTATATAGAGTTATAGTTAGAATGTATTTATATTCTATAGATTGTTCTTTAAATAACAAACTTTTGGGAGGAACTTATGGCACCTACTTTCCTTCAAAAACTTTTATCTATCTTATGTGGTGCGACTAGGAACAACTATATATTAATAATTATACACTTTTGTGATCCATTTGTGTGAATAATTTTCACTGATACAGATTCTGGCTAAAGGAAGTTTGTCAAATATAATCTGAAAGTTTTGCACCATTGCAATGTCTGTTTTTGTTGAAATTTTTGGACATTTCAGACAAAAATATTAGGTATGCATATGTTTATTATTCATCTCACAAAGCTTCACATGCCTTGCTCCAGTAGTTTATTAGTCTTACCATCATACAAAACCTAAATTTAGACTCACACAGTTGCCATATTCTTAAAACCTTGCATACCGTGCAGTGTTGAATATTTATCTAAAATATATAACATCATGCATACAAACAAAACTGTTTACCCTTTGAAAAGCACTTAGTGCCAAACACGTTTTGACCTCGCTGATGATGACCTCTTGAGGTCGAAACACGTTTGGCACTAAGTGTTTTTCAAAGTGTAAACAGTTTTGTTTGTATGCATAATTTTATATATTTTAGTTGCCATATTGTTTTAGATTCAACAAGTTATGTAAACAATAGTTTTAGGACTTCAGAGCTGTTTTACCACACAAAATTTTAATATCTTACTTTAAGTTCTATTGGTATTGCTCCCACCTCAGGTGTTAATATGGCAGCCATGTTAGTATTATTTATGCTAGGAAATTAGTAAGTATAAAGGTGAGATGGACCCTAGTGGTAATATGTTCATACCAAGTTTCATGAAAATTCATCAGCTGGTCTGAAAGTTAACTATGAGCACAGACATATGGATGAAATAATTCTAGAAACTTATCTTTCCTTATAACCTAAGGAAAGTAAGCTGAAACCCAGCATGGAAAAGGTTACATTTTCATCAGCTGTCTCATTATGACACTTGATCCTTAACCCTGCCCATCTTTTAAAACATTTTCTTCTTCACAGGATCATCTATTCCAGAGGACAGAGCATTCATGTTTACTGTGATAGCTATGTTATGAAATTTTTACTTACTTAACTTACTTTTGTGGTTCAGTGGTACTCCATGCACTGGTACACAGCAGAATTGATCAGCTAAATACATCATTAGCCAACTCAAGTCAGCTAGTTGAAGCATATGGTCACCACAGTCACCAGTCTGATCGCTTATACTGTGTTCCAGTCCATAGACTACCACTGAAACATGAAAGTAAAACAAGATTTTTAATTTATGTTGTCAGACTAACATGGTTAACATGAATGCTTTGCCTGATTTTCTTTTTTATGTATTCCATCTACTCTTTTCATCTGGTCATTCCATTAGGGCATGACAGACATTGGAGAGGAACTCTGATATTACTAGAAATTTCATTTGTAAGGCTACATTAGAACCTCACGTCTCTCCGACTTGTATGCAAGGTAACAAACATCACTCCATCTGGGTCAGACGAGATACATATTTGGTCATTTGAAAGACAAGATTTAAAATTGTAAACCATAGTTGACGTGCCGTCTCAGACCGGAGCATAATGAGCCTCCACACAACCATCACTGTCAGAAACTGGCTGAAGCGATGTACCCAGTACATTCTGCCACAAAAGTAAAAGTAATGCATATCAATACACATTATGTCAAAGCCAAAATGTATGAGACTCAATAATTATTTCTATTTAAGATAATAATTTAATCTTGGTTAATATAAGTTATTTGTCCTATTATGGTATTCATTCATTTATAATTTATCCAAAAATTGTGAATCTTCCTCACATGACTAAACTGTTTTATCATAGTCTCAACAGAGACTGTTTTTCAAAATGTTGTTAACCAGTTGTGTCAAACAATTCTGACAACCATAAAAGTAAAGAGAATGGATTTTATTGGTACTAGTGGTTTATCAGGTGTTCAAAAAATGTTCTTCAAATGGGGTTCTTTGCAAATTGAGTCCCACATCTAGGAACTCACACATCAGTCTATTTGCATTCTTACTGTATAAATTAATTTTTCTTTTAATATAATAATATTTTAGCTATGTAATAAACTAGTCATTGTCTTTTTCTTACTTGCGCAAATGGCTGCGAGCTGCAGGAAATGTGCTGGGGTCTTCCTTGAGGATGAACCTGCGTGTTCCAAGTACATACTGTCCTAGGTAGGGTTTCCAGTCAATCTCCAAAACATTGAAGTTGAAGATTTTGCGGTCTAGAGGATGTAGATGTGTCATGAGCCGTGTCACATTATCGTTGGTAAATTTAAACTCGTGTGTTGTGAAGAACTCAAGGCATTTAGCTGCTTGTTGTAGCTTCTTCTGTACTCGGACCATACTGTGGCAGAAAAGAGGCAAGGGTCCTAGATTTTACATACCAATTATATTGAATATTGTCAATTGTCTGAACTTGGTATGAACTACATTTCATTTGTGACCCCCTGAACTTTATACTTCTTCATTCTGTGCCATCAATAATACCAACATGTTGGCCATATGATCTTCCTATGTAGGATCTACACTAACGAAATATAATTCAGAGTTGTGAAATGGAAAATAGGTATCATGAGTTCTCCATCTTCTTGTTGGTTATTTTCAAGATTAATGGTAATGGCTGAGATGAATTGTAGATCTTTCTGCATACTAACCAGAGATGGAACATTCCAGTATAGTAGATCAGTGTCTTGAATAAGGTATCAGATGATTTTCCTCATGATTTTCAATAATTTTTTCTATCAGAATTTCTCATGTTTACTCAAAACTGAAAATTGCATTGTAGGATTCTTATTTCATCTTTAGGGGCTTGGGGACTACCCCTATCAAAAGCCACTAAATGTAAGGTGCTGTGGTGATCAGTACACAAAAATCAGTGTCTCAAATAAAATTAAAACCTGAAGATGGTAACTGCATTGCTTACTGAAATGTTGATTAATACTCAATATTTGAAGTGACTTGTACCCGAAAGCCAATATTTTCATATTCAGACAGATGAAGTTTACTTACATGGGCTTCTTGCCAGATAAACGTGCAAAGATGTCAAAGACGTAGGCTGGGATCACGTGCAAAACCATGACACAAATATTGTTTACAACCCGACTGCTCTTGAAACTTCCTCCTGGGTACCATAGAACATCACTGAATGGATTTTTAACAATATGTTCATGTCCAATGTCCTCTATATCTCCCCATCTGATAGGATTCAGATTTCCAGATGTGCAGTTGTACACAAGGATGTTGTTGGGCCTGCACCAGTAAAGCTGAGTTATCAGATTAACATTATGTAACCAAAGTTATGTAAGTTAGTTTTGTATTAGAAATCATGCCGTTGTACTGGGAGGCAAGGTAGCTCAGCTAGTATTATGACTGACTACAGACTGGATGACTGGGGTTCGATCGCCGACGGGCAGAGGAGTTTTCTTCTCTGCGTCCAGACCAACTCTGAGGGCCACCCAACCTCCTATGTAATGGGTACTGGGGTCCTATCCCAGAGGTAAAGTGCTACCAAGGCATGGCACTGACCACTCACTCACCCCTGTCTAGTGCTAAGAATGAGTAGGAGCTGTACCACCTCTTCCCCCAAGTGTCTGCATGGTGTATACCAGGACAGGTTTACTTTACCACTGTACTATACCTAATGTAGTATATAATGCAAATACCATTCAAGTACAACTTTTTATAAAGTGATAAGACTTGAAACTTTTATAGCAGCTAAACTCAATAAAATGTTGTAAGATTTGAGGTTTTCACAGCGGTGAGTATGAAGATTTCTGTCTTCTGGGTTGTTGCGCTGTGTAGTCTGGTCGATGTTTACCAATCATCACCCTGATGACGGAGGCAGTATGACCTCTGAAACGTTGGTAAACATCGACCAGACTACACAGCGCAACAACCCAGAAGACAGAAATCTTCATACTAAGAATCACCCTGATGGCGGAGGCAGTGTGACCTCTGAAACGTTGGTTAACATCGACCAGACTACACAGCGCAACAACCCAGAAGACAGAAATTTTCAATAAAATGTTCTCAAACAACAAACCGTGTCAGTTGTGAACAAAAGTTTGATGTTCCAGAGTCCACCTCCAGCATCAGGGGATGATGGAGGCATAGATGATCTGAAAATCACCGGGCTTTTGTCCACAACTGACATGGCTTCTTGCCTGAGAAGACTTTATTGAAAAGAATATTAGTGTATCTTTATATGTGTGATAAGATGAAGCACAGTTTTATGAGAAACTAGATTGTATATTCAATTGATTCCCTATATAATACAAGCAAATTTTGTTAGCGGACTGCCATGCAAATGAAGAAAGAGACTGTTTTTTCAGACTGATATTTTTTTAAACAAGTTTACCTGAAATAAATAACAATGATGGGGTTAGAAAAATAAATTCATCAGCCTCTTTAGATTGTTGCAAAAGCTAGGGGAGACTTTCAATAAGTAAATGAGTTAAACAAATGTTTGATGTGTAACACAAAGAACAATATCAGGTTAAAATCTGGAAGACTTAGTTGAAAATGTGGATGTCAGATGGACTTGGGAAAATATTAGAGTGAATATTTAAACTTCGCTAAATTCTTCTTTGGCCATGCAGCCAACTAAAACATTTAGGAGCCAAACAGTTTTTTTCCCTTAGGGTCATATACTTTAATGACTAACAAGAAGAATTCACCGTGCCAATTGAATGAAATAAATTACCATTTTAATATATCTGTTAAAAATGGCAAATTCATGCACTTTATAACATACAAAATAAGATTTTGAATACTGAGCAGTTAGCACTTTGCTGTATTGGCTGAGGTTCGTGGTTTTTCTCAGTCTCTCCAGGCAAATACTGGAATACATTTCTTCAGTTTTAGTTGTCTGATATCTGACTAATCAACAGACCAATCATCTTTATGGGTAAGTGCTATGTCTGGTGGCATCTTGTGTGTGAAGTGTAAAGACGTAAGAGTGACGTCACCTGGCTGTAGCTGTGTGCCACGCCACAGATATGAGCAAGTTGATAGCGACATCTACGGGAACCAAGTCAGCAACCATATCACGATAACAGAGGATAGTCCTGAGGATGCCTTTCCCTGCTCCAGCTAGGAGTCCTGTAGGACCATTCAGATTGTCCACCCAACCAGGAATGGGCTCCTTCCATGCAGCAGTTACTTTTAAAACAGAGCATCGAATCACCATACTTTAGAATGGATGACGGGAGCATTTATTACAGTGGTTATATTGAAATAGTTTTTGTTTCTGATTTGTACAGATGTATAAAGTTTATATCAATATTATGAAGATTTATTTAAAATCACTAGGTCTATAAGTAGTATATTTATTAAGTACTTTTATCTTTACTTTAATTATTTATTGAATGGCCTCCAATTTACTAACTAAAATATTGATTATGTTTTAACAGTTACTGGTTGAAGGAAGTTCGTTTCATAGTTTCTTTTATTCCTATTGTTTATCCTCTTTGTAACTTGCTAAATATCTTAACTTTTCAGAATTGAAATATTGATCTGTTACAACATACCTTGTGAACAGGCAGAAAAAGGTTTGTACTTAGAGATGGTGGGTATAACAAGCATGAGAGAGAGTTTAGTCAGAAATGTGACATTTTCCTTTTCAAAACAATGTTTAATATGAACTTATATCTTATTTTTATCCCAAATTTCCATGCATTCTTTACATTAATATTATAAACTGAATGAAAAGTTGTGAGGTCATATATATCAAAATACTTAAACTATAAAATTATTGATTGTATTTTGATTAAATAAGGTATTCAGGGTCAAAAATGTCAAAAATTTGTCATGAAAACTCTTTGGAAAGATTTTGTTTCAACATAATACCTAATTTACGCAAAACTCATAAATAACTGTGTCAGTTTTCTCAAAAAAATTTTGCCACAGAAGAAAGTGGTAAATGGCATAAAATTATGTGCTGTAAGACCACAACTTTTACATGAAACATATTCAGTATAGTGAACATTTAGTGAAATTATTTGAGTATGCAGTGTAGCAATAGATGTGTAATAGATGAGAACACATTTATTTTTTAAGCATTATTCCCGCAACACAAATAAACAATTGCGGTACTCACCAATAGATGGTCTAACGATTGCAACTGGTAGATTGCCACTTTGCTCCATTAGTACCTGCTCGGCCAAGGCCTTGGTGAAAGTGTACGTGTTGGGACGGTTCCCAATTAATCTGCGAACATATGAACATTGTTGGTCAGGCAGTAACGATTAAGACTCCTATTCTGGAGATACGCGGATCGAATATCGGAAGGGTTATCGGCTCTTTTTGATCGAGGTTTATCGTAGTCTTCCTTAGTCTATCCAGACAAATTTCATAACCACTCTATGCGGCCTTCGGTTCATGGACCCCAAATCAGTTATCGTAATTATTCATATACATAGACGTTGGAAAAGTGAGCGGTCAGCTTCACACTCCGGGCGCTTAACCTCGAGGAGAGAACTTCCGATAACCATTGGAAGGGAAATGGGGAGGCCCCGGAGGCAGGTTGGACTTTGTGGGAAAGAGAATAACTCTGCCCATGCCAGGAATCACGTTGCCGTCGTCAAAAAATATATTCTCAGCAAGTTCATTTTTGGGTTTCTGTGTTTCCATCCCCTGCTTCTTGCTTTGTAAAACGCTGCGCGAGGTTGAAGTTAGACGTTGGATTATAATGTGAAACTGAGGGATTATTTCAGAGTGTTTGGTTGATTTGATTCATAAACATGAGTCCACAGTTTTCTCTCAAGGTTAATTTCCATTATGGATGAAATGTATTATACGATCACTTTAAGACACTTCATCTTGTACTGAAGTTAATGTATCATAGAATGAGAGGATAAGATGATTGTGGTGTATAATAAGAAAGATTGAGAGAAAGCGGTCGTGGTCTACTTTAAGGCATTATTGTGGAGTGAGGAGGAGGATTTGGGCAGGAGACACAACACGCAGTGAGAAGCTGTTCGGTGAACACAGCGTTAGTCTAGCAACCTGAAAGAAAGAGACCACTTGAGACCCCCAGGCGTAGATGATATGATATTAGAATGTACCAAAGAGGAATGGTCCCGCGCGGTCTGAGGCATCATGCTTTGGACCGGTGATACGGAATACGCGCCGGTTCGAGTCTCGGGGAAAGAAATTTCTCATGAGATTTTCGACCGGTGTATGGGACCGGTGCCAACTCAACTTTACATTCCCGCTTTCACAAAATTTCTGACTGGTTGCCAACACCAGGTTATTAAATTTTCTGTTATCAGCATTTTATCAGTACCAGCTCGGCCCTTTAAGTGTATCTGTTTTAGAATAATTAATAGACTGAGAGGACTTACTTGGGTGTGATGGTTTCCAGAAGTTCGTCTTCCATCCAGTCAACGCAATGGATTATCTTCTCCGGGTCTGCTGGGGGCGGGTACACCAACTCGCTTACGTCCTGTCTGTCGCAGTTACTATATGCCGTCGACACGTGGACAAGAGCCTGGAACAATACCACTCCTTAGCTTCAACCGACTAGATAAGTAAGTAGTTAAATGCCTTTGTACATAATCAGTGAGGTACCTTACTCCGCTACATTATAAAACAGTTCATTAATTATTTGATTGTTGCTAAAGGAAAGCAAAATGCATTTGTTAGAAGAATGTGCGCGTAATAAATGCGTACTAAAATCAGAAGGCATAAGTACGTATGAATTTAAACAAAGTTAGGTGCAAATGGGAAAATAAGGTAAGGAAATCGCAAACTGAAAATTAATGTTAGAAAGGAGAATCACAGAAGTTGACGTGAAAAATACTTGTTCAGAGTGTAAAATGAAAGTGCTGATACGAAATGGCCTGCACTCTGTAACAGCCAGGTGTATATATGGACTCGACTCAAATTTAATTTACTTTTCACTTCATAGCAAGGATTGAATTATTGTCAACAAATATGTAATTTATGTATAATGCAAGTGAAATATAAATATAGAATGGCAAGGATAAAGTGGCAAAATGAAATGTTTCTCCCTCAAGAGAAATCGAACCCCGGTCGTAGCTGTAGGCAGCCACATAACTCACTGAACTAATCGGGCTTATCGCAGGAGATGATCTTCACTCAGTTTCATATAAGATGAACCAAAGTCCACAGACTACTAATTTCTGAAAAATTCTATCGAGACGCCGAAGACAAAATACATTTGAAGATGTTTGTTTTCTGGAACGTTGCACCGTCTAGTCTGATAGAAGTGCCGATGTTTCAGAGGTCCTTGCTGACTCCATCTATCAGATGTGTCGCAACATTTCAAAAGACAGTCAACTTCACACTCAGAATCTCATTAGATATTTTTCTTTGTACGGTTAACTCCGGTCCAAAACGGAGAGGTGGATAGTCTACAGCAGAACCTTGCAGAACTTACCTCTAGTTTCACCATCTTGTGGCACAACTGTACAATGCGCTTTGTGCCCACAATATTCATACCGACAGACACTTTGAGGGCATCGTCAAACTTGACTGTGGCCGCAGAATGGAAGACGACAGACACGCTTTCGGTTAAGATTTTCTGGTCGGCTTGACTGAGCCCCAACTCATTGAGCGATATGTCCCCACACACCGGCACCAATTTTTTCAAAGCCTCTGGGCGTTCCTTCCGCAGCCAGTCAAAAATCTGCAAAATATTTAGAAATCATACGTACCATTTCGAATGTAATTTTCTTAACACAGGTCGGTGTAAAATCGGGTTCGCTCTGGATAAATCTTCATTCGTCTGCGAGATTTATATTCAGTCATCACCTTCGGTCAGTGAGAGGCCCTACAGTAATGTGCTTTTAAGTTTTGATGTTCTGAAGAAAGGAAGATACGAAGGCAGCTAGCCTCTGAGCTACTAGGGCTCAATTATTCTTTGGGGTAAGGATATTTCTCTTCGTCACCAAACTCACATCGGCACTGTTTATACAGTGGGCACTGGAGGTTACGTCACCGGTGAAAGACTGACAGAGTACGCAACTAATCATTCACTTCCTTCCAGTGCCAAAGTGACCGAGTCTTAGTTTATTTAACTACGTTTTTAACAGTAGAACTTACGACATAACTGATAATCTGTACTTGTATTACAACCATACAAAAGAGCGAAATGAGATAGAAATGATCATAAATGGTAAGTAGATAAGGATTTTAAAGGAGTCGTTTTTTCTTAATTTAAGGAACTTTCCTCTGTTTCTCTCGGAGGGACAGAAGAAAACTAGAATTCTGTCAGAACAGCCGGTAACCCGGACTACATTCGAACCGGGTACCCCCGAGATAGGTCTAGAGAGTGCTATTGCTACTTCAGCTTTCTCGATAAAGTGCTTGGAGTTTTACCTCCGTGACTGTGAATTTATGGCGCGGTGCTTAGCCACCTTTTGCATGAACGTCTCACCGTGGCATTGAGAAGTTCCTCCAGTCGCGTGCGCACGTCGTTGCCCCTCTTGGGTCTCATCAGCAGGTAGATGGTGGCGATGTCTGGGCAGGACCGCAGCAACTTCTCCACCAGCACCTTACCCATGAATCCGGAGGCCCCAGTCACCAGTAGGCTTCGACCCTTGAACCACTCCGCTATCGGGCTGATGTTGCCGCTCGAGTCCGCCATTCTCCTGCAAGAACGTGACTGTCACTAATCGCCGTGTAGGTGTCAGGAATGAATTCGCGAAGTCAGTAATTTATATCGATTTGTGTCGATTAAATAGGATTTGGGATTTTCATGGCGGCGGGCCTGAAGATGCCTCTCTTCTGAGTTGTAGCGCCGTGTAGTCAGGTAGAAGTTTACAGATGTTTCAGAGACACTTGCTGCCTCCATCAGGGAAATGAGTAGATAAACTGTAGGGCGCTACAACATAGAAGACAGCCATCTTAAACCAGTACCACGGTAAAAAATGCTTGATATTTTAGTCTGTATCTAGATATTTTATACATCGTCTCTTCTTGAAAGTTTATAGGCCTACTTACTTCTCTGATCAAGACATTCTTTGCTTTTATGAAATTCGAAAGCTCAGTAGAACGTGTCCAGCAAAGCCCGTCATCGGATCTTGTCCGGAACTAGTATCTAGTTCACTATAATTACAATAAATTTCTCTAAGGTCTGCTTTAATAGTCTTCTCCCAAATACACGTAGGTTTCCCAAGCAGGTTGTTTCTTTAAAGCATGCCAACCAAAATGTTACATGCATTTCTAGTATTAATCATGTGTGCTACATGTTTTACCCATTTCATATTCCTTCATTTCATTGCTCTAACAATAGGTTGGTGGATGAGAACAAATTTCATTCATAATTTACACTGAAAGTTATTTCTCTGAAATAAATTTTAATATTATCCTTCTGTTCACATCGAAGTCTCACGTGTGATCTCTACTCTAGATGTTTTCATTCCAACGTTAATTCTTCTATTTACGTGTCGATATTCCAGTTTGTCTCTTCAGTTGGTTGGAACTTATGTTTGAATCAACACATTATACCGAAAGATAGGAATAGGGTCCACTGGTAGGCTTTTATGGTGATGAAACTTTGAATTCCATAACAACAGATAATTTCTTCATTTGTTATTTAATTTTCGAGTGTCATATTGAACAGTGAGTCAAATAATTAGTTGCGTAACAGGATATTTGCAAACTTACAGCGTTTTGTAAGTTAGGTAGGTAGTTAATTAGTTATCTGGTCAAGACATCAGTTGCATAGTGAATTAGTTAGATAGCTCTTTAATTGGTTACTTAGATATTTAATTAGTTTGTAATGGGCTAGTTAATTTATTATTTAGTTATTCACTTAGCTATATGTTGAGGAGTTAGTTACGTAGGTAATTAGATAGTGAATTAACTGATTAACTAGATAAGTGAATAGTTAATCGTATGAATAATTATAATTATTCATACGATAAGTATTGCCTTAGCCTTTGGCAAAACGTGAATAGACGAGGTTAACCGAAATTCAATGACAGATGAAATAATAAATATGTGCTTTATTCTTGAAACACATTAACCAGACATCTGGCCATTTTGTGGACGCATCGTAAAGTACGTACGGACACGTCTCGGACAGTTTGTTTCCTGTTTCAACATTGTGTTTGCTGGAAGCAAAAGCTGAGTTAACGTTTCTTAAGTCTCCAACATCTCAGACATTTTCGTCACGAACAAATAAGTAAACTCGTCTGGTGTTGGGTGTAGCTGGCATGCTTTCAGCGTAGTGAGTATTTTGTTGTCCTCATTTTGTTTTGTCGTGCTGTAGAATTTAAATAAGATACAAAAGTCTTGTCATCAGTGTTTCATGTCCATAATTAGCCTGACCTCTGGAGTATACAAAATAAAGTCGTTCATTTATATTTTTTTAAAAGTCGACGAGAATATTTGGATCAAAGAGGGATGTAATAACGGGAGGGTGGAACATATAGCAGGCACTGGGGAGATATGAAATGCTTGTAAAATTTAATATGAATAATTTAAAAGTTTGTGACGATGGTGAGTTATTTAAATAAAAAGTTTTTTGGATGTTTTCCATAGTCTAATAAAATAACTTTGGAGATCTGGGCACAGATGAGAAGATATCTTAAACATCTCCGAGTACGGTCTAGATTGAGTTGCTGTTCGAAAGAGCACATCACTACATCGCCCTGTCTGAGTCAGCTGAATCAAGTTGGTTTAAGCAACTTAACAATATTTTTTGACTAGTACAGATTATTAAGCTGCACTTAAACATTGTTCTCCAGCGTCCTGGACTACTTCTCTCTCGTTAAATCCAAAGGCCAAGCAAATACCCCTTGTTATTGTCATGGTGGCAATAACTAAATTCTTTGAAAAGTAAACTAGTGTGGCTTTGCAAATGACTGATTCATGTGTAGGCCAAACACTTTACGCCACATTTACATGACGCCAAGCCTTGTGTATATACTCTGTTCTTTCTAAAATCCCTTTCGCCCCTTGTACTGTTTGCGTATTTTATTAGTAAAGTCTATTTAAAATTTAGTTAATTTGTCTAGAGTTTGTTTATATATGGAAGTTACTATGAAGCAGATCACCGTTTAACACCTTGTTTTACCGTGTAGTCATTTCTTTCCACGAATTACATAGCGAGAACTCATTACGGGTTGGCCTTTGTCCATCCACCCGTCTGTATAGTCGATTCAACCCGAGAACCACTGGACGGATTTGGATGAAATTTGATGTGGAGGTTGTCCTGTTTCGCATCTCAAAATCGCACTTATGAATGTCTACGAGAGGTGATGACAAAATAATGGCGGAGGAAAGTCGTGAGGTAGACGGAGAGGAACTGCGATCTGGTGGTCAAAGTGGGAGCTATCGAAAAAGGCTTGAGGATATTATGTGTATTCTGGGATGGAATACACTTTTCGAACTGGTTTTACTTTTAATAAGAGCTTAGTATTATAATCTATTGCAATTTTCTCGACTTTTTTACATTTATGTATATCTGTATCTAAATCTTCTCTTAAATGTATTTGTACGATTTATTATTTCCTTGTATGTTAGTTCCCGTGCATAAACCTTACTCATAAATTGCTACTCATCTCGTGTCACATACACAGGGGCGTGTTCCCTTTTCCAGTCCCCTTTTAATCCCCCTTCCTTTCCAGACTCCCGCATTCTTTCATATTAATCCATTTCTGTAATTTCTAGAGCAGAATTCGATATGCTTTTCTCTTCCCCGTTTAAGTTTTATGTCTTTGTAATATACTAATGCAATCTTTTCTGACGTAACCTAAAATACATGTTGTCCTTCTGTATCATTACACCCATCTCTGATGATTATCGTTACTCTGTTACTGCCCTTTTCCTGCTGACTATGCCAAATGTATACTTTCTATTCGGAATCATCTCTCTCTCTTTCCTTCAACCAGCTTTCTAATCTCATATTACCTTTTTGCCATTCATGACATTGTCTGACAGGGTTTGAATATGTGTCCACACGCATTATTTGTTGCCAGTATTTATCTGTCAACCGCATCGCCTTTTTCTTCCACTGTAGACGTTGACGTAACAGAGATGAGAAATCTAGAGAATGGAGGGATGATGTTAAATGTACGAAAGGAATAAGTAAAAGGGGACAGTGGGATGAATATACGAAATAAATAATTTATCGTTGAATTTTATTGGGCCTAAATACACACATGTTAGTGTACCGTGTATTTAACTTCCGTTTCGTGGTAGTATTTATTGCTACACACCGCCATGACTAATTATTTAGACTATGTTAAATTAATGGTACATTCACTTTCGCTGTCAAAGAACGCTTTTCTTTCTGGATACTAGGAGTTATTGTGCCTTAAAATAAACTGGCTGTCTTATTTAACGACGTCTTTCAACTGCGTTTTGATGGAATCGGTCGTACTATCCCGGCATTCGCTTTGAAGAATTGAGGAAAACGACGGAATTCCTCAGTCAGGATAACCGATATCCAGGCCGAGATTCCTACCCGTAACCTTAAGAATACTAAGCAGACTGGTTGACCTCAAGTGTTTGAGGACACATTATTTCCGATTATCTCATTGGTCATCATCTGATCTATTCTGACGTTATACAATCTCTGCATTCGATACTGAGTCGTTAAATACCCACCGGATCAACCCTGTCGCAGTATTCGATTTACATCCCGGTGATCGCCAGCCCTCCAGCTAAAGACGGTGAAAGAGTCATGTGACCAGATCAGGAAATAAAGTAACGTCTCTGATTCTGCGAATGCGTGTAAGGTGAACTCATTTCCGCTTTGTTGGCTTGTTCTGCTATGTTAGCCTTTTTTGTACGAAGCGAGCGTTTTCTTTTAATGTTACATGATGATAGCAGATTTCTGGCTAAATTCGTGTTTCTACGCTACGGATGTGTTTACTCTCGAAATAACAACACCTGATTTATATGTTACAAGCGTTCTTGTTTCCGAGAGCTGTAAGCAGTGGCTATCTGCCACGTGCGAAAGGCCAACATAAAATGATTTTCAACAGACTAAAGTCAAATCCAATTTTATATTAAACTAACAAACAATCCAAGCAGTACATATTAATACAAACATGCGTACTCTATGGCAGTACCATCATCTTCCCAGGTACGAGTTTAGAGCATTACAGCTACATTATCTTGCTCTGGATGTCCTTTGAAGTTTATCAAGAACACGAAATAACTCACAGATTTCTAGTAAGTTCCTTTCTCATAAAAACTCTATAAGCATTTTTGTTTCCTACATTCCATTCCATGGCATCCTCGTTATGTAATGTGAATTTTCCAATTGTTTTGTTAAATAACCATAAATGATATAAATCTTATTTAGTTGAATAAGGTTCGTTAAATAACCAAGGACTAAATAAACTGGCAGTAATTGTGTAATGCGCAAAGCCCGATCGTTCGGAACAAACTCATGTCGCGTCTACAATTTGTTGATCGAATTTGATCCTGGCTGGTAAGTGAATAGAATGAAATGTACTTTTTCCCAAAGTTCTAAACAAACGCGCACATGAATTGCGTATGGTTCAGCGCACATTTCAGTAAATATCTGTTAGATCAGAAACAACGGTTCAAACAACGCCACTGCGTGAGGGACTGGCACAGTGTCGATGTCCAAGTTTCGGGATAAACGGATCTTGATGAAATTTTGTCAAGTTACTACGTGTTCTTGATGAACTTTAAAGATGAAAACTGAACCAACACTGGATGACTCGAGCAAATTAAAGTAACGGTAACGCTCTAAGCTTGTATTTGGTAAGTACCCGGTTCAAATCTGCGGGTTACCAGCATTCTTAAATGAAGTTCTTCATTTTCTTCAGTCTCTCCAAAAGAACCTGTAATCAAAAAGGCCATGCACGCCTCCTTATAAATCCTTGCCCATTCAGTGGCTGTGAAATGTTCTCTTACTCTGAGGAAAGAACATGCTGAAGGGAGAACGTTATTCAGCTTCGTAAATTGTTATCGTCGAATGAAATGGGAAGATGGTCTTGGAGGGTTAGTTAGTAAGGAAGGAGGCGGAGGTGGCCTCTTCCTAGGTGCAGACTCAATCAGGAGAGACTGAATAAACTCACGAATATTTTTAAAAAATGCTCAGCCCTGTCCATGTAGGATTTTAGGTTTTTACAGCTACGTAAATGTAGATTGTGGTCTTCTGGGTTGTCTTTTGGCTGTGTACCAACGTTTCAGGTAAACATAATGCTTCCATCGTCAGGGCTGAAATGAGGAGGGTTAGGAATCGGATAGCTTATATAGGAGATTTTAGGTTTTCATGGCGGTGAGGATGACGATATTCTGGATTTTGAAGCAGTTTGTAGAGGGTTGGGAGGAGGGTGAGGCCAGTCTGCGGTTGAATTAAACTCAGCAGCGTCCATCTCTTTCTAGAATGAATGAGATTGTGCGCAGAGCGAACCGAAAAACCGCGTTCATAGGAAGACGCATGAATCGAAGGCGCAGTTGGAGTACGAGATCACAGTTGAACGGCGCAGACAGTAAGCGTCTGATCCGTTTCCTTCCACAGTCGCCCATCGCTAGTCAAGCCAATTGACACAACTTTCTCTGTGGTGTAATCACTGATGAACAAATGATAGCTGACGTAATTATTGCGAGGATTATATTAGCTTATGTATAACCTGTCACATTGTAGATGTCTGCTACTGATCACTCTGTTCTGTATCACTAACAGATCAGTAGGAAGTTTGTTTCTTCGTCTGTACTTCTGCCGCAAATTTTACCTCGCAAACTACTCCAAGTCCTGCGTGCCTTCCTTTGTTACTGGAGGTGTTACCAAAGCGTGAAGCTGCCTCTTTTCCTTATGTTATTTAGTGCCCTAATGCATATAAATGTCTGAGGTTAAGAGTCGCAAACGAGGGATGGTACGATAATTATGAATTTGAAACTGGCAGAAATGTTGGTGGAAGGAACCGTGTTCTACATGAATTAACTCTCCAAACTTCGATTAGTTGTTAGAGTATTTTGTTATTTTATGATTCTGTACTAACTAATGAGGTTATAATGTAGAATAATATATGATGAAATAATTGTGGCCTATTTTAAGATGGGATAATATCTTGTGACTGAAGCGAGATTCGCAATTCAATCAGGATAGCCGGTCCCCTGCTGGTATTCGATCTGGATTCCTGCCGATTGTAAGTCTGCAAATATTAAACATGTCTGTGCACTTTTAAACCTCATTTTTTCTGTATTCACCGAACTTACTACGCGCCACTTATTAGCAGCATTGTTCTTAATTGAGCCGGAAAAACTTTATTCGTTAAATCGGTTAGTTTTAACTTCGCATGTGTGCGTGCGTGCGTGCGTGCTCACACAGGCTGCAACCCCAACAGCTAGTGGCTCCCTGGCTAACGATGCGTTTTATCTCATTGAGTACCACCGAACCACGAAACTAAGAGAGAAGACTTTGATTTTTCTTTTCTCGGAAGTGTTATAGGTCATTGTCGCACTATCGTCCGAAGTGTGTTGCAACAGTCTAGCACTGATGTGGTCCGATGTCATTGTTACGCAAGAACGTGTTACAACAAGGACCGCGGTAGATACTATAAATACTGGACCGCGACGGTCAGTAAACTCGAGGATGCTCTGCAGTGCCTCCACCCACACCTCGCTGCAGTCAAGCGAGCTGCATTGTACTGAAAAAGCCGTGTATGACAAATGCTGCAACATCAAAACTATAAGCCATCTAGTTAGTTAGTTAGTTATGGATACAGCATAGGATAGTAAAGCTGGTATTTAATATTTATTTGCAGTAATTTGCAAAGGACGACCTACCCATGTACATAGTTTGAAGTCCTTGATTTTTGTTCAGATCGAATACTTATGTAAATGCAGATGTGTGCTTTTCTTCTTTAGTTTAGGAAACACAAGTCATGTTTCGATACGCTATTAGCGAGTTTCGTACGTTTGTACATATACAGATTCAATTAATATAGCATGATCTCATGCCAGTAAGAAATTGACAGTAGAACGACGGTTCCGGAGAATCTGACGTAAATACGTCTTTGCTTTTAAATTATATTTAGGTAATAAATACAATGAAATGAGGTTTATTTAGCTTTATTCTAAATATTCCGTTTATACATGCTTTACAATTGAGTAAATAGTTTGATTAAGACATTGCTTGATTATCTATCCCTCATACGATCAGCATTAGTTTTTGGTATTTTGGGGGGAACTTAAGGTTCATTATTTAATACTTCTATTTTTTACGTTTTCTGTACTGTCTCATATATTCTGCTTTACGGACTCTATTAGTTTCAATGTCATCCATCTTGTTATCTCTAAATAGTATGACGCAAGACACAAACGCAGTAGCGTGAAGTGCGATGCGCCTTTATTTGTATAAATAAATGTTTGTGGAACCTAAACCATTTTTCATATGTAAAATCTGAAAACAGATATGGAAAGCTCAAGAGGTAATACGTATTTCGTACGCAATATGTCCGGATCCATCTCTTACGGTTTTCAAGAGACAGGCGCTTAACGCGCCAGATGCATTGAAAATTGTACACATTGGTTCATTAAAATTACAATAAATGTATAAATAATTATAATTACAATAAAATTCATTACAGATTCTTAAAGGTCTTTATGTACTGATCATTTTACATATGAATGAACATTTAAAGGTGACTCGGCGCTGGATCTTACACATATTCGTAACCAACGCTGTTTTTGCCGAATGACCCTTCCGTATAGACGTATTTACGTCAAAAACCATTAAATGTGATGAACAATAATAATAAATAGGAATCACTTACCTCAAACTTTGTTCAATTGTAAGAGACCACGATGTCCACCGGCAATGACCAATTGAATCAATAATAAAAAAAAGTGGAAGGCAGTTTCACAAATTGCTTAATAACTCTTATATAAGATAAGTAATTGTGATATTCTAAAACGTTTTTACCAGCAAAATATTATCTACTCCACGACGCACTTCTTCTACAAGCGATTCACAGCTCAGCTCTTTCCGCTATAACGAAAGCGGATTGTTGACGGCAGTAATGAAACACATCAATGATGAAGAAACAGATGACATAACAATTAGTTTCTCAGGTAAAGGAGTAAAGCATTGTTATGCACGCAGGAGTTCATATAAAAGCTGACCGTTGTTGGTATGGATCTTACACATTTTCCTAAAGCTGTTTTACCGAATGACCCTTCCGTATTGACGTATTTACGTCAGAAAAATTGCCTTACAACTTTTGAATACAAGCACAGCGACTGTGGAAACAACACTATGTGTATTGTGTTCTGAATCTTGGAATCTTATGTTCTGATCGATGCGGGGAGAGATGTGTAAATGTTTCTAGATAGTGTATGAATAAAGTGTAGAGAAACAACATGACAGCCGCACAAAATTAATGAATAATTGTAATTTTGCGTGTGATATATGTGGTGATATATCTACTTTTGTGAAGACGGAAATGAACCATCAGATTCCATAAAACGCGGAAAATTTCTTCAGTAGTTGAGCGTACTGTTACATTCTCAAGAAGAACTCTGATCCATGGAGGTAGTTAGTTTCTAGTATTACTGCTTGCGAGTATTAACCCTTAGGATTTTTAAAATGTACCACGCCAAAAGCGAGAGCTTGTAATTTGCTACTTGTTTGAAATTCTTAGTGTCGATACAGTTTTTGACGTGTGAAAATTTTAAGTTTCCATGGAAATGTGCAAATGAATACACTTTTAAAGAAGGTATTCAGCATGGAAAGAATTAGAAACATCAAACTGGAAGTCCAGAAACAAAGTTACGTAGTCAGATCTCAGTTTAAGGAACATCTTGTACATTACGAGGTCTTCATTTGCTTCCTATATATATTGTTGTGTCTGCCGCTTGAGACACGTTTCTTACGGTGAGACTGAAATATGTGTTTTAAAAGTATGATAATGTTTATGCTGGCCATCAACATTGTTTTCAATCTTGAGAACAGTGATAATTATGAATGAATAATTTGCTTGTTAAAAACTTTAGGTAACTGTCTACAATATACATATGTACACACATAAAATATATTTTGTACACGGCGACATTTTGGCACAAACACAACAGTGCAAACCATGTAGTTGAAGACGGTTGTCTTCTGGCGCCCTGTCTCCCAGAAGATGACCATCTTCGTACTTATAGCCGTGAAGTCGTCAAAGCCTACATTTAGTTGAGGTGTATTTCAAGTGTATTCCTTTTTCTGTGCCCTTATGTCAGTTTTGCTGAACATTGCAGAGGTTTCTGTTTCACTTCATTTTGATAGGTTTCCGACCTGAGTGTCTTCAGTTTGTATCAAAATTACCTTGGCTAACTGTCCCAAAACTTTGCTCCGAGACCTGGGAATAAGAACCATATTACATGTATGATTTGAGGTTTTCACAGCGGTGAGTATTAAGATTTCTGTCTTCTGGGTTGTTGCGCCGTGTAGTATGGTCGATGTTAACCGACGTTTCAGAGGTCATACTGCCTCCGTCATAAGGGCGATTCATCGCCCTGATGACCATTTACTCCATTCTCTTTGGTTTGGTACCCTACTTTTTGGTGAGGAATATAAATTATGGAGCTCGATATCTTGCATTTCTTCCTACTCTCTCGTTCTACTTCATGTATTTGAAGTGTAAATATTATCCTCAGTACACCATTGCTCCCGCAGAGAGAGAGAGAGAGAGAGAGACACGAACTTGCACATGAAGTAGCCCGTTAATATCAGTGCTGCTTAACTAAACAAAATATGACGGACTGTAACACGTGTATTACATTATTCATGAAAAAGCACATTGTATTGGCTCTGTGTATCAAAGAAATTTACGAATAGCCAACCCACTGTTTAATTAACAAAATCGTGATCGCCACGTAATGGCGTGAGTTCGCTCCGATGATGTCACACTTGTGACAGTTCACATTTAAAATATTCATTAGCACTTTTTACAAAACATGTGGGATTCCCATTTCTTCCTTTAGTGTAGTGCAATGTGTTTTTATTTGTTTCTTTGGTTTGCTGCCATGACTCGTTACAAATACCAAACGCGTAAGAGGAAAGGAGGGTTGCGTAATTGTCACACATGAGTCTTGAATTTATTTATTTATACTTTTTTTTAATGAAGCTTTCAGCAGCTCATGCTATATAGCGTCAAATTTTTAAATTCTAATTCCATATACAGTGATAAGTTTCCATACAATCAATTTGCTATAGGAGATCCGGGGAACAAACAAACTTTTACTTTGACTTCCAGATGCAGGTACTATTTCTGTCAACCGACAGTACCAAAGCTGTGTTGAGGGTTAGTAGGGCGTGTAATCCATTAGGTCTATCAGGAGAGCCGTTCTACCAGCTGAATGGACACAAGCAGCCTGTAACACAGATGCACGTCCATCCCACCATTGCACCATTGCACCTTTGTGTATGATCACATAACAGTCGGTGCTGTACAGGGGGATAGATACATTAAAATACGTCATTCACGAACATGCGCCATGTTGTGCAATCAGAAGCTTGGGGAACTGTCCCGGTGCTGCGACAGACCCTCGCCCTGCTGTAGTCACTTGTTCCTAATTTACCTCAGAATGTAATATTGGTCTAGAAGTAGCCCTCTACTTACATGGGAAAATAATATCGAGGTGGAACTATAAGAAACAGGGCGTGAGGAGGTGGACGGAATCCGTCTGGCTCACGATGGAGACGGTGGCGGTCTCTTGTGAACACAGTAATTTCGGGTTTCATAAAGATGGGATATTTCTTGACCAGCTGAGACAAATCCATTACAATTCAGCAACTTACTATGACAACTTCCCTCTTTCCTAAACAGAATTTCTCGTTTATAATGGAATACAGAGCACTTTGCTCATAATTTTCTGTACCGTATAATTTCAGTAGTTCAATGTCGTTAACCATGAGTGCAAAACTGCACGGATATGGTTCTACCATAAACACACACATGTACGCAAACGAAAACATGTGACATCTGCAACAATGGGCCGTTAGCAGTCTCTCGATTGAATAACAATGAATTGTGGCCATGACCTACTTCAGAGGAATCTTTGTGTTAGCAAAACATTCTGTGAAAATGTATTTACTAATTCTTCATCAACTTTTATGTGATCCGCAATTACAGATGGTCCTTGTGCTTTGACATACGAAATCAGGTGTGCGGATAGATAAAACATCTGCATTAAAATTTTAAATTTGATGACATTTCAAGAACCTGAGATGTGTCTGACATCTTTCAGATAGGGCGAATCAGTATTAATTGATAATCTGTGCCAGTTGATAATTAATTTACGCCCGTAGTTATTAATTTGTATTTACTTGTAGAAGTACAAATGAAAAAATGGAAGACTTAAATGCTATACTACAGCGTAAAGTTATCAGTCACAATATAAGATATTTGTCTTTTCGACATATTTATTTTAACGCACAAAGAATACTGCATACAAATTTTTGAGTGTAGTATCGCAACACCACTGCCAGAAAATAGTCTAATAAACCAGCAAGAATATACTGCCATAAAGAATTCTGGCCACACAGGCTGCTAAATTTGTATGAGGGACACTCGGTTTTATTGTATGTCAGTGATATTCGTGGTGTACTTCATTGTCTGCACTCAAATACCCAGATAGTTCTTTGAAAGAGGTCACGGCTGCTTCCTTCTAAATCTTTATCTAATGACCATTAATGAACGTCTTATCTCGGTGAACTGTGTATCGCTTCTGCGTCATAAAAGAACATAATCAATTAACAAGCTTCAATTAACGGGAAATTTGAAATTGCTCTTTCAGAGACAGCGGTGAGATTATGTGATGCTTCATGCAGAACTCTCATGTTGGAATTCTTGGATTCTACATTCTTGTTATAATATATAAGGTACTGAAAATTCTAACCATCCCGCGGACTATATTTTGAGAACCACGAATTTGAATACAACCATCTCTCGATTTACGAGCGTTTCCGTTTGGTGAAAACTGTTCGCAAGGTGAAAATGAGCAAATCGAAAATGAAATTCCCATTAATTTCAGTGTACATTCTGACTAGTTACCGGATCCCAGAAAAGGCATCCAAAAAATGTAGCACATATTCTATGTTTGAATACTATACAGTGAGAACAGTATTACTTTTATGGTAGTTATTGTTACCTATTTAACCCTGTAAAGCACGATCAAAGTGTTAAATCCAATATTTACATTGTGTAGCAGTCACTGCACGTACAGTATAAACATTATAATACACATAAACATAGAATAAATAACTGCATTCCTCTGTGTTTGTTACGAAGCGGACTCTCTGCCCTCTGACGACGGTAGGTTCTTCGTTTTTAGCAAAAATATGTTCATAAATTTGAAAAATGTACACAAATTGACATGGTTCGTTGTAGCGAACATTCTCAAATCGCAAGTTCGTAAGTCGAGGGATAGGTGTATTCTGTAGAGCAGTGATCTCAGCCTGAAGGTCGTTGATCAGTTCTTCACACGTAGTTTACCTTCATTTGCTAACAGGGAGAGATAACAGAGCTGTTTTCATAATTCTCGCACTGACTAGTTTGGAAGATGGCTGTCTTCTGAGCTGTAGCGCCGTGTAGTCTGGTAGAAGTTTACCGACGATTCAGGGGAGCTTCTTGTCTCCATTATCGCCCTCATGATGGTGGCACCAAGGACCTCTGAAATGTTGGCAGCCTTTGCCAGACTATACGGCGCTACAACCCAGAAGACAGCCATCTTCGGACTCACCGCTGTGATAGTCTCAAATCCGATTAGAAGGTTACTTGTCGGTCTCATCCAAACAGGAAAATTAAAAATCTCGTAGCAGGATTTTTTTTCAGACTGTAAGGTGTTTTCTGTGTGCAGTTCTTACTACTTCATTCGAACTACATCTGTGGTACATCTTAGCTTCTTGGATTTCAGTATCATCAGATGTGAACTCGCGAATGGAGTCACTTTCCGAACTCCATTTTCTGACGGTTGGTCAGCCAAGAAGATTGTATTGTAGTCCGTCGTCCGGAAGGCTTAAAAGCTATTTGAAGAATATGAACACAGCAACATACGTACGTACATAAACAGCCTATACCACTAGGTCGAGTGGTTCTCCCTGTGCTTTCTTGATCGGGAGATCCCGGGATACCGGGCCAGACCAGAGATTGCTTTTGCTGGCAGAGGTTCTTATTGGCTTTCCTCGGTCTCGTGCGGACAATTCTTCTACATATGAGGTGCGATCGGAAAGTTTCCAGACTGCGCCTATTATTTAAAAAAAAACGTACACTTATCTCAGGTATTAAATTCATCCATCACCCTCGAAGTAGTTCCCCTGGGAGTGAACACAACGATCCCAGCGCCGCTGCCAAGCCTGGAAGCATCCCTGGAAATCTTTCTTTGTCAGCCTGTCAAGCACCATCTGCGATTCTGCCTGAATCTCTTCTATAGTCTCAAATCTCCTTCCCTTTAGCTGAATTTTCATCTTTGGGAAGAGGAAGAAGTCACACGGAGCTAAATCCGGCGATCCGGCAAGATCTTTGAGCTCCTGACAAACGAGAAGTCAATTCTGCTTCTGGTCCTCAGACAGGAGCCTTGGCACAAACTTGGCTGCGATGCGTCGCATGTGGAGTTCTTCCTTTAGAATCAGCTGACAGGTCCCATAGCCTATCCCAACAATGTCGCACAAGTCGTTGATGGTACGACGTCGATCTTCGTGAATGACCTGCCGAATCTTCGTAACATTTTCGGGCGTTGTGCTCGAAGATGGTCGTCCAGAACGCTCGTCATCATCGACAGAGGTTCGGCCATTTTTAAAACGTGAATGCCACACAAAAGTTTGTGCACGACCCATTGCGGATTCCCCAAATGCCTGCTTTAGCATTTCATAGGTTTCCGTAGCCGTTTTGGCGAGTCTTTGGCAAAATTTGATGCACACGCCATTCCGAAATCGCAGGAGGGTCGGTGTAATGCACTACCAAAACGCCCGTAACTAAGAAACAAATGCTAATTCGATGATGCCAGCCGGAACACTGATTCACTATGAATGTAGGCCGCACCCGCTAGCGGCAGAAGCTCGTACTACATCCGGTTCGCCCTCTATTGACACAGTCTTGAAACTTTCCGATCGCACTTCGTACTTTGCAGTTTATCACCATCCCAACTTTCGACGCTGTTTTTATAACATTTGCATCTGCAGTAGAGCCGTTCGGTAGTCACAGAGCAAATCGGCCATACTCACACATAATACGCTACGCGATTCGGCGGGCTGTTTTGTAGATAATGTGTTGGGGCTTGGAAAAGGTTGGGAAATAGTAGCTGAAGAAAGCAATATGCGCCTACTGAATTGCCGTGATATAACTGCGTATGTAATCTGATATTGGACAAGGGTATGTTTATCGGCTCCTTGTTACGTGCCAAGCACGTAGGGCAGGTTATGCAACTGCGACACGCAAGATCTTTCTTTTGGTCTGTCGCGTATGTGTGATAACACAGTCGGATGCAGTACATAGTGCATGGAGTACACGCTAATGGATGAAATGTCAGATTTATGTCCAGAGATCTTTTGACATTCCTGGATTTTCGTCAACATCGGATTACGGAAAAACTAAAGTTATAATTAACGTACAAATTTAAAAACTGCGAACATTGTGGGTGTTTGTGAACAAAGAGCTGAGAAGGTTGTTAGGATCTAATAACTAAGGTAACAAACGATCGGAAAATAATTACGTAACAACTGAACGTCGCCACCGGTTGATTAGAAATTATGAATCGTATCCTTGAGATTCTGGCTTTAAATCTCGGCCAGGAGACCAGCTCTCCTTACTAATATTTTTCGTGGCATTCTTAAATTGGGTCACGACCACTTCCTTCCACATCCTTGCCAATTTATTAGTCATTAATCATCCAAAAGCAAGTATGCCTAATATGGCTGCTGTGGGTGAGAAACTGTGGACTAGAATTATGGAGAACTGATCTCTGGATTCGATCCACGAATCTCCTAAAAAGAGACAAGCGCTGTAGTTTAGTTTTGAGGCTCTGATAATGGAACAACTTTAACTACTGCTGCCAAATGTTTACATAAAGATGGACTGAGATAAAACGCAATTAAATGCAGACATGACTAGACTACTGATTGGACGACCTCGGAAGTATAGCTCCACGCATAGTTAATCTTGACATTAGATGGAGGATGTAAAACGATTTATTGATAAGCTATGATCAAAATTCCGATTCAAATTTTAACCGATTACGCAGGTTATATATTCTGTTGACTTAGAACATAGAATTTACACGCCAAGGCACAAAAGTACTTTTCCGTAATTTTGTTTGAGGCTACGACAGTGTTTTTAGCTTAAGTTGACATTCGTGAAAACAGTGACGCAAACATCGAATCACTTAGTTGGGTGCCCTTGTATCCGATTTATACAGCTGTGATAATACATAAAATTAAGTATAATATATCATGCACTAAAAGTATCATGAAATAGACGAGGTCTGACGCATTTCTGAGGCTAAGTTTATTTTCATAATTAACTTATCATTAACATCTTGCCATCTATGAAATTAATGTGCCGTATGACGTATGACTACCTTTATTAATGAGTCAATGTATCTACAATTCTTGATCTAATCAATCATTAATATAAGATCGCCAATGTCGACTCTAAATGGCTGTATTCGGGAGGTCCCGGGCTCAAATCTCGGCCCGTAGACCGGATATCCTGAGGTTTTTTACCGGTCTTCCTTAGTCCCTCCAGGAAAATGTCAGAATAGTAGGGCTACCTTAAATTAGGCCACGACCGTTTCCTTCTCTATTCTTCTCCATTCACTGTTCGATAACTGGTGTAGCATAACCCGTCAAAGATAACGGAAAAAAGCCTCTTTTTGTGTTTTATCAGTAATACAATTAACCTTTGCAAATCGTAAGTAAAAAAGTGAAAATTTCTTTATAATGTAAATTAAATATTAAAATATCTTCACGGCGACTGAAGCCATCTTCCTGCCAAACGCGCCAAAACAGAACCGACCACCTGACTCCATATTCCCGACAAATGCAAACATTGCCACACCCCACCATAGGCGCCACCACTGCCTCGTTTGCATTTCATGTTATCAGAGTCACCACTTTCAGAACGTATTTTCAGTTTTGTTCCACATCCTAAGAACGGCGCACTAGTAAAGCCAAGCGTGATGGACATTGGATATTACATAAGGATTACACCATCCTATCAGTCTTAGCTACTGAAAGCGTCGTTAAATAACCATTGAACTATAAAATAAGCATTAACTGGCAGCAGAAATGAAGACATAAACACGCGAATTAGCAGTCTGAAGCTTTTCCTTATTAGAATCAGTACAGCAAGGTAAAGATTAGCCCACAAGGAATAAAGCTCTCTTTTTTAATGTGCGACGATGTTTATGGCTCAGGCGATGTAGCGTCGTAGCATCGTCCCATAATGAAAGCAGAAAACGAGGTAAAACAAAAGAGAAAGGGGAAGGATGAAAATGCATACAGTTGAGTAACCCTGCAGTGTACATCAATGCATGGATAGTGACTTCGATCATGAATACAGAGTACGTGTTTTAGATATTTTATATTTAGAAGTCTGCCGGGATTACTTTATAAGGAGATTTACTATACTGCAGTAAAACTTACCCTTGAATTTGGATGCTTTAGCCACAGATCCGATGGAAATGGATCGATCGCCCCTGTTGTGTTTCTCTCGCCACAAAACAAAATGTTCGCCCCGGTGACCTAAATTGTATCAACACAGCCCTCGGCCTGCACGTTGCTTTGTTCAGCACTTGTTATACTGTGATGTCTTGCATTCCTCCGAAGGAAGTCGATGCTGAAGGCAGCAACGGCGAAGTCAGCACTCCGGCAGGAGATTGCAATGCACGTGGAGTGAATGTACCCTTGTGCTGTGCCTAACCAGCGCGGCCGTCAGATAAGCAGTGTCTCAATTCCATCGACTTGTCCAGTAGTCTGTGCTGACAAATCACGGCGTGAGCAGGGTGGGAGGGGGAGGGAAACCATTTTTGTATGTTGAGTATATGGGATTCATTACGACGTAAGAGTCTTGGTTGTGTGTGTAAGGAGGGGAAGAAAACAAGTGAGAATGGCGAAGAGTTGGAAAGACAGACGAACTGTGTAAAGAACGTCGTGATACAGAGTCTTCCGTCCACAGGCTATAGTTTCTCAGTTGGTCAAGAGATTCCCTGCTTTTGTGCAACACTAAAGACCATTTCCCATCGTTGGACCATACTCAGTGCGAGAGCAATTTCGTCCACCAAATTAAATTTCATTTTTCGAATATCAGTTTTAATGTTATTAACTCATATAGTCCTACGCCTCTGTAGTGATCTTTTAGCCTCCAGCAAAGTAACGAAAAGCAAGGAAAGTAATGGGTGTGCGCTGTTTTGTCTTAAAATGTATGTGGAATAATTACAACTGGGTGGCAAAGAAGAAGGTGAAAACGGTGAAACGTTTGAAATAGAGAGGGAGAGAAAGAACTAGAAGTTTAATGTTATAATAAGGAGGAGTCTGGCTGTTAGGCTGTCTTAGTGTGCAACTGAAGAAGCATTGGTCCGTTCTTCCTGACTGGTGTCATTTTTGTCTGTCACTCAGCTCAGCAAGGAAAGGGACGGCCACGAAGTTATTCAGGGTTATACCCGTACGTGATTGTTTTCTTTCAATACAATCATAATGCATCTAAGCCGACCCATCCGTTTTTGAAGTGAATACCAAGGGTCCTTTTGGTATAAACTGTCCAGTGTGTCAAACTTTCTTCAAATGCTAGAATGTGTTTTTCTTATCATAAGGGCCTTATTTAAAGTAGAGGCTTTAGGGCTGAAACCCTCTATCCCGAAATGTCTGGAAGAGTATGAAATATATGTTTTACGACAAAATTTAGTTAGAAGAGAAGTACAACAGATGCCTGTTGACGACATTCCGAAACCTTTTCTTATATATTCTGCTTTATCATATCTAAGCCGTAGAACAGAAACATTATTGTAGACAGTCGAATGGTAGGGTGAATTATAAATTGGGAAGAAGGAAATACTCGAGGCATACACTAAGGTTCTACACCAGAATTTCCAAGGCCAGGACTACCCGCAGACAAGACGGTTGGCCTATGAGCCCAGTGACCAAGGAGTTTTGCTGATGAATCAGGTGTTGCAGTGAATGTGGAAAGTGGGCGGAATTATGTTTCGGAACGTTTTACTCGTCTCAAAAATGATATTTCAGGTGAATTAATAGGTTTATTTATTTCATAATGAATGCAGTAGACAAGCCTAAGTGCGATAGAAACAAAGATACAGAAAAACACACAAACCATACAAATTAGTGAAAGTCGTGACGTAACAACGAAAAATAGAGGTCGAAGAAAATACTGGAGGGAAATATTAATAGCCTGTCCTTGTATCGGAGCCAGTGAAAGTGAATCATGAAGGAGGGAGGGCTTCGAGCAGGGCCAAACTGAACGTGTCCTGCTGTTACATAACGCAACGCACTGCCTCTTTGCATACTTCACCCTGCCCTGTTAGGTCCTCCTCCGTTATCGAGTGTCCCGTCAGTCATCAGGAGCAGAATTTAGATTTTTTGCCCTACTATCGCAATATTACTACCACCGTACCAAACATCGCGGTATCAAGATTGAGGCTTCAGGTGCGTTCGAAGTTGCAAAAATTCTTCTTTCTGTCTGTCTGTCCGTGCGTCCGTTTATCACCACGTAACAAATGACAACAGTTGAACGGATGTTTTTTATTTGGGAGTTATACTAGAATTTGTTGACACATTTTATTTTCGTTGTAGATCTAACAACTGTACATGAAGACTTACATAAAGTTGTTTCGCGTGCTGTACCCACTTGAAGTCACAATGGTTTACCCTCGGTCTCCAAACTGTGAGTTTAGGTGTAATTCTAAAAGCGTTCTAACAATTGTGCGTACATTCTTGCTGCTTTTCTAGGGTTGATCCATCGTTCCGTATTCTAAACGAAGACCTCTACGTTTCGGGATTTTGCCCTTCTCCCGTCTTCATGACAGGGATTGATGTCAGCCCCTTCTGTCAGACGCAACAGAATAAGTATTTTAACCCGAAGAAAGGACAAGAGCCAGCTCCCGAAACGCGGTTGTATTCTTTTAGAATTTTTAACGATGGATCAAGTTCAGAAAAGCAGCAATATTGAATGTGGGTAGAGATTTCTGCACGTCTGCCTATAACATACAGCCAGTTCTCGACACTTGGTAGGTCTTCTGTTATGATGTTGTAACCATTTCAGATTTATGTTGAGCTTAGATCGACATTCGCAAAAATTATGTTCCTGTCTGATAACGAGAGTGAAGATATGAGTATGAGAAGAAAGTGGAAGATAGGTCGATTTTTAAAATTGAAAAAATATGGATGGCTAAATAAATGTATTCGGTGTCTGTATAATGACATATATTCACACTAAGGACTCCTTTGTCAGATTCGGTTTGACACTTAGAAAGTCGTGTCACGTGGCATTCCAACAATTTGGAAATACACATAAAATAAACCAGATCTGGTAGAATTATTATAGTTCCCACTTCGGCTACCAGATCGTAGCACCTCAGTGTCTACCTCACGAATTTCCCCCGCCATCATTTTGTTATTACCGCTCGTAGAATATTCAAAAGTACGATTTTGAGGTCGTGTAGAATGGCACAGACTCAATATTAAATTTCATCAAAATCCTTCCAGTGGTTCTCGAGTAGAATCGACTATGCAGATGGACGGACAGACACGACTTGTCCTTTAATGTGTTCTCGCTATGCACTTCGTACAAAGAACCGAAGAACGTGTGTCATGTGATGTCAGTTAGTCAGTTAACGTTAATTATTAACTCTGTGTCAGGGTATTTATCGCTCCTAAGCAGATCAGCTGATAGTATGCTTTGCCTTTTACCTTGTCACCTTCAGTGGGTAAGTGACACCACATAAGGGACAAAAATGCTGCACCAATAGCGGAAGACAGCTATAAAGATATTAATAAAAGAAAGTCACCTGCAAGGACGACGTGAGTCATGCATTCGTTTGCTTACAAACACATTGAATTGCATTAGGGAAGGAGTGAGCCACAGAGGTCGGCCGAGTCTTTTGTGCATTTCTTTCTGATTTAAATGTATGTATGTTAGCTATTGTTGATTTGTTCTTGTATCTTGAAATTCTTGTCTGTTAACAGCAGAATGTATATAGTGTCTAAAGATGTTGAGATTTTTAGTTTATAAAGCTCTCCATGTGTGTCCGTCCGTCTGTCTGTCTGCGCGATTCAACTCGAGAACTGCTGAGTGGATTTGGGTGCAATCTGGTATGAACGTAAGGCAACTGGGATCTGTCCTAAAAGCGTACTTTTTAATTTCCTACATGGATTTACTTGAGGTTTGGTGTAATACACCTACACTATATTTTGGAAAGCCGTTTTGATTTCGGTTTAGTTCATTTCATGTTAAAAGCTACTTTATTTGCTTTATCGTAACTCAGGCCTAATTTGTCATCGATATCTACAGACTTCACCATCTTCTATCGTGATGACGTCTTCACACTCATCGTCTTGTGTCTCATTATCGCCTTCCGACTTGGGTTCAGATTCTGAAAGAAGTTCGATCGTAGAGGCTACAGTAGAATCGTTCTGGTCTTTCGAACGCAGCAACTTTCTCAAAATGAAGGCACAAGCCAAAAGGCATTCTGTCCCAATGAAAAGGAATCCACGAACAGTTGATTCTCGCACTACGAGGGGGGAGTTATATTCGACAAGTGTGACGACTGTAGTTACATTTTGATCAGTTTCGTCCGATAGCAATGTCGATATCATTTCATATTCATTCATGGTTGTCACCGTCACGCTTGCGTCATTTGAGACAATGTAACTGTCGCAAGTTGGGATCTCATGTCCAGTTACTTGAGACTGGGTTTTGGTGCCTTCAGTAGATGTTAACTCAGTGGAAGATGGTAGGCCACTAGTGTCTTCGGATAAAAGTTTTATATCTCTTGGTAGTCTAGTTGAGTTTCGTAAAGATCTTGAACCGCATTTACCTAAGATATGGATACTGTGATTACTACATAATTCGGACATTTCTTCCATTTCACTGTCACAAACCAATGGATTACCAGAAATGTCAATCTTCATAATTTCCCACAAGCAGTGTTGTTGGCACACAGAGATTGTTTCTAATTTATTGTTGCTAAGGTCCACGATTTTTAGATGGCAATTCTTATGAAATGTGTTACTTAGAAGGTGATGTATTTTATTATGACTTAAGTTTACATACAAAAGAACTCTACTGTAACTGAACGTATCTGCGTGAAGGAACATGATATTGTTCTCTTCTAGGTGAACAGCTTTGAGTTCAGGATTGTGCTGAAACTGTTGACTAGTGAGGAAAGAAATTTCATTTCCATTAGCATAAACTTCCGTCAGATTATTATTGTATTTGAATAAATCTAATGGGAGAATCTTGATTCTGTTGTTGGCGATATTAAGTATCTGAAGATGCCGATTTTTCGTCAACAGTTTTGGATGTACATATATTAAACTGTTTTCACTGAGATAAATTTTCTCGATCTTGAACATATCTGCAAAAGTGTCTGGATGAAGATTCGTTATCATATTGTGTGATATGGAAAGTTGTTTTAATTCCACGAGGCCTCCAAACGTCTTAGAATCCACTTCAGAAATGAAATTGTAGTCTAATATGATATCCGTCAGCGGCTGCATACGGAAAGCACTAAATGTAGTGTTCTTCAGACTAGTGAGGTTATTGTGTGAAGCTATGAGCTTGGTGGTGTTGAAGTCAACACCTTCGTGAGGAATTCTTTGCAGTGCGACCCAGGAACAATTACAGTTGATGCTCTGTCTTGAGATTGCATCGCAACGACACTTCCTGGGACACAAGTTGACTTTGTCGCATAGTGTCAAGAGGAGGACGGTCACGAGCAGAATTTTGATGCCGTGATATATCTGTTGGGAGACAAGACAACGGGTTAACTTTAATACAAATTTGCTACAAGTCTGTAGACCATAATACGTTATTTAGTAACCGGATTACAAGCACGATGGAAATATTTGTTGGCAGGACAAATATTTTAACAAAACAATACACAGTTATCACAAACTTGCTAATAATGCAAACCAGATTATAAGATTTGTTAACATGACAGAAAATTCTTAAAATAAGTTTGCCATCAAAAGATCAGAAGGCGAAACAATTTTATTAGAATTGTTAGTAATACAGTACATTACACACTGTAGTAAATTGACTTTGCCAGACGCGATATTTGTTTCTGGTCTGCAGGGAAGAGAGGGAAACCTTGTCCAAAATATTGAAATAAATATTTGTTTATATTCACAATTAGTTTGTTTGTAAAACAGTTCAGAATAATTCGATCTCGGTACTACTAGGTGCAATGAAATAAATTAACACTTCATAGGGACACCTGTATGAATATGCCAACATTTTGGCCCGCAAGAAATTATTTATTTTAGTTCTTACTATCGTAATCGAGTTACTAGAAATCATTGTGAGGCCCAAAGGATGACACTTTGAGCGAAACTCACCCCCATTCAGACGGATGCAATTGTTCTGTGTTTACAGTTGCGGTCTCCAGTCGCAGTCCCAGAACTGAAAGACAAAAGAAGACGTTTCACACATCGGCGTGTTCACGCGACGCGAAAAGTGAGACGGCTGTGTACGCACGCCATATGTTTCTCAGGCATTGTCTCTGTAACTCCGTATGAGAGTAATGCAGTTGTAGGGCACACAGAAACCTTATGACCGAGCATGCCGATGTACAAGAAAACTTTGCCTCCGTCACTTTGTACCAGACTTCACGGCGCAATACACGACAATGTCATATTCATATTCATACTCGTCGCCGTGAGAACCCGAAATGTCATTTAGTCTCCTTATCAGGACGTTTCAGAAAAGGTGACATTGAAGAATGGACAGGCTGAGGGAAGCCAGTTGCATCGGCTAGAAGTCTTCGTATTGCTTAACTGGAATGAAATCTTTGCTCAAATACACATAGGGCTCGTGTAAGTGGAATGTTTTAGATTTTAGCTGCAGATACGAGCTGGTTGCAGAGAGATTAGAGCTATTGAACGTTGTTCAGTTTAATTCAGAATCATATCTATTCTTGTACCATATCTAAGAGCCTAAAATATTTATAAGTTCACCAATTTTTGTAGGTGCGGAACTTGGTCTCTTACTCTGCTTAGAAAATATTTAGCGTATTTAGAATGTTTTGTGAAAAGAACGAAATGATGAGAATATTTTGACCTGAAAAATAGTAAGTAGCAAGATCATTAGAGATAATTACGTGACGAAGAGCTTTGACTTTATATGTGAGGGTGACTAAATCAGGAAGAATGGGATGAGAAATATTTGTAACATGCCTACAAAATTATAGTCTGAAAACTTACACGGAAGACACCACTTCAATGACGTAGACAAAGATGGGGGAGGATGATATTAAAATGGATATTAGCAAAATAGAGAATGAAATTGAGAAATCGATTGAATCAACGTGGAACGAAGCCCAGTGGTACGCTTTTGCGAAAACGATAATTAACTTTCGTGTTTAATTTAATTTGTGCCAACTGATGAATATTCAACGTTTTGTGCGTGGGTCTGTGTCATGAAGTAATTTACCAACTACTTATTTTAAAACTTAAACGTATCTTAAAACGATAACAATTAGTCCACCTACTTCCGCTGAAATTCCCTTCAGACTATAATTTCGCAAGACTCTCGCATTACTTCTTACTTGGTTTTACATAAAGCGTGAAAAATTCCTTAACAGTACCTTCCACTAATGAAGTCATTGGATGATCTTCCGTTGCAAGCACTCAGAGTGTTTTAGAAGCACTGGCAGTGAAGAGCGTGGCTAAACTTGTCTCATCAGATGTGGAACTTGGAATCTGAAACTTCACCTGACTGATATGCCTAGATAAATAAATACGTCACAGTTCAATATTCACTAGATAAAGCCATCAATCTTTATGGGCGCGTTTTAAACGAAATTTCGCCAAAATGCGCTTATTGTCATCGCCGTTTTTCTGTCTGTCTGTCCTCTTGCATTTAACAGCTGAACAGATGTCAATTAAATTTTGTATTGGCGATTTTTAATAATATGTGTTGATTGACACATTCCAATTTTGGTTGAAATCGGTCGACAGTAACGAACACCTTACATGAAGATGTTCATGCACGCATCTGGGGCGTAACTGGGTCAGTATTTTATAATTCCCTGCATTAAATATTATCAATTGAGAAACATGCGCACTGGCTTTCGAAATTATTTATGTTATCAGATTTTGTCGTCAAGGTATAGTGGAAATGGAGTAGGCCTGATATTCGTAATTGGCTTTATCTAAGTAAACTTAATTGTTAGTGCTAAAAGATGTAGTGATGTAAGGTTTGAGGTTTTCACAGCGGTGAGTATGAAGATTTCTGTCTTCTGGGTTGTTGCGCCGTGCAGTCTGGTCGATGTTTACCAATGTTTCATAGGTCATACTGCCTCCATCATCAGGGCGATTCATCGGCCGAGCTGTCTGTCAGCTTCCAAATATGTACCTTTTAACAGTCATGATTATCTCAATGTATGTAACCATGAAATGAGCAGGTGGGGTTTGTTAGCGTAGTGTAATCAGCAATTTGACAATCTCCGATATAATGTCCTCACACGTCACTGCAAAGTTCGTGTTACGAAGTTCCAGATAAAGTGAACAAGGTGTTTGTCAGCCTGTACTTATCTCACTCGATGAGTCACCTTTATTTCCACACACCTTATCACCAATTTATGTACCAATAACAGTATCGCATCCAAGTCTCGATTGTCATGGTAACGGAGCATGGTTAATTATTAATCTAGACAATTCGTTGGCTTGCATTATATAACAGATGACTGTCAGTCACGACATGTGACGTCTTCCTTTCCTTTTGTAACATGCTTGAATGTACTTTGTATTCAGAGGACAGTCGAATTCTTGGACCGTCTGTTACGATTGAATTTCTGTGCGTTCCTTGCTCCAAGTGTGTAAAATAAATGCGTAATAGGCAGATCAGATGTGTCCAGCCGCCCACGTGTTTGACATTCTAAAGTACCGAACGGATTTGTATTAAATTCGGTATTGAGGACCTGAATTGAAAGTTTCAAGGCGGTTTACGCTGCTAATTCGCATTTATTGCCGTGTAATCTCATAAATCTGCTTACCGATAGATTTGCAGACTATTGTAAAGACCAGAAACAATAATGTGGTTATGTTATTATTATTAAGTGTTCTGTCTTACGACAGGTCCATTGCTCTGCCCAAAAAGAGCTCTCCAGTTGTCCCTATTCTCGGCTTCTCGCTTTAATTCCTGGAACGTCATCTTCTTTCCTTGTTTAAGGTCGTCGGTTAGCTGTATCAGTCTTCTTCCCAGTCCTCGCTTTCCTTCAACCTGGTCTTCGATGATATCACTCAGTAACCCATTCCTTCTCATAATATGTCCCAGCCAGTTAGCTTTCCTTCGTGTAATCGCCTGCAGAATGCTTCTTTGCTCGTTGACTCTCCTCAATACTTCTTCGTTGGTCACTCGATCCGTCCACCTGATCTTCTCTATTCGTCTCCAACACCACATTTCAAAACTCTCCAGGTATTTCTGTTCCTTCTTCCTGAGTGTCCAAGTCTCTGCTCCATACAGCGCGACACTCCATACGTAACACTTCACTAGTTTCTTCTTCATTTCCAAGCCCAACTTGCTAGTGAGAAGTATCCTCTTCTTGACGAAAGCTGCCTTGGCCATGGCTATCCTTGCTTTTACTTCCTTGGTGCATAGGGCGTCCGTCGTGATTATGCTTCCCAAGTACTTGAAATGCTCCACATTCTCCATCTGTTGGTTTCCAATTACAACGTTCAATGGTTCTGCTCTCGGTGCTATCCTCATTACCTTTGATTTTTCAATGTTGATTTCCATTCCATACTCTCTACCTGTTTCCACTAACTTGTCCATCATGTTCTCTTCCTTCGCCAATACTACTAAGTCGTCTGCATACTTTACAGTCTTTATCACTCTTCCTCCAATTTTAAAGTCTCCTGTTCCCTCCAGAGCTTCCTTGGCAAGCCATTCCCCGTACAGGTTAAAAAGAATTGGTGATAAGCAGCATCCCTGTCTTACACCTCTACCTATCTCAACGCTGTTGGTGTCTCCTGAGTCCATAATGAAAATTCCACGTCAGCACAAATAAATATTTAATTAAGTGTTTAAAACGCTGTGTTGTGTTCGTGATGCTGGTGATGAATGACACGGATACTTACCCTGTTGACGCTACAAAACTCATATAACTGATGCCTTCAGCCATTGCTACATATACGACAATGCTTAAATAGTGAAACGTGTTGTGATTTGTGAGATAACGGCCTTACGTTCATATTTCTGGGACTGGAAAATAACAGAAAATGTGTCAAATTATAATTTTGTATTCTGTATCTCTCCTTGAAAAATAAATATGCAAACAGGTACGACCTACATATCTTTCTCTTATAACACTGCTGTTTATTTGCAACAAAACGGAAAAATTGTTGTTTACCGGAATCAGAATAAATCGAAGTTTAATAGCAAATACAAGGCTTTGTAAAGTATACATACTTGTATTATTTGCATACAATTATCTATAGACAGATGTAGGTTAAACAAATATCTAACACACTTACTCACCAATGCCAATTTAAATTATCTCCACGTGACCTACTATAAAGAGGAATATGAGTTGGGAAAGCATAAGACGTTTGTTTTCGAATGTCTTAAGACTTGCTTTTTATTTTTATCTATTCCTGTTACATCCACTATTCTTTTCAATTTAGCGCCGTAAAAATTGAGGTAAGACAAGGTTATGTATCAGTAATCTTATTCTGCAGTGGAGTCCTTCACAAAAATTAATTTTTAAACAACCTTTAGTTCCAAAAACGAAGGAAATATATAGCTATCGGAAAATGCTTTCGGATTTTTTGAAGTAGTAGAAAATAAATTAGCGGCAGTATCATTACATCACCCTCTTATAGATAAGCATACGTTTCCTGCGGGCCGTGTGCTTCTAGCTCGCGAATCAGCAGTACTTTTCTTTAAAAATGGGTTTGTATCATAATTTCTTCCCGAATTTGTAACTATCCGACCTATTTATTTATCTCTCATTTAACGATGTTGTTAGTAGTTCAGATTAGGACAGTATAGTGTGGACTTAAAAGGTTTATTAATTAATAACGAACTGGAACGGGAATGGAAGGGAGCGTTTGTGGTCTGATTTAAAGGATTGTCCGGGCATTGTCTAGAGGGACTGAGGAAAACTAGAAAGTCTGCAGTCGAAATAGATGGCCTCTGGGTAGAAATTTGAAATAGAAACCTCGAGAATATGAAACGGGAAAGCTAACCACTCGGACTTGAAGTTCGGTTCCTCCTTCGTTGCATTAAAACAATCTCTCTGCTCTTAGATTAGTTTTTAGATTTCAGGCTGAGAGTACAGATTATGGATTTCTTTAGTTCCAGTATATAATTAACGATTTTCCAGCCACTTTCTACATCTGTATAAAATTATATTTACCGGCTCCTAGAGAAACTTTGTGTGTTTCGTGTTTGTTTCCGGCTAACAAATTAATATCAGCAACCTGCGAGGAATGTGTTCCCTCTATTCACTTTCAGTCTCTCCTGTTTGTTTTCTGTTCTCCTAGTGGAACATTCCGAAACAAATTCTAAAAATTGAGAAGCAGGCCTACAAGTTGCCACTCTTGTTTTTCGTTAGTGTCGGCCGAATAGATTATTTTTTAACTCGGAATACACATTGACGATCACCAGTCATTTCTTATTCAATTCAGTTCAATTCATTTATTTAAGTGTTTGCCAACAGGAAGAAGCCAATAACAGGCAAACACTGATCATACACACAATAAGAATGAAATAATAATGAAAAATATTTCACAAACAAATTAACAATTAAATATAGGCAAACCCAAAATATAAACAATATTATACACAAAGAAAATAAATTAAGAAATACAAATAAAATAATAGCGTACATAGTTAACTTAATTTTTTGTAGGGCAGTATTCTGACATTCATTAGTTGAGATTTATATTTGCTTATCCCTGAATATTGTTTGTCGTTTGATGTTTTTTACATAACAACCCACACAGAGCATGTCCACGCCCACATCTTCGAAACCCTCGCCTGTTACTTAAGTGCATTCCAAAGAATCCGAGATGGCCCTCTTTTCAGAATATGGTAATGCATTCCCAACAACTCTTCAGTGGTCGTTCACAAGGCCAGTCATACTATAAAGTGTCCCACGTCATCTTGGCCTAATGCTTTTAATAACTTTTCCTGCTCGGACGCCACTGTCGAATACAAATTTTATTACACTGAGATTTAACATTACTTGGAATGTAGTGCATAAAAAACGAATTGTGTACTCCAATTTTAATACAAATATTTTCCAAATGAGTATTTTTCTACTTTTTTACACTTCTGTGACTTGATACTATTGTATTGCACGTACAAATTAATTGTTAATTAAGCTAATGGCAGTAAACATATTTCACTGGGCATATTTGTTCCTTGTATTTCGTCAAATGTTCATCACTTCAACAGTGCCAATCTGATGGCCTTGAGAACCTGATGAGGTGTCATATAGTGCAGGGTCCTGACAAGAAAGGCGACAATTTATGCTTGAATTGTGCAAATTTTAGTATGCCAACTCCAGGATAGCCATGAGGATAGGTCAGTACCTCAGCCAGTAAGTATCCAACGTGACAATGATATGTCGTACCAGCCATTGCTACAAACTCAAAGAGCAAGGCATCTGAATCTTTTTAGCAGTCGATGCACCTCTTGGTCTCAGATGTCTTTTCGCGTCCCCCTTTCTCTCAAACTGCGTGTCATCTTGTATTATAAAAACAAGACATTCATTTCAAACGAATTTTATTTATTCCGTGTTTGACAATGTATGAAATATGTTTCACCTGACAAGGCTTAACATATCCTCTGATAGTTAATGTACACCTGGTTCGGAACCTCTGCCCTAAAGAATAATTATTTATTTACTTATATTGTCATGTTTACTGCATCCATTATCAGAGTGACTCATCTTCACTCTGATGGTTGAAGTAGCAAGCACCTCTGAAAGACCTACCAGACTACATGGCGCAACATTGCAGGAGATCGCCATCTTCGTGGTAGTTGTTATTGACTTATTTATTTAACGGGCATTTCCTTAAGGCTGCTAAGTAATAAATATTATGTTAAACTATCTGTCTTTACTCCGCTCGGGTCAGAGATGAAAATTTAGTACATTGTTTAACCCCTTTAAGCTGAAGCTTGTCTAAACATTACAAATAAGTTTAAATTATGGGTTTATCTGTTTGTTCGATTATAACTCCAAAACGTATGCACCAATTTGCACCAAATTCGCATATTTATTTCTCGATAGCAGCAAGAGATAATAGGAGGGTCAAAACTCCTGAAAAATGTCTTGAGTTTGATTCCCGTTGAGGGAGTTTCCTGCAATTCGGAAAGTGAACACGGTAGAACAACGGAGCTTAGACAAAAATTGTCTGTTTCGAAGAAGAAATTACAGAAACAAAGACCAGATCCCCTCAAAATTGCCCTGGGTTTGATTCCCAGTGAAGATGATTTCTGTAGTTCGGATACTGAGCATGCGAGTCTTCGCGATGGCGGCAAAATTCGCTATATTTAGCGAAGATTACCCTCGTGACGTCACTGAACACGGTGCTGGAAAACTGACGCTGTCTGTAGCAATCCGACGCCGAACACGGTGATGACACCGTTGTCGTCAGGTTGCCAAGGTCGCCACAGTGGCTCTCCGCGGTAGCGCTGTGGGCACTCTGCTTTTTAAAAATATAATTTAGTCCGGACCGCAAAGAAACACAGCACTTCTCCATTACGAATATCAGTTTGTTTACGCCATTGGAAGTGGATGTTGAAAACAAATCTGTCTACAATTGCTTTTGTCGACATCTTCTGGCCGCTTCGTAAACTTGAATGTTCCACACAGAGGAAGCTCCGGTAGCTCGTCTGGTGTCGCACTGTATTCTACAATTTAGAGCTAGATCTACCGTTTATGGCCGCTGAACTTGAAGGGAGTGTCCAGTATGTGGTCACTCAATGAAGGAAGGAAGGAGTTTCCGTCGGTCAGTACAGTCAGTGTAGATGCCTGATAACTGTTGTCTTGTGACTGTGCTGTGTTAAAAACATGCCACCTGTTCGTTGCAATCTCTTTTCTGGTCATTGATAACGCATCGTATCACAACACTCAGACAGATAAACCACCGACGTCTTAATCAAAGAAGGGTGAATTAAAATCCTGGATATTGGAAATAAACATACAATTTTGTGACAACATATTGAAAGCACAACAGTACAATGTAATTAAATTAAATAAGTCAAAGAACACATATTATGTGATTGATCAGATTATACGAGACAAAGAACGTACTGTGCTGAGACTTTCGCCATAACAACCCGATTTAATTCCCATTGGAATTATTTGGGATTGTTAGATTAGGTAACGATTTGAAAACTTTTGTGACATGCTTTGTCACGCTTGGTCACGCTTCAGCACGCTTGGTCGCTTAAACACACTTTTCAAATTTTTGTCGTATTTTAACAACTATGGTGACCTAACGTCACGCCTTAATAGCAGGTCACTCCTAGTCACTCTTTGTCACGCTTTGTAAATCTACGTTATCACTCGACGTATGGTGATCCCTTGTCACGCTTGGGCACGCGTGCTCTATTAGTCACACTTCGGCACCCTTACGTTATGTTACGTACGGCTCGGTTAATTTTTGCTACATTGCAATATGTAAGATGTACTTACGACAGGTTAGATTAGGATAGGATAGGTTCGGTTAGGTTAGATTGGGTTAGGTTAGGTTAGGTTAAGTTAGGTTCGGTTGGGTTAGGTTAGGGTTGGTTCGGTTAAGTTAGGTTGGGTTAGGTTAGGTTAGGTTTGGTTGGGTTGGGATAGGTTAGGTTAGGTTAGCTTAGCTTAGGTAAAGTTTGTTTAGTGGATTTGTTAGGTTATGTAACGTTATGAAAACTTTTGTGACATTTTGACACTTCTGGTCACATCTAGTCACGCCATTACAGTACGTCACGCATAGTCACGCTTGGTCATGCTTAAACACAATTTTCAAATTTTCGTCGTATTGTAACACGTAAGGTGACTTAACGTGACGCCTTAATAGCAGGTCACGCCTAGTCACGCTTTGTCACATTTGGTCACGCTTTGTAAATCTTCGCTATCATTCGACATATGTGGTGATCCCGTGTCACGAGATCAAAGCATGTCACGCCTAGTCACGCTTTCTCACGCTTGGGCACGCGTGCTCAATATGATATGCTTCGGCACACTTACGTTATGTTACGTAAGGCACGGTTAATTTTTGCTACTTTGCAATAAGTAAGATGTAATTACGATAGGTTACGTTAGGATAGGTTCTGTTAGGTTAGTTTAAGTTAGGTTGGGTTGTTTTCGGTTATGTTAGGTTTGGTTGGATTGGGTTGCGGTAGGTTAGCTTAGGTTAGCTTAGGTAAAGTTAGTTTAGTGGATTTTGTTATGTTATGTAACGTTTTGAAAACATTTGTGCCATTTTGACACTTGTGGTCACATCTCGTCACGCCTTTACAGTGTGTCACGCAATGTCGCGCTTTGTCACGCTTTGTCACGCTTAGTCACGCTTAAACACACTTTTCAAAATTTGGTCGTATTTTAACACTTATGGTGACCTAACGTCACGCCTCAATAGCAGGTCACGCCAAGTCACGTTTTGTGACGCTTGGTCACGTTAAAATGGTCTTTTATGTGCTTATTTACGAACATTTATTCATAAAGATCGCACTTGAATTACTTCTTTGAATGTGTGTTTTATTAGTTTACATTCTACTTTGCTACGAAGAGTCGCTAGCGTACATTATAAATTTAGTCTATACTTGTACGTAAAACTTAATGATGTGTCTTTGATCTGTCCCATAGTTCCATTAATATGTTTTTCCACTACGGAACGTGAAAGTTGTCAGGAGCTTCATAATTTGTATTCCTCACCTAACATGACGAAGGAATAGTTGGCATGTGCAAAATTCATAGGGAGTGAGAGACTCAGAAGAAGAAGAAGAAGAAGAAACTGTTTTGGAAACATGAGACTAGCTAGAAGGATGTTAGAGCAATTGAGTGTCAGAGTGTGGTGGACAGGATTTAGATGACTTAGGACAGGGATCAGCAAAGGACATTTATCAAGGCGATTATGAACCTTTGAGTTCCATAAAAGCAGGAGCATTCTTGGTCTGACTTATAACTGTAATAGTTAGAAGGAAAATACTGTACCAATGAGGTACGTAGGTAGTTCTGTGAAAATATTTTCTTTGGGCTTTATTCATGTTTTCAAACTTAGTAAATATTTTATAATTATACAAAACAGCCGAAGAAATAGTTTTACATGCGTATACATACGTATATTAATATTCAGTGTTTCGGAAAGAATAAGACTTCAACTTTAACTTTAGGCTGTAAGCCTATTAGATACGATTATCAAACCAGAATTCTGCCTGCAGCCTCTGACATAATCAACGTCCCATCATTGATTGCTTCCCATGTAGTCGTGTTCATATCAGTGAAGTTCCCAACATTTGGATAAATAATGTCACGTTTTCTCGCACGTGCTGTAACGAGCCTCTCACCTCTTTGAAGTAGTATCGTTCATTATTACAACCCTCGTCCTCCATTGTCAGGGGTGACGTGCAGAGGTAAGGGGCTGAATAAATGAAATCGACTTTCTCCCCTCCATGTTGTAATCACGTGGTATACTCCACCAATGTCATTGCCTGCCAAAGTTATATCAGTGATCTCCATTCATTCCACACTTTCCACATAGTGCTTGGAGCGCCCGCAGGTTAGGCAACTTATTTGACGACCTACTTTTGCTTGCTGTCTGAAAGTGATTGCAGGGGGAAGCCTGCCAATCCATCATCCTATAGGCGAAGGTAGTTGTTCTGTGATATCTTATTGGTTTATTTATCGACACTCTATCAACTGCAGAGATTATACAACTCCGAATAACAAAAGATAGGATTGGCATGAAAAGTGAATTAGTAAGGACTGAAAGGAGTCCGTCGTGACATACGTTTTTTGAACGTTAACAACAGCGGAAACGCGTGGTTCGAAGAAACAGCCTGCACATATATCAAACGCATTTCTTCGCATTCCTCTTTGGCCTTCATGTTAATTTAACATTTATGACACGTATCTATCTCATCCATTCTGTGTTAAACTGTTTTTGTATACCTGCGTGCTAACTCTTCGTAACACAGAATAAAATATTTTTTGCTGATGAAACTGAGTAAAAATAAAGAAATGAAATGTACTTCATTAAAAGCTCACAATATCGAAACTGTTTCACGTAATTTTTATAAACGTTAATGAGATGAATAATATACAACTAAGCCTAGCAATCATTTGTGAAAGAGCTGTCTTAGAGGAGACTTGCAAAATCCGTCTTAAGTTTCATGCAAAGTAACTTTTTAGTTGTACCGATACGAACCAGCTCGACAACTGTCGGTGTAGCTCTACACCTCGCATACAAATTTTAATCGAAATCCGTTAAGCACTTCCGGGGATGAACCAGAGGTACAGACGGACAGGAAGTTTCCCTTTGCGTTATGCGTTTATTTTATGCTCTCTGTACTGTCCCTGTATTTTCCTTGAAGAACTGAGTAAAACCACTAACGCTGGTCAGGATAGCCAGTTCGTCCTATGTACCTCCCAAAAACAAGTCAGGTCTGTTACTGCTATCCGAGCCAGTTAAATCCAGTTTACATTCTAAAAATTTATTTCACTAGAAGTAATAAATGAACAAATTATGAGGTTCCTAAGCTAAAATTTTGTATTATTTTTTTTTCTTAACGGAATCTAAAAGGGCCTAAATTTTTACAGCCACCTTAAAGATACATAAACTTTACATTGTGCACCAGTTTATTTTTTGTAAGAGGGTCGTTTTTGTAAAGATTGAGCAAAATTTGTTGTGAGCCCAAACAACGCTGTCGAACAAAATATTCGCTCTTGAATGTTTAGTGCCAACAGAGTTTCCCGATTTACATCGACGACGCATTTCTAGAAACACCGACGAAAGTCGAAGCGACGTAAATTGACAATCATGCAGCCCGTCTATCCTCCGCAGTACGTACTGCTCAAAATAATGCCTGTACAGGACAGGTACATCGGATGAAATTTATTCTCCCGTTTGTTAACGACATTACAACAAATGAACGCAAATTTGAATGGCGTAGATAATGGAGTAATATATGCTTAAGTGTTAGTACATACCTACAAATTCGTAATTTGCACGCATGGACGGGACATTTTAGTTAGGCAGTTTCAAAGGAAGAGACCATTTACGAAATCTAGGCGTAGACAGAACGTTTAATTTAAAATGTGTATCTTAGAAAAACAGGGCGTGGTATTGTGGATTGGATTCATCTGGCACATGTTGGAGACCACTGGTGGGCTCTTGTGAACATGGCAAATAATCTTCGGATTCGGTGAAAGGTAGTCGGGAATTTATTTGATCAATATCTGCTACTATCAGCTTCTGAAGAAATATCCCACTTCATGAAGTTAGTATAGCTAAGTAGTTTTATAAATATCCCTAACTTGTAACTTCATAATATAACACCTGGAACTAGTATCTTTTACGTCAGTTTGAAATAGGCTAAGTAAACTTGGAGTTTATTTTATCGCAATGCTAACAGAACGCCCCAGAACGTTCAGCCGTCTATGCAATAATGAAATTTTAGTACTGTCATTTCACGTGGCATCATCCTATCCAGCATCTATTGTTAGAGCTCTTTTGTATTGGACGAATACATGTTTGCTGCCTAGACATGGCGGCATATAAACAAAAGTTCTTTCTCAGTGATTCGCCTGCGATGAAGCTGCCAATACATACATTCGTTGGTGAGGAAAGCCGCGGTTCAATTTAATCAACTCTTACGAGTAACTTATTGCTTTGGAATTATAAAGGAAACTTCATTAAAGTGCTTATAAATATACTTCAGCGTCTGCTTTAGAAATATATATATTGTATAAATACCATTTAATTTATTTTGCAGTCGTCAACTGCTGAATGTATTCGACTATAGTGTTATGATCGTGAACAAGTTAGGACATGTACTTAGAGCGTAACAATTCTGGCGCGTTCGCAAAATTAGACCTTTGACTGTCGGAGTTTCCTTTGTGAGATTCCCCATCCAGTCACTTCCGTGCGCAAGAGCGCACGTAGGTCTTCATGTGGTATGTCCGTTATTGGATGATCTGAACCAAGATTAAATGCACCGGCAAATTTTAGTGGAACTCCCCGATATGAAATTCCATGCTCCCGTTCCTGAAGGAAGTTGAAGTCACTGAACTTTGACCTCCGTTTGTTTAATGAGACTATCTCAGAGAAGCTGTGCTTCAGACTTCCTTGTTGTCATTGTTGAAGTCAGTTTAAGCTCATATGCGCATGTCTGTACCATAAGGGATGAGTCAGAGGAAATTTCCATTCTCCTGAAAAGGCTCGTTTATATCCCTGGGGTAAATCAGGACATGTTTACTGTCCTTTCTTCACGAGAAGGGAAGGTCAAACATTTGAACGCCCTCTGTGTGGTTCCAGTGAGTGTCATGAGGTTTACGTTCGCCCACTCACTACGTCACTTGGCGTCGCTGTTCTAAAATCCATGTATTTGCCCTTTTGTGTGCCCAGTGTTTTCCCATCCTCCAACCCTATTTCTGCTCTGTTTCATTCAACGTCATTTCATGGGAACAAATTGTCATTTCAGACTGTTCTCTTAAGTAGATCACAAAGGTCTCTGTATGATCTGAAGCTTGCACGGCGACTAAGTATAATAAATTCTCCTCGGGTTACCAGCCGTTTAAGGTGGGCGAGGACGAAGATGGTTCTCGAAACGTTGATATTTTCTCGATTTAACCACCTGACACGGCTGGTAGCCCGAGAAGAATTTATTACTCGAAGGTCTCTGTTTCTCAACCTCGTAACAGATTGTTAAAAAACAGGGACTCAGGGAATATGTAGGACGATAAACAGACTATTAAAGAAAATAACAGGCACAGTTGATTAGTTATAAAGGAATGGCATTTCCCGCACCTTTGTATAGGAGAGAAACTTGTGTTGAGAACAAAACTGACAGTAAAATTAAATTAAATTGTTAAGAAATGTCAAGCTTCGTACCGGTGTAGACAACACTGGAAACAGAAGTAAACGGAAAGATCTGAATATTTATTCAGTGAATGTGAGGCTTCATTACAAACCAGAAATATAGAGAGGCAATAGAAAAACCATTCAGCATATGACTGTGAAGTCCAACGAACGCCATTTACGGAAGAAATCAAACGTTTTGCCGTCGATCGGTAAAAACACAGTCTGTCTCGTGGCCTACGTTTCAGAGACGTTTACTGCCGCCATCATCAGGGCCATCATCGCCACAGATGACCTGCACTCTGCCTGCTGTTGCGAATGCATGTGCCTTGTTTAATACATTTTTTGATGACCGCTATATTTTGTTCTTGAGTTGGGGAGGGCAGGAGGGTACAGAAAAAAGTTAAATTCCGTTGAGACTGTAGTGGAGTACAGTTATAAATAGTTCCTCCCACATAAAGCACAGATTTACATTATAGAGGCCAATTTTTTGCAGAACTGATCATTCTATTCTGTCCAGTCTCTTCATTACTGTTTTATTTTACAGTTGTTCGCATCGTATGCGCGCATGCCTGACCCATTTTCTTCCTGCTTCAAACACGTACTTTCGTTAAGGTATTACCTGCGTATTTGATCATTAAACTTCTAAGAGACTAAACCCCGCTACTGCCCATAAATCTGCCATCTTCTTAGTCACCGCCGTGAAAACCTCAAATCCCACTTCATTGCACCGTTTAAAGTTTGGTAACGTAGTAGTCGGGGCAAAAATAGCAACTGATGTCGACTGTGAATTCTAAAGGAACCGTCATAAACAGTTTATTGCACTTTTCCGGAATTCGCCAACAGATACTGAGGAAAGAACAGAGACGGTGCAGTGGCCTGGGGAGGTAGTTCTGCTGTAGGAGCGGCGTGACCATCCCATCGATCGTGTATTTGTAATCTACAAGGATAACTGGCAGTTTTGAAACAGTCTGCAAGCAGCAAGCTCACATGCAATTATGGACGATATCTTGTGTGTTCTGCAACATCCGTTAGACGCCTTGCCAAAAATAGACGCAGGCTTTATACAATTAATAGTTGCATTCGTATACTGTGCGACTCACGTCTAATGCCATTATGTTTAGACCGGAAGTCCCTGTTTCTTCTTAGATGTAAGTATGCCTACCAGTTTCCCAGTCATAATGCCCCACGAACTTCCTGCAGACCCGAGAAATTTCAGTAGCGCACTCTACTTTTTTACATGTGGCCTGTAACCTCCTCATAAACCAGTTCCACAAAGCCAGCGAATACAATTAACCAGGAGTACCTCTCCTCCGCCGACCTTAATGAATGGGAACTGTAGTCCCCCTGTAGCTTGGCACACTTCATTTCCGGTTTGCCCTACTACTTTGTAAAACTAAATTGAATGTGGTCATTGATCTGTAAGCATGTTGGGAATATGGTGGAGGGTCTATAACGGATCGTTATTCGTTATGAACTTCCGGCCGGAACAAGTGATTCGCTTACAAATTTAGGACTGTGAGAAAGTACTGAAACCGTTTAACTTTAAACTTTGCTACCATTCAGTTCAGATTCTGACAGGTCGTAGCTAACAACATAAAGAATAAAATAATGTGTTTCCTCGATTTTAAGACGCAATATTTCACATTTAAAAATTTCCGAAATCGGGGTGCGTCTAAGAACCAGTTTCTAAAAATTACATTGTAATAATGTATGACTAGAAAGCAAGAGAAGATATTCATTTCTATGACAGTAGGCACTGGACAGTGAACACAAAGATAGTTCCAAATATCTTAATACAAAGAAATTTTATGTTTGAACATAGGCAATTTATATTTTAATATATGTTTTCTTCCTCTGATAACCCATTACTAAATGATGGCGTTTTAAAATCCAGGAAATACGTAAAATGTTCTGCTGTCGTTAAGCTGCCGTTGCAGTAGGCCGAAGAGTGTCCTTTACGAAACTTCGCAGTTTGAAGTCCTCTGAAAACAACAGACTCCTAAAATTGCTGTGGCAAAAGAGGGCTGACGTTATCTGACGGAGGAGCGGAGATAAAGGAAAACTTAGATTTAGGTTGAATGCACAATAACGATGGGAGGAAATAAGAACTACATGCAAACTGTATAATTTAGGGATAAGACGCCACTTGTATGATTGAGATATAAATGGGAACAGAAGATTTCTGTCTTCTGGGTTGTTGCCCTGTGTAGTCTGGTAGAAGCTCACCAATGTTTCAGAGATCCTTGCTGCCTCCATCATCAGGCCGATAATTATTTTTATATGAAGATTTCTGTCTTCTTGGTTGTTGCGCTGTGTAGTCTGGTCGATGTTTACCAACGTTTCAGAGGTCCGTCATCAGGGATATTCATCGCCCTGGTGACGGAGGCAGTATGACCTCTGAAACGTTGGTTAACATCGACCATACCGCACAGCGCAACAACCCAGAAGACAGAAATCTTCATACTAAGAATCGCCCTGATGACGGAGGCAGTATGACCTCTGAAACGTTGGTTAACATCGACCATACCGCACAGCGCAACAACCCAGAAGACAGAAATCTTCATACTAAGAATCGCCCTGATGATGGAGGCAGTATGACCTCTGAAACGTTGGTTAACATCGACCAGACTACACAGCGCAACAACCCAGAAGACAGAAATCTTCATACTCACCGCTGTGAAAACCTCAAATGTTACATGAGAATAACATATACAATGTATTTTTAAAAATTATGAAGGGATGTGAACTGAAATTAATTAGCTCGAGATAAGACCAGTGGCAAAATTTAGTCGTAGTTGAACCTCAGGGAGGCAGGGTGGTAGCTTATTTATTTTAGTGTTAGTTTATTAGTGAGCCAGGCAAGTTAGTACACAGAATTCTTTTGCTGACTGTTTTTCAAGAGACATGCTGGAAGAAAGCTAATTAAAACTGCTGTGTCTGTGCCTTGTAGAGAGGTGGCAGTTTACGATGTACCTAAACGTACTGAGGACACAGGTGATTTGTACCCATAGTGAAATTAACCTTTTAAAGACCAATGGCAACTGTACGTATTACCTGCTTTAATAATCAGTAACTCTACATTTTGCTCACAAAATGTATTCGTGAGTTTCTTATGATTGTCAGAACAAACAGCGATCGCCTACTTACACCACTTGATGTTTTGTATGTTTTATTTCAGGTACGAACTGAGTTTTTGGATAGTGTTTAGACAGGTTGAAACTTCGATGGTCTGGGTTTATAGCTCGCAATAAGACCATGTAAATTTTATTGGGAAACTCTCTTCTACAGTAAAAAAAAACAAGGTAACGAGATTGATCTTGGATTATGTTGATGGGAGTGAAGAGAATGGTCCAGAATCGTATGCAACGACGGACCTTCCGGTTCTACTATTAACAGAGATTTAGTATTTGGGTCAGTCAGCCAGCCAGCCAGTCGCTTAACAAGCAATTGAATAGGTAATCAATACTCTGTGACAGTCGTTGTTGAGGGAGTGACGTTAAAATAAAGACAAAATCCGGTTGGTGTTAACAGCATAGCAGGACGTACGAGCATTCAAGCATTCAAGAAACTCAGATTAGTAGCTTCAGTATTAAAGCATGAACAGAGACAACGTGTTTCAACAGGAGGAGTTTTCGAAAGTTTTAGTTCTGTCCAGCTGTCGGATATTTCATATCTCATCCGGTCTTGTGAAAATCCAGGTGTTATCGAATGCTGAAGTGCGAACATTCCCCCTGTCCCCGCAGCTTCCCTCCCAGGTGCAATTCAGACGCTGGTCTCTCCTCTTTTTTCGTCTCCCACCACTTTTCCTGTTCTGAATGAACATCTCTCTGTCTCTCTCTCTCTCTCGTTGGACCAGTTTGCTTTCTTTACCAAAAGAAACGCACAAATACCAGCTTAAGGCAATGGGTAACCCTTTCTTGTTTGCCTGAGAAAATTGTGACACCGTTCTGTCATGGTGGTTCCCAAACGTGGCTCTGAAACAAGCAGCAAATAAAATAGGACAAAATTAATCTTGTAAGATTTGAGGTTTTCACAGCGGTGAGTATGAAGATTTCTGTCTTCTGGGTTGTTGCGCCGTGTAGTATGGTCGATGTTTACCAACGTTTCTGAGGTCATACTGCCTCCATCATCAGGGCGATTCTTAGTATGAAGATTTCTGTCTTCTGGGTTGTTGCGCCGTGTAGTATGGTAGATGTATAGATGAAAGTGCCAATTGGGTGGAGGTGGCTAGGTTTATAGGAACCGGACAGTGAATGGAGTAGCTAGCAGTAGCGATTCATCGCCCTGATGACGGAGGCAGTATGACCTCCGAAACGTTGTACATCTACCATACTACACGGCGCAACAACCCAGAAGACAGAAATCTTCAAAAATTATTCTTCTTCTCCTCCTCCTCGCTCCTATTTCTCTTCCCTTTTCTCATCACACTGTTCTCGTTTTTAGTATTTGTCTCCGCCACGAAGATACGGGCCATTGCCTTTTGAGTCGTTAGGTATTTCTTGTTTCGTCTCGCTTTTCAGAAGATGGATAAGTCTCAATTAGCCTTCAGATCTTTTTGTTTTATTTGAAATAATCTTATAGCGGAAACGAGATCTGAAAACAAAGTTCTGACCGGAAATCACTACAGAAAGAAACCGCTTGAAAGACGTAGACTTCAATGAAAGGACAGCATTAAAATGGGAGTTAGAGAAATAGACTTTAAAGACTGGATTGTAGTATCTTGGGATGCTGCAAAATGGTGGGATTCTGTAACCTCGGTTCATTAAATTTAGGGTTCAGTAAACAAGTTAACAATTTTAACAACAGAATTATTAATTGCTGCAGCATGAAGTTTAATCTCTTGCAAAGCTACTTCTTAATTACAACTGTTTACCATCGATATCAGATCAAAAAGTAAAGAATATCATTCTTCACAGTTTGCAGGTTAGTTCATTTCATTTATTGCACATAAAATTTGTTGTGGCGAAGCTAATCAACATTTGGGGGCAACATTTTCGTATTACATCATAAAACATTAAACAGTGTTTCGAATAATCATAATGGATCTTCGTCGGATCTGTATTTTATCTCATACACAATTCTTATATTAAATTCGATGCCATGTAAATTAGGGGTTATATTGAACCAGTGCAGACCAAAATTACATAAATTCACAGTTGTTGGTGTAGACAGACGCCTCCAATACAACGTGTATTCGAAATCGGCTAAATAGTTTTGGAGGTGACACATACAGAATGTCCCGCAATAGGGTGTCCATAGCTTTAGTACGTGCTCTTGGGATCATTTTGAGTCGAAAGTTTCAAATAAACGTGGGTCCAACCTGCAACGATTTGCCAATAAAATTATTCCTCTGTATTGTCTGTGTTTGAGAAATTAGTTGCTTAAGCTGCGCACGTAGGCAAGCCACAGGACAGTCAGTGCTTGGAGACCGCTAGACTTCTCAGCGCTATTTGCGTTTCCTACAGGAAGAGCTGCCATTGATGTTGGAAGATGTTCGTCTGCTAACCAGGCGAGAGATGTGGCTGCAGCAAGATGGCGCACCTCCTCATTTTGGCAGGCAGGTGACTGCATTTCTAAATCAACAGTTTCCAGACCGTTCGATTGGCCGAGGTGGTCTGCTTGCTTGGCCAGCGAGATCACCAGATCTTACGCCTTGGACTACTTTCGAATAATGGATTCCGGTGCTGACATCAAAAAAGATCATGACTCTATTACTTCAATTTCAAGAAGGGCTCAACTGTGCAACGACAATCAGGGTGGATAATAATAACAACAACAACAACAACAACAACAACAACAATAATAATAATGTAACCTAAAATTGAATGGAAATAATGTGAAAGTTACAAATGCAGTAAAATGATCAATCTCATTTTGACAAACCGCTGCAGGTGGGACCCATGTTTATTTTAACTTTTCGACTCAAAATGATCCCAAGAGCACGTAGTTAAGCTATGGACATTCTGTTGCGGGACACCCTGCATAGACGGTCAGACATGAACTCCGCGTAATGGTTTAATTCTACGCATTTCGTGCAAAGAACTCGATGCGTTCGCATATGCATTTTCGCCTCGGAGTGTGGAAAGGAGATTTATTCCGGGAAATCGCGGTCACTGAAAACATCCTGGCTCGACGTCATTTCCGGTCTGAAGTAATGCAAATGCAAACAAACAGAACCGTTTTCTATAACGTTACTGCGCAATGAATATGTATGATCGTTTTGCTGCCTGGAATCTGTTCTTCTCAGAGCAGATCTCACTTCCGGTGTGTTGTGTAGATTCCCACAACCGCAAGACAGCTTAGTGAAGGGGTGAACAAAATATGGCCACGGGTCAGAAGCTGTCACGTAATATAACCCGAAAGTCTAACACTCATAATGCTACTTCAGTTCATGCCCTTACAACCTGCTTCCCTTACGTCCATATTCATCGTCCATCTTCTAATCGGTGGCTTCACAGAGACCAAGTTTCAAATAGGCCACCACCCCATGCATTGAAATAATCAGCTAGTTACCATTTGTTTTCATCTTCCAGTTCATGAGCGTCGCCCCCTTCACTTTATAACCTGCGCGGCTGAAATATGTCATCAAGTAACTTAACAATCGATCATTCCTTCTTGGTCTTCCTAGTAGCTGTTTTCCGAAATGTATTTCTTACAAGCTCCAGTGTTCTCCGTCACCTTCTTTGTAGTTGTGAATAGCATTGATCTTTATGCTTATTTTATTGCAGATAAAAATATATTTCTGCAAGGCTAAAATCAATCTCAGTAGCACACTGCACAGCATCAGAAACAATTCTTTTGTATTTCGTTAAACGTTTGAAGCCGAGCTGTAACTATATGTACGCTGTGTGAAATACGAATCAAGCGCTTGAAATGCTCAAAGTCCCAAATTGGAAGTTATATAAGCGTACAGCTGGAATAATAATTCCAATCATTCTTAATCTCATTGTATTTGTCCCCGTGTCGCTGTTCGCTACTTACCACTAATTACAGATAATTATGCCACACGGCTGTAAAGCACAAACGCCAACATGTCTGGAAATCTGAAGGAGAACTTAACTTATGCACTGGAGACAATGATCTGAAACCGACGCCGAGCGTCGCGACGCCTACATCACGACGAAACAAGTGATGTCAGAATGTCTACATTTCTTAAACAGAGAATCGCTGGACGGATAGTAATGGAATTTTGTATGAACATTATGCCATAAGTGACTATTGAAATTTCGTAATATTTTGGTTTCCGCCATCGGTAATATGAACAAGACAGTTGCTTCAAGTCGTGAGGTGCAGTAATCATGACGTCACTACGCATGTTCCTCTGCGCATGAGCATCACTAGCCTAATTAACCTAATCTAATTCAACCCGACTTTTTTACAAGTGATGTCGGAATGTCAGTATTTAATGGTTGGAAAGTGGAAAACATAATCCTGTGTGAGAAGATTTAGTGGTGTGTCACCATCAAATAGTTGGCCAGGAAGTTAAAAGACGTTCCACTGCGATATTGCAAAACTCGTGCAAAATCGATGGCTATTGGTCGACAGGTTTCCCTTCTTGCGCTACGCTTTCAAGCGTTAACGGACAAAGGTACTCTCGGTGGCCATCGAAGTATCTCCGAGTTTCCATTACATAAATCAACCGTACTGATGTCCATCTCAAATAACGTGTCATAAATAACAAATTCAGCCCATGATGACGTTGTTGTGAAATATATTAACAGCGAAGTTGCTTCGTCTTAACGCTTTGTTCGGTCTCTAATTGATTCAATTCCAAGACGAATGAGATTGGTGTCAGAAGCTAAATGATTTCAGAAATCTTGAAAACAGTCCTTTTCATGAACATTAATTCACGCAGACACAGGCACCTGGAATAAATAATTGTTATTAATGGAAGACAGATAAAAGCCAAATACCGACAAATATAAGGAGATGTGTGCGGCTGGAATTATGACGCCAGCTGTACGCTTCAATCACTTCCGGTGAGAAACTTCAGAAATGTTAGCGCTTCATTTTGTTGCAGTGTTCTGTCTGCTTTAGCAATCTTTAATGCTGCATTTGTATTTATGGGTTTCGTTTGATTTTCTGTGTAAATTGGGATTATTTACGAAATCAGCATTAGGCAGCTGGTCTTGCTAATGGATACGTGCCATTTCCTTTGCGGTGCACGCTGAATTATTAAATATTATTTAGACGACCTTCGGGTTAACTATAATCATGCAGCATATTATTGAATTAAAATTTGTTTTGAAAAGTTATTCCTTTTAACGAGAGCAATTTTTGTGGCACCTTATGGACCAATTTTTTTTGCACATACTATGAGCTTTTTTAAGAAAATAAAAAATACTGTGCTTCATGAAAATTTGCGATTGTGTTGTATTTTAAAGATAGGTACCAATTTGGATTTGCTTGACAGCGTGTAGTGTAAGCCTGCAATACCAAGTGTAATCCAAATCCGTTCAATGTCTTTGAAGAATGAACAGGCAGACTATTGGTACGACCCTCGAATCTGGCGAGCCTAAACTGTATCGATAAAATCACATTTTATTGGCACCTGAAAACCGAAGCCCGTAATTCTTAACCGTCTGAAAACACTGCAAAGTAATGAATGACAGAAGGTAGCAGAATTAGATACTGATGCGTCACATATTGGCATCGGTTTTGTGTACACGTGGATTCAAGTTGGCCGAGAATGACTAATACTGGCCAGTGACTAAAGATCCTGGTAGAGGCCCTGAAACAACAATGAGCCAGCCGCGTGTTAAACCGTTACACTGAACAGAAGTCCAGACCAAACAGCGGTCGCAAACTGCGATGTTGAGGCGAAATCTTTTGCGTCATCTTAATGATTTACACTGAAGACCAGATTGTAAGACTGTGGCAGGTTAATCAAGTAAATCACATTCTGGTAAAATATCTCGTTCGTTCTACTTACAATTATTTTACTCCACGTTAAAAAATGTCTAATAGGAAACTTGATATTACTCACCGGTGAAAAAAAGTCTTACTTTTATGGAACCCAAAGATTCATCGTTGTGTTTACACACATACAAGGACCCACCGTTTTACCCTACTCAGAAACACATCAATCCGGTTTACAACTTTACACCCTGTTTCTCCTAAATCCGTTTTAATTGGCGTATTCTCTAATCTGTGCCTAATCTCCGAAGTGGTTTAGTCTCTTTAAGATTTTGAGACCGAAATTGTGTACGCAGGGTTTATTTATAACTTTGTCCCGTGCGTGCTTCATGCCCCACCCATCTCATCCTAATTGATTTAATCTGTCTAACAATATTAGATTGAAGAGTCCAAATGATGAAACTCCTAATTATGCAACTCCTTACATTATGCTTGTTCATTTTGTCGCGAATAAGATAGGAGACGAACCAATTTTGTGACATTTCAGGTTCTGGCGGCGGCGAATATTAAGATGTCTGTTTTATGGGTTGTTACACCCTGATGATGGAGGCAGCAAGCACCTATAAAACGTCGGTAAACTTCTGCCATAATGAACTGCTCAGAAACCCAGAAGACAGTTATCTTTTAGTCAACTGAAATTTGTTGCATCATTTCTCTTAGATCCAAATATATTTTGCATAACTTTGTCCTTAAACGCATTTATTTCAAAAGTCAAACGAGTTGTTTCGTTTCGAAGACGATCTCCGCCTCCATCGTCGGAGGACTGATTGGTGGAGGCTGAGATGGTCTCCGAAACATTGGGCCTGTATCCACAACTGACACGACTTGTTGCCCGAAAAGATTCTATGGGGTTCAGTCCCCGCGAAAGCTCCAATTCCTATGCTAGAAATGTCGACCACCTTCTGGTAAACACTCACCGTTAGTGCGTTTCGTACTCACCAACATTAAATTCTCCATATGTAATATGTACTATTTATTTTGGAGCCCCAATACCAAATTTTACTCCAGTAGAGCTTTTATAAAAAACAGACGTAGGGTTTTAATTACTGTATTAATTAATCTTCATTATAGTGACACTGCTATTATCGTATGCTGTTACGTATGACTAATTAAAACAATTTTGATTTAGCCTTGTTCATGTAGATTGATATAGCCTTACTGTTATCATGTATAAAGCACGCGCTGATGTTTTTGTTTTTCTGTTATAAGCTGTGTGTTTATCGTTGTTGTTCATAACGAAATTTTTATTTCAAGACCTGCCTCAGAGCCGAGAAATCTCTCCATGGTTCCTGTACTACAACCTATTTGGTTGACAAGCACCCTGCTCGAATATTGTTATTTCTTATTCATTTAAATTAAACTACTTGTAGGATCGGTCACTTAAATTGACTGACTGACAGGTTTATAAGACCCCTTCATGTTATTCTTGCATCTCCTTTTTGATCTTCCGAGTAGTCCCTTTCTGAGAAGTTTGCCACCAGAATTCTGAATACACTTGTCTCCTACACACGTTCAATTTCCTCACCCGTCGCCGACTATTTCATCCTAGGTGAACTCTATAAATTACTTGTTCTTCGTCAAGGGTTTATAGTATCCTACGTGACAGTTGTGATTCTCAAGAAGGTGATGGTCCCACGGGTTCTGGCGCTGTAGGTAGGTACCATCGTTCCGGAGGAAAATATTGTTACCGTATTCAGCCCTGATAATTGAGGTAGTATGTTCCCCCGAAATGTTAATACCTACCGAAAAGTCCGCACGGCATCACAGCAAAATAAGGCAGCAATGGGAAAAAATTCCTAAATTTCCAAGTTTCTTCATATCTCTTAGGTTCAAATATTTTCCTGGGCACTTTGTTTACGTCACATAATTAATATTATTTCACAATCGTAATTTTCAACAACAAACGCCATATCGGTCCCTCATGCACTCACACAGTTGCCTTTTTACTTTCCTTTCTCGTGCTCGTTAAAGAACTTCCCTCAAGGCAAGAAATTACTTTTCTTCATGCAAAATAGCAGACAAATTGTTTTGAAATACTTTGCCTGGCCGCACTGACTAACAAACTAATGAGATTGCCACCACAGTCTTTAATTTTAAATTTATTTTTGTTATATATGAAAGAAATATGTAAGTTACTTTGCCAGTTGGTGACTGCTAACATCCGATTCTTGTATCATAATGGTGGAAAGGTGATAATAGATATGCGAAACGTCCATTCTCTCCTAAGATCAAGTGTTATCAAGTGCCGTAAACAGCGTGAAGGGCTGAGGTCGGCACAAGGTGATGCTTGGGAGGCCGAGCCTTATCTCAGCAGTGCATTGCAACACACGCCGCACGCCGCTTGTGAGTGTAAACTTCAGCATGTTCCAGTAATGGCCTTGTGGTAGCCTCCGACGAAGAACGTGGGTCCGTAGTCTGCCAGACATTGCTGGGGTAATCAAATCAAGGGAATGAGATGGGCAGGATATGTAACACGCATGGGATAGATGAAAAATACGCAAGAGTTTTGGCCCTAGAAACCTGAAGTGAAGACGCAAATTGGATAAAAACGTTGAAGGATAACTTTTTTAACTGGATTTTAAAATGAACAGGGCGAAAGCTGCGGATTGGATTAATCTGGCTCAGGATAGGAACCAGTGGCGGGTTTGTGTGAACACGGTGTTACACCTTTGATTGCCATAAAAGATGGGCAGTTTTTTGACTAGCTGAATACGTATTCTTTCTCGAGGACTGCTCCGTGGAGTTCTTAAAATAAACAGGAACAGGAATGTTCTGTAATTACTTACCTAGAACATGTATTTAGACACACAGAGTGTTGAGAAGTGTTGAACAATAACATGTTAATGGAAACTTACGCAACTAACAGTGTCGTGATTTGTACACTTCACGTATTTTTGCCGAACATCGTGATGTAGTGGTTGGTAATCCTACTTCATGTCAAAGAGGTCCCGGTTTGAATCTTTCGCAAACAGCATCCGTCCTAAACATTTTTTTACGTTTTCGTCAGTGGCATTTGGCAAATGTAAGGAGATATTGGCCACAGTCGATTTGTTCACATCCTTCTCAACCAGTCGTCATCCTATCGGCTTTTACTCCGCGCTGTATAGTTTATGACATGTCGTTACATAAACCGAGAGATAAAGTATGTTATTAGAGGCCAAAAATGCATACCTACAAACTTTGGACTGGAGAAACGTCTTGATAGACAAGACTGGAAGCTTGGCAATTAGGCCATTTGGGATAGCACCACAAAATATTTCCTCAAATAGTCTTGTAGTTTAGATATGTTGACTGTGTACACATACAGGCTGATCGATAAGTCACGCAACCTATATTAAAATATTTATTGACGTCTGCAGTTCAGCATAATTCTTTTGGATTAATCAACACACAGTAATGCTACGACAGCACAAGAGACGACGCACGTCGTGTTGTAACCTGCTAGAGCCAGTACGTCAGTGGTCTTCAAAGAGTCGAAGTGGAAGGATGTCTTTTTCACAAGTGTAGCGAGTGTTTGTCGAACACTACCTGGCATCTCGTTCTTACCTAACTTGCCAAAATGAGTTTCGGGGATACATTTCCCGATCCTCCTGTGCTAAATAAACAGTATTTCGTCTGGTGAACCGTTTACGTGGCACAGTAATCGTGCAGGACAGAAACCAAGTAGGATTTGAGGTTTTCACCCCGATGAGTCCGAAGATGGCTGTCTTCTGGGTTGTGGCGTCGTAGAAGTTTACCAACGCTTTAGAGGTCCTTGATGCCTCCATCATCAGGTTGATGAGCCACGGCCCCAAAAACCCAGAAGACAACCATTTTAGGACAGAAACCTTTCCGGTTAATCTTCCGTATTATGCGGTGGACATAACTGTTTTGATTTTCTCACGTCCATTATAATTTCTTTTGTTAAGTAGAACGTGTGTCAGGAATGATTTGCTTGGCATTTGGATCATTCATTCTGTGCATGCGTGAACACAGTATATAGGTGACACGAGAACTGAGTTGACATGGGGCAGAGCTTTCACTCGAGCCCTCAGAAAAGAATGTGCATGCTGTATGAACCGTAAATTGTAAACTTCGTCATTCTCTTTCAAGCCAGCTCGACCAGGACTGCCAGGTCCAGCTGAGCAAGCTCTAAGGACCTACATCTCCGGCTGATGGTTTGTGTGACCTGTTTCGGGTGTTGAAACGTAACATACACACATGCTAAATTTAACGCTTTCCGCTTGTCTTATTTTTTTCTTACTTCCGAAACACATAATCCACTTACAAGACGTTTATTATTGTTCAGTTCATTCAGTGTGGACTATAAATAGACTTTGGAGGTCAGATGTTGGTGAGGATATTGCAACAGTTTCATGCACTTGTTTTCTTGGCGTCATGTGCCTGCACTTTTAAGGTTCGCGACGAAGTGGCTTATCATGGCATTTCTGTAAGAAAAGGAGGAACCTACTAGTGCATGCGACGCAATGGTTGCAGTGCAGGCTACCACAGCCACGCCAGACAATTAATTCACAACTTCGTCTCTGAATCTCTCTAATTTTGCTTTGTGTGGAATATCTTCTTGGGAATTCAACCAAATGGGTCGAAAGAAAAAATTGTTATGTTTTGCATCTGGGGCTCATCGTATATGGTCAGCTTGACCGTCGTGACCCCTTTCGGGGTTTTCTTGTGAAAGTACCACGGTGGTTTCGCCTCGCCTTCCCATCCGCTCCTACCATAAACATTAATAAATCGAGGACCTAATGCGAAAATGTGCCAGCTCCAAATTTGACCGAGTCCTCTCACGTATGGGTTTTATTGAGAATGAAACTACTGACAGGAATAAAATCCTATGCCAAGAACAAGCTACGTGCCACACTGAGACACGAAACTCGGTCTGCTGAAAAGTTACAGCAAAACCATGTTGTGGCTTCACTTTCAACTCGGATGTATTTTAGAGTTAGTATGGTTTGTACAGCTCGGAATTTTTAATATTATCTCCGTAGTAAGGAAGATAGTTCCGTGTCTTTCACCAGAGGGCAAAACTACACGGAGTTCACATGTTTGTTACCATGAAATATGTTTTTCATTGAATGTCAGCTTTAGTTCAGAATCTGATAGTGAAATACACGGAAGGAGGAAGACGCTTGGGAAAGGACTGACGTAAAGACTAAGAAAGTTGAAGAAGCGCACCAGGGAAACACTGGAGCGAGAATAACAGGAAAAGGCTGCAGGAAATGCAGGTTTATTCGTAAATGTAGCCGGCAACCAAAATGAGTGACATTTTCTTTTGGGTTTAGTGTAAGTTACAAACGAAATGTGAGACAAGACATTGTGTTTTAGGTATTTCATAAATGTGCTTTCAGCGTGTTTCTGTAGATGACAAGAAGCAAATCCTTAACAAAATTTAACAGTATGAATGACAAGGAAATTCAGTCTCTCTGCTTTGTCGGTCCTATTTGCGCTACACTAGTTCAAACTAGGCGTCCCAGCTGTAGGTAATAATATATCCAACCTTCTTCAACAGCCAGTAACTCTCCATTTTGTGTTTGTGTTTCATATATTTCTCGCTGTAAGCAGCGATAATTTCCTTGACAGCGTTAACTAGTTAATCTTTGTAATTGTTGTGTGTGGCGGTTTCTCTGAGGTACGGACTAAATTCTTTAATGTTATTTACACGAACTTCGGGTTCAACGGATTAACAGAAGGTAAAAGATGGTTCTGCAAAAGGCGTGCGTGTATTGGCGCTCACGGGTGGGACGAAACAAATATAATTTATAAAGACGTTCTGTGATGGATTCTCATCATAAGGACGTAAAACACTTGTATTCCCAAGAATAATTACTTTTAATAATCTTTGTATTAAGTATCATTATCAGAAGATTGTAAATACAAATTCTTATTAAAACATTTTCCTGTCTTTAAAGATTCTACTAATTAATTTCGTAAATGAAATTGACGCATGAATATCTAACTACTTTCTTTTCTGAGCTGGTCGCTATAATATATTTCACAATCCGTCACATTTATGGTGCAACGAACATGAATAGGTAGAATATTACTTATGCGTATTCATACAGAAGGAATTTGTAAAATCCTGACGAATATCTTTAAAACGAATTACTGTAGATAAGACCGTGAAGAGAAATGTTCTTGGGCACAGGGACTGTATTCCTTCTATGATATTCACCGATAGACTTAAGTGCCGGATTATCAGGCCTATGATAAGCTTTCGGGCAGGAAAGATTGATAAAAAGTGTTAAATTTTGTCTAATTTCCTCGCAGTACACTTTAGTAGTCAGTCATAAGAATACGAATCTGTTATTACTGCAAAACTGCCGCAGTCTGTTGCACATCCAAACATCTTCGTGTTCTACACGGTTAGATATAAATTGTTTGTTATGATTGTTACGTGTAAGGAAGGTATGTTACAGTGCTGCCATTAATTATCAATAAGGATTATCAACTTCAGACTTACTTTTCATATAATTAAGCTCTTTCCACATCTTACAGAATCTTATTTTTGTAGTTACCACTCTTTATCATTTATATTCTGAACTGGATTTTAGATGTGGACATGTTGAAGTGTTTATTATAGGTTTTTATAAGACATATATGCTTATTAAAGTCTCTCTCTTTTTCTCTTCGTGGCATTTTCCCGAATTATCCGCAACTCTGAAAGTAATTCGGAAAAGAAAAAATTTATCTGTAAGACACAGGTTTGTCAATACACAAAGCAAGGAACAATTTGAAAATGTATGTTTATTTCCTTTCATATTCTTAAATGCGAATAATGGCTTGCTTTCTTCGTCTCTCTCAACATGTTTGCGTTTTTAAGCCAAGGTACCATTACAAGATTATTATGTCCGCGTGGTTTGTGTCCGTTTGTCACTCTACCCACTTGCCACTTATAGCAGGAGACGGGTTTGTGTGTTGTGACGTCACATACAGAGCAGTTATCTGGATTGAACTTCCTACCGCAAGTTTCCACGGAACCTTGTGGATAGAGATGGCTTCCCCAGGTTATCTGCAACCACAAATAAACATTCAAAATTTTGAATTTCTGTATAAAAGTTTTACTTTCTCTGTATATTTTCTTTGATTGTCCCATTTCTTTTAAGGCATTTTTATCTCACCTATTAAAATGATAATAAAAAAACTGAAAAATGTAGGAAAACGTCCAAAAAGCGCACAATACCAAGAAAATTTGAAGAATTCCAACTTCGAAAATTTTTAAGAATTTTTCGAAAATTTTTGGTTTTGTGCGCCTTTCAGACAATTTGCTACACTTTTTTATTTTTCGAAACTTTTTAAAAATTCTGAAAAAAATTTGTTGTCACTACACGATCACTATAATAACTGATTTGTATAAAAGAAATGTGAATATAAAATGGCTGTCTTCTGGGCTGTTGCGCCGTGTAGTTTGGTTGAATTTTTCCGATGTTTTAGAGGCGCGATCGTGCTGATGATGGAGGCAGCAAGCACACGGTAGCAGACTACATGGCACAACTACTCAGAAGACAACCATGTTAATACGCGCCGCCGTGAGAACCTGAAATCTCACTTGGTTCTTACAGTTACACATATTTTACATTAGTTTTCACTATGTGTTACCAAGACTGGAAAAATGTTCCAATGAGGATGGGTAGAGGGCATCCTGGTTTCGTTTTAGTTTATTGTGATTTTCACGACGATGTGTTAATTGTTGAAGGTACATAACGCCCGATAGGACATGGCATGATGGTTATGAATGCTCGATCAGGCACCATGTGGGAGGAAGCTCTAAATTCTCCTTGAGGCACAGAAGTAAACCACAACATGTATCAGGACAACCAGCCATCTTATATATTAGGAATCGAGTACTTTTAGAATACGGTGTTGTCGTATTAATACGACGACCATTTTCTCAGTGAATTATTATTTGTTCGGCTGTCGCTTAGCAATTACAGAGTGCAGTGACGTAGCGAACAGTGGCTTAATGTTATTGTTGTGGTGGTGTGAGACCATGTCTCTGTGCAACTGGACCTCTATGCCTCGTATGAGTGATACTGACAGGGGAAAGCCAAAGGATTTGGAGAGAATTCTGTCTCAGTGCCGCTGTGTGCACCACAAATCAGACGCGAATTGAACTGGGTTCGAACCCGGAGTCCACAGTAAACACTGACTTGCCTTAATGAATTCTTCTTGGGCTACCAGACGTCCTGAGGACGAAGTTAGTTCTCGAAACGTTGGTGATTTTTTTTCATTAAACCGCCTTATACGCCGTGAAAGCCTCAGATCATACACCGACTTAACAGTTGCAATAGCGAGTTTTCGATTAGATATACTCTGATTGCAAGCCCAGTTTAACTCTTTCTTTATCTGTCAATGACCTTCGTTTTAATTTTTTTTGTGCGTATGATAACCGACCAGATATGGAAACAGTAGAAGAGAACAAGTATTCCAGGGGAGAACTTACGACACTTATTTCTTCCAAGTACTACAAATTAGGCCTGTTGGTGAAACTAGAAAAACCTATAAACTAATATTTATGCAATTTTGTGATCCATTTCTGTGCATTGTTTCGAGTACATTAATTTTTTCAGGCTTAACCAGAAAGTTTAAAATCACCTCCATGCTTGTAATTGTTGTGGTTTGAAATCCTGGTTCGTATTCTGAAGGTCCTGAGTTCAAATCTCAGCCCGGAGACAGGCTATCTTTACACGATTTTTGTGGTTTTTATCAGATCCCCAGGCAGGTGCCAGGATGTTACCTTGAAATAAGTCATGACCGCCTTATTCCATATAATTTCAACATTTCGATTCCGTCAGTTTATATTGCAGTATACGTTAGTGGCTTCGCGTTTCTCGAGCTTTTTCGAACACCCGATAACTACACGATGTATTCTGTCAGCGTCTGTAGTAGAATACGAATATCAACCAAGAAGAAAATGGACGAAGATCATTGATTGCTAGAGTATTGATTCCTGCAAAACTTGAGGCGGTCGGACCGTCATGTTATGTAAATCAGTCATGGTCCAAATGATTTATACGTGTGTGTACATTTTTTATCCGAAACTGTACGTTACACATTTGTCCCGGAAGACTCTTTAGTCGGGTTTGTATCGATTGTTGGTACCGGAAGTAGGAGCTTGCCCACCACAATCTATCCCTCCCTCCCTCGCTCCCTCCCTCTTCAGCTTCCCCCCCCTCCCCCGGCCAACCAGCCGACTAGCGTACACTTCATTCAGTCTACCTCGACGCTTGGTGTTGGCTGGGAGTTGTTGCACATCGTAGGCGCAGACTGGTGCCATTAGCGCTCCAACACATTCATACACATCTTGAGGCTTCTTGTGCCACGTATTTCATGACGTTGGACAGTGTTTGTAAAGCCGTAGATTGTGCCTTCCATTCACAAACCGCGAAGCTGCCGTTTTTGCTGGATGTGTTCCATTTCTGTAGTGGGAACGAGGTGTCGGAGCGTGTACTAGTGAAATGCAGCCGCAGTTTGTTATGAGGTAATAATGAATTGAATGTTTGTTGCTGCCTTCACATGGAAATGAACAGTGTTTTGTTATGACTATTGTTACGTAACGTGGCTGTTTCTGTTCATTCATACGCGTAGTTGAGACTTGGCGGTGGAAGACTTATCTACATAACTCGTCAATACTTCAGTTAAGGCCAGATACGGTCGCCTTGCCGCTGATACGTATTGTGTCTGCTTAATAAGGTATATATTTTTCGTCAGTTTTGTAATAAGTAGAACGATGCATATTGCGGAATTTTGGTCACCATGGAGTCTAAATCTGCGTTTCCTCCGTGCTTGAAAATTCATTTGCACAGAAGAGGATAATTTCTTGCTTATAACTGCTTAACTGCTTTTATGAGAATGAAATGGCAATGTCATAAATATGAATATATATATGAATATATATATATATATATATATATATATATATGTATATGTATGTATGTATATGTATGTAGTGTAATCTTAAAATATGTTTTGAAGTGTTGTGTAGTAGGCCTAGTTTGCTGTTACGTCTTTAGTACTAAGATTTAAGCTACGTGTCGTTCTTGACGTATTACAAATACGAAGTACAGGGTGTTTCAAAGGTTCATATCGGTCTGTGAGAACAATTGCTGGAAGTAATTCAAAAGTTGCTGCGCGCGCACACGCCCTAGGTTGTTGTGTCACAAATCTAGGTTGTGTGTGTGCACAGACGCTCACTCACAACACTTATTTTTTTAAGGTGGCCAGACATTTCTGAGTTTATATTGGGGATTAAAAATTGATGTAATTCTTCATGCCACTACATAAACAAAACGTGGTACAAATTACGAAAACTGTTAACGTTTTCCAGGATCCTGAAATCGAAACCAAATACCAAAATTGGAGTCGTTACATGTGGCCAAATGAAAGAACCAATAATTACATTTTAGTCGTACGAATCTTGTTTCTGTTAAACGGTAGAAGCCATAGGCGTGGCTAATATCGGAGGTATGAAATCATGAATGGGAGAAATTGATCTTAAAATTTTGGTCAAGCCATTTTCATTTAAATTACGAAATCGAAATTATATAGCCAGTGGCAAAGCACTGTCCACGCTGAAGTTGTTGGTTATATTCAGTGAGATTTGAGGTTATCATGGCGGCGAACATGGAAGATGACTGTCTTCTGGGTTGTTGATGATGAAGGCAGTAAGCACCTCTGAAATGTCGGTAAGCTTCTACCAGACTACACGACGTAACAACCCAGAAGACAGCCATCTTCATACTCGCTCCCGTGGTAACCTCAGGTTTCACTGAATAGCACTGTTGAAAGAATATATTACAGTGTTATCAAGAAAAGTTACTTGATTTTTTTGAAAATGTTATTAACTAAAATGTTTCTAACGGCATTAGTGACAACATTTTTTCCATCCGCAGTCGGTAGAGATGAAAGGACAGTTAGAAACAAACGTTTTCCGTCAGTGTCTAGATAACATTGCTGAAAACATTATGACACAAACATCTTTTGTCATGAAACAAGCTGAACTCTTCCCAGCTTTCAATTTCAGTATGGACGTTTACTCTGTATCTTTGTTGGAAATTTTTTTACAATGTTTTGAGCGGTATTATTTAGATGTGGACGGGGCTTTAATTGTGATTTGTGGAGCATTTTGTCTTGTAAATGATGTAGCGGTCGTATACGTTAATCGCCATGAATTCACAGTAAATACCGCCGTTTTGATCTGCCCATTTGTGTTGGTAGACATGAGGAAGAGTTCTGTATCGAGGAACTTAGGCGTCTTGAGACAATTTTCAAGCATTTACTGCTCTTCAGATCAGTGTACGTTGTCCATACGCGCACACACAGAAAAGCTTTTACCGCAAAATAGTTGTTTCAGTGTGTTATGATCGTCTGCTTAGTTGACACTTCATCATCATCGGTTCATATCATGCTTTCAGTCACCTTTCTCACACGTGTCGTGTAGCATGTTAACAAACGTAATTCGTACGCGGGGGTCCTGGACTCGAATCTCAGCAAATATGCTGCTATTGTAACTGTTGATGTCGCATTGTCCCTGTGTCTAAGCACCACAACAGGGAAACGTGCAAGGAGATAAGGAGGTAGCTGCAAGCAATCTGTTCTTCGGCGATAGATGGAAGACAGTGGGCAGTTTGAAGCTGCGCTAAATTTACTTAGGGGAAAGGAGGCTGGTTGGTCTTCGAGCAGGTCTGGTCGTTGTGAAGGAGGAAAGATAGCGTCTGCCTTTAACGCTACGGACTTACTGCATTCCTTGCAAGTCTCAAGATTACAGTCGTGGACTGTAGAACTTGAAGGTCTAACATTTCAAATACGACTTCAATGGCCGCGATTCTGAGACCTGTTCACCTCACGTTCAGTCGATTTCCCCCAAGAACCACTCGATTTATATAACATGTCACCACGCGTTAGAGTTAACCATAGGGTATTTTCAGTGGTCCAGTTATTTATCCTTGTTACCGTATTCTTGTTATTTCCTGTTTCATAAGAAAGGCGCCTTAATCAAATCGCGCAATTTACTGTTCAAAAGAATTGCAAGGCTTAACAACGCGGGCGCATTATTTAAAACGAGTTAAAATGAAGTGGGGTTTGGATCCTTTGGCACGATACTTATGTCAAGTTTAGGGAAAATCATTGAGCAACAACAGTATTTACATCTGCAATTGAAATAAGTGATAGTGGTAGTTATGCATACCATTTCACAGCATTACGCTCAGTGAATGTGTTTTTGAATTTCCTCTGGTTGCAATTTATCCCACTCCTTTTGCGAATTAAGCGATTTTGTTCTTTACAATTAGTTTTTCTGAATTTCTGCTTTCTGAAAACTTTAATTTCTCCATTAGTTTTCGCTCGGAAGGTAATAAATGTAAGTTGCATTACGTTTTCTGTGATCGGTGCGTCTGTTTCTTACGATGAACTTTTACGCTTTTCCAGTTGCCACGCAGGCAGTTTAGATACGGCTCAATGCCCTGATATGTTGATTCCTGTCATCGTGTTTTGTCGTGTGTAACTGGGGCAGGAGCAGGAGAGCAACCCACACAACAGTGTTGACATAAATGTAATCTGCGTAGGATTTTTATTGCCACCAAATACGCTATAATATTTACTCGAAATTTCTTGCTTATTTATGATTCTTAGGTTTTAACGACGTTAGTTTCAACTACAGAATTGCATAGCGACGCATGAGATGGTGCGATAGTTATGAACTGTTAATATGCCAGTATTTGTATTCCCACCGAGATTTGAACACGCTACACTTGATTCCTTACATGTGCAGTGTTTTTCGCCACACCAAGCTACTCAGTTTCTTACACAGGTATTTCTTTTCTTTTTACAAATTTACACGATTGCCATATTATTGTCAGTACGTCCGTGCAACTTCGAAACAGTTTGGCTGATTTCGACGAAATGTCTTGCGGTTCTGACAGTAAAAATTGTGGAATTCTTACTTGTTGTGAAGATAAAATCGAGCTTGGTGAGACTCGGTTTCTCACGTCCGTGAATATGAATGTGGCTGTCTTGAGATACTGATGGAGGCAGTAAGCGTGTCTGCAACGTCGGTTAGTTTCTACCTGACTGCACAGCGCAACATAGAAGACCACCGTCTTCAAAACTGAACTTTAGATCGATGTTATCAAAAAAATGTCGCGTCCTGTAAAGAACTGAACGTGCCATAAACATGAAGCGTGTTAAGACTTGCTACTTTAGCTAGAAATAGTTTTCAGATGGTAAATATTTAACGAAAATCAAAGACGTGATTTTTAAGTATTCAGCACGATATGTGTAGAGTAAACTTGGAAATAGCACACCGTCTTAAAATATTTATCCGCCATACCAGGTTGTGATATTGTGAGCTGTCAACTGGTGTATTACAACTCGTTCGTATCCAGTGTTTTTGTTAAATTGGAATGACTAATGAAGTCATTGATTGGATTATTAACTTGTAGTGGGACACTGAGGCTCCATACAAATCCGGAGTTGCATAAAGTCTGGGGACTTCGACAGAACTAATTTGAAATAAAAACACATATGACATACACACGGCGATGAAGATATCAAAAATATTAAACTCCCAATCACATTGAAAATATGTCATAATACCTTAACTGTTGCTGTATGTAATGTGATATTTTTAAAATAGGGCTGTATCATCGAAATTAGTGAACGAAACGAAATTTACATCCGATAGGCAACAAATAGATATTGTTTGTAAGTAATAGTGTTGCCCATTCCTTTCGAATACAGGAAACCCTTGTCCAAAGAGAATTATCTTAAACACGCAAATACACATGCGAACAATCCTTTGCGAGCGCGGAAAATTTGAACGTACGCAGTCTGCCAAATATGGCGTAGTAGTACACACCAACCCGTTGGTTACTATTTTTCCTCTCAGACACCCCTCATCATTCACGGTACGTAATTTACAGCAAAATATAGCAATTGAAATATTGTTATTTTCCATATGGTTTTATTGTGTTTCCGTATGTGTAGGGAGATTCATTTGTGTATGCGTAAAAATGAACGTAGTGCGCGGGGTGCTAATGGGAGACGACGTGGCCGGGTTCTCGTATCGCTGTTTAACACAAAACGCTTCAAGTTCGTCCAACGCGACGTTCTCGAGGAACGTAACCCCTGCGATGGAAGAGGGTTGATTGTGTTTTGATCAGCCAGAAATGTTGTCCCGCGCTTTTTTGGAATGTAGCCTCGTGATTGGCCGGGTTTACGCTCTGACTGCAGGCGATCGCACATTCCTGGGTCTTCTGCAGCATTCAATATGGCGGTACCTGAGCTCAGTGTGATGGACTTGGATGTGTGTTATCGTGTTTACTTATTAGGATTCGTGCTGTTCACGGCAGTGTTCGACGCACCAGGTAATAATAATCTTGTTGTGGTTGCATGTTTTTGTAAATGAGTTCCAAATTATGTGAAATTATATCTATGCAAGAGTGATACTTGTTTTCAAGATAATATACAGTCTCCATGTTATTATGTCAATACCTGCTTATGGTTAGGCCGAAGGACAGAACTGTTTGTTGATATTGCCTGTGTACTATTGCAGAATTTGTTGACGTTGTGAGCATAATTTTCGAAATAGTCACCTGTGCGACGTACGGCGTGTTTATGTACTGAAGTGGGAATGTATAGCAAGTGTAAAAAATACATATTTTTCTTTATGTACGCTAGCATATGAGTTCGATATAATATTTATATCCTTGATTGGAAGTTGTAGGCCACATTAAATACTGACTGCGCAAGACTTTTATTCTGAATTAATATTTTCATTTCAATCTTTTACTCTTTATCGAAAGTTGTTGGAGCGATAAATTAGATGTACACAATTTTTTTAGGTAACCTCAAGAAAAGAGCAACTTGGAAGACCTAAGCATAGCTGGGAGGGTGGCATTAAAACGGCCCTTAGAAGGGTGTGAAGGGCGTGGACTGGATTGAGCTGCCTCAGAATAGTGCACAGTTGGGGGCTTTTAAGAACTGGCGATGGACCTTTGTAATCCATAATGCAAGGAACTCGTTTAGTATTTTTTTAAAGAAATTGTACAGTGCCAGTGACTTTGTATCAATATGGCGAGAAATATAAGGGATTATGATAAGACTTGGTATAGGCTTCATGAAGGGGTTAGGTGTAACATCTTAACTGATTGATTTGTTGTTGAGGATAAAATTGTTTGATTCATATGTTCGAAATCGTAATAATTTGAACAGTGCTAGTCTAAGTTCGTGGGAGAAATGGTTATGATACTTTCACAGTTTAACTTCTACGTACTCTCCGTTATGAATACCCCAGGCATCTTGAAGTGTTAGATTATAATGCTTGCCGGAACAAGAATAATAAGGAGCTTTGAGGTCTTATGTTTTCGATTTTTAGACACCCCTCCACGACCCCCGAAAACAGGTTAATTTTTTTGCAGAATCTTTTTTAACCTCTTACAGGATTTGCTCTCGAAGAACCGTAAATTAGGTGTGTGATTTTAATTGGTGTTAATTGTGTGGAGTGATGGGGAAAGGATCTTGTGGTTCGGCTATGAGGAAGCTAGTCTTAGGTGCCGTTCGTACATAACATAAAACCAAGAGCGGATGTTCTGTTGCAGTGCAACCGGAAGTGGGCCAAAGTATCAATTAACGTCTTTCCTTCTTAACACAGCAGACCATATTTTGACTGGGCATTTGGCCTCTTAGGTAGCGTTTGTAAGGAAGTCTCCGATCCTGCAGTAATTTCATATTACCTTGCAGAGATTCGCATTGCTCTAAATGTAGTTGGATCCGACAGCGTTCTTCATTTTCAGTAAACGCAATAATTTTTTATTTTGTATTTTAATGAAAGATTCCCTGTTTAATAATGGGATTAATATGAGGCATTTTTGCATGTTATGATGAGTACGACTGTGGAATGTATCTTGGTACGTTGGTAGAAAGTTATCTGCGAACTGTGGACAGCAACTTACAAAATCAGGAAGCAGAACGGTGATTTGGTATACCAGAAAAATGAACGCCATTAGAGAAATTAAAAAATCACAAATGCCTTTGGCGAGGGAATATCGTTTCACTTGTCAACCGTGATTTTCACATGTGGCCGACGAATTTAACTGTAGACAATGTCATTAATATTCAAGACCGGATTTAACTTCCTCTGTCACAATAGCATATTTTACTTGTCTCATATATTGTTTTCCCACCTAAACATTTTTTTAAGATTCAGTTTTGTTATCCTCCAATATATACTTTTCGTTCTGTCAAGTGGTTGCCGCGCACGCTTGTGTGTGTATGTATTGTTCTCACGAAAGATTAAAAACTCTTGGGATTTAGGACGTTTCACAATGAGAAACATAGATTCTTACAGCGTACCAAGTATTGTTACGCCAGTTAAAACCAGTGACGACTGGAGCTGGAATGGAGAAACAAAACTTGTACACAGAGGTTTTGGAGGAAAAGCTTATACGAATAACCATATTGTTATCAGATATATCTGCTTTTATTTTGTTTAATTTATAATAGTATTGTTTAAGTCAGCGCATCATTGACACGAACACTGGGCAGATATACTACAAGTAGGCTCATAATAACTATAATAGCGCTCTTGCTGAAATTCCGGTAGGTTATTTCATGTTAGAAGGTCAATTACAACGACTTGCTAAGCAACACCTTATTTTTGGGAATTCGTACACTGTAAAATGAGCGTGTTCGCCTGCAAGGAAAGATTAGTGTTATATATGTAGTTCGTCTGGTTTTGCAGCAATATATTTATATCTTCAGTAAACAAACATTTAGACCAGAGGTATTAAATCGCAAAGAATGCATTTGGAAGATGTGTCTAGGTCTGAAGATTACTGTCTTCTGGGTTGCTGCGTAGATGTTTACCGACATTTCGGAGGTCCTTGCTGCCTCCATCGCCCTGATGATGGAGGCAGCAAGGACCTCTGAAACGTCGGTAAACATCTACGCAGCAACCCAGAAGACAGCAATCTTCAGACTCACCGTCGTGAAAACATCAAATTCTGCGTGTCTAGGTCTACCGAACGTAGTGCAGCTTTCCACTCTGTTGTTAACAGGGTTTCGAAGAATGATGTAGTGGTTTGGTATTTATGTAAATTTTATATTAATTTTCATAGCGTTGTTATACTGACAGACGAACGTTTATTTTATCGTTGTAGGGATGTGTTGAATGCGTGTACAGTTGGGTTCCGTAACACGGGAACAACTTGTATTGATTTATCCTACTTGAACAAAGAAAAGTCCCCAACTGAACCACTACGAAGTATGAGTGAGCACAAAAGGTCAGTAGACCGAAGGGAGCTGTGTGAGAGAGAACCCCCATCCAAGCGTATTCCCATGAGGTTGTGAGGATTCAGGAAGATGGCTGGCTGTCTGTCTTCTGGCGCAACACCCCAGAAGCAGTCATCCTAATACTCGCTGTCATGACAGCATGAAATCTCACCTTATGCGCCGTGTAGACGGTAGAATACGAAGATGCTACTATCATTGAAATCAACACATGTGTAAAAGTTTACCGCCTCTCAAATGTTGTCTGTATCATTCAACCGAAAGAATTTAATTAAAATTAAGGAACGTATGGGAATAGCGAAGAATAACCACTGTATGTTGTTTTGTAAAGCCATGTCTCCATGTTCTAGTGACATGAATACGTACATAATGTTTTCTCGGTAAGTCAGAAGTTTTGAATGTGTAGGTACTTCAGCAGATAAGTTTAAAATGTCAAATTCAAAGTTGTTAAAACACTAAAGGACAGTTTAACTTGCTTTAATAAAATGTTTATTTGCAGAAATTATTGTTCTTATTTTAGAAAACTGTGGTAAGGTACGGTACAATTTTTTTCTTTAGTTTTTATACCTTTGTTGTTCCGGTAAACTGGCACAGGCCTGCTTGTAAGTAAAATAAGTTGCTTTGTTATTTATTTTAGGTGTTTTTTACATGTAGCGACTAGTAATAAAATAAGAAACGTTTTATAGGCATGTAAATTGTGCGTGTCACGTCTGTCAGCTCCAGATATCTGTATTGGATTTTATTACATTTTGTATGAGAGATTCTTAGAAGCCTTAGCGATAAAATATTAATTTGTTTGTTAGGTGTGTCACTAAGGCTATATGAAGTGAAAAATGTATTTTGGGCAAAATTTAAATATTCTATATCATAATAGATTGCAAAATTTGACTTGAGTCTGAATTTCAAAATTTATAAGCAAGTAAAGAAACTCTGCAGTAGACATGCTTTGCTAAAACATAATAAAGAATGCTTTAATAACTTTTACAGTTTGTGAGGTCAACATAATTTAGAATGCTTTTTTATAAATTCAGAACATTGCCACAGAAAGTAATTTGTTTTGGAGTAAAAGAGTCTCCTTGTTGCATCAGGCTTTAATTTTTGCCAAGAATTCTGATAAAAATATTTTAGTTACAGTTGTATATTCATACAGATTTGAATAAAACTGCAATAATTAAAGAAGTTTTCTTGGAAGAACCCTAGCATTAGTTTGTCATTCACTGCTGTTGTCATCATTTATTACATCAGATTCTGGGTTGTTCATTGGGGCTGATTGAATTTGTTGATGATACCGAACTCACATTGTCACTTGGTGCTAGAATGAGGTAAGTTTGGAGTTGTCTCGTTCTTGCTCGGGACATTGTTAGAAGATGCGCGTAGTCACAGTATACAGATTATCTGCTACACCATTAATGGGGCAAATGTCGTTCTTGCACCAAATGATTCAGATTATTTTTTAGTGTCTGGAGATATGCCATATGGTCTATTTTGTGCGAAAAGATTGGAATTACCCCTGTGTGCAGAAAGGCCTTCAGTTGTTTAAAGGGATTATGGTATTATATGTCTGAAATAAATAATCACCTTTTTATCTCCCTAGTATGAATAGGTTTTGAAATGTGGGTGTAATTCTATTACTGTTCAGGTCAATTACTGTTTTTTCATTCCTTATGTTAAACTTATACTTACTGCATTCTCTGCTCTAAAACTTGTTTTCTGTTAACAAATCTCTTTTGCATCGCCTTTCTTCCACTCAAATTTGTCTTTCATTCCACACTTACCTCTTTCTGCAGTACCAAAAATAAGAATGACATTTTTCTTTGTGGAATCAGCATCCATATCAAGTTATCAGCTCTTTTCCTCACAATCCTGTTATCATTCATAGGTCTATGAGATATTACTCTCTTTTGCAGATAAGTTCGTATTTATTTAAGATGGAAATTTTGTTTCTGGTATGAATGGGTATCTGTTAAAACACATTTGTATTGGAGTTAAATTCTTATCGAATTTTACTCTGAGTCCAGTGAAGTTCTGGGCCAGACTCAAACTGAGGACAGAGGTTGTGGCAGCATGCTGTTTCATGCCTCAGTGATGATTCTAGTAGGTTTGCAAGTTTTAGACCTCTGCCCCAAATGGAGGTGAGTTGTCATCTTTGTGTTTAGTCAATTCAGTGTTGGGATGCAGCCCATCTACCTATTTGTTGGATCAGATGGGTCGCAGAGCTGATATGGGTGTGGTGGATTGCAGTATGTCATTTTCAGTATATAAATTATTCTCAGGAGATTTATAAAATCCAGCCTATATTAATTACTTTCCAGAAGGAGAACAGTTACCTGATTGGTCTTTCTTTTTAAGCAATTATCACTTCTTAATTTGTTTTTTATGGATGGAATGTTAAAATGGCTGATAGATATGAATGAAATAGAAGAAATATGTAACTTTGATTTTCTCAGCTGCTGGGATGTTTGCCCAACTTTATAAAAGTTGTCCAAAAAATGATTAGAGGCCCTGCTGTTCTTTAACATATCAAAGCAAATATATACATTTTTTGCATTACACATGGGAAAGCTAGGGTTGGTACAGAGACATTTGGAATAAATCTTGTAGCTGCCCAGCAGTTCTCTTTTTCAGGTTTCTCTCTGGAAAAGCTGACTAAGAGGGCAATGCACTTTGGATATCCACTTTGTAACAACTTTTGCTCCAATTGGCTGAGTTATGTAAAATTCTTTTCAAAAAACAGTTTTCCCAGTGCCACTCTTTTGACACTGTGTGTTTGTGTATGTGTGTGTGTATATATATATATATATATATATATATATATATATATAGACTACTTTTACATTTGCAAGATATTTTTATTCCTTGTGTAAACCAGTCATTCATTTTGTGCATACTTTTTTATTTAACTGGAAACTAGTTAGGTGATCATTACCTTGTTTGTATAATGAATATTATATTAGTAATAGTAGTAAGCCTTCTGATATATTAGAGTATAGCACCGCTACTCTGACCAATTACCATTAATGACCTTGACCATAAGCATCATGAACTGCCATGGAAATCTTAAGTCTCAGCTTATTCTATTTTGCAGAGGGTCCATTGGTTAGAATGTCTGTATCAAAGTGGAAAGTTCCCTTTCAAAGGATCTATTCTGAAAGTTATCAATTTGGTTATTGTCTGCCAGAGTTTAAGAGGATCTGCCCCTCTGTGGTAAGGTACTCGGTCTCACTCTTAAAGCCGATCCTGAGTAACGTGAAGTAAAGTGATATCTTGTCTATGTAACATATACCACCGATGTTGGCAGAACATTTTTTGCTACACGACCCAATTATGGCAGCTGTGGATACTGCCGAATGTGACATAACAAGTGAAATCAGTAAATTTAAGTGATACAAATTAAGAATTTTGTTCATATATACCTGTCACATTTATAGCTTAACATATTTTTCATCCTTTTTTCTAGGTTGTTTTGGTCTGATAGTGCTGCCGCAGGATGTAGTGGGTGAAGAGGGGCGGGCATCTTTGTTCCCGTTCCGTAATAGCCTGTTGTACCGCCAGCTTATGTCATCTGTCGGTGACCAGTACAGAGCTGGCAAGAGCCAGGTTGCAGATCACAGTTCATCAGAAACACCAGGTATGTGTAGATGTCTTTTACTATTTTCTGGTAACTTATATTGAATGAAGCAATAAAAGCAATCTTGGTCGAAAGATAATCTCATCTGAATCTCATCAATTCATGAGGAAGTATTACTGCTCTTAAAAATAATATAATAAAAGATTTATACTTGTCAACTTTCAAGTTAATCAGAGTTTGGAGTTTTATCCTTTCACCTGAAGGCAGAAGCAGAACCAACTTCCGAAACATTGCAGTTTTAATAACGCTTAGATGATGGATGGATATATATATATAAATAAAACAACAACAACAACACACACACACACACAAGTTTAATTGGGTTGGATATTCAGTTAATAATGATGCTGTAGCAGCTGTTAAGGTTATGTAGTGTGTCAAATGAAATTTGGAAGAATGATGAATTGAAAGGGATGTGAGAAAAAGTGGTTGTGGCCTGTTTTAAGGCAATTTCCTGACATTTTTATTAAAGAACTGTGGGAAGTTAGGTAGCCGGTCATCAGCTGTGATCTGAATTACTTATCTCCCAAACATGAATTATACATGTTACTACTGTTGTCATTATCTTTGATACTTAATGCTTATCTGAACAGTAGATTATAGGAGGGTCCATATCTATAAGATTAGAACTGATAAAATTCACTAACTGTGGTGTCTGTTCTTTGCCCACGTTTCTCTTAAAATAAATTATGTTGAAATAATCTTTAACAATAAATTACGTCATCAACAATGTCAACTATAAACAAAATCGGCATTGTTGTGGAACACAACAATGCCGAGTAAACAAATAACGCTTCACAACAAAGAAATCAAAAACTATCAAGCCAGTCGCATTATCACTGCTCCAGAAGCAGCACATCGCCTCCGAACAGCGACATAAAACTATTTAAGAAATGAAGGAAAGTGAAAGAAGACGTTGCCAACACCAAAAAGGTAATCTGATACTAATAATAATATTCAACCAAAAAGAAACTAAATTAACCCCCCGAAGGGGGTTACTTTAGTGCCTTACTCAAGATTTTAAAACACAGTTGAACAACCCTCCCCAAAACGTGGGTTGTTCAAGTGTTTAACCCGCATTCGGGGGACTTAGTTTAGAGTCTTACTCAAGATTTTAAAACGTCTGACTGACCTAGAAAAGTTGTCCTCTGTACTACGACGTAAAAACTACAACATCAGACATATTTAAGAAATAAAGAGAAGCGAAGGAAGTCTTACATTGATAAACTTGGAAAAAACGTATTCAATAAGAACAGAAGGGAAAAAAAGCAGACGAAGATTTGTAAGGGTGGGGTTGGACGTAGAAAGTTGAGTGACCAAGAACAATTGGCCTCTGAACAGCGACGTAAAGAACTACAACATCTGACATATTTAAGAAATAAAGAAAAGCGAAAGAAGAATTACATCGATAAACGTAGAAAAACGTATTCAAAAAGAACAGAAGGGAAAAAAAGCAGACGAAGATTTGTAAGGGTGGGGTTGGACGTAGAAAGTTGAGTGACCAAGAACAATTGGCCTCTGAACAGCGACGTAAAGAACTACAACATCTGACATATTTAAGAAATAAAGAAAAGCGATAGAAGAATTACATCGATAAACGTAGAAAAACGTATTCAATAAGAACAGAAGGGAAAAAAAGCAGACGAAGATTTGTAAGGGTGGGGTTGGACGTAGAAAGTTGAGTGACCAAGAACAATTGGCCTCTGAATAACGACGTAAAGAACTACATCATCAGACATATTTAAGAAATAAAGAAAAGCGAAAGAAGAATTACATCGATAAACGAGACCATATTAACGACATTTGTAGAAAAACAGACGAAGATTTGCAAGGGTGGGATTGGACGTAGAAAGTTGACTGACCAAGAACAGTGGGTCTCTGAACAGCGACGTAAAGAACTAATCCATCAAACCTATTTAATAAATAAAGAAAAACGAAGGGAGAGTTACATTGATAAACATAGAAAAACGTATACAACAAGAACAGAAGAGAAAAAAAGAAAAAGAAAAAAACAGACGAAGATTAGCAAAGGTGTTGCTGGACGTAGAAAGTTGACTGACCAAGAACAGATGGCCACTGAACAGCGACGTAAAGAACTAAAACATCAGAACTATTCAACAAAAAACAGAATAGAAAAAAAGAAGACTTGCAAGGGTGGGTTTGGACGTAGAAAGTTGACTAACCAAGAACTGTTGGCCTCTGATCAGCGACGTAAAGAAGTAAAATATCAGATTACAAGAAGCGCTCCGAAAGGATTAGCCATCGTTGTCAAAAAATGACGTCATCAACAATATCACCTTATATTTGTTTATACACGGGGGTTAGTTTAGTGTCTTACTCAAGATTTTAAAACGCAACCAACCCCCTTCGGGGGGTTTGTCAAGTGTTTAAACCCCCCATTCGGGGGGGGGGGGGGTTAGTTTAGTTTCTTACTCAGGGGTTAAAACACTTGAATGAGACACTAAACTAACTCCCATTTGGGACTAACCAAGGTTGGTTGCGTTTTACAAACTTGACCACCCCCCCTAGGAGCTCTGAAAGGAGCGCCCTGCTCTAGTATTATAAAAATTTGTGATTCCTCGTCGTCAATAAATTATGTCATCAACAATGTCAACAGATATTTGTTTACTCGGCATTGTTGTGGAACACAACAATGCCGAGTACAACACAACAATGCAGAGTAAACAAATAACGCTTCACAACAAAGAAATCAAAAACTATCAACCCAGTTGCATTATCACTGCTCCAGAAGCAGCACATCGCATTCTTGAATATTGACTGACACTTGGCCTAAAACATCAGAAAAGTGAAAGAAGAAGTTATCGAGTATTTGAAGTACCAACTCCTACAAGGTAAACTGATACTCATTCGATATATTACGATTACGAAAGTATTATTTAAACTGACTTTTGATCGATTTTAAGACGAAGATTTGCAGGGGTGGGGCTGGACGTAAGTAGTTGACTGAACAAGAACTGTTAGTCTCTGAACAGCGACGTAAAGAACTACAACATCAGACATATTTAAGAAATAAAGAAAAGCGAAGTAAAACTTACATTGATAAACGTAGAAAAACTTATTCAATAAGAACCGAAGGGGAAAAAAGCAGACGAAGATTTGTAAGTGTGGGGTTGGACGTAGAAAGTTGAGTGACCAAGAACAATTGGCCTCTGAACAGCGACGTAAAGAATTACAACATCAGACCTACTTAACAAGTAAAGAAAAGCGAAGGGAGATTTACATTGATAAACGTAGAAAATCTAATTCAGCAAGAACAGAAGAACAAAAAACAAACAAACGATAATTTGCAAGGGTGGGGTTGGACGTAGATAGATGACTGACCAAGAAAATTGGCCTCTGAATAGCGATGTAAAGAACTAAAACATCAGACGTACTTAACAAATAAAGAAAGCGAAGGGAGACCTATATTGATAAAACGTATTTAACAAGAACACAAGAACAAAAAATCAGACGAAGATTTGAAAGGGTGGGGTTGGACGTAGATAGTTGACTGACCAAGAACTGTTGACCTCTGAACAGCGACGTAAAGAACTAAAACATCAGAACTATTTAACAAATAAAGAAAAGCTAAGGAAGACATACATTGATAAACGTAGAAAAACTTATTCACCAAGAGTAGAAGAGAAAAAACGAAGATATGTATGGATTGGGTTGGACGTAGAAAGTTGGCTGACCAAGATCAGTTGGCAAGTGAACAGCGAGGTAAAGAACTAAAACATCAGAACTATTTAACAAATGAAGGAAAGCGAAGTAAGACTTACATTGATAAAAGTAGAAAAACGTATTCAACAAAAACAGAAGGAAAAAAATAAGACGAAGATTTGAAAGGGTGGGGTTGGACGTAGACAGCTGACATACCAAGAACAGTTGGCCTCTGAACAGCGACATAAAGAAGTAAAAAAATTGTCAGTGGAACCATGGTTCCGGAGAATTTGACGTAAATACGTCTATACAGAAAGGAAGTTTATATATTGGCTTTATTCTAAAAATTTTCTTTGTACCTGCTTTACAATTGAGTAAAGTTTGATTAAGACATTGCTTATTTAACTTGAATTAGTAAGGCTTCAGATGGGTCTGGGATAGATGAATGTAATGTAAAGTAATGTAAGGTAAGGTAAGGTAAGGTAATATAATGTAATGTAAGATAATGTAATGTAATGTAAGGTAAGGTAATGTAATGTAAGGTAAGGTAATTTAATGTAATGTAAGGTAACGTAATGTAATGTAAGGTAAGGTAAGGTAAGGTAAGGTAATGTAATGTAATGTAAGGTAAGGTAATGTAATGTAATGTATGGTAAGATAATGTAAGGTAAGGTAATGTAAGGTAAGGTAAGGTAATGTAAGGTAATGTAAGGTAAGGTAATGTAAGGTAATGTAAGGTAAGGTAAGGTAAGGTAAGGTAAGGTAAGGTAAGGTAATGTAAGGTAACTATGTAGGTAACCATTGTTGTTTATTTGTTGATGAACACATGGCGTTTCCAAGGTAACATAACAATGAAGTTACACTTTTTCATTTCCCAGGTAACATAACAATGAAGTTTGACGTTTCCTGGGTAACATAACAATGAAGTTACAAATTTTCGTTTCCCTTTTTTCGTTACATTTTTGCCGAATGACACTGACCCTAAAATATAGACGTATTTACGTCAAAATCAGATTAGAGAAAGTGCTCCGAATAAGACACTAAATTAACACCCCGAAGGGGGATAGTTCAGTGTCTTACTCAAGATTTTAAAACGCATCCAACCCCCCGAAGGGGGAGTTAGTCAAGTGTTTTAACCCGCCCATTCGGGGCTGAGAGTTAGTTTACTTTCTTACTCAAGGGTTAAAACACTAGAATGAGACATAAACTAACCCTTCCGAAGGGGGGTTAGTTTAGTGTCTTACTCAAGAATTTAAAACGCAACCCCCCCCCCTGAGGGGGGGGTTCGTCAAGTATTTTAACCACCATTCGGGGGGTTGTTTAGTTTCTTACTCAAGGGTTAAAACACTTGAATGAGACACTAAACTAACCCTTCCGAAGGGGGTTAGTTTAGTGTCTTACTCAAGATTTTAAAACGCAACAAACCCCCTTCAAGTGTTTAAACCCCCATTCGGGGGGTTAGTTTAGTTTCTTACTCAGGGGTTAAAACACTTGAATGAGTCACTAAACTACCCCCGAAGGGGAGTTAGTTTAGCGTGTTACTTAAGATTTCAAAACGCAACTAACCCCCCCGAAGGGGGGTTGTCAAGTGTTTTAACCCCCATTCGGGTGGGTTAGTTTAGTTTCTTACTCAAGGGCTAAAACACTTGAATGAGACACTAAACTACCCCCTCCCCGAAGGGGAGGTTAGTTTAGTGTCTTACTAAAGAATTTAAAACACAACTAACCCCCCGAAGGGGGGGTTGTCAAGTGTTTTAACCCCCCATTCGGGTGGGTTAGTTTAGTTTCTTACTTAAGGGCTAAAACACTTGAATGAGACACTAAACCCCCCCCCCCCCAAGGGGAGGTTAGTTTAGTGTCTTACTAAAGATTTTGAAAAGCAACTAACCCCTCCGAGGGGGGGTTGTCAAGTGTTTTAACCCCCCATTCGGGTGGGTTAGTTTAGTTTCTTACTCAAGATTTTAAAACGCAACCAACCCCCCCCAAAGGGGGGGTGGTCAAGTGTTTAAACCCCCCATTCGAGCGGTTAGTTTAGTTTCTTACACAAGGTTGGTGGCGTTTTACAAACTTGAGCAACCCTCCCTAGGAGCTCCGAAAGGAGCGCCCTGCTCTAGTATTTAAAAATTCAGCCCATACTGCAAAAAAAAATACTACACTAAGAAAGAAACACAAAGTAATAATTATTTTAATTAATTTATAGTTCTAAAATTAAAGAATATGGCATCATAGGTCATTCTCTCCCTCTCTTTTCTGTCACAGCACTAGGTCTTGTAAATACAGTATATGATTACCAAGTGACAAAACAGTGATGGATAATGTTTTTGGCATATCTTACATCATCTCATAACATCCAGTCAGATGGGCTGGAAGGAAATGGACACAGAAGGATTTCATGTTAAACATGAGTTATGTTAGAAATAAACTGTATTTTGAGAAAGACCCAGGCGAAGAATGGGTGCTTAGCTGATACTGGATAAAATAAGATGTTCATTAATAATTTTTCATGTATTTCGGTCCTTGGGTGTACATTGGATAAATTTAAATGTTTCTTCCACTGAATTCAATTCATTGCAATATTGCATTATGTGAAATTACATATTCTTTCAGATGATGCAGCAGAGATGGCACCAAATAAAGAAATGGACACTGTTGCTATGCCAACACAGAGGCCGCTGAATGGTGCGGCAGCAAGGCAGGATGAGGTGGTGGTTACATGGAATGCAGGCTGCTGGACTGACTGGCAGCTTCCTGTCTTGGTTGTACTATTTGCTGGTCTTGGAGTTCTAGCTGTGATATTTGTGGTAAATATTGTCATAAGAGTACACAAGTTTTCTCCTGAATCTGTATGGTTCCATTAACTCTGTTGTATAGATAGAAAACTTTTTTTGACATCTTCTTGGGCTAATCTCCTAATGATTATGGTTAATGGACAGTTCATGTCTTTGTTATGTTTACTGGCACATGTGGTTTTGTACATTAATTTATAATCCTAGAATTTTTCTATGTCTCTCAGTTACTCAGTCATTGAGATGGAAGTGGTGTTTATGATTGGTTATGTCTCTTCTTACCTGAAATGAAACCAGAATATGGAGAAATGGTTTTCTATTGTCAAATACTGTGCCTGCCTTTGGTGAGGGAATCATCACTACAGTAAACTCTGTTATCCAAGTTAACGAGGAGGAGAAAACACATTACTGATCTAAAACCAAGTATTTTGTCACAAATTTACCTTTTTTTTAACTGATATTTATTTTAAGAAATAATTTCTGTGAACTATTTAGACTCTTCCGCATGGCAGTTAAGATTTTCCTGGCAATTGTAATGTCAGTGCATTTGAACCCTCTCTGGCTCCTGTAGTCTAGTAGATTGTCAACACACTGTATTGCCGAGTATTCCAGGGAGACATTAAGTGGGGAAAATAACTGTAATGTTATATCTTATTCATCAAATTATATCAAGTTATGCAATATGTACTATCATTGATGCAGATTCTGCTATGGCTGAAAAATCAAATGCTGTCATCATCAAGGTTGAAAGATGTAGAGCCTGCTAGTGTGGCCACAAAGTCGTGCACTCCCTCAGGGACAGGAGTAGAAGCTCAGTGGATCTTTCATCCTGTGATGAAACCTCCGTTAGAGTCTGTAGATTCATCAGGTGTGCAGCCACAGCAACCTGAACATGCCACCCTGCCAGAGGTGATGTCAGCAACTGAAGGAAAGAAAGCTGAACCCATAAGAATTAAGGCAAAAGGACTCCTAGAACGACGAGGATCCAGCGCTAGCTTAACAATAGACCTGCATCCAGGAAGTCTGGAAAACCTAGCAACAGTTGTGACACCAACCAGAGAATGGTAAGGGAAATAGTTAAGAAAACAGGAGTTTTGTGGGATTAGTCAAGGTACTTGAAACTCTCAAACTGAACCAGAGTTAACTGCATTATGCTGAATTGTGTCATGACTTGTATTTGTCTCTTCGATAAAACGTAATTATCCTTCTAGTTGTTTAAGTTGAAGGGTTATTATTGTTGATATTAAAGTACATCATTGGACTCATGATCCTGAGTCAGTTCTGTCACTCCTCTTTCTCATAATCTGTCTCCCTAAGATCTAACATAATGATTTCCACCCATTTCCTTACTCTTTCAGGAATTTATTTTCCAGAAAATTTGCCTACCACAATTCTGTATGCTTCCACCCCTTTCATGGTTATGGCTACACGTCCAGCCCATTGCAATATCTTTCATTTCAGTTCTGTAACAATACCAGTTCACCTTTATAATAATGAAGTTTGTCATTATGTAGTATCCTAAATTTCTGCCACCATATTAAGATAGTTTATTTGACTGTTGTCAAGCACTTAAATAAATGAATTGAATTGAATTTATAAGTGCAAGTGGAATCAGGACTTCATTAAAATACTAAAATATTTTGTCTTAAAAAGTATATGAAATATGGAACAGTCTTTCATAATGCTGGGTTCCTTGGCTGTATACATATTTGTTCACAGAATTTTAACATTTGAATAAACTGATGATATTGGCTGTGGCAGTAATTTTAAAATATGTGTCTTGGTAAGTGTTGTCTACATTTCAAAACTTTTGGATGTGAAATTGTACAGTTTGAAGAATCTCTTGGATAGTTAGACATCGTCCTCTCAACTTGAAAGCTCGTGTTTAATTTTAGTGTGGTTTCTGGTGGGAAAAGTGGACATTCTGTATAATCCAGTTGCTTTGATTTTTGTTTCTGCTAGTCATAATCCCACAAATGCTCCACACTCTTTACTTTTATTACTGTAATTGTTCAAGAACTGCATATTGTGGAGTTACATTTTAACTAATGAACTACTAATTCCAATATTGTTTCAGTTTTGTATGGGGCAGTCAGCAGTGGTAACAAATAAACGTTTCAACCCTATATGAGTCTCCATTAAGTTTTTTCATTATTATTTCAATATGTAAACGTTGGATGAGTTGAATTCTATGGTAGCTAAGATTATGTATTTTATGAAAGAACCTAACCGGAATGTAAGAAGAATTACTTGAAACGCATCAGATTGATAACACAATGGACTTCGTTACAATAATATTAATTTAGTGCTTTGAATTACAGTACAGCCGAAGAGTACTTGTTGTCTGCTGGAAATGTTCTGAGTCGGGGCCAGTTACGTTCTTGTCTGCGTGATGCTCGGATACTTCATCGGGAGTTCTGGGATTTGCCATCTAATCATCCTGAGAAAGCAGAAGTTGCTGGCAGTGGTACAAAAAATCGTTACCGCTCTATATTGCCCAATGAGAGGTCAAGGGTCAGATTACCGGTTGGTAAAGAGGACCTCTTGGCAGGATACATTAATGCCAACTATGTCAGAGTAAGTGCAAGTAACGTGGAAAACAATGTACTACTTAATGTTTTTTGCACACTTCATGCACTGTTACTGCAGAATAGAAATGTTTGTTCAATTCTTTCAATCCCATTGTAAGTATATGTACCACCTCCTTTAAAAACCTATAACCGTATTTTGCTCAGAATGTAATTATGGGCTTTGGATTCTCAGAGTAACAGTGATTATCCCAAAACAACGGTAACCAATTGATCTTGGAGACATGTTGTGTTTTCTCTGAGGTAAGAAATGAGGCTTTAAACATTATTTATTTAGGTCATGGCTGGCTTCATGTGGTTAAAAATTATTTCCTAGTGATGGGGAAGTGTGTTTATCTCAGAAAACATGTGTTATGTTACAGATTTAAAATATGTAATTTAGTTTGAGAAAATTCTAAAACAATGTTTCAGGGCTATGATGGAGAAGAAAGAGCATATATTGCAACTCAGGGGCCTCTGCCACATACCATATCTGACTTTTGGACAATGGTTTGGGCTGAACACCCTCCTGCCATTGTGATGATCACAAAGTTATTGGAGAAGGGCCGACCGAAATGTGAAGCCTACTTTCCACATGGTGAACCAGGATCATGTGAAGCTTCAGCAAGCTATGGGGATGTAACAGTTACAGTACAGAGTCTGACTCACAGAGACGGCTATACAATACGGGAACTGCGAGTTCAGGTGAGTTTCAGTTTTGATTTACTTTCATTTTATCATACATAAGTAGATATACGAATTGTCAAGCTTACACACATTTCTGTCAGTTGTATTGCTGTAATGTATATTTTAAATAATTTTAACATAAACTTTTAGGTTATTAAACTGCAAAACTACTTTCATTTAAATTCTATGCATTTATACATCCATTTCAGAGTAGAATAAATGTTACAGCAGTGAGTTTAATTTTAAACATGCCAGTTGACACTTTATTGTAAAACTGAATACCAGTGTTCCCAAAATATTTTATTTTACCAAATTTAGTACTTAATGTTTTGCAGTAATATGGAATTTAATGTATCAGGAATACATATTGGTGAAATGTCTGAAGGAATGAACATGTCATAATGTTCCAAACCAGTTTGTGGTTGTGCTGTTTGTAGCTTCTTGCTTTACTGTGCAGAATATTGCAAAGAATTTTGTAAGGACCTGTCTGTAAGTTACACAAGTTGTGATAATTAACTAACTAGATGGCTTAGGGAACCTGAAGGTTCATCACCAAATTAACCAAAGCCCCCCACTGGTCCCTGTCCTGGGCCAGCAAAATCCAATCGCCTTCAACTCCTATCTCCCATAGATCCTGCTTAATATTATCCTCCCATCTACGTCTTGGTCTCCCCAGTGGTCTCTTTCTAGAAGGCTTCCCAACCAATACCTGGTTCACACCTTTTTCCATATACATGCATGCCAGATGCCCTGCCCATCACATTCTTCTTGACTTGACACCCTGAAAATATTGGGGGGGGGGGGGGGGGGTAGTAGAAATTTTTAAGTTCATCAATATGCAGTTTTCTCGAAACCCCATCATCTTCTCTCCTAGGCCCAAAACAAGTTGGGATGGCAGTAAGAAATTAAAATTATGTTCATAATGAAATTAAGAGCAGATTAAATTTGTGAAGTAGTAGTTGTCATGTAGTTAAATTCTTTTCATATGTATTACCTTGAGGGCTCCAGCTTAGGAATTATATAGCCAAACCCATGTGCATTATAAATTCTTGCATCAAACATCTCCTTGATAAGGAAAGAAAACATGGAAGCTGATGAGGTCAATGAAAGTGAAAGATGAAGATTTACTTGTGCCCAAACACTACATTGTGATGGCTCCTTGATGGTAGATGGAGTTGAGTGATCAGCTTCATGCTCTGGCTGTTCTAGGATGACTTCAAGTTTAGTTTTCTTTCTTTAAGGTTTTGACATGAATAATAAGTGCAGCAATGTTGTGTTTTGTTGTGTTCCATTTTACAATTTTTAAGAATAATTGGGAGACTATGTAATTTACTGCTGTAATTATTTTTTTACAGAGGGGCAGTGAGAAATTTAACCTTGTGCATTTTTGGTATGACACATGGCCCGATCATAAGACTCCACCCAGTGCTCGGTCACTTGTAGCAATGGCTCGTGAAGTGGAAGCAATTCGTACCAGTACTCATAGGTAAGGGTACCAGATTAAAGATAAAAGCAGATAATGTTTGAGAAGAAATACATGCAGGATATATCCAAAGGCAAATGAAATAAAACATTTATACTTATTTCTTAATCTGTTTAATGAATCTTTTGTAGTTGCATGTGATATATAGCATTGAATAAAAGGATGATTATGGCTAATGAATTGGAAAGAATGTGAAAGAAAGCAGTTATGATTTTTTTAACCATTGTACCCTACATTAGGTCTTGCCCCATGGTATTTAATTACAGTTAGCTTTGTGATTTCTTTTGTTTGTTTGGTTGTTTAAATTTGATGAATGTTGATAGATTTGGAGCTGTCTGCTAGTCTGAAGGTTCATTGCTTCAGTTTTCTGCATGTAAAATACATTTATTTTGATGGTGTAATCACTGAAGCTGAAACTCTTCCATGTGTCCATGTTCTACCACTGTAGGCAACTATATCTATTAAATGTAAAGGGTAGAATGTGCTTTGGCATGTCTTTCTTATGGAAAATATTCTACAAGGTATGGAATGATACTCGAGACAGTTACAGAATGTTTTTAAAATGAAATAGTAATCAGATTTCTGAAATTGTTATTTCCCCACTGCTACATTACATTCATCAGTATTTTTGTCTTTGTGAAACTTTTATCTGTATCAGATTTGAGATTTTAATTATGGTAAAGATATAAGTGTTGATCTTCTGGTCGATAGGTAGATATCTGCAAGACCACAGAAGAATAAAGGATTTAAATTCATATACTACTTCCAGCTGGACTTTAACTCTGGGGATTAATGGTTTAGTGGTATGGTACTGTAATACATGGTTAGCTAGACCTGATGTAAGCCATTACACATGGTTGATGAAGAATGAAAATTCATAGCAAGGTGATAAAGATATTGTATATGGAATAAATTGTGTTAATATTAACAGCCTTTGCAAGTCTCTGGACTATAACTGAAACCACTTGGGAATATTTTATAACATCTGTGCTATGTCTATACATTCAGGAAAGTGATAAAATTAAAATCCAATGGTTCAAATACATCACGGACTGGACACATCCCAGTTGTCCAGACACACGCCTGTCTACTCTTGGACATTAATACTATGATAGAAATATTTGTTTATGTTGTGCTCTAATACAGTTTGAATTTGAATAAATTTAATAATATCTATATTGTGGTTTGTGAAATTCTCAATTTCATAATAATTCTTCCTTATTTAGTAATCTTTTATTTATTGATGTAGAAATTTCATTATTATCCAGTTTGCTGTAAAAGTGCTTATATGAGTTTTGTGAATGTTGAAACAGGAAGTTTTTGTGAGAAAATTGTGTGATAGTAATGTATTTTTTATTACATTGTTTCAGTATGATGGAGACTGAAGGAAATTCAGTGAGCAGGATGAGCTGTGGAGGCCCTGTGGTGGTTCATTGTAGTGCTGGCATTGGCAGAACTGGCTGCTTCATTGCAGTCTCAGTTGGCATGTTGCAACTTCTTGAAGAAAATAAAGTAGACATACTTGGCATCATTTGTCAAATGAGATATGACAGGTGAACTGTTTATTATGTTACATTACACAAAGTAGTGTAGATTAGTAGGGGATCCGGTGGTCTACAGATAAGCTGCTGGTCCCTTGCCAAAAGTCCTTGGATTTGAAACTGGCCAGAACTGATGTGGAGTTGTCAGAATTGTTTTCCCATCCCTTACTTCTGACATAATCTGAATGTGAACATGGTCCTGCACCATGACTTGGAGTTCCATTCACATGTATCCCTGCTGCCATTACTATCACTGTTATAATCACAGTCATATTACAAGGCATAAATGCAATTCTTTATGGGGACCGTCTTTATTTTCAAGATACCAATGAAGATAATCAGGATGGCTGTCTTCTGGGTTGCTCACCTGAAAAGTTGATTAACTTCTACCAGACTACATGGTTCAAAAACCCAGAAGACAGCCATCTTTATACTTGTTGGTGTGATAACCTCAAATGCTTTTTACTTCTGCTGTGATTGATTGGATGGATCAAAAGTTATTTTAATAAGGAGTTTCAGCTGCAGACTTCTAAGCATTATGTGATACGGAAAGATGATGGTGATTGAAAAGTAGGTAAGCATTTGGAAGGGGACCCATTACAAGGTATCCTGATATTCCCTTCAACATACTGAGTAAAACTACAGAAAGTAGCAGCTAGTAACACTGCTGAGATTTGAATGAGTTACTTCTTGAATACAGGCCTAGGGCATTACCACTACAGCAGATATTTGGTTCTGCCATGAAAATTAAAGTGGCGATGCTCGAAATTTTCTCAAGGAAGGCTTGGTGCTGTTATGCAAAGGATTTAGTTTAGTGATTAATTCAGGTGCATGTTTGTATCTGGAGATATTGAGAATCTTGTGACAGAGCACACATTTCTCAGTTTGTTGCATTTTATGTATTGCAGTGTGATAATGACTGAACTTAATTTGCAGGGACTTCTGTGAAGTTACATATATATCCGAATATTAAGCCAACAGATATAAAATATACATGACTATCTGCCCCATTTCATTGAAGGATGTGTGTTGTTCTGAACAAGGGACTGCATCCCATTTTGGTAGTTTGTTGTAACATGGCATTAGCAGTTACATTCATGATGGTTCAAATAAGGAATAAAAATTAAGTAGTTAAATTTTGTAGAAAATGCTGTGTACATTTAGTAGTATGTAGTTCAGGATGAATTTTTGTGGTTGCTAATACAGAAGAAAATGAAATTTACTACTTCTTACATCCTTACATTCAAGTTCATTTATTATAGAATAATCATAATCACCATCGTCATCAGTCGGTCAGTGGCATTTTAATCAATGAGAGTTGTCTTCAAACAAACCCCCCATTCCTCACTCTGCTCCCATAATTCCATATGCCTCCATGCCTTTACTCTTTTTTTTCCCATGTTTCCTTTCACTTGGAGTCTCATTCTAATTATTTTTTATGCTCTCAAAGGAATCCTGTCTTCATAATTATAACAGTATTTAATTTTAAGTGTGCAGTGAGTAGTCATAGTGCAACATGTTAAATATATATTTACAAATAGTGTTTTTTATTTTTCAGAGGAGGAATGATCCAAACAGCAGAACAGTATGAATTTGTCCATCGGGCTCTGTGCCTGTTTGAACGTTCTCTCCCTGACCAATCGGGTGAGTGAGTAGACTTCTGGAACCTCTTGTTGTAGGCAAGTCACAAGTATACACACAACCAGCATTGCTGGTCTGCAAATGAACCAGCCAGTAAATCTGAACCCTTAGTTCTGATCAGTGTGCTGCATGCACGTTGACCGTTGGAATGAAATGAAAGGCTTATTCATTGGGGAAGTTGTTTCTAGGCCCCTCTCCTTTCTCTAGAACAGGACCGGCCTACATCAAGGTCAGTGGTGTAGATAATTGTTAAGATATAATATAGTACAAAGTAACTTGAGTATAGTCATATTGCTGTTGTTCGCTATGAAAAACATAGGCCCTTGATTATATTAACATCTGAAAAAGTGGACTATTTAAAAACATGGAGATTCCAATTGGAGACCAGTACAATCACATGTAATACAACTGGTAGCAGTAAACACTGAAAAGTGGCCTCAGATCTTGAATCAGTCAGTTTCAAGTTGGACGCAGATTATTTATGATGAAAATGACCAGCATTCTTTTTCAAGAATTGTACTGAGAATAGTGTGAGTTTTGTTTTGATTTGATAGGTCAGTTGCAGTGAAGTCTTATTTTTATATCACATATCTGTGTTTCAGTGTTTACTTCTATCGGCTGCTAGACTCTTGAATGTTTGTATGATAGCAGAACAGAGATGTAGGAAAAAGCCACGGTTAGGTATTTGCAGAGAAACTGTACATGGTTTATAATTCGTCTTTTTTTATTTTAGAGGATTGAAAATTAATTACAGTGTTTTAAACAAAATTCCAAAATCATTTCTGAGTAAGTGTAAATCGATTATCGTCTATGATTTTAATAAGTACCATCATAATTTGCATATAAAGGTAACACTGTGTCATATTTTATTACTTAAGACAATTATCAATACAGTTCCACATGGTATTAGAAACTAGTTCTTTGTCATTATGATGAATTTTCATTTCTTTTTAAAGTTAATTATGTGCAGAAGATTCAATGCAAGTATCATGAAAGAACATTAAGTTTTCCATAAACTGCCTGGTCTTAGATAGTAAAGTTATGTTTTCTCAGTAAGGTTTAATGTCTTAAACAGCATAATTAAGACAGTACCTTTAATTCACCTGAATAACAGGTGTTCCACAGACAATGTTGCTTCTTGACTTCTGGTTTAAATTAGGAATGACAAAATAGCTGTTTCATTGATATAACTTTATACATCGCATTTAACTCTTTCACTGCAGAGCATTCAATAATTCAAGGTTCATCAGCAGTCACTTTCCATCAAGTTTGCATTATTGCTAGTTTAAACTTTGCAGCCCTGCATATGTAAGTTTTATGGAGCAATGTTTTTCTTTGAAGGTTAAGATGTCTGTTGGCAATCTGTAGAAGCTTTTGCCATTTTTAAATATGCCTTTTTTTTCAAAAGGTGTTTCAAGATACGGCTATATTTTACAAGTTGTACGAACTTGTAGGTAACATTATCATGTTGTTAAGTGGTCTTCTTCTAGATGTAAACAGCTTGCAGAAGACAACATTAGTAAACTCTTATTTGCAGATTCTGAATCTTAAGGTGAATATGAGGATGGTAAGTAGTTTAAATAATAAAATTAATGTTAAAAAATTCAAATTTATTTGTGCAGCCAAGTAGTTTTGTACTGACAAAAATTACACAGTGAAGGAGTTAAACACCTGTTTTTAAACCATGATCATGAAAAGTACTTTATGTTTGTGAGACTATCTTACACAAGTATGAATTATTTACTGCAAGAACATTGGAAAGGTTAAGTAGTTTTTAACTCTTGATTGTGTATACGTAACTTCCATGACTACAGATGATAGATGAATGTTATGGACAGCTATTGAATTAAATTAAACATTGTTGTTAGGCATAACAGAACTATAAAGAACTACTTAGAATGTATTTTAATTGTGCTTCTGATTTTCTTAAAACATGGACAATTAAGAATAAGAATGAAATTAAAGGATAAAATGCAAGGGTTCTTTATTCTATTCCTTGTTGAAAGGAACTGAAAAAGAAATGCTCCAAATTTGGACTTTATTATAATAGTAACAACAACATCAATAATAATAATGGTGATGACAAAATTTGTTTTACAGTTTCTGAGAAACTTTGAGTTTTTATAGTTTTCAATAAAGCAGATTTATGTGTTTTAGTCAGGTGACGGTAAGATACACAGAAAATGGTGTGTAAATACAGTGTTCATGTAATATTTTTGTTGAATGGTTTCATCAAAGTTCCTTGAAATGTTTTTGCTTCAAACACTGTGGTTTGTGAATGGAAATGTTATTGACAGTTCAAGTATACAGGCTTTGAAAGTATTGTGAATATATTATTATGCAGTTCATGTCTTGGTTCTAGTTGATCCTGTATGGCAGTGTTCTACATAAAAAGTAGGACTGTGTTTAATTTAAATTAATTGAAGTAGTGTTATTTAAATATAATATTTTGTGTGTAAAGTAAAGAATACAGGGGTCAGTGTTTTTGAAGGTGGTAATAGGGATGAGAGTCAATGATTAATTTTTATACTTAATTTTTACAAACATTTTCTGAATACAAGTGCATTGATGTTTGAGAATCTAAGATTGAAATAATATCTGATCTTTATATGGAAACTTTCTGTATATTAATTTAAATTATTAATTTTTCTTTTAATATTCCAGTTACAAAAAATTAGTCTCTCTGTATTCTCAAATGCAAATTCATAAAAATTAATATTGTTTTAGACACTGTTCACAAGTCCTATGAAAAATAAACAAGTAACTGATCAGATTGGTCTTGGTACATATTTATTTCCAAAAACTGTTGGTGTGCATATAACAATTGAAAGCATAAGAAAATTGTCTATGTCAGCACTCTTAGCTGTTTGGTGCCACAGTTACATCAAACATTATATAATTGTAAATGGCACCAACACTCCTTGTTGCTTTAGTACAGCCCTGGTGGTGACCTTAATGAGATATCTGCTGTTGCACATTTTCAGAAAGTTTCAGTTTATTGTATCTATGTCATTGTTTTAAAACCACATAACTAGCATTCACTTTGTATGTGAGATGGTGTCTTAATTATGATTTTATGTATTTCATAAATTGAAATAATTAGTATTCAGGATCAAAACATAAAGTAACAGTAAAAATGTATCTTCCATGAAAGATTATGGCTTAGTGAACTATTGAATATTTAAGTGGATCCAGGTGTTAATATAGACATAACTTTTAATGACATACCTGGCAAGATCTCAGCTGGTGCCAAATTTTGCACTAGTGCCAACGATTTGCCATCCCCTATCCTTGTTTCATGTGCTGGATCTGAGACACAAGAATGTGTAAGTTATGACACATTTAAAGAGGCTATGATTATTAAAGACATACAAACCCTGTATAAAATTACTTGTCAATTCCTTGTAGTTCTGGATTAAATAGATGGTCTATAGCTAACAGTGAATTGATCTTCCTCTAATTTTAGTAACCAAATTAGATTATCATTATCACTGCTGTAATACAAGAGGTAAGTAGTGTGTTGTTATTTTGAGAGAGACAGAACTATAAGTTTGGGATATGGGATATTCCACACAAACATGATGCTAGACCAGTGGTTCTTTACTGGCATGCCATGAGTTTTTACGAAGTGCAGGGTGAGGCTTTGAATGGAAGAATGATTATATAAAATTAAATAATCAAATGATTGTTAATATATCACATTTTCCATAATTGAGTATATTTTAGTAATTATTGAAAGCATAACAGTAAACTTACATTAGAAACAGCAGAAATTGGTGACAATGGTAGTATCAGTTAATTGGTGGTTTTGTTACAACAGTTACTGTGAAGGTATGTCACCTCACTCCTTGTGGAAAATAATTTGTACAGACTCCATTTGTGATAATGATAATTGCCATGTTATAATCCATTATAACTTGTGTAAGAAATGAGTAACACCAAACTCATTTCTTACACAAGTTCTGTTGAGGGAAGTGCCCTTCATTGAAAGAAGCTTCCATTGAAAAAACGAATTATAACAAGAAGTGTCCATAAAAATGGACAGATTTGTTAAAGGAAGTGATGGTGAAAAATGTGAAACTACTAATCAAAAACCCAGTGTGAGCAGGACCAAGTGAAGTAATATCCCCCCCAAAGAGAGAGAGAGAGAGAGAGAGAGTAGCAGTAGTGCAGTACTATAGGACATGAAACAACTTTACTTACATAATGACTTATTACCTGGGTATGTTTTTGGTTACTTTAAATTTGCACGGTAAGAAAATTATTCAGGTCAAAAGTTTTACATAAGTTGCAATTTTATATACCCAGAATTTAACCTAAGAAGTGCAGTAGCAGGACAAAAAAATTGCCACCACTCATTACCTTGGTGTGTTTTCAGCTCCAGTTAATGTGTAATTGTTGCATGAGGTTATACTGAAAGATATAATTTTATGTGTAGGCAATTGACACATTATTTTGCAAGCGAGGAGAACGTGGAAGAACTTTGAATGTTCAGGTATGATATGACTATAGACTTTAGTATTTAGACATGAATTGTGAAGAATACTAATTTAATTTTAAAGTGACTGTAGCAGATAAAGCAGACCAAACTCACAATTTTTAGCTGTATGATGTATTATATTACTTTCTCATTTTTATTTCTGATATTAGGGATTTGTCATACATTCAGAGTTGTCTTGGATTTGAGTGAATGTGTATACAAAGCCAAAAAGATGTGCTCTTAATCCCATGTGGAATGTGTGGACTTCATTTATTCATAATACTGGTCATTTGAAAATACATCCCTTGGGACACAGTAGTGTTGGTGTTGGTAATGGTAGTAATACTGAGCAGATTGGTTTAGTGGAAATGCTCAAGAATTATGTCTTCAGTCTCCCAAAGCAAACACTGGTAGAGTGCCTTGAAATAGGCCATGACTACCACCTCCAGAATCCTTAATACTCCCCAATCATGATCATCTTCCATCTCTTTCAATGCTGTATAACCTCTGCAGTCAAAAGAGTTTCATTAAATAACATAATAGTCGGTAAGTGGTGTAGTAGTACTAGTACTAGTTACTGCAGAATTAGCAATAGTATTAGGTTTAGAGGCTCTTCAATGGCTGTGGTTATTCAACTCCATGAGATACAGGATACAAGATTTCATAAAATGTAGGAATGCAAGGATTCTTGTTCACTACATAGTTTTATATACAGTTTAATGATATCAGGCATTTTTTAACAATTAAAGTTTTAAATAGTACTCAACTAATGATTAATTAAGCATACAGGTGGTAGCATAAATGCCAGAAACTTCAACTTCTTTCTCAGATAACAGTTCAAAATGTTCATCTGATAAAATCTGACATTTGTACTTTTGAAGCAGGTTTATTTAAAAGTTGTTAGCTGCCAGTTGTAGTGTGTTAAAGTGCAAACTGCATTGCTGGTAAATTAAAATTAAATGTTTTTTCTGACTATTCGAGGAAGTTTTTGAAATTAATTTAATCAAATAATGTGTGTTATAATACCGTGAGTATGCAATAGTTTTGAGTGGTGGTTTAGAAAAGTTTTTTTTAATATTCTTAAGAAAGATCCTTTATTTTCCTTAATTGCCAAGAGTTACAAACATAATAAGACATCTACAATAATTTATATTCTACAGTTTTACTGGTAACATTTTAAACATGTTCTATGGTGTTAATTTTGCAAATTCATTTTGCCTAGTTTACATATTTATAATTTTGATCGTGTTATAGAACAAAGGATTTTGCAGGAAAAGATTGTGATGGTTTAAAGTTTCATTAATTGTTTACCAGTTACAGTGGAGATGTGAAGGAACTTGTGTCAAGACTAAGCCAATGGGAAAAGTAAGCAAGGAGTATAGACTGGAAATGTACCTAGAGAAGACAGTAATGTTAAAACTTCAGAAATCATAGTAGTAAAAATAAATGGAAAAAGATTAAAGTAGGTAATTTTGTCTATATGTATTAAGAAATTAGAAAGTAAATTCCAAGCAGTTGAGATGAAATTCCTGAGCAGAATAGTGGGAAAATCAGGAGAGAGAGAATTATTAACACATTCATTATGGGATAGCTCAAGATGAAGGATATATAGAACCAAACTGAGAGAAACAGATTGATATGTTTGGACATGTTAAAAAAATGTATGAGCACAGAATACCCAAAAGATTATTGGAAATGAAGGTGAGTGGAGGAAGACCACAGACATAATGAATAAATCAAATTAACAAAGATATAGAGAGGAGAAGAGGGTAATTGAAGACAAGATGTGCAAAATCTCTTACACACTGGCTCAAAGTGGTGACATGATTTATTACTGGATGTGCAGTTATAGTTCTATAAGAAATGTAATTCCCTTCCTCCTCTTTTGTTTATCACTAAATGAGCATGACACTGCCCCTGTACACTGTTGTGGTCACCACACCTGCATCATATTTAGGAGATTCCCAGTTTGGAATACTAGCCATTTTGACCCAGGTTTTGCAAGCCATTCCTTAGTCTGTCCTGTCAAATTATAGATTCTTCATATACTGGTAGGTCATAACATTGTCCTTTCAAACCCATATTTCTGTGTGAGTTGGTAGGTCCATCCAAGGCTGCATTTCTAAGGGGGATGTCACGCCACTCCAGTCAGTCATTTAGCACTCATTGTAATTTGCAGAATTGTCAATTGACTTTGTGAAAGAAGTATTCCAGCTTTAGTGCATTAGTGAAAATAAAATCAGTGTATCTGATGAATTAATTCATACTGATATATCTCAGCCATTTCATTCTTACTTTTCATTTTGTGCATGGTGCATATTGTAATGTACAGTTGTTTTGTCACAACCTCAATTCCCAATTCTACACTGTCTTACACTGTCATGTCAGCATGCATCAAATGCTTCTTGGGTGAAAGTATTGATACTGGATACCATTCCACCTTTCACATAAGGTGCTTAATTAAGCAATACCTATGATTCATATTGCAATGGAATTGGTGACTACACTGCTGTGAAAGATGGATTTATTAAACACTGTATTATAATTATTTGATTAATGTTCTGCCAGTTTACAAATAGTCTTGATTGTTGATTCCCAGTCTCTAGACTTTTATTTCAGTCCAGTCATTAGCATGTTAAAGTTTACACTACACTGCTTGTAGCTCTTTCTGTGTCCAACAGTCAGCACATGACTTGCTTATCTGTTCTTCTTATATAGCAGTCATGATGACTGGAGAAAGGTCTAGCTCAGTAGAATGTTCCCAGTCTTTTTAGTATATGCTCATCCTTCTACCATCAGCCAGAAACTTAGAATGTTTGGTGTGCATCAGCTGCTTGATATTACGTGAGGCTGCATTGGGGAGGGTAGTAACTCATGCTTGCATGCCTCTCCTGTAGTAACTCTTGGGTTCTGATTGACATCATGGTGGAATATGTAACAACATACTAAATTAAGACACTTTCATATACTGACCATCTTCTCACTTGAAAGAAATACATTCAAATGACCTTAGTAATAAATTGAAGCTCAGTTATCTAGTCCATACTCCCATCACTTCACTGACGGTGCCAAGTAGTAGTTTGATTCATTTTATGTTACTGTGTCTTCTGTGGCAAACTCTAGCTGTGAAACCATCTAGAAACCAGTATTATACATATGGATAATTGAAGTTAAAGTAGAATTTATAGATCTTTATTTTCTTCATTCATTACATCTGATGAAAACACTTTATACAATATATGTCAAGAAAAAGCTTATGTTCATGACATGAAAGATCTGTTATGTATTAATAATATCCTTTCTTTCACCTAACTGAAGATAAAAACACTTTGTGAACACAGGTAATTGTTTATCTAAAATGTCACAGAAGTTATATATCAATGTACAGTCTAGCTTTCATTTTTCTGTCACTCCTCAAGACTACTTGCAAAGCATTCTCTGCTCCTGTAAGAACTCTTTCTTACTTTGCAATGACATTTCATTAAGGTATATTTAATATATATTTAAGTTGGTGAGTAATTTTTAAATAATATTTTATTTTCATATCAGTGTTATGAAATTAAGTTCAATTTCCAGTTAAGTTTGACAATTTAATGTCAGTCAATGTTTTTTACTTTTCTCAGGGTGACATGGGTGATATATGAATTACATAATTTTATTTCTTCCAAAAACATGAATGTGTAATCCTGAAAATGGATGTATTAGGCACGAAACTACCATCCTGATTAGAGATCATAAAGAAATATTTTGAGAGACTTTCCAGTTATATTTCAAGTGATTATGTGGTGGGTTACAGTGGGGAGAAACTTGCAATTACTTTGTTAATGTATCTTAATATGCAGTTGTGAGCTGGTGTAGCTCAGACAGTAAAGTGACTGGCTATTGACTGGACAACTTGGGTTTGATCCCTGATGGGCAGAGGATTTTTCCTCTAGCCTCTGCATCCAGATCAGCTCTGGGGCCCACCCAGTCTCTCCCCCAAGTGTCTCCATGACGTGTAGCAGGACAGCTGTAATTTTTGCTTATCTTAATAAGTAAGCAACCTGTGTGTGAGTATATATATCTTGTGTTGCTAGCTGCTGGTGACAGAGCATATGAGTATAAACTTTTATCATCCATATGATTTCCTACATTTTTGATATGAAGACTGTCGTTCCAATAAGAACTGGGATATCTATAGCATAATCATGGATGAATGCTGTGTATGTATAGTACTGCAACTGTTGCTCCAATTATGAAATGTTGAAAATGTGAAGAACTGATATTCCCAGAGAGCACTTTTTGAGTCAAGAGCTGTGATACAGTGATCATCTTGATAGGAATTGAGACATAAATGAAAGCCTCTCCATTTTATGCTGTCTGAGTATGGTATGTCTTCATATTTCTGTCTTAGTTACATTTAGTGGCTACCATCAGCAAAATTACAAATAGACTGATTAAATGGAATGTTTAGAGGATCTGAAAAGAAATAATTATGAATATTTGAAAAAGTTCACAAGAATTTAGGAAATATTAAAAGTACTGTCTTTTTAGTGCACCTGGAAGCTTGTGTATTTTAATAATTTATTGTATGGCATTAGTTAAAATTTGTAGACGAAGTCCATTCCCAGTGTTCTCAAATTTAGAACAACATTTTATGATAAGGCTGTCAAAGATGCAATTAAGAATAGATATGGTATTTCAGCTTACAGAAGAAATTATAATTAGAACTTATTTGCTTTAGTCTTGTAACTTAAAATGTAAACATCTTTACTTCCTCGTTTTTATGTAGGAATAATAAAAGTTCTGTCAACTACCTGTTAACACTTGCACATGCTATCAATTGAACATCTCATCTTTAACAAATAAAAAAATTCAGTAATCAATTAAGGATTTGTATATGATGTTATTAAATGTGAGAAATGTAAGAAGCTAGTAAAATACTCCATATTGTGAACACCATACAGTGCATTGTTGTCAATGAACACGATTGTATAAGTTTAAGTTTTGTGTGTTTAAATGTAAAGAAATCATATGTAGAACACCAATTGAATGTAAAAATCAAATTTGTATTGTATTGAAATGAGGATATTAATGAAACTAAAGAATCTAAATATACTAGTTGTAAGTTTAATTTATTTTATGCATTACTTAGGCCTTCACTTAAACCCAGAAATGGACTGTATTCTAACACACGTTTGCCTTGAAGTACAAGTAATGTGGAATAATTTGGACAAGATCAGTTTCTTTTAATATTTAAAGTCGTATGCATGCATTTAATGATACATTGCGAGGTCATGAATCAGTTAAGTAACATGTTCTGATGCAGCTAAATTGTGTTCATATTACATGGCTTAGCTGTTACATGAAAATTTCTGCTGGAGTCTGTTCTTCCTTGTAGCCAAAGTCTTGTTGGTTCCTTTGGTTTAATTCCTTCAGCACAATGTTGCCAAATCAAAAACAACATGACTCAACTGCAATGTCCTTGGTAGCTCCTTTACATTTTCTAATTTAATACTTTTACCTGTGTGTGTGAATATGACCAACTTGTTCCCATGTTCTTCTCTTATTTGTGTTATTTTGGCCTTCAGCGTGTTTCTGAAGCATTGTCATTTTTGATTTTCTAAAAACTGAACTATAGGAAATTTGAATTTTCTTAGAATCTCCAATTTTTCAAAATATTGAACATTTTGAAATTTATGTAAGTATCTTTAAAATAATTTAAATTTTGAGGTTTTAAAACGTTTATTTTTTTAAATTTTTGTTTTTTGAAAACTGAAAATTTTGAACAGGTTAGAAGAAGATTAGAGAGGTTTAGATGTGTCTGCACAGGCTGGTCCTTGAAGGTCTGTTCGTAGTCTGGGCTGGGCTTTCGCCAACCATTACATTCAATGGTGCATTATTTTTTGTACCTAAACGATCCACTATTAAAATATAGTTACAAGAAAAATGAGTTATAATTCGAAATATTTTGAGTTGTCATAATGCATACATTTTAAAGCATATTGATGGGTGTTTATTTCTGGACATCAACCAGAGTTACCGTTTACATTTTTTAAATTGTTCGAATATGTCGCTGATCACGCTGCCGATCATGAACCTCATATCGGTTATTAATGATGCCAAGATTGTAAATGATGTACACTATCCATAAATGTTGCTGCTTTCGTCATGTAAATAAAAGCGATGTAGGTCTTGATATATTTCAAAGATGTCGCCAGTTATGTTGCGGTCTTTCCTACGTTCAATCAGCTGCTGAAACCGAGTACATTTATTCGATTGCTTAAATGTTCGAATATTTCGATACTTTTCATTTGAATGCGCCCACAATTTCGCACTGCTTTTACCTGTTGATACGCGTTAAGTGGATACTCAGAAGGAATTAAAATAATGAGTTAGTAGAGCATTGTGCTAAAATGCTATTATGTTTAAAATTATTATGACCTTATGGAAGATAGTGCAAAGACATACTTACGATTTATTGTCACATAAATATTCTGTGATCATTATCTTAATAACTTTCAGTACCATATTACTTTCCGTCATTCAGTTTGGGGAGGTTAGTGTTTGCTAAGTAACCTCTTATTGTGTATTATGTTTTGAATACCTCGAATTTACAAAGGAAGTTTACTTCGGTTACTCTTTTTTATCGTCAATTTCACGCGCACAGTATTTTCGTGTTGTATCAATATAGTGCATGACAGTGGTTGCTGTTGTGTAACTTAAAACCATTGAAATAAACTATTGTATGCAGCAACAAACACATTCTAGTGTAGTTGTATGCAAACCCAACAATTTACGAACTCCATTAGAGAGCCACACTTTGTCAGCAACCAGTATTGGCGTTAAAGCAAAGCAAGGGTAAATTGACATAAAACAAAGAAGGATTGGATCTGATAGGGCTCATAAACTTCTGTTGTTTGCTGATGATGATTTAACTTTTTGGGTGAAAACATAAAGAAACACAGAAGCTGTCATAGAAAGTTGGTTTTGAAGTAAATAAAAATAATAGATGTAAATACAGAGAAAACTGAACATTTATTCACATCTTTGATCAGACGTAAGGACAGTAACATATATAGGTAGTTATTAAATCCTCTGAAAATGTGCCAAAGTTCAGATATTTAAGAACAGTGATAATAAAAATTATGGTCACAAGGAAATTAAGAGCATACTAAATTCAGGGAATGCTTGCTGAGGTGATATGTTCCTCCAAAACATCCAAATTGACTGCCCTTCCTAGTAATCTCATCATATATCCATCCCATTTGATTGCTTATAATCTCTGCAGTTGAAGTACTGTCACGAAGTGATCTAACATTCAGTCAGTCAACATTTCTGTTAGTTAAGCATTACTTTGCTTTGTTATTAATAATAATAATAATCCATGGCGTAACAGCCCTATGTGAGCCAAAGCCGACTAGCTGACTGCTGGCCTCACGTTTACATGCCTAAGCAGAGGTGAACGATCATTCAACCAGATATAGGGTGATGTGTGGTCAGCACGACGAACCTCCAGCCATTGCTAGTTTTCATGATCGGATTACGCTACCCATTGTAGCTCCCCAATTTCCTCACGATACTGGGTTGGCACCAATCCCATATACTGGTCAAAAGTCTCATGAGAAATTTCTTTCCCCGAGACTCGAACCAGTGCGCATTCCGTATCACCGGTCCGAAGCATGATGCCTCAGACTGCGCGGCTACAGTGCAGGACCTTTTTTATTAATGGTATTGACAAAAGAATGCTCCTTTAGTATTATGATAATTAGTGTCAAAATTTCTCTTTAGGTTTGGATGACATGGAGTCAAGAGAATTATAAAGCAATCTTTAATTCATTCAGTGATAACATTGTGGGAAAGTCATTACAGAGTAAACTGTGTCAGAATGTACCAATTGATGCAGTGTATACATGGGTAAATGGGTCAGATCCTGTTCTCCAACAACATCTCCAGCAGTATCATCTACAGCTTCAAGAAGAAGCCTCAAAAGAATGCCCATATGCAGATTGTGTGCCTTCACACATAATTATATTCAGGCAAGCCTGCTCTAAATATAAAATTATATTAGTGTGCAAGCCACAAGCTTTATTAGATTATTTCAGCAGGGTTTGTCAGAAGTGCAGTGCAGTACTTTAGTCCCTTGTGATCCATATTCCCCATAGTTTGCTGTGTTGAATACAATTTGGAAATGGTTATAAAAAAATTAACCCTTTCATATCAACATACTGTCTCGGTGCACAATCTGTACTATGTTAAGGAGAATGCATAATCACTGCATGACACCTGTTTTAACACTTAATGTGAAGAAAATATTTTGTTTTCTGTGCCATCTATCATACATTGTTATTATTAGGAATAATTGCTTTTACATTGCAGGCTTTCTTTTTTTATATCTGTGTACATAAACAAGGTGAAAACCACTGTGCAGTTGTTACTATATTATGTAAACACAGTCAAGCAGGTTGGTGCAGTGATAGTGATGTACACATGTATTCATTCAGAATAAGTTCTGTCAAACCACACTTTTAATTTCTGACTGACCTGATAGCAATTTTCACAAATGTTTTATTAACCTTTTTAAGGCATTGGCTGTCAGATGAAACAGTTTCACATGTCTTATTGCTTCCGAACATCAGAGGAACAAATGCTTCACTGAAGCATAGAATGATAATCGGGAGCAACAACTGGACTCTTATTGAGTTGAACTCACCAGATGAAGCTGCAGAAGTTGTGAAACTGATGTTACAGTCTAATGTTACCCTACTTCATGCTCACTGGACCTCAGGTAAGTCTGTATGTGTTTGTTCTTTTCACATAAATTGACTTTGAAGATTAAGACAGAAATGTAGATTTTGAGTCCATAGTTTATATGCTACTGTTTGCATTTAGGTACTATACCTACAGGTTGGTATGGGAGTCAAGTCTGCATTTGGTTTACATCTTGTGGTCACTGGCCAGATTTGAGATCATGTCTGAATAATTTATTTTTACATTATGGCATATTTAAAACATATACAGTTAGTTTAAATATTTTATAAATATTGAAAATGGTTTTGTCCAGCCTACAATCACTTTGAAAATAGTCTTCTCTGGCTTACCTGTGCGCTGTATTGGGTTTGCAAAACATAGAAGTTTCTAAAAGTCATTGCATATCCCTTAGAATTCTGTCCCATATCCTGAAGTTATTATTTATTTTTCAGATAGCACAGTCTCTAAAACAAATGAAGATTTTAACACTGTACTTATTAGTGGAATACCCAGCACTCTGCTCGAAGAGAGAAGGAGTATTTTGCATGCTGACCTGAAAAAACATATGCAGTCAAATATAGAACATCTTTGGGTGTATTCTGAGAAAAGACTGGTAGTGGTTAAAGTGGACACAGCAGAAACTGTCAACAGAATTGTACAGGTACATATCTCTATACTGTGGAATACACATGAAATGTCAGATTGTATTCAGTAATATCTTGCAGTGGTTTTGCAGTACATATAAAAATTATGCCACTGTTACATTGCATTAATCACTGTGAATGACTTTGTTCAAATGCTAATAAACAGTTTTCAGTGTCAGTCACTCAGTTACATTACAGTTTTTAAATGGGTATAAAATTGTTAGTATTGAAAATCTTTGTCTTCAATAAAATTTATATTTGCATGCCACAGTGTAATTTTTGAAAACAAATTACTGTTAACCCTAAAAAAAATACAATTTCATGGTAACAAAATGCTTAATTCCAGATAAAGTGATCTAATAACTTGAGAGATGAAGAAACTTGTATAAAATCTCATGAACTGTGTTAAATTAAGCTATTTGTTTAGTTTAAGACTGTAAATATACCTTTGGACAGATTTTTGAAAGTTTTGCAGCTCTTTAAAACAAGTTACTTTATCAAAATTTGAAGTTGAAGCTTTTTGTCATTTTATTTGATTATTTTTACAGTGTTAATATTTTTCTCAAATAAAAATACCCCCCCCCCCCACCCAAAAAACAACAACAAAGCGGTAACTTTGTAGTTATCCTTGTATATGCTTTGATTGCTGGTAGGTCAGCATTTTACTTTTTTTGTGTAACTCCCTACAATAATTTTTGTACCTTCTACAAGGCCACATGTTTCCCTCCAATTTCTTTGGGGGGAGGAGCAGCAATGGATAATGTTTTTTATTTCATTTCCCAAATCTTCTATTGAATTTCTGTTTTCATATTTCAGTTGACAAACAGAATGACCATAGGTGGAAGTGTGGTGAATATAAGTAAAGCATACCTTATTTTGGAACTACCTCTAACAGATAACAGTAAGGACTTCTCTCCATCACGCTTTGAGGACAAAGAGGTTAGTTCTGAATGTTTAATATTTAGGCATTTAATGTACTCTGCTGTATATTATTAATGTTGTTAAGAAGATTTGGTATTATTCTACTTCTAGAAAGATGCTGGGGTTGTATCTTATAATTAAATTAATGTATTAGCACAGCAATAATCTCTATTGCTCACATTCAAATAGTACTTAAAGTACTTCCACTATCACTCATACAAAAGTATTATATGTTTCAAAATATGGAAAATAATTTTGCAAAGTATTTTAGAAGCATCCTGAATAATTAAAAATGTGAAACCTGTTAAGAATAAAATTGTTAATACTTATTTTTTATTTTACTAGATGTCTTTTATAGAATACCATAGATTTCTGTTTTTTTTTTATATTTACATGTTACATAATTTCAGTGCATAATTTATTTGACCTTTAAGATACAGGACTTTAAATTTCCTTACATTACCTAAAAGCCAGATTAAATCAGCATTTAAAAGCTTTAAAGAGCAGAGGATCATAATGGAAATTGTAACCACTTTATTGCTGTTTTTAACCTAGAATCTTTGAATAAAATGTGTACTATTAAGGGTGAATAACTTTTTCACCATACTGAAGTCTTTTTAAATAATCAGACCAACAGCTGAGTTTACATGTCATACGTTCTTCAATACGTGTCCCTTTCGGCTCTTTAAAGATAAATGAAAAGTCAGCTTTCGAAGTTTGCATCATCTCTATCAACATTATGTGCACCTTCTTAAAATTGCTTTCATTATGAAGCAAACATTTTTCTAGCCTTAAAATAATTCTTTTATTCTGTTACATTTAATTACAGGAACTACGTTACTCATTACGATCGCTTGAAAGATTTGCTCCATGGGTCCGGCATGTTTACCTTGTGACAAATGGCCAGATACCATATTGGCTAGATCTGGAAAACCCCCGATTAACTATTGTCACTCATGATCAGATCTTCCCTAATCTGTCTCATCTTCCAACATTCAGCAGTCCTGCTATAGAAAGTCATATACACAGGTTAGTCAAATCAGTCATGGAGAATGCATCATTTTAGCCTACTTTTCTTATCTTATAAGGAAGTTTATGCTTGTGGTATCATATAGCTTTTTTCATCAGTAGGTTTGTTCCCCCAGTGTTTTTAACAAACTGATAGGTTTTCATAAAACTTTGTATGAACATTATGCTGCTGGAGGCTACTATCTCCCTATATTTTTATATTTCCCACCATCACTTATACAGACACAGTAGCCATGCAAACTGTGGTGGTGTGAGCAACACTGTCAACATTTCATATTGGTTAATGAAATTTTGTGTGGTACTGAATCTTAGAAAAATTGAACTTTTGTTTTGGTAATTGTCTGTAGAATATAAAACAACATGGTGTCTATGTAGGATTTGTGGTTTTCACAGTCTGAAGATTGCTGTCTTCTGTGTTATTGCGCTGTGTAGTGTGGTTTCATCGCCCTGATGATGGAGGCAGTATAACCTCTGAAACATTGGTGGAAATCTACCAGACTACACGGTGCAATAACCCAGAAGACAGCAATCTTCAGCATGGTGTCTACATTATACCTAGGATAATTTTTTTAGTTTGATGGCAGGAACTAGGCATATCGGAGCAAGGTCTCTGAAATTTTGTAAGGAGACAGATTCTAAATATATCTACAAAGGCTGTATGAAACATTTTCTTATGCACAGTTACAATCATGATGATGGTGTGAAATTTTGATAAACTATATGACAGAGTTAACTTACACAGAAACAATAATGATGTAAATTATTCACATAAATGGATAGCTAAATTCTGTAATTATGAACATACATTCCTTTCTAAGCCCACCATACAAAATCAAGAATTTGAAGCAAAACGGGAGTAATAAATTCTTCCCAGAACTTCTTGGTTTGTTATTTGAAGTTGTATCTTGTGTTCTAGGATCCCTGGTCTTTCTCGTAAATTCCTTTATCTAAATGATGATGTCATGTTTGGGAAAGAAGTTTGGCCAGATGATTTTATTACTAATTCTAATGGTCAGAAGGTATGTAAAAGAATCACTATGCAGTCTGTATCCTTGTGCAATATAACTGTACCTGTTATGTACGAGGGTCGCTCATTAAGTAATGCCCCACATTTTTTTCCTCAGAACATATTTATTCAAGATGGCTCAAATTTAGTGACAATATAAATCAATGTGTCCTTTACACATACTATTTTTCCACATAGTCCCCATCAACTTGTACGGTTTTACGCCAGCGTGGAACAAGTGCATGCATGCCTTGCCGGTACCAGCTCTTGTCCTGTGCACGTAGCCATGTCCTCACTGCTTGAATAACGCTCTCGTCATCTTCAAACCTTGTTCCGCGGATAGCATCTTTAAGTGGCCCAAAGAGATGGAGTCGGAGGGTGGATGGGGCAGCACCGTTCAACCAAATTTGGTGATTTCTTCCCGGGTTCTCGGACTTGTGTGAGGGCGTGCATTGTCATGCAGGAGCAAAATTTCTGCTGGATGCTTGTGAGGCCGAACTCGTCGGAAACGCTTCTTGAGGGTTTCCAGGGTCATAATGTACGCGTCTGAATTGATGGTCGCACCTCTTGGCATCACATCCACAAGAATGACCCCATCACTGTCCCAAAAGACAGTCATCATGACTTATCCGGCAGAGGGAGTTGACTTGAATTTCTTCTTTCTCGGTGATAGAGGATGATGCCACTCCATTGACTGCCTTTTTGTCTCCGGCTCAAAGTGGTGTATCCAGGTTTCGTCACCTGTAATGATCCGGGACAGAAAGATCTCTCCCTCAGCATCAAAACGCTCCAACAATTCAGAAGAAATCGTTTTCCTTTGAATCCTGTGGTCTGCTGTGAGACTTCGTGGAACCCATCTTGCGCACACCTTCGAATATGCAAGAGCCCGGATAATTGCAATTACACTTCCATTGCTGACTGAAAGCTGTTGGGCCAATTGTCGAGTTGTGATGCGCCGATCCTCACGAATAATGGCATCCGCGCGGTTCAACATGTCTGGAGTGGTGGCTGTGGCAGGACGCCCAGAGCGCGGCAGATCACGGAGCTCGGTTTCTTCACTTCCTGAAGCTTTAACTCTCTTAGCCCAGCGACCAACGGTGCCCCTATCGACTGCACAGCTTCCATACACAGCACACAAACGTTTATGAATGTTCACCACCGTTTCTTTTTCAGCAACAAAGAATTCAATTACAGCTCGTTGTTTGTAACGAGAGTCGTTCACAGACGCCATTTTAACAGTTCACTACAGCTCCGCTATCGGTTGGAATCATTTGAAACTCCGTACACGAACGCGGGAAACATCAAATCTCAAGCATGTAAAAGTGCACTTTTCTATCTTCATTATTGGCTGAGAAAAAAAATGTGGGGCATTACTTAATGAGCGACCCTCGTATATGTTATTAGTTTATTTTTTCTGTGGCATTTACAAGTAAGCCTGCATTAAGGTTGTGCTATAACAATCACTGGGGTTCATGTCATGGGAATACATCATGTTGATATTCATTTGAAATTGTCAAGCCATTAGCCATGTATTGGAGTCTTAAACCTATCATATATTTGGCTTAACCCTCACTGACTGTGCATCAAGGTTTATATGCAGTCCAGCAGACCATATTACCCCTGTTAACCCTAGATTTAAAATCTGACTGGCAGCTTACCGAGTGGTCACTTATGATATAAAAATGGCCACTGAATTTAGAAGGTCCCAGTTTAATTCCAGCCATTGTTATTAATGATACAAAGAGAAGTCAGTATAATTGCAACCAATTGTCTGAAGATGAGAGTCGAGCCAACTCCTGAAACAGCGTGTATATATTATACACCTCATACAATGGACAGTGTCCAATATAGTGTTCATATAATGAATCAACTGTTGTCACAAGCCTTTAGAGAATCATGATGACTTGTCCATACACAGGGTAGGAGACCATTTAAATGGCTGATGTCACTGAAGGGTCTAATAAATGCAGTCAGTGAGCTAAACATATACCTATGAGAACCTGTTTGGCTTCAGGTAAGGTACTGGACTGTCATTCAACAAGCCTTGGGTTTCATCTTTAGTTATAATGAGATATCAGGTGAGATGTTACAAAATTTTCTGTCCCATTACCAGAGACCAAGCTTAGACTTTGCGAGTGCAGATGATACCAGACTACTGTGTGGTTCAGATTCCATATTAAGTTTTATGTTCCTTCTGCCATTCATTATTCTCACAACAATCCTATCATTGGGAAGAGCACAGATTGCCTCATGGGCTGTCATCCCAGAAGTAGATTCCTTCACCTTGCTCAACTTGCAGAGAGCAGGAAAGTTTGCTGCAAATGCAATGTACGGAAATGCTACAATATGTGACATATTTTGATATATCATTGCCAAAATTAATGAGAAATTGTGTTGAGTTTACTGGTTTCAGAATAGTTTATTAGGTGTATTAAAAAAATTAGAAGTCAGCTATTTCATCGTGACTGTCCATTTGTCTGTCCACAAGTAAAAGCACTCAGACAACGTGACCAGTAATAGTACTTAGTATAGTAGACTTGCACAAACTTTAAATTTTATTTGGCTCATTTCAAGGCCACTGTGCTCAATGATATTAATTAACTTGTACATATACAATTTGAGTCCTGTAACATATTTGATGATACTTAATACACAGCACATTTCTTACAAAATTACCATGTGTATGTTTCATTCACAATCTGTGAAGTTTCACAGGCAATATGGCTGTGCTATGGGCTGGATGACCAGGGTTTAATTCCTGAGAGGGGCAAGGATTTTCATTTTGCGAGCATGCTCAGATCAACTTTTCAGCATGGCCTCCTACCCCACAGGTACCAGGGCTCCCTTGCTTCGGGTAAAGTAGCTGGGGTGTGATGCTGGCCACTCACCTCCGTCTAGTGCTGAGCTTAAGAATGCGTGGAATTATGTCTCAAATCTCCGATATGTTTTAAGATGTGGTGCTTAATTATGCACAAGGATATTTGTTTAAAGCATGGTACTTCATTAAACAAAGGGACAAATGTTACCTTTACCATCTTTCTTAAGGTCCTAAATACATTTTTGAGTGAATCTTGCTATGTATTTGGTGCCATGAAGTATCTATATGTCCTATATAATGTTTGCATGATGCTAATTTATTCCAAGAAAATTCTTTTTCCTAACCTCATGCAGTTATCTTACCATCCAGCTGATGTCTACTTGATTTATAACGCAACACATATACCAAGACAGCAGACAGGTATCATACTTAAATGAGATTCCTTGCCTCTCCCAAAGATGCATTTGCCCATTCATCTTTTAACTGAGAGTTCTGAATGTGTTTCAGGTGTATCTCTCGTGGCCAGTCCCAGACTGCTCAGACAGCTGTCCTTGGTCCTGGGTGGCTGACGGTTCTTGTGATGTGACCTGCAATATATCCGAGTGTTCCTTTGATGGTGGAGATTGTGGCCTAAGTACTGAAGATGATATTGGTATCTATGATGAGAACCAACGTTTTGCTAACTATGATGATGATATTAATTCTTACAATGAAAATCAGCATGAATCTGTTAAAGAAAACTTGTTTTTCAACATGAATTTTGGTGGAGACATAGCTTTGAATGATCTACCGGATCCTGGGAAGAGGATGCATAGTCTTTTAGATACATTAACTAAAAAGAATATTAAGAAAGATCATCTTAAAGGAAATCTCTCACACTTTACAGTAGACACATATCCACATGAAGACATTAAATTTGCTTCAGAAAGGACAGCCAATCAAGACACAAGAAATACTAATCCTCAACCATATAAAGGAATGTATGGAAGTGAAAGAAATAATACGCTGTATTTGCAGAGAATTGTCCAGGTTCAGCAAAAAAGGAACTATAATACAAACTCAGGCAAGACTTTCATTATACCTGGGTCATCACTCATATTTCAGCAGAAGCATAATCAAGACAAAGACAACAACTTGCAAGTTAGAACAAGAATGGTAAATAATAACAATGGTACTAGCTTTCAACATAATAATTTTGGTAATAATGGCACTGACTTACATAAGAATCACATAAGTGATGGAGAAATGCATGGATGGTTTTATCCAAGACTTTTAAAACAAAATACAGGTAATTTGAAAGAAAGTGAGTTAAAAAGTAATGGTAATAATAAGTTTGTAGGAATGGGAAATTGGCAAACAATACAAAGTTCTAAATATAGTAAGGAGAATGCAAATCACAATCTTCTGTATAGTGTTGAAACAGTTAGTGGAAAATTTAATGAGAATCAGAATGTTCATGTTGCATCAAAGTTCAATCAGACATATGGCTCAGAGAAAGTAATCAGCTTACAGGCCATTAAAAACAAACCTGCAAGGAATGTTTCTTCTTACAATGCTAAACTTCACAAGTTGTATAAAAAATTAAATGGTAAATCTGATGAACCTGGGAGATTATATGCTAAGCATAATGCTGCTTCAGCTGATAAGAATCTTATCAATTCAGAACTGCAATACAATGATTATGATGTACATTGGAAAAATGAAGACATTGTTTCTAAAGTTTCTAAAAAGAAACACAAGACTCTAAAAATGTATGATGCTCAGCAGTATGACAACTCACTTTCAACAGGAAAGAAACCTCGTGACACATTTGCAGAATCTCTTTTGTATGTGAACAGGTTGTACAATCAGGAGTTTGGTTTTGAACCTCGTAAGGTTCCAGCGCACATGCCACATCTCATTGACATTGATATTATGGAACAACTTCAGGCAAGGTATTGTAACTGTCTAGTGTGTAAGCCATTCATAAATTCATATATAAGAAGAAATTAATTATTAAATTGGATAAGCCTGTGGGCAGTAACTGGGGAAATTCAAATACAAATTATTCAGACATGTTTTAGTCTGTAACAGCAGTCCCCAAACTTTTTCATATCCTGGAGCACCTGGACATTATGGTACTCTCTGTGGAATACCATGAAAAATGAATTTTTTGTCATCATGTTATATTATGGTATGTACATCCCAATAAATACATTCATGATGATTATGATGATTTAGTAACTAGTAGTAGTAGTAGTAGTAAGTAGAATTAAAATTATGATTTCGGGAATGAAATACCTTGGCCAAGCTGATAGAACAGCAGTGTTCTGTGGAAGCATAGTTCAGGAACCTCTGGTCTGTAGTAAAATGATGTGGTTTAGTTAGTGTGATTAAATACATTGTGTGTGCAATTTGAAATAACCAATAAAAATGGATTCAGGTGGGCATAGAAAATTTGCAAGGTTACTTTAATTGTTATGCATTCTTTGTATGATGTGTACAAAATGGATACATGTAGGGCTGATCATGTGTGTCTGCATGTTTCTGCTTAAAATCTGTTTAATAGATTTGTATGAAATTTGATATGGATGTTGTGCCTTTAGGATCTACCCTGAAATTGTTCTTTTAAAATTCTTGCAATTGGTAATACCAACATGGCAAATGAACTGACTTGTGAGGTATAATTTACAATAGACCATAAGGCCATACAATGATGAATGGGTACAGATTTTTGGAAAATACAAGACTTTGGTATAGTAATTTTTTGTAAATATAAATTAACAACATGGTGGCTGCAGGAAAGAAAAACAGATTTGACTTGACCAGGATTCAGCCCTATGACCCCAAGCACACAAGTCATATGTGGTGTCACAGACCTAACGCCCCTCTTACTGTGTGTTGATTTGAATACTTCTAGAAGACATTAAGACCACATGATTTGTGTAGTGGGAAACTAAATTTGTTTAAAGTAACTGATGTAATAGTAATATTTTATTAATAATTGTTATTTGAAAACTGTATCAGTTGGTTTTATTTGAAATTCAGAATTTTTGAAGATTGCATGTGTGTTGTCTGGTATAGATTACACCTTTCATGTCTTTTTATATATGTTCTACCAAGTGGGTGAAAATAGGCCAGCACTGTCTTATATGCCAATTAGTTATGTACATTGTTTCGATGATCACATGTTAGTTTGAGCAACATGTTTATAGTCACAGTAGTGCTATAACAGCTAAGTTCATAGATATAATGGAATATGTTCTTTTTGTTTATTTACAGCACTGGTTAAACAGTACATGCCAATACAGTGCACTGAGGTGAATTTGGAATTTTATAATTATAACAATTTCCACTGATACATAATACTTGTCTCCAGTTTTTTAGGTTATTCTTCATTGCACTCCAAATGATTTATCATTTGAATGTGTGCCAGCAGCACTGTCACCGACTATCTTCAGCCTATCTATCGGCTCTCTATGTGTTTGTGGAAATGGGTTGCAGGCTTGTTAATATACACTAGGTCTCCTGAGCAGACTACTCAGGAGGCAATGAGGAAACAAATTGAGACTAGTTAGACTTGTTCAGTCTGTTGTAGTGTGAGTAATTCTGTATTTTGCCATGTTGTCTCTCCAGTACCTACCTCAAGACAATGGATGGATAGTATGGCAATTTACAGAAGTACATACCACAGCAGATTGAACACAAAGCATCACAACTACTTTAAATAATATTTTATTAAATATTTTAAAGACTTTAAATATTTAATCTTATTTTATTGAACACATACTTGCATAATTGTTCAGTGATTTATGTACAAGAAAATGTAACAAGCTTTGTTGATGATTTCATAAAATTAAAACATGTTGCTCTGGAAATGTCATCAGTGATCAACTTCTGAAAATTGATTAAGGTGAGAAGTGGGATTTAACTCACTCACGTGTATGAAGTAATGGTGATTGAACAAAACTACTTTTGAATATTGATTGTTCTGTACTAGAGCAAGTATATATCTGAAGCATTGGAATTAAGACTGAAAAACAGTTAATATCTTAAATTTATTGTTTAACATTATGTATTTAATTTATTAATTTAATTGTTAAATTAATTGGTTAATGCAGAGAAGGTTTGTTTTAAAGAAATAAATGTTTTTCTTCCATGTTCTAATATTTATGCATTACTTTCCTGAAGTCATGTCAATATCTGTTCCAGATTCAGTCAACAGTTGCAGCTCACTTCATCCCACAAAGTACGTAATGCACATGATATGCAGTTTGCATTCTCATACTTCTATTTCCTGATGAGCAGTAAAGTGATCCTTCCACTGTCAGATATTTTTGATATCTTTGACACTGATCACTCTGGGTAAGAATTTTTAGATTTTCTAACATGCAGACTGTCCAAGTTGGTGTAACAGTAACTGTCTAGGCTTATGTTCAAGAGACAACCAGATTAAATCAGCTGGATTACTGGCTGTGCCAACTGGATTTTTTTATGTTTTTCCTCAGCTTCTGCAGGTGCCTGTTGGGATCATACCTTGGAATAAGTCATTTATAATCATTTTTCATGTTATTTGGTGCTTTATAACCTCTGAAATTAAAATAGTATCATTTAACAACCTACTAATCTAACATTCCAGTACAGAAGCTTTCTGTATTCTGGGTTGTTGTGCTTTGTAGTCTGGTTGATGGTTACCAACGTTTCAGAGGTCATACTGCCTCTGTCATCAGGGTGATGATGACAGAGGCAGTATGACCTCTGAAACATTGGTAACCATCGACCAGACTACACAGCGCAACAACCCAGAAGACAGAAAGCTTCATACTCACCACTGTGAAAACCTCATATCTTACATTCCAGTACAAGTTTGTGTGTCATGAGTGGGCCCAGATGGAGAACAGGGTTGGATAGATCTGTGTAGCAAACCATTGGTTTGCAGTATATCACTGATGGTTAGTCATTTCAGATTGCCCTAACATCAGCTTATTGATATAACATTAACTTTGATTTTCTAATAAGAATAGCCTTCTAATTAGAAAGTAAAACTTGATATGCAAAAAATAGTTTAATCTTGTTCTTGTTTGTTACCCTGCTCGTCTTTTCATTCAGCAAGCATTATTTCTTTAGTGTAATTATCTGGATCACTGCAATTAACGAACCTTCCCATCATGACAAGGTGGCTGCTCTTTATTATGGCTGATAACTTATGGTTGAATCACTGATTTTAAACACAGTATTTTTTACAGGTGGTAGAAGATAATTTAAAAATTTCTATTCAGCCATTGAATCATAGAATAAGTTCTTTATAACTCAGAAATGCATGTGGGTAATTTTAAAATAATGCAAATAATACTAGCTTGGAACATGTAGCAGTATACTGCAGTTTCTTAGGCTATAAATTGTATATATGTGACTTTGATAAGGATCATGCCAGTAAATGACATAATGTAGTGCAATAAAAAAATTCCTAGGCACAGGTAGTCTCAGAGTGCTGTCCTTGCCCTTGAGTGTCGAGAACAGTGGGCAGGGAGGATTGGCTGTGTTTAGGTTGAATCCAGAATTTTTTTTGACTGTACTACATAAATTTCAAAACATGCCCACATAACAATAAAATTTGTAAAGAACTGAATGAAATTAATTTTTAATCTGGAAGAAAAAAATTAAGAACAGAAAGATACCGGGCACACACGTCATCTGTTAATGGAACCAAATAGAATATATAAAAATAACAATTATAACATACAACTTAGTAGCCACAGATGTTAGTGATTACTAGTAGATGTCATTAAATCTGAAATGGAAGTGGCTAGGGGCCTGTGTTATCTTTGATGAACTTGAAATATTTGTTGTTGAATTACCCTAAATTTCTGGCTCCAAATATAAAGTGTTGGCAGGAAAGTTTACTTTAGCTTATATTATCAAATTAAGGGGTTGCACAAAGCAGGTATGGATTTATTTATTTAATTATCTTATTCATAGTATTACCAATAAAGCATATGCATATAAAATTCTGTTTAAATATTATAATAACATTAGGAATAATTAAACATCCATTGATTTCAGAACATGGTCAGATCGAGAGATTAGGACATTACTGACTCGTTTATACGATTTGCCACTGAGATATGCAGGAGTGGTGAAGTTTGAGAATGATATTATCAACTGTTCTAAGGAGCTGTCAGAAGAGTTGTCAAGTATAAATATTTCTACTCCACCGTATGAACGCTATCTGGACTCAAAACTGGTAAGTTATAGCTTGTTTTGCAAGTTACTGTTTGGTATATTTTTCATAATTTGGCAACCAAATGGGCTTGTCTGTCTGATTCAAAAAATGGTAGTCAATGTTTCTTAATTTATGTAACAGACTACATATGATTTAAATAATTTTCAGTGTAATTACATAAAAAATAAGTTGTGAATATATCAATATTTTATTGTTATGTTATGGAATTTTGTGTGCTAAAGTTCCGTTTCACAAAATCTGTGACTGTTGTTTGTTGGGGTTTTCAGAGTGAGTTCCAAAAAGTCTTTCATATGCAAATTAAATTCAGTTTCTTGGATTGGGTCACCATTTTACTGACATGTCAACAGTTGCACTGCTAGTAACAATCCTTGAAGTTATGTCACTTTTCTCTCATGTTACAAAATAATTTTTGAAGTTCTCCTTCCAGTTTTTAAAGTTCAGTTTATATATTACTCTTTAGTTTTTGTTAAATAAATATTTGAAACTGCTAAGATCAGTTGTGTGTTACTCTGTATTACAACTTGTATTTACCTTAATGACAAAGATTACACTTGTTTGAAAACAAAGTGCTCTGGTAAATATTAAGACAAAGTAAGTGGGAAATTCAGGAAATTACATAATGAATAACTTGTGATTTGTGAAGTTACTTTGTAGTGAACTCTAGGAGCTTACATTGGTTTTGGCATGAAGTCCAGGTGGGAAAACAAATGTGTACAGTATTTTTGGTATAGGAATCTCTTGTAAAGTGGTCATTTGGTAAACCATGGAGATAGGTTGGTGATATTAGAATGTATCTTAAGAAGAAAGGGTTTTGAGGATAGGTTGATGGATCAAACTTACAAGGGTGCTGTCCAATGACTGTGTTATGAGCAAGGTACCAAACAACTGAATATGAAAGTTGATGTGATTTACACCTTCATGTGACAATTCTGCCATTGCTTTTCATCCATGTTGTTTTCTTCAGCCAGTTGTTAGCAAAACTCTTATCTCCAACTGCAAACCTGTGGCAGATATACTCATGAAAAAATTTGGAAACAAGAAGATGTACCAGTATCAACTTCAACGTGATAAACACCAAGATGTAAGCTTCAAGATGCTGAACTCCAACATAAGCCAGTTGGTATCTCACCTAGATGATATTCGTCGAGATCCAAAGTGAGGATAATTTCTTACTATTCTCATGTAGTCATCATGGCTCACTGTGTATACTGAGATCTCATTGAATAAAAATTGTCTTGGATATTATCCATCGTCAAGTAAATATAAAATGTAAAACGACGTTTCGGAGATGGGACTCTATCTCCGTCTTCAGGTTCCTACACAGTTGGGCCCACTAGATAGAGCTAATCCCTATCTCGTCAAGAAGTTTTAGATTTGAGATCTCATTGTTATACAAGCAGTTCTTGCATAAATGATGTAATGTGTTCCTGTACATCCTATCATAAATGACATCATTCCCATAATTTCCCTTAGATACAATGTGATAATAAATTGTAGTTACATTCCTTGCCATTGGCTACATTTACTGTTCTCCAAAGAATTATTACGTTCTTACCAGTGTTGACACCAAACAATGTATGTAAATTTTTAACATTATTTTTGTAACTTCCAAACTTTCTGTCTTTCTACTACATTCCACAGTATAAAAATCACTTTCCATTGTCAGCCATGTTTCTAACAGTTTTGTATACTTTAAATCCACAAATACTTGATAATAACAAAAGACAAAAATATATAAGAATAATGGAAGCTCCATACCATGCCATATCAGGGTTGAGTCTTCAGCTCTGTTCATATGTGTTTGGCACCATCTACCATTTCAGATGTATTTAGAATGTACTAGTTGTTATACGTGAATACAGTTTTTTTGTCTTGTGTTCACAGAAAATTTATCTGTCTGAATGACAACCTAGACCCAAAGCGAGAGGAAGATAATGCTGTGGCTCGAGCTATTCTACAGGATATGTATGAGTCACTGTTTCCGAAACCTTCTTCTTTTGAACTTCCACCAGAATTTCGTAATCGCTTCTTGCATATTACAGAATTGCAAGCATGGCGAGCCAACAGAAATACTATCCGAACAGTTGTATACATTGGTCTAGCCATTCTTATCACATTTACATTAATCAACTTCTTTCATGTGGAGGTGAGATTTGGAGTAATAATATCCATTTCCAATTTTGAGAGCTCTTGATAGCATAGGGCAGTGGTTTTCAACCTTTTCTGATTTGTGAATCTGTCAAATAGCATGCAATTTTACAAGGATTCTTTTTCATATCTTTCTAAAATTATATTTAAAAGTACAGACTCATATAATATCAGAATAAGAAACTATAACTTGACATTAAATTGATTGTTAATTACTGTTTATAGTTGATTATATGTAATAATCACAGGAAAGACAAGTCTGGTGGCATGGAACCCTGCCATTCATCTAATATGTATTCTTTATCTTCCAGTTCCGCTGGTTGCAGCGAAAGTTATGCCAACGGACGAGACAACAGTATCATGGAGATGCACCGATGTTTTCATGTGTCTGATGCTTTGAAAACAATCCCAAAGCATTCTAATTTAAGGTGTACTAAATAATATATGTTTTAGTTATTGCATAATGCAGAGTTCCTAAGTTTCCTGAGCATTGGGTATCCAGTAGAGTTGAAATTTTATTGGAAGATACACATTTATATCATGAAACTCCTGTCGTTTGGTTGCTTCCTGATCTGAATGTTTAGAAAAGCTCCTGTGTTAATTATCATTTGTGGTCTTAGCACTCAGAAATTATTCTTGTTTACATAATGACTCCTAGTTACTATGTTGGAGCATTAACTAACTTCTGTATGCAAGTCGTAGAGTGAATGGAATCGGGGTTCTTTTACATAATAACTGCATTTCTCAAGTTGTCTTAATAAAATGTAATTTAAAATAATTTTCTCCTCAAATAATGGAAATGCCTGAGTAGGGTTGGGAGAATTAATCTATTCTCTGGTGAAAAGTAAACATGGTAGAAAGCTGTGCATTAGCTAGTCAGGATTCAGCTGCTGTCAACATTTGAAAATTGATGTCATATGTACTGTGTGAGCAATATGAAGAATGTATACAAGTGATAAATTTAAAAAAGATTAAGACAAAGACCACCCATTTTTAGGTTCAGTCTCAACCAAATTGGCACAATAGCTTCTTGTTTTATGAACATTCAGTACATGTTAATACATTTGAAAAATCAATATTTCATTTTTAATATCTGTGATAGATATTTTTTAAAACATAATTATGCCAAGCCATGTGTATATTTCTTACCCTACCCACCTTCCTACACAGCCAATTGCCACTTTTGTGATTGATTGTTTAATCTGTACAGTTGGTGGAGTGCTTGCCATTTTGTGAGTTCCATCTCATAATATCTTGCTATCCTTTGTGCTGTCATTAACATTACCTGCTACTGCTCTTCCTTTATGTTTTCTGTTTTAAAAGGTCTGCTTATTTAAAATTACTTACTTATTATTGCAATAAATATTTTCATGCATACTGTACTGTACTGTACTGTGTACATGTATACTTAATATTTAACTTCTTTACTATTACTCATGCAGTGAGTAACTTAAGGCTACTTTTTTAGTTACACCCCATTTTTTCCTTCTAAAATTTCTGTTGCTGTGTCATATATTTATTAGTGGGAGTGAAAATTTCTTAACATGTATTCTGGATACCTGTTTGTAAGTTGTTGCAGAAAACTTTGCTGCTGGAGAAACTTGACTTCCTTACTGTTACAGTTTACATACCCATAAAGTTGATGTTTATTTTTCATGAATAAACATTAAGTTTCACAAAATGTATGGTTATAAATTGATTCTCAGTGTTGATATAGCTATACTGATTAAGCAGTGTTTAGCATCAGACTTAACCACTGTCATTGAAAGAATAGAACTATGTTTAAATTGAAATGTCTAAAAAATTATAAAAATAGTCTCACATTCCTATAACGTACCATGAATGCAACAAAAATTAAAAATAAGTAGGTGCTCTGTTGTCTAGAATGCCATTGACATTTTTCTGTTCTACACACATGCTTCTCTTTTCACTTGTTCTTAATCAATCAGATTGATGCAGACAGATTTCACACTTCAAAGTGCGTGCTTCCTTTAATTTTGGTGATAAAATTAACTAGCCACCTAAGGACTAAAGTCTGCATATGTTGCCCCTCTGTTCATCTGCAGAGAATAATATGAATCCATTCCCTGTGATAGTGGATAATATAGTACTTTTTCCAGTCAGATGACTAAGCCTACATTGTTTTAATACTCAGTAATGTTGTGAATTGTCTCTAATAAGAAGATAGCTACTCTAGTTGTTGGCAAATGATTGCATGACATAGATGTAATATAGTGTTTGTGATTGATAATCAGTAAGCAATGATACCAGTGCCATATAAGCTTAACAAATGTACATTTTAATTATATGAAATAATGACTATTTTTAGAGTGAAAATTTTGTTTGTATAATTAGTCCTCTTGTTTCTTGTCCCTGAATCAATTTTAGATCAACTTTATGAGATTTACTTATTTTAGGCAAATGATGACACATTTTGGATTGGACAGTACATGCAGGAAATTAGGATATGTTAGGGTTGTCTTCTTGGTCAATGACAACTGGAAAAGATTTTCATGATGTTTGTCAGTATAGTATGGCCAATCTGTTCTCTCTGTAGATAGGAGATACTCTTTTAGTACTGCCTTAAACTTCATTATAATGTGATTCAGGCTTTTTGTAGTGGGGGCAAATTATTGAATAGCTTAATTCCAGTATAATGAATTCTATTTTGATATTTACTGGGGTCAGTATTTGCACATGTCTGTGTCTTGTACTTATGTTGTGGATATCTTAGAAATGCTTCTGTGTTGTCTATTACAAATGATGAGCAAGAATTTGCAGGCTAGTGGAAGAATATTAAATTTCTTAAACACTTTTCTACGTGAGATCCTCTTTTTAGTTCTTGCTATTATTGTAATGATTTTAGTATATATATCAATTAGAACACCCTACGCTCCAGATGTAATGTAGTAATATGAAAAATGTTATACAGTGCCCAAAAACTGCACATGAAAGAGGTATATGGGTAAAATTTTAAGTATGGCATAGTTCCCCTGCCAAGGGAAGCACCAGAGAGGAAGCCGTTTAGTTTAGCCATTCTTAAAGATGATGTAGAAACACGCCCCTTCTGGGAATCGAACCCTCACAGTCCAGTTAATAGCCAGCGGATTACAAGGATACAACTATAGCAATTAAGCCAGCGAAGTTGGACTTTAATATTTTAATAGCTTTGAGAGTAGGTAAAGATGGCAGCACATATGTATAGTAATCATTAGGTTGGGTGTGCTTAAAAGTTAATCGAAAGTACCATGTCTACTATTACACTTCCTTGCTTATTTCTAGTCGTGTTTTAGAGAGGGTTTGGTGTGAGCGTGTGCTGAGAGGAGGTGCTGTGCCACATTTGATGCGTACGTTTAATTGTCTGTTAATTGTGTTACTTGGGCAATCCGTGATTTTACAATGTGCGTGAAACGAATCGTCCTTCGTTATGTCATTACCGTAAATTGCCGATATTAGCTGAAGAAATTCGAATCAGTGCATCAGATAAATGTATATCTGTATTTTAGTGTTTGGGAAGTAAGTAGTGTGAAGTCCTGAACATGGATACTCATTCATATGAAGAGTGGCTGCATTGAATGTTCATTATTCACATATTAGTGAAGGTATTGTTTCAAAGAACACTAGTTTGGTACCGATAATTAAATACATACGAGTTTGCATTGGGGCACGAAAATCCTCATAAATCAACACGTCAGAAAAATAAGAGGATACAACTAACAACTAGAAGGTATTGTATTTTTGCATTTGTTAAATGGGTGTAATTTAATATATATAGGTGTAATTTAATATATATATAATTTAATATATATATGTACTCCTCCCCAATATTGTCAGGGTGATTAAGTCGAGAAGAATGAGATGGGCGGGACATGTAGCGCGTATGGATGGGACAAGAGGCGTGCACCGGGTATTGGTTGGGAAGCCTGAGGGGAAGAGACCGCTGGGAGACCTAGACGTAGATGGGGGGATCTATTGGAGATAGGAGTTGAAGGAGACTGGATTTTGTTGGCCCAGGACAGGGTCCGGTGGAGCGCTTTGGTTAATTCGGTGATGAAGCTTTGGGTTCGGTAAGCCATCTAGTTAGTTATATATATATTTTTTTTGTGAAAGAAAAAAAAGTGAAATTGGTGCATGATGTCGAATTCTGCATACATGTGAACATGCACATATTTTTGTAAAATTGACCGAAGTTCCTGCTAGCTGACGCAGCTAAATACATTCCGTACGAAACGACAGTTTAGTTCCACGTGATAATAGTTCACGTGCTGCCCGGACAACTGTGCTGCAGCTGTGACGTTACAAATTCATTTCCACGCATGCGCATAACGCTCGTTTATGGCACGAATGTTATATACGCTATAGTACGCGAATCAGATGTGCTGGTATGTAGCCCGAAGAAGGTTACTGGTTGTATTGTGATTTTAATCATGGTAATTCAAAGGCCCAAGGAATTTAGCATAAAATTATGCTTCACATTTGAAAGGCTACTTCACAAAACGCCCGTGTTAGATAGATTTAATCAGATGAGAAATTTAATTAAACTAGACAAGGGGACTGCTACGCGTAGAATAAATGAGAAATTTTGATCAGAAAACCCCACGGGTTGAGACTGGGACATATAGGCCTGTGTAAGAGGATGGCAAAGATTGAGAAACTGAGAACGAAATTGTTGACTGAATTTGACTCACTGAGGGCTGGGTGCAATGTCGAATTTTGTGTGTGTAAACAGTGAAACCTTCAAAATTTATAAAATAAGGAAATTACTGGCCCAGATCAGGAAATATCAAGATCAAAGATTAGATGGGCAGGACATGTAGATGAGAAATGAATTGAAAATTTTGGCCGGGAAGTCAGAAGAGAAGAAACAACTTGGAAGACCTACGCATAAATGGAAGGATACTATTAAAATGGATCTTAGTGAAATCGGTTTGCAGGATGTGGATTGGCTTCATCTGGCGTATGATAGGAATGTGGTGGGCTGTTGTGAAAATGGTAATGAACCTCCATGTTTTATAAAGATGAAATTTCTTGACTATCTGTGCTTCTGAAGAAGGTTTCTGTTGCATATAATTATTATAAAATATGTGCATTTTAATATACATCCCATGGGTCCAAAAGTTAGAAAGACAGTATCATGTGGAATAAATCATAAAAATTACATTGACAGTTACAATTCAAAATACAAATATTTCACCAAAAGGTTATAAAGTGTAACATTACGAAAACGTGTAGGGAACGTGGAAACAAAGGACCGCGCACCGTAGAATTCGGCATAAGTGGAAGTGAGAGGAGGGCTTCACGCTCTGGCCGCTTTAAGTCCGTGGAAAGGTCCTTCTGTGCTCATTCGGCGGGAAACTTGGTGGACCCCAGAGTTCTAGACGTGATGAAGGAAAGAGAGGTCACTGCTCCTGCCGTGAATCAAATCCTGATCGTTCGGAACTTTAAAATGGCCAAGAATGCGTTTTGAAAATGCGAGTACTCCAAGTTTCCGTCTTGACTCGTCTTCAAATCATTCAGTTATAGTTCAGTGTTTCCTAGTCCATTCGTGGTTATTTCAGGTAGCCCAAACGAAATGCCAGCTCACGTGAATTCCTAAGAGACACGTGACACGTGTTGCATTCCGCCTTTCACGACCTTGTGAAAGTCGATCTAGTCTTTTATACCAATATTTCTGTTCTGCTTCAGTTTTACAAAGTTTAAGAGAAAATACGAATTCACCATTTGTACATGCTATTCGAACAACATTTATTAATGGGGTATAGCTCAACCTTTACAACTGATTAGAACACAGCTTTCGATGAAATGAATATTTGGGCAAGGGCTAAGCAAACAAACCACATATATGCATGATGTAAGAGTAATTAGAATCCTTTCACTCTGAAACCAAGGTCGGGCACTAATAATAACTATGCCCATACATATAAATAATGTTACGGACTCTCGAATGGGTAAAAATATAAATTGTATTTGTTTGAAACAACAGACAAACATGCTGACAGTATTGTTACTCTTTGTACTGAAGTACATTAACTATTTTAAAATTGGGAAATACAAATTACATAATAAATTTTAATAAATGCTGCTGATAATGGTAGCTATAATAGCAGGCCTCTTCATAGTATAGTATTTTGACTATCATTTGAAAATTCATACCGGTTCTTAATATATTTCAACACTAATGATGAAAGGTATATATGATAAAACAGAGATGAATACCACATTTTAGAAAGAAAATCCATGAGCTTTGATGTTAAATCTTAAGCTATCAATCCTGTTTGTACTTAAAGCCAGTGATGACTTGTTTACAGGAAGTACGTGGTTTGAATCTTGGCCAGCTCCCCATAGCCATGTCTATCCTGTCTAAGGTATGATGTTGAAGAGTAGAGTAGAGTAGAGTAGAGTTTATTTACATTCCATAGATCCTTCTTAGGACTCAACCAAAGGATGTAGAACATGTCATTTCATACAATATACATACACTTCAGAACTTTCAACACAAGTACAAGAACGTATTTCACATATCAATGTACATAAATTTCAGATTCTGCAATACAAGTATGAAAAATAATTTTACAAATTAATATACATAAACTTCAGAATTTTAAATATAAATACAAAACTTGCTTTACATATACGTAGATTATGGATATAAAGCTTAAACATTTTCAGCAGAGATGAAATCATCTACAGAATAGAAGGAGTGAGTAAAGAGGTAATCTTTCAATGCAGGCTTGAATACCTTTATATCATAATTTAGACTTTTAATTGCTGGTGGAAGATTATTAAACAGCTTGATACCTGTATAGTACACTCCTTTCTGATATTTAGTAAAGTTAGCATTTGGCACATAGAGATCACGTTTACATCTTGTATTTAAATTATGTACATCTGTATTTATTTTAAATTTACCCATGTTTTCCACCACAAATGATAGCAAGCAGAGTATAAATTCACTTGCAAGTGGAAGTATATTAAATTTACGAAATAATTTTCTACAAGATATCCTGCTTTTGACACCGGCCATTATTCTAATTATTTTCTTTTGCATGTAAAAAACTTTATTACTGTCTGTTGAATTTCCCCAAAAGATTAATCCATATGACACTACAGAGTGAAAGTAAGCAAAGTAAACTAGCTTTAAAGTGTCTATTGTCATGAGTGAAACTCAGATATACCAGTTAATATAATGAAAAAGGTAAAGATGTGCTTGAACAGAAGGATCATGTTTATAGGGGAATGTAGTTATAGAATAACCATAGCCAGTTCGGACTTCGTGTTGAAGTCAGAAACATTGCCCTTGCTAAAACTGAATCCCTGGACATCTAGCTGATAGCTAGTCACTTTACTAACTCATCTGCCCCAGTAATACAAATAAACCTTTTTTAATTTGTCTGTATTCTCTTAACTGCTTGCATGCCATAAAGTAACATTTTGTAGAAAGTTTGGCAACATGTCAGTGTTACAGTTGTTTTAATTCAGTCACATTTCTTAGCATAAAACAGTGAATAAAACTCAGCATGTGGCTGTTTCCGTGTAAAATATTTCTTGTATTAAAAGAGTTGAATGCACTGGCTCAGCTCTGTAAAAGCTTATGGTCTGCCATGGTGTAATGATTGCAAAGTAACGTATTGTCATCAGTTGTTAGCTTTATTGAACCTAACTGGAGTTTCTTATACAGGAGTCACAATACTGTGAACTAGGATGGAGCAATTTACCTTCAGAACCTTTGCTACAAGTCTTCAGCCACCTGCCAGTTCAAGATCTCGGCACAGTTGCTCAGGTCTGCCAACACTGGAACCACATCTCACAATTCTCACAGCTCTGGCAGAGAGTAGAATTCAATCTAAGTCAAGCATCCAAGTGAGTTTGAAGAAGTTCTGGGAGGAACTTATGAAATCTACTTTTCAGTCAGTACTTTCACCATAACTTTGGCATAGTTTTACCACTTCTGCTTCATACTCAGGAAGCTCTGTGTTTTATCCAGGGTAGTGGAAAACTTTTCGGGGGTGTTCTTGGTTTTCCTCAGCCCCACCAGGTAAATCAGAGAACATATTACTATTCTGGGAATCTCTGGTTTAGAAATGTTATTTAATGATTATAAGGGTAAGACTACTTCAAGATGTGTGAGTAATGTGACCTTCCATTGTGCCTATGAGTTAGATTTAGTGTTAGGAAACAAGAGTAGAAACAATGTACTCTAATGGAGTACACATATTTTCCAAGTGTGTTCTTTGCTAGTTTGTGTACCTCACTGACTTCGATGTTCATTTATTGCAGATTCATATCTATAGGTGTAAGCTAACAAAGTACAGATATGTTTTGTTGTTGTTTGTGTAATGATTTTTGTTCATATTCATGTTTATATTTATGGACTGCATCACTGCTTATGAGCAGTCCAACTAGCCATGTGTTACACTAGCATGCCTATATAGTACGTACAATGTTAATGCTAGAGTTCAAGTCCAGCCAGCAGCTCCGTATATAGTATAGTGATTTAAATTTCCTCTTCCCATACAATAAAGGTTAAAATGTGTAACATTTTTGCATGACTACAGATATCACAGCACAGAGTGAGAAATTATATTTTTTTGCATTTTGTTAAGTATTTATCATTCAAAATGTGTCAGATTTAAGTTGTACATTTTAAAGAGGTATAGATTTTATGTCAGGTAAAAATTGTTACATGCTGAGCCAGTTTTATGAAATAATTAAATTCAGTTTTATCACCAAGTTAAATTGGGATATTTTATCAGTGCAAACTATTTTGACCCTTTGATGATACAATACATTTAAAGGGAACCTTACTGTGCAGGCTGGTGCCTTTTAAATATTTATACCTCATAAATTCAGTCATACTGATGTCTGCAGTTTATGACAGGCAAGAGTTTGGCTTGCTGAGACCAACATAAATGGGTTAAATTCACTCAGCAGCTCTTAGTATAGATTCCTAATACCAAATTTCATTGAAATCTGTTAAGTAGTTTTAGAGATGAAACATGACCAAACATGTGGTTGACTACGGCTTCCCTTATATGTTACCATTTCACATCTTTTGTGCAACAAATGCATGATAATAAGGTAATATTAAGAAATGTGTGTGGGGTACATTTATTGAGTAATAGAAAAAGCAGCAGGAGTAAGATCTTGCATTGTCTTCTGATTTTTATAGATCATACCTTCAACCAACTCCTGAAGGGTTGATAAACTACATCTTGCAACACCATGCAAAACATCTCAAGTTTGTTATATTCAAGATGGACAGCACAGTAGAATCTGCACAGATGGCCTGTTACATCTTATCTAGGGTAAGGACTTGTTTTGACGCTATGTAGTCTGAGCTACTTACATTGTTGCTAAACCACAATCAATCAAGAACTTACATGGTGTCAGATGAAAATGATTGTTTCTTAGGGTGTTTAGCAATTGCAGGTATTATATAGCATCAAGTGAGGTGGGAAGATTGATTGATTCGTGTTATTTAGTGATCCTGTTTGAACTGCATGGTATTATATAGTATCAGTGACATGGGAAGATGATTAGGAATGGTAAGTAGGTATGGTTAATTGATTGGGTCTTAGATTATTTAATCATATTTTAATTACAGATTTATTGTAAATAATAATTTTGAGGTCAGTGGCTCAGCTTGATGTGGCTTGGCTTCTATTGATCCCATTTGGCTTGTTACATAATCAATGTTCTTGTTATAGTTATTATTTATGATTTTTTAATTATTTATATTATGCATTTGTTTCAGTGAGTGATGACATAGCATACAAATTGTTATTGTTGAAAAATTCTCTGTGGGGGGGGGGGGGTGCACTGTTCATTCAAGGCACCATTTTTCTCAAGGCCTAGATTCAACTGGTCTAGTATAAGATCCAATGAAAACATTTTTCAAACACACTAATGAACCTTAAGGTTCAATAAAAGGGGAATTTCATGACCAGCTAAAAAAGTATGAGGTTTCCAAGAAAGACCTTGCACCATGGAGTTAGGAGTTCTTACAGTGTGTTGTCTCTTTAGTTGGTGAACTGTTCCCTCAAGACATTGGCACTCATCAGTTCAGCTAGACCTGTGTTCCTCGACATGGACCAGCAATCATTCATCTCAGCATTGACAGTTGTATTTGATCATTCACATACACTCAGTTCAGTGGCCATAGATAATACGCCTGTGGACGACATGTCTCTAGAGGTTCTTGCTTCATCCAACTCTCGAACACTAGAGCTACTTCGAATGAAGAGCTGTCCCAGAGTGTCACCAGAAGGTAAGCCTCTCTTCACCCCAGATAAAGTGGTACAGATGTCTCACCCTTATGGACATAGAAATGCAACTTTCCACATACTGAATGGAGGTGGATTTGTGTGTTACAGGTCCAACATTTTCTCAACATAATAACTTATTTGTTGCAAAGTTGCCAAAGAACTAAATCAGGAAAGCTTCAGAGTATGCTTTACTGATCCTAATATTGTCTAAATAATATTTAAGAATTCAGTCCTTACTGCAAAGAAAACGCAACACTATACCATTGCAGACATCAACTGGTTATGCTGTTTAAAGAAATAATTACCATTTACATTCAGAATCATATGAAACACATAAATACAGAATGCTATGTTACTAATTGTTAAAGCTGGTGGTACATATATTTATCACTCAGCTTTGAAGGATTAATTGAGGCTATAGTAACAGATCTTTCATGGTCTGTCTCATTCTATGATCACTTGCACATTCTTTCCAGGTTATCCCTCATAATTATTCTAACATTTAATACCATATATCATAAGCAAGTGAACTAAACTAAGAAACAAACAAGTAATTCATTGTTATGACATTTGAGTTCTGATTTCTTTCAACACATGCTTATACTTATATGATTCAGTTTTTGTCCATAGGGCATCACTTGGAAGAAATAAATTTTGGATTGATTAAACAAAGAGGGTTGTGATGGGCAAGACATATCATTCAGAGGGAAATGAAATATTCATCATGTATGAAATTTTCTATGTATGTTACAGGTATCCTGTCCCTTGCTGACCATTGTTGTCATTTGCGGGAACTAACCTTAAGCTACACATTGTTGAGTGATGACTTACTTCTTGCCCTGTCATCAGAAGAGCATGTGTGCCTTGAATATTTGCATATTGATGTATACACAGAAAAGGATATGCTGTTACAACAGATCTCACCACAATGCTGGAGTGCCCTTGTTGAACATTCACCAGACATGAACCTTGTCATGTACTTTTTTGTAATTCCTGATCAGTCATTTGATACACTTTTTATGTCGTACACTCCTGTCACACATATCTACTTTGGTGACCACGTTCCGAAGAGAGTGCTAGGTCGAATTGGTAGTCATTGTCCTAGACTAAAGGAATTGGTTGTAGGAGCAAATGGAAATTCTTTCATCAATGATGAACTTCTGAACATTGCAAACAACTGTCCAGAATTGTCATCTCTAGGATTAGGGGAATGTGAGGTGACATGTAGTGCATTTGTAAAGTTTGCTCACATCTGTGGCCCAAGACTTAAGGAACTTTATGTCACAGAGGAATGCCTTGTAGAGGACTCACAGTATGACTTAACAAAGGCATGCAAGCAAGTTTCAGAACTGATAGGAAGGGACTGGGCTCCAGAGTATATGCCAATTTGGTAAGGGAATTCTCCAAGATGTCATCATATGGTAAGAGAATTTAATTTGCAGTGCAGTGATGAATGTCTTTAATTTCACACTCTGTGTTGGAACTACTTGAATCTGAGTGAATGAAAACACTTTTTGATGACAGTTCAATTCAGGTTCTCATGGTGGCAAGTATGAAGATGACTATTTTCTGGGATGTTGCAGTGTGTAGTGTGGTAGAAATTTATTGATGTTTCAGAGGTGCTTAATGCCTCCATCACTAGGGTGGCTCGGTAAGACACTTTTAATTTGTGTACAGTATTATTAGAGTTCAGTCAGCCACATCATATTCATGAGAAGATTATCAAGATGACAACACTTGTGGTAAAGTGTTATAATATGACTGATTTTTTTCTTTGTTAGGGAATTAAACTTTAATCACAGTGGCATAATCAAGGAGAAGGCCTGCAGTTAATCACCTACCCCCTCCATCCCCAGTGGAGCAGCTGCCCAGAGCTCTCTACATCGTAACGAAACATGCAATACATCTTGTTCACATTGCTAGCTTTATATTTTTGTAATTAAAATAATAAGCATATTTGTTTAGATTGAACTAATTTTTTTGTAAAAGCCCCTCCCAGTACACAGTTACAGTTAATGTTACTGCATTAAGTATTAAACCCTATTGTATAATTTTATTAAGAGTTCTTCCATTAAAGATAATTTTGTTTTTATACATAAGAAATTTATGTGAAAAATGGTTTGTAGCTTATACTTTTCAGAGTTATGCTTCATACTAAAGTTCTTCCAGATAGACCTTGTCATTCTATAACACCTTACTTTAAACTTTTTTGAAAACATAATACTTTCCTGTAATCTCTGTGAAACAGTTGTATATTTTTCAGAAAATATATGATTTCATATTTATTTCACACCTTACTTTGCTTATACGAGGCGCGTCCTCAAAGTAAGTTTCCCTGGGGCCGTTTACAGAAACAAAACACAATTTCATGGAAATATTTATTGCAACAGATACAGCAAGTGTCCAGCTATTTTTCAACATATTCGCCACCGGAATTGAGACATTGGTCATACCGTGGGACCAACTTTTGAATACCTGTGTCGTAGAAGTCTGCCGCCTGGGATTGGAACCACTGTGTGACAACCATCTCCGCCTCTCTGTCATTCTCAAAACGCTGACGCTGACCAGACAGGAATTCCTTGAGGTGTAGGAAAAGATGGAAATCACTGGGAGCGAGGTCCGGGCTGTAGGGTGGGTGATTAAACACCTCCCAGCTGAACTCCTGCAGGAGACTTGCTGTCCGTCGAGCCGTGTGCGGCCTAGCGTTATCACTGACCGCACTTCACAGTCGGCGGGAGCTGGAATAAGAACCTCCATCTTCAACAGCTGCAACGATGCTACTGTGAGAACGCGGGAGGTGCCGTTAGTGCATGTGCCATGCTACGTCATTGCTCTATCACGTACGCACAGTCGCTTCGCGCAATATAAGGTTTGCTAGCTGTGGGACGAGTGGGAAACTTACTTTGAGGACGCGCCTCGTATTTGGTATCCTCCTCTCCAAATTTTATAAAAATACTTCATTGCTAACCACCTTTTCTTCAGTGACCTGTATAATGATGTTGAAATTTCCAGAATGAATGATGAAGAGACCACAAAGAAATTAATGCTAGGAAAACCTGATGGTACAAGAAGACATGGAAAATCCAAGTTGTGATGGATTGATGGACTTGAAAAAGATTTCCACAACATCAGTATTAAAACTGGAAAAACATCGCCCCTGGCCATTCCCGATGGAGGCATTGTCTTCAGCAGGCCAAAACCCAACCTGGATTGTAGCGCCCATGATGATGATGACAATGATCCCTTTGTATTCTTGGATTTGTTGGGGAATATGGTCAGGTAGGAGAAGCAAAGACAAAACTTTTCACTCCATCCATGATATTACTTCACACTGTTACTAATGAATGCTAAAATTGCTGTCACGGCACTGGCTTGTGCGCACAGCTGTATTGCCCATTGTCTATTTTCTGTTATACATTTTGTATATACAACAAAGATGACAATCTTCTGGGAAGCTGTGCCATGTAGCCTGGGATAAGTTTACCAATGTTTCAGAGGCTACATGGAATAGCATTCCAGAAGACAGTCATCTTCATACTTGCCAATGTGAAAATCTCTCCTATTATACACAATCAAATGGCAAAAACACAAATCAGTATTCAAGGGGTCTCACAGGTAGGATCCTGAATGCTGCTGCAAATATCAATAATAAAAGCAATGAAAAAGGCAAGTGGAATTACCGAGTATAATGTACATCAAATATACCTCAGACAACAGGCTAGCCAAATAACTGTGGTGTAATGAATTAACCACCATCTCATCTCTTGCTCTACAACCCAGTGTGTTTCTTGGCCACCTCATTTGGAGGTTACTTATCTGTTTACACATTTGGTAGGATTCCTTGGATGAGTGTAGCCTGTTGCAAGGCCTTTACCTCTACACAGGACAGCATAATACAGAAAGACGTGGACAAACATCCATGCCTTGAGTGGGATTCGAACCCACAGTCCCAGTCTCCAAGCGCACAAGGTCCATACCTGACTGCATGGCCACTGTGACCAGCATTAACCACCACAATCCTTTATTATTTCTTCTTCCTTCTTTAATTACTATGTCAAGCCTATTTTCCAGAACCTCTTATTTGTTTGTATGCCTTAATCCACAGTACTGTTGTATCTTCATGTTCACATACTGAGTAGTGTGTAGAGTAGTAGTACAGTATATGTGTACAAAGTTTATCGTCTTATTATTTATTCATCCTTTGTCAGAATGGGACATCCTGATGTTAGGTGGTCAATAGTTTCTTTGTATTCTTTATGTAGTCAACATCTACTTTCATTTTCTGTCAAATGTTTTTCTTAAGGTAGTTTGTGCTGACTGCCTGATCCTGAGCTGCCACAATTGTACTTTCTGTTTCTCCCTTAATGTCTCCATGCTTCAGCCACTGGCATAGCTGTTCCTTATCCACCACATTTTCATCCAAGTTACATGGAACTGTTCATGCATCCTTTTTTCTTTTCTATTCTCAACTAGTATATTTTCTATTTGCTTTGTTCATTTTGAAATGATTTCTTAAATTTGTTAGCTCTTTGTGGCAATGTTGAATTTGTGTTATGTAGGTTGTGTCCTTATAATTTGTATCGGTGGATCTTCTTCATTTTCTACATATTACATCAATTTAATAATTTCTGCTATGTAGGCTCCTTCCACCTACATCAGTCCTCTTTTCTTGGAGCACATAAGTGAAGAATGTCTGCATTTGGTTGAGCTGTGGATGGTAGCATTTTTATTGTCTTTCTGTCCAGTTTTTATATTTCTTGATGCCAGTTAATAATTCCAAAATCCTATCTTAGTGCTGGTACTGCAATTGATCCAATTGCTAGCATTTTAAAGTGAATAGTTAATCTTATAAAATTAATACAAACACAATTATGCATGTAATTTAATCTATGTAAACAACATTACATGAAATGGAAAAAATGGAAAATAATTATCCTCAGAACATTTTATAAAATTTCAACAATATTAGTGCCTGAAGCTTTCTGAAGTTGCAGGACAAACTGCTGTATCTTCAGCTGTGGAGCTTATTTTCAGATTTTTATATACAAACCAAACAGTATAAGGCCATAATGGGTTTAACTTTCCATCACAATTGAGATCTTCCTTGTTTTCCCCTTAAGAACTAAACTATTTACATAATATGCCACAAACTTATACAATGAAATTGTATATTGTGGTCTTGTGGTTTGTGTCATCATGTAGTCTTAAACCACGTGCAAGGTTACACCAACACAATTCAGAAGACAGTCCACATTTTCGTTGCCATGAAAATTTCAGATCTCATTTATATGATGAAACTACATTACAGTAAAACCTCACTTATTTGGACCATTGTACTGTAGTGACCCAGAAGAGGCAATTATCCAGATTAATGAAGTGATATAAATGATGATAATTGTAATAATGCATACTGTTTAAATACAGTACTTAGTCAATTTGAGTCACCTTCCATGATTTTGGAGCATATTTCAGAAGATATTATGGTTATATCTGACATACATACAAAACTTGTGCTTCCAAACTTGATGTCAGAACCAGCTCCAACGTTTCTTTCAATTCACTGTCCCCTGCCACTACATCCTTCTAGTCTTTGTGAAGGGTCAAATTTAACTGGAACCCTACATTATGAACTTCATTGGCCTCGTAACTGAACAAATTGTTTCATAAGGACAGCATGAAAAAAAATACTCCTGTTTTAACTTGCTATGATTTTTGAGAAGGATCCAGCTTAGCAAGGTTTTACTGCATATGTAAATTTGCTCATCTATGTAATTCTAACAGGGCTACAGAATAAAACTGCAATAACAAATGTATACAAACAAATAATCTACAGTCATGAAAGTATATGTACAAATATATATTTTACACAGGCCCTTAAACTATACAAATAATATGCCAATATCTGTACTCGATAAAAATGTTAAAATTGTAAACAGCCATACTAAGTATCACAAAAACCATCTGACCTCATCCTCATTTATTTAGTAAAGAGGTGGTGGCAATTTCATTCATACCTCAGTCTGGCATGTCAATTGATATTACAGGTACTACAGGTTTCAGCAATTCAGTCTTTTTAAACTTCTTTTCTGGTTTTACATCTAATGATAGAGGATCGACCATGCCCTCAGGAGTACTGTGTCCCCTTCGAATTCCCTCTTCACCCTGAAGACTGTAAGCTATATTAGCATATTCTTGGAGAAATGGACAAAGACTTAGCAGGAAATGGCAAAAATCTTTGCGGATGCCAAACCACCCTGGGAAGAAAATATATGACATTAGAATAAAGTTCTAAAAATTCAGTAATTACATACTGCAATGTCAGTATAATAAAAACCTCCTAGCAACTACTTGATTCTGCAGCAGTTCTTTTGTCAAAGATATTAAGCCAATAGGATGGTTGCTTTTGATCGTACACCACTGTGAAAATGGCTCATAAGCATAATTTCATTTCCATCAGTTATACCATGTAGTTACGATAAATAAAGGTTCATTATATAGAAGCCTCACTGCATCTATAAGAGATGCTTTTCATGTTCTGTAGTTTTAAAATTAATCAAGAAAGTAAGCATGTTTCAAATGTGTACCTAAAGCCTGGCTAGACAAACTTCTACCAGCTTGAATAAAATCATACCCATACACTCTTCATAACAAATGCCAAATACTTACACCTGTTCCCACCTTTAGCACTGAAAGACATAAGGATGAGAGTACAGTAAGTCAAAAACAATGGTGACACCACACCAATATAACTCAGAGAGATGTCATCATCCAATTTACTTGCTAGCAGCACCTAGAACAAAATTGTACAATATTTACTTTACAGATGTGGTTACACAGTTGCTACTTTTGAATCTGTTAAAATATAAAACTATAGTACATACCTGAAAAATGAGTATGGGCATGACAAGGAAAGTGTATCCAAGTGCACTGTTGAAGGAAGTGCGTCTCTGTTGTGGATCCACTTCAGGGGCTACTAGTAAAATCCCAGCAAAGATGACAGTGTACAGAACTCCCACCAAAGAGAGACACATAAGAATCCAAAGAGGCACAAATACTACCTCCCAATTCCAAGAGATAAATCCATCAAGTCTCAGGGCCAAGAAGATGAACTGAAGAATGTTCACTGAGCAGAATAACTCCAACTTTGGAGGAAAAAACCAAAGAAAGTAAGTTCATCATACAAGTTTTAACCTTCTGTAGTCCATTATATATAATGAAATAATATGTCAAGTAGTATTTTAGATTGAATCACAAAGTAATAAAACTAAACTTAAATACCTCTAACTAGCACAGTTTCTTCCTTTTACTTTTTATACTTCTGTCCTGCCCCACTTTGAATTATATACATATACCTCATCTCACTGGCAATCTTAAAAATGGTTCAGTTAAGTATGAATGTGTAATAATAACATAATATCTGGCCCTCATCTGAAGAACAAGCCTAATAATTATATCTGAATGTTGCAAAATATGGGAAGGTGATATCTGTCAATAATTATGGCACTACAATATATTTCACACAATAAAAGGAATATGTGGACTGATACAGCCACTGACACCAACCACAAAATTAAACATTACTAACTGCAAATTCCAATTTGATCACTAAAATTAACATATAAGATTATATGTACTATAATACATACCTCAAAAGATCGATCATGTTTTACTGCCCAAATACAAACCGCAATTGATACTATTGAAATAAATATCAAGGGAATAAATACGAGGATCCAAAGATGTCTACCAGATTCCAATTTGTCACAAACTAATAGCTCAAACATTAGCAGAATAAGGTGTAGTGCTAAACTTATGAGCATTGCTTTGTAATGAACATATGCTTCACCTTCAAGCCTGTAACAGTAGCACAAAGTAATGAATAACAAGTATTTGTATATTAACTTCAAATATACACAAAACTGTATGAAATATATACCAACCTAAAATGTGGGTATCTCCACCATACATAACTTCCAACTGTAGCACCAGCAATAACCATAAACTTCCAAAACCAAATAGGTATAAAAACGGTCCAGTAACTCCAATGGACAGTGCCATCAAGACGAAGTGCAAACAAAGCAGTAAAAATCATCAGACAGACATGTACTATGAACTTGCTGAAACAAATGTCATGAAAATAAGCTCAGTTACCCCACTACACACCATAACTCAATTACATTTAGATTGCAACATAAATTAGCTTATAAGATTATATACTACTGCATTTACTTTGTAGTAATACTCCTTGTAAACATATTATATGAAGTAGGTTTGGGAAGTATATTCTAAGTTTATACGAGAGCGGTTTAGAGCAAGCTTTTGACAAAGGGAAATTTTTACTGCTTGGAATTCACCTTGGATTAAAATCCTGAAATAAAGACTGCAAGTTCATCGTAACGGTTCTTGGTTCCCAGCGACGAACCTTCGATATTATTCAGAAAATCACTGCATCATAGCTGTAATCTAAGTAAATAATTCTAAAAGAACATAAACACACTAGTCTTTTTATTTTAATTATTTTGTTTCATCAGCTGGTTCATGCTGGTGTAATATAAGGTCGATAACTATCGATGTATTCTTCTTTAGTTAGGAGAAAGTACCCAAATATCTTCACATGATGGCGAGTTTAATTTATTCTGGATAGTTATAAATCTTCTCAGTTAAAATTAATGTTACTTTTTTAATACCAACGGACAACCATATTTTTATTTACTTCATGAGCATCAATCGATTTATCACATCGATGTATTGTATAGAATTTGTTTTTCCGGTTTATGCTTTCCTGTATAGATTGGTATTTTCTGTGCTAGCCGCTTGTTATTTATACATCTGTGATCTCTACGTTGAAGTTAATGTGTGGTCATGGCAGTCGGTAAAAATAAGGGATTATCGAAGGGTGGAAAGAAGGGAGTGAAAAAGAAGATGTGAGTAAAATAATATCACGCACTTTTTTATATCTTTATCTAGCTGTATCTGTGATTAAATCAGTTGTATTATGGAACAGATGTGCCAGATAAACATTGATTCTATACGTAGGATCTCACCCGCGTATTAGCCATAGTAACACGTTGCTTCAGACTGTATTTGTATATTTTAGAGTTACAATGAAAACATTTCCAAGTTCGTTCAATAGTTTACCCTGTAATATTTTTGGGTTTGAGAGTGTGGCGATTGTAATTGTTATATCATAACCTTAGTAACAGATCATGTGTATTGTAATTGATATAACGTTAATAACAGACAATGTATGTTCGTCGTGCTGTTTATGAATTCTCATGAAAATTTAAACAATTTTTAGCGTTGATCCATTCACAAGAAAAGATTGGTACGATGTGAAGGCACCGTCAATGTTTGCCACTCGGCAGATTGGCAAAACTCTAGTGAATCGTACACAAGGAACAAGTAAGTTTTATTTTTTCCTCTAACGTTCAGTTACCGTGGCAGAATTGCTGTTCTAGAACGAATTGAGAGAGTTCGGTAAGACTTGATATATCTACTGTGTAATTGTGGGTTGCTGTAAGTACAAATGGTATGTACAGAAAATGTAATCTAGGTCACCAATTGTCAAAGGGCTCCAGGAATTTAACATGAATTCACAAACCACTTTAACAGAATCATTTGCTTAGTCTTGCAGTGATTCATACATACATTTTTATACTCATTGTCATATTATTTTGTATGGTGAGTGGGTAGGCACATTTTTAGAGGTCTACGGGTTCATGCTAAAGATGTTCTGTGTGTTGTAAAGTTGTTTGGTTCATACAGAGATTGCATCCGAGGGCCTGAAATACAGAGTGTTTGAAGTGTCTTTGGCTGACCTGCAAAATGATAATGATGCTGAACGTTCGTTCCGTAAGTTCCGTCTGATTGCTGAAGATGTGCAGGGCAGGAATGTGCTCACAAATTTCCATGGTATGGATCTGACCACAGATAAACTTCGATCAATGGTTAAAAAATGGCAGGTGAGTCCAGGTTGCTTAGAATGTTTAAATGATATTTTGTACACTGTAACTGGAATGTATTTTGCTCCAAGAATGAGGTAGTAAAGATGGATGTTGCCGAGATGGTACTGTTATAGAAGTTTGGAAACATGCTCTACAGGTTTGCCTTTTCTTCTATCCTCAAGATCGAATCTACACTATTCATAGCATTTTAATACATTAATAAATAAAACTATTTCCAAACATTTTTACTTTACCACTAACCCAGCTTTAATACCAGTGTTGATGGGCGAAGTGTGGTATTGTGATGGGGTTCAACTATACATTGTTTTCATACATCTCTTTTCCAGACATTGATTGAGGCTAACGTGGATGTGAAAACTACTGATGGCTACTTACTGAGAGTGTTCTGCATTGGTTTCACCAACAAGGACCAAATGTCACAAAGAAAGACTTGCTATGCTCAGCATACACAGGTATGGTAGGAAAAGTGCAATGAATATGAGTTGATAAATTATGAACTTGTTGCAGAATTTTGTAGCTTACTGTTCTCTTTAATATAAGTATGTTTGGGAAGTGTCAGAAAATATACTCAGTCTGATGATTTAATTCTTAGTGTACTGCATGTTCAGTTATCGATAATAGAGCCTTTGTGCATCATCATGTAAGTTCTTAAACTTTGTCAAACACAGAACTGTTATGCCAAGTGTAGTATGTGTCGTGTCATCTTTTTAAGGTGCTTTTGACAGTAGGTTTGAGAAAAACCTGTTATGCGGTTTGTGGCATACTGGTATGTGCGGGCTTTCCAGTGTCCTTTTAAAATATCCTTTTACATATTCCAAATTTGTTCTTAAAATTGAGCACCATTACTTTCAATCCACAAAACATTGAGATTAACCAGTTCCATTGTTAATACTAAAGTGGTTATTGTAACAATAAATCACTGTTTAACTTAATGGGTTCTTTGTCTGAAATACAGATTTATTATTCTTATAAATAATTATTTTCTTGATGATAGTTATTTACAGCTATGAATCTCAAAACTTGCACATTCAGTCTCCTGCCTAGATTCCACAGTGCTATTAAATGTTCTCTTCATGAGGTCTGAATGTCATGTATCAAATTTTGAACTGCTGCGTTGCTCCTTTTTGTTCACCTTGGTTGCTTATCGACTGCATTCCTATCCAACAAACTCACTTTTTATGTAAGTGTCTCGTCATCCATCATGATTTGCGTGGAAGGTTGTTGCTTCTGTGTTTTTGTGTCACAGCCATAGGGTTCTGAAAACAGCTGGCTGACAATTCACAGCAAGCCAAAAGTCTGGTGGACGTAACTTGAATGTTTGTCGTGTTATTGTAACAAACTGTTCATACTAGTTCATGAAATTACAAATAAAACATTTAATATGAAATGGTTGCTCTCTCTCTGTTTCTCTTTGTACCATTTTCACTCCCATGTGGAGCATAGTGCCCTCCTTTTGGAGTTTTCTTTATCTATTTAGACATTTGGTAGGACTCCTTAGATGAGTGATCAGCCCATCGCAAGGCATCTGCCTGTACACAGGACAGCACATCATGGAAAGATGTGGACAAACATCCAAGCCTTGACTGCCTCGGACTACACGGCCAGTGTGACTGGCTAAATGGTTGATCAATTTAAGATATTTATTTGCAACCCTGATAAATGTTTCTTGATTGTGGTTTTGCAGAGTACAAAATTCAGGAGTGTTTAATTATGAATGCCTGATTGTGTAAATAAAGACTGCAAGTAAAATTGGTACATGTTCTTTGCATGGATAATAGGTACGAGCAATCCGAAAGAAGATGGTGGAAATCATCACTCGTGACATTACATCTAGTGACCTGAAGGAGGTTGTGAACAAGCTTCTTCCAGACTCCATTGCTAAAGATATTGAGAAGGCATGCCAAGGCATCTACCCTCTGCATGATGTCTATATCCGTAAGGTAAGTTGTATGAAAGTTATCATTTGTCTCCATATGCCACGACTGGTATTGAAAGAGTACAGCCTTCATCTTTTGCCCCACATAATGCAACAAAGTGTGGTTTCTAAATTTAGTTAATTGTTTCAACGTAATTTTAATTTAGCAGGTGTCAGGATACACAGAAATCTAATGGTGCAACATCGCTACAGGAGTTAATCTGGACCCATTGGTTGATCGTGTTTTTATGGTTATGTGTATACTTCTATGTTATCAAGTGCTCTGATGTCTCGTATATAATGGTTTGTTTTGTTTTCATGCTAGTGCCATATGTCTGCTGCCAAGAAACAGTCGCTAACAATGTGTTTGCTATGGTTTGTGAACACGGACATGGTGACAATTGACAGTAGTGTAAAAATTGTGTATGACTTTGTCTCTACATATATAAAAATTTATGAAAGAAAAGTTACATAATAACATTGCTTTGAACTTGAACTAGCCTAGGAAAAGAAAGACAGTAAGAATAACGTGGTTTAATTTCAGTGTCTTTGGATCATTAATATGATACATTGCAGCTCAGGTAATTAAATACATTGACTCATTCTGGTCCTTCATTGTTATGTTTGCTTGAGCACTTCTGTTCCTTTGGAAGTAAGGTTATTTTTCTTGTTTACATTTTGCATGTCATCACTCTGGTTTTTATTATATTTTTATTTACATGCCGTAAAAATTATGAGGTCTTCTGAATTTAATAAACTGCAGCTGAAGTTGCCATTGTCTTGCTTTTTGTGTGATGTGTATTTAGGCTTCACAAAGTAATATTCTTGTTTGTGTATCGATATGATTGTAGCTTGTTGAGCTCAGGACTGTCCCCACACTGTTTAAAAGTATCTTTTATTCTGAGTCATTTAGTACAATATTATATATACTCACCCTTGTTAATATGGGAGCCTACCTTTTCCAGGTCAAGGTGCTTAAGAAACCTCGATTTGAGTTATCAAAATTGCTGGAGCTACATGGTGATGGAAAAGGTGGAAGTGACGAGCCGGGTGCAAAGGTAGACCGTCCTGAGGGATATGAACCTCCGGTGCAGGAGTCTGTCTGAAGAGAAACTTGAGAGCAGGTGTTACAAATAAAAGACTGCACATTCATACTTGTGTTTTTTTCATGTGTTCCTCATCCTTTTTCCTCATTGTCAGTTTACTGCACATGTGATTTTGTGTTGTATGAGTGTATGCCTGTCATTGTTTTGCAGGATTTAATTGCTAATATCAGAATCGGTAGGCATGAATGAGAATTGTAATTTTGGAATCAAGGTTGTAGTTGAATGTCATTGTTTGCTGCTGGTTTTGAATAATTAATTACATTGAATTTGACAATTGCTTTTAATATAATTTTAAACTTAACATTGCAGCTTTTACAGAGTGGGTGGGAGACATGGTTTGAGGGAAGAACAAACATTTTGTGCCTGCTAATCTGAATGATTGTGATGAAAGGAAGTACTTGTCATGCAGAATGTATTGGCTGTGGCCAGCATTCTGTTTATTAGCTAGGTACTTGGCTTGTGGACTACGTTGGGTTGAAGGAAGATGAAATGTATTCAGTTTAGGATATTACATAATTAGGAACTTTGAGGTTAATGAACACCTAATGCTAGTAAGGTATGTGTTGGATATATAGATAGAATTGCATTCAGAATTTTGATTAGGAAAGTACCTTGAAAGTAAGCATGTGGGACAGTAGTAAGTACATGACACCATTTAAGTAGCTGTTTGGGAGGTGGTTGGAACTGTTGAGGCTATATGTAACTTGTCAGCTCTGGTTGTAATGATTAATGTTCAGGATCAAAGTAGTAAACATAGACCTAAAAAGGAGATGGAATTGTCAACCCTACCTTGTTCCCAAATGTAGACGTTACTAAACTTATTGCATCTTTACAAGCATGTTGGAGCTTGTATATCTTAAGGATTTTTTATTGTGTAAAAGTGTGATGGTTATTGTGCCCATTAACTTTGTTTGCAGAAAGTATATGACTCACTGGTACTACGTGTCAGTTGGTCTAGCAAATGCTTTGAAATTCTCCTTTACCTCAGTAAAGTGATTACCTATTACTGGGCAAATAGGATTTGTTTACAGATAGGTGCAGGCATTTATCTCTGCCACCACATCTGCTTATGCTCTGTTAGGCAAATCTCTAGTCGGGTGGCTGCATTTTACCTAGTAAAATAGCTTGTGCTAAGAACTGCGTACTGCATGTAAAAAATTGTCCATGAGCCCCGTGTCATGGAGGTAAATAATCTGTTTCTTGCAGGGAATTTCCCAGTCTTTTAAGTCCATACCAGACAGTGCCTTCTAATTTGTAGTGTTTTAAATTATCCCCGAAAAGTGGCTGCTCTGAAAATGGGACGACATTTTCGTGTTTACTGTATCGTTGCATGCGTATAACCTTTAAATGGCAGTTCTGTATTTTCACGAGAGGCGTAAGTCGGTACCCTTTCATGTAAGTAATTTTCTACAAGACTGCACTCGCAAAGGAACAATGTTATAACGTAGCAAGCATATGAGGGCAGTGATGTTCTTCAGGGTTTGGCGCCGTTCGGACTGCTCGGTAGACGCCAACGTTTTGGAAAAATGTAGATTGAGACGTGAGACTGCTTTCTCCGAAACGTTTGCACAGCGACCAGTCCACATGACGCCGAAACAGAACACTATCATTTTTGTCACAGCCGTGAAAACTTCAAATTTCGCTTGTGATGGTAAGTACGTTGCATATTTACATTGAACTAATTGTAATTTTCTCATTTGTTATATGCTCAAAGGTGTAATATGCCTTTTAAGATTTACAAAAACCAACCACAGCAACTGAGATAAAAATTATAGTAAATCCCCCCAAAAAAGAAACACTCATGAGTTTATGATGAAAGTAGTAAAATTCTAATAGCTTGTTAAGCATAATCACCCAATATCCCACATTTGTAATTACTACAATACACAGGAATTTTCCCAGACCATCCAAAAACTGCTTTAATGAGACCACTACAAGAAATGTGACAAGACTAGTATGACAGACTACTAGCCAGTGTCATTAATTGCTTTTTCCAAAGTACTTAAGTCATGCATACTAAGAACAATTTGGCTTCAAGAAAAGTGTATCCACTGAGGGTGTGGCTTTCTTACTAACAGACAGTTCACTAAAATCTGTTAACCAAAAAATGTATGTGGGAAAAACTTTCTGTGGCTTAGGTAAAGCTTTCGGCTGTAAATCATGAAATTTTGTTGAGTAAATTATATTTTTATGGCATTCAAGGAATAACTACATATCCTGTCTAACAGGAAGAAAACAAAAGTTTGAAGTAGAATCGCCCAAAAATTTATTCTCAAATTTGAGAATGTAAAATATGGAGTTTCCCAATTCTAAGGCCCTTATTTTTCATAATACATATAATGACCTTCATCCAACAATAAATACATTAACATGACCCATAACATTTCTGATGACACTAGTGTCATAATTTATATTAAAGATTTTGATGATTTCTATCCAACACCACAGTTCTGTCTCATGTGAATAAATAGTTTACTGCTAATAAGCTCACCCTGCATCTAGATAAAACAAATATAATAAGTTTTATAACAAATAATCCACCACAATATATTTTAAGTGTTGGTTATAATGGGAAGATTTAGTAAATAAATAATTCCTGACTTTGCAAGTTGATAACCACCAAAATTGAACCAATTGTATTGATAGATGATTCCTGATTTAGTGGAGCAGGTTATGCAGGTAGATCTGTGTCGCATGTAAGCAGCAGTCACACTAAAATCGATCTATTTTGTCTATTTTCACTCCATAATGAAGTATGGGATAATTTTTTATTATAATTAATCTAGTAGCAAAAAGTCATTCACTTTACAAAATAAAATTATGTCAAAACTAGAAATTGATGTAAAAGTCTATTCAAGAGGTTAGAGATATTAGCTCTTTCGTATGAATACATATTTATATTAATAAATGTTATTGTTAATAACCCAAGAACGTTTTCAAATAAATTCTGCTGTTCACAGTCTCAACACAAGGAATAAAAATCAGTTTCCTAGGCCAATTACATAACTCTCATGTTTGTATAAGAGTGTGTTATGCAGACATCAAAATTCGAAATTTAGTCTCATGAGTCTTCTAAATACACAGGCACAATTTAAAGCATCATTAAAAATATACTTATTTACACACTCGTTTTACGCTGTTGATGAATTTATAATGTTCACAAACAAATCATAATGTTCAGTAAGGTTTCTTGTCTTCATTTAATATAAATGGGAAGTGTAATTAATTTATTGTATATAATGGGTAATTATGTGAACACTTTGTTTATAATATGTGAAATTTTATTATAGTCTGAACTATATATATATAGTTCATACTATAAATATAATATGTATTGTGTTATTAATTTTTATTCCACATCTTATTGTCATCTGACTAACTTATGGGCCCTTGGAATATAATAAAGATGAGTGCGCGCGCATGGGGGGGAAATACTCGGTGGTTTTTCGGGGAGTTGGGAATGAGTCAGAATTTTTTACATTTAAATTAATAGGAATTTCATTTTTGAATTACGAATTCTCACCTTACGCATAGTTTTCATCCAACGAATTAGGTCCGTAAGTCGACGGATGGTTGTACCTGTTTGTATGTTCGCGTATATGACTTTGAGTTTCTTATTTTATGCATGAGTTAATTCAAACGAAATTGGACACTTCGCTTCATTTAGAGCAGCGTTTACCAACCAGTGGTACGAGTACCACTGGTGGTACGCGAGCCAATGTTGAGTGGTACGCGAACTAAGTAAGAAAATCAAAATATAATATTAACATAAGTTTTCCCTGAACATATTTGGTCAGTGGTACATTTAATGCGCTAAATTAGAAAAGGGTGAGAACCCTTGATTTAGAGCACACGTTAAATATTCCATTCTTACTTTTTATCACATTATTAAGAATGTGGTACTTAGGTCCACAAATCCTAAGGAAGACGGACATTCAAAACGTTGCACAGATACCTAGGAAGGCGAAGTGATAAACGTTTTCACGTTTCCAGTATTTAACTCTGAAAATTTCTGAAGTTTTCGTCTTATACCCAGTGAGTCCAAGAATGGTCTCAGTACAAAATGACAAATAACTGAAAACAGAAACAAATTCGAAGTCTCGAGGCTAATTCAGGTTGGCAATGTGGTTTATAAAATACTGAATTTTGGTGTAGCTGTGTTTATATTCAGACCGTCTTCTTTGTGAGGTATATTACATCAATAAAATTATATATTCATTCAGTTATTGATTAATTTATTCCATCCGTTCTTTCTTTCAAGTGTCGGATTAAAACTATGTTATGTGATGGGATTGGGCATTGATTGTCGTACTGTTGATGTAATCACTGATTCCCCTTTTTCAATTGCCACGTGCCATATAATTGAATGTAAGTAAGGAATTTGATACGTCGTGATATTTTATCGTGGTTACATCTTGAAACAAGTTTATGCACTTTTATGGCATACATAAGCTCACTCCAAAACATGCTAGAAATACACAGAGGTGCTATTTAGTGAAGTGAGCATAACAGATTATTTTAAAATGCTCATCAATCGATTAGACACACGCTGATATGCCATATCTCAAGTGGGTACGTTCTGAGAACTCCGCGTTAAATTATTTTGTCAAACGTATAAAGTTCCCTGTGACATTCGAAAAGAAGCTCAAATACTAATGCAGTCACCCTTCAGCTATAAGTTTCATTTATACAAATCCTTTTTTTAGTTTCTGTGTTTTGTGGTCTAGCGGTTAGAACGCTGGCCTTGTAATCCTGTGGTCTCGGGTTCGATTCCCGGCGGTGCCCGAATTTATAACTTGTGTTGGGCAAGGCCGTGGTCTAGGCAACACGGAGTTTTCCTCCGGGGGCTTCCCCGGTTTCTCCGTGGCATCCCAACAATTACTCCATTCACACACAGAAGAAGGCAATGGCAAACCACTTCTGGATCATCTGCCAAGAACGTATATGAACAGGTCCCAGTCCGAGAAAAGGATGGAAGGATCCTGTTCATATGGACCTGTCGTCAGACAGAACACTAAAATAAAAAATAAATAAAATAATAACGTCCATTAATAAATAAGCAAAGGGATGAGAGAGGTCTTTATTTTTATGTGCTATTAAATAAAATTTATACTTTAGAACACAAATGGTTGGTGTTTCTGAATAAGGTGCCTTCTCAGTAGTATTGAAAGGAGTAATTTTAGGCGTCATTTTAAATTAACGTCATGTTAATTGCGTATCAAGTTGGATGTGTCGTGTCACATTGCATATACTATAACGTTAAATAAAATTCAATATTTGTTGCCACTTTTGAAAATAACACACTGTATGAAACATGTATATAATACCAAATATTGTTTCAATTTGGCTGCAAGTTTAGTCTGGAATATTTTAGATCTATAAAAATATCTATTGAAATATATTCAAACATGAAGCGTACCGAAATTTTGGAATTTTGACGGAATTATAATTTAATTAAAAAATGTTAGGGGTTGGGACAGAAAAGGTAAAGAACACCGTGCCTTAGTAATGAAAAATTGCTGTTAAGAATTTACGCTTAAAGTCATCGGGCAAATTTGATTTTTGTTTGTTTCGGCGGGCTGTAACTTAGGTTACATGAAACTGAAAACGAATTTTGTCATCTCTCCAGAACGGCTCATTGAAAAAATATTTTTGTGAATAATGCCGTAGTCTTAGAAAATTAAATGTATTAATATGTATATTTTATATGTATATATTTTTAATAAGCAGTCGTGAGCAGCCGATAATGGTGTCCTTCACCTTGAGGATTCGGCTTAGTATTAACAACCATTCACCGTGATATGTTCTACTTCTAAACTTTTACAAGTAAATTATTTGAGAATGCTGCAAAATTTAAGTGTCTGGTAACAACACCGGCAGATACAATAGAAGCGCCAGTGATAATTAAATGAGGAAATAATAGCCTCTGCATATGCTACTTGATAATATTTAATTCGAAAATATTCTCCCCTTTACTTTCTGTACAAAGAAAAAATAGAATCAATAAAATATTCTCGGACAATCAGCCGCGTCAACTGGCTACCGTATTAAACCGACGTTTCGGGAACCAACTCTGTCCCATCATCAGGGTTCTGATGTGACTGAATACCTCGGAAGTCGTTGGTTCCCGAAACGTCGGTTTACTACGGTAACCAGTTGACGCGGCTGATTGCCCGAGAAGATTTTATCGATTGTACTCGCCGCGAAAGTCTCAAATCCTATAAAAAATGGAATGTTAATTTCGAAACTTTCATCAGTAATTAATATCTCCCAGAACTGAAAAAAAGTACATAAATGGGTAGGTATATTTTCAAAGTGCTGTTTCTCATAGGTCTACTCAATTTATCAAGATTATAATTTATATCAGATACAATCCACTCACAAAGATAAATCACACTGCACGTAGTCAAAAGGTGTTTCCCTTGTATGTTGCTAGACGTTCACCACATCGATAACTGTTTCAAATTATACGTTCTAATGAGGTCTGTATCTTACGCCAATTATTTTGTGAACGGCCGATAGTTAAACTGACAATGATCGATATCAGATAACGTAAGGGTCATAATGAAACGATAAGTTAAAATTCATTATTATATTGGGAGATTAAACATTTGTACAAACGGACGGACGGACGGGACCCTCTCTTATGTGTTCACATTATGCACTTTGTGCAATGAAACCATAATAATGGTGCGGATATGTCAGACTGATGAAGTTTCGGGAGCTCTGCTTTGTTTGTGAAGAAGTATGTTGCTTTCTTTTTAGATCCGTGTATGCTGTTGAGCAGCTTGTTTTGAATTCCAAATTACAGTATCCTATAGAAAGTCCAATAATACTGTCGTGTAGACGCGCCTGTGTGTAAACAATCCGCCTTGCGGATTACCGCATCTAATTAAAACCGATAGCTGCGATAGAACCATTGTCATATAAGACGGAAGAAAAAGAAGTTCGCTAACATATTTAATAATATTAGTAGTTGTACGTATGGATTAAATTACGTTCAGCTACCTGAAATTTTGAGTTAAGTTACCTTCTGTCTGGGGCTACACAATTCAACCAGTTTCATTAATTTATATGGCATAAAAGTAATGAAGATTATTTTATAATAACTTCCATGTCGGTCAGTTTCAAGATACCCTGTTTTTATTTTGGCGCGCAATTTATATTGTTCAAAACCTGCTAATAATCAGGATTGAACTGTTAATTGTTAGCAGGAACGTTTATTCACTGATTCATATATGTTAAATTAGATTTTATGCAAGGTCATTTTGAGTTTTATCTATTTTATCAAAACTGTTCACAGGACGAATTATTAAAATATTAATTGAAATGGTTCTCATTAAGATATGCATTTATTTAAAACACTGACAAGTATGATGAATATTGATAGACGTACAAGAAAAATCTTTATCATTGTTCGTATCTACAAACAGTGGGCACCAAAGCTAGTGGGACACACAAAATCACTTAGATATTTGTATTCCAGACTGGAGTACAACTCTCCATTCTTGTTTCCTACTATAAATAATAGAAAATATTTATTTTTATTTTTCCACATTTATTATTCCGTTCTTCTATCTCTTGTTTGATTGACATACGAGTTTTTTGTCTTTTGGCTACCGTTTAATGCATAAAGTGGTTATTATGAGGCGTCGAAGTAGTAAATAATAGATTGGCATACACGATGTCGCATCATTTCGTGTTTAGAATCTGAATGCCATGAAAAGTACGATTGTCAGTGTCTGTTTCTTGCACTGTACCAACGTTCATGTTTCAGTTAAGAGGTTAATGAACAAAGAGCTGTTACAGAAGACTGAATAAACTGTTTTATTTCAGTAGGGGCGCATCTTTTATTGTATTGTGCATTTAAGGCGATTGTGTAGTACGTTTCCACTTCGAACCGAGGTCTGGAATATCGCTATAGATTAGTAATGACCAGTAAGAGAAATGGGCTTCTGAATTTTTTTAAATCGTTAGTCAGTTCTGTGTCCCAGGAAGAAATAGTGAAGTCCTTATAATCGCCTACAGGAATAGGAGGAAGTTAGGCAACTTCTCTGACACCTGTGTAATGCATGTAATCTACGCAAGTGACTACAGGGATTCAATTATTCCTCCGTATGACATTAAAGAATTGCTAATGTGAAAATTTCTTAGATTTGTTATTATTTATAAAGTAGGTGAAGATTACGATCGTATCAAGCCCGTATGTCCGCTTCATTGACGTTTGGAACAAATAAAAATTGTTCGTGTAACTTGGTACACTGTTCCACTGGAGGCCTTCCACTGTCACTGTGTTGATTATTGGCTCAGCGACAATAGGTTTGGAAAGCACCTGAAATAAATTATCTTGGACAAAGAAATATGGAAAATTTCGTTATAAAAATTTGTCAATTCTTGTCAGACTGTTTCCCTGATTGTATAATAAAAGCTAAGTTAACATTATCATGCCCAGTTGTGTGTCCATTCCGTAACAGGTCTTACATCAATTGGTCGATCTCCATGACACAATAAGTCTGCATTCGATTATACCAATATGGCGTCCGTATGAAATTCTGAGGTCGAACGACACTAGCTGCTCTTAATATAGGGTCCTGAAATGTTGTATGAAACGTCGGGTTTCATAAGTAACCTGTTGGCTTCAAAAAAGAACTTTTCTCCATGGATTTCGAATGATATGCAAATTTTGTTTAATATTTTTGTAGAAAGTGAACAACATGCCTGTCGATTTAAATCTGTATTGAATTTCGATTTGAAGGCGATAACCGGCAACCCACTGGAGCTAGGCATGTGACTCTCTGTACAAAGACTGTCATTAATGTACAGTACGTAAAACGTCTGCATGAAACATATTTTATATGTTAGCAATTGCAAACATGGCGATGGTTATAAACTTTTAGATTATTCCGTGCAAATTAACGTAACCGTAAACTGTTCTATCAGATGTAATGCTCATCCATTGATAAAGGTTTGTATAATTATTGATTTAGATTTTATCTTGGCCTCATGACGTAGACTGATTATTTAGAGGAAAGAAGGCATAAATTCTTCATAGAACTTGTTTTTATTGACTTATTCCTTGGCAACAATTAGTGGCTTATAACGTTTTCTATTTCATAGAATGGGATTTGTGTATTGAAACGCTGTTCTACCTCACAGGAAAACGAAGCACTCAGGTGATTTTTTAATGTGCCTGATTTATTTTCTGTGTTGTATCTCGTGTTTCTGCATATGTAGAAGGTAAATATTTAAACTCTAAATTCTCATCGCACAAGTGTACGTTGTTCTGTGTGTTGTAGTAATAGAAAAGCTTAATGAATATCCAAGGAATTTAATTAATTAGCTACATCGTTCATTCCGTGGAGCATTTCTTACTGAGAAATTGATAGTCGCTTAGCTAGTGCTCACCATAGATTCAAATATCGTATTTGTTTTCAAATAACTGTAATTCAGCAGCACAAATATCTGTGTTGTGAGCAACTGATTCATTCCTGGATTATTTAAAGATGATGTTTCACTTTCAGAAGTTATATAGCATCGAATGAGGCAGAAAAGTAATCATGAATGTTGATCTTGTACGGGTGTAGATGGATGTGATAATAAATTACTGTCAGGGATTATTTCGGAATTTGTATTTAGGTTCTGAGGAAAATGAAGTAACGCCTATTAGTACAACTAGTAACATGGAAGAGATTAGAACCCGCAACTCTAAAGTGTAAGTGCAGGCTACATCGTTATCACTCGTCAGATGTGGACGCTGTAATGTACTATTGTGGCTTTCCAGATGTTTCTGATTGAAAGTATTCTACTGATTATTCGAACCATGATGGCAGGAGCGGACAACGATATGTTGCACGCTGCTCGGAAATTATGAAATTAGGATCTGATTCAAAATAACGCAGCAGACGTAATTTAACACTGTACCTATTATTTATATTCATAACCGTTTGTATATTATAAGTTTTGACAGAAATAGTACTTGTGATTAAGGAATTCCAATGGGAGAAAAGTTTACGCTCTAGTAAAATAAGTACTTAATTCGTATTTCAATTTAGCGGATAAAATTAAGAGGTTATTCCCAAGGGCAACAGGCTTAATAAAAATGACTTGTATTAATATGTTGTAATATGAATTTTGTGTGAGTTAGGGAAGCACACACAGGTTGCTGTGTAAGAAGTGGGAGAAGTAGGTTAGCTCATTTTAAGGATTGTAATTAGAAGGTGAGAAGGATGAGAACGGTTATGAGTCAGGGGGAACGGCCTTTATGTATGCCATACTAAATCATTTTGAAATGCATTCAGAAATTTTACAGCAAACAGTGAATAACAGAGGTCCGGTAAATTCTGGCACACCAGTATGCGTTTACTTTGTGCTATTAGTGAGAATAACTCATAATAAATGTTTCTTATAAATCTAAGTTTACATAATTTTGCAATTAATGGATTTGAAGTGCGGTATTTAGCTCTGAATTCAGCAACAGATGTTTCGTCAGGACATCAAATAGCCTTCGCTCATGAGAAAGTCTACATTAAGTCGAAGAAAATACTGATTTTGTTTAGCGTATCCCATTACAAAATAAAATTATCTGCAAACATTTTAATTACTTGCAACATATTTATTAGTTTTTATTGTTTATTTAGTTTCGTTTCAAAATTATAATATATTATGTTCTGTAGTCTGTTGAATACATTTATGGTAAAATAATATTTGTATTTATAATGCCGGGACATTTCAATTTTTCGTGTTGCTGCATAATAACTCCTCGGAATGTGTTTGGATAGGTCCTCTTATTGCCAGATTTAATATGATCTTCAACCCAGATCATACATTCACTATAGGCTACTCATAAATAATAATACTACGACAATCCATTAAGGATTGTTTTACATATATTACGTCATTAATTTGAAATATTCTCTATAGTAAATTGGACCACATAGCTGCCTGCCAGTACAGAAATTTATTTGAGGTTCTCAGGGCGATGAGTATGAAAATGGCTGTCTTCCAAGATGTGCCATGTAGTCTGGTAGAAATTGGCTGATGTTTCAGAGGTTGTTACTGCCTTTATCTTCAGGGTGGTGGAGGCAGTAAGAAAATCTGAAACGTCGGCCATCTTCTATCGGGTTACACGGCGCAGCGTGTCAGAAGACAGCTATCCTTACTGAAAGCCGTTTAGTGCTTTCTGATACACTGTGCATGGAAGGACTTGAGATACAACTTTCTTTAAAAATCCATAAGCGTTTGTCTAGCACACATTTTTTAAAGAACGCTTAATAATGGATTATGATAGAAACAAAATGGATAAGCATTCATACTGCTATTTAATAGTACGTAAACAATTTTATTGTATATTAATAATGCAGATATTAAATGAAACGCGATGTGTATTGATACGACGTGACCTGAGGCACACGCTGGACCTGAACGAGAGCTCTGCTGTGCAGACACAGATGCGCTGGGCAGGATGCTGATGAAGTTGGATAGTTGAGACAGATATTTCCGGTGACGTAGCTTCGAGCGATTATTTTGTTAGCGAAACGTGTTGTACGTCATGCGATCGATAGGCGCACTGATGCAGATGTTGCATCATCTCGCATTAACCCGTTGTTATATCGAGCATTGCCCCTGTCTGAGATGCATAGATGCACACTCATGAGTGGTGACTTGTCATTACGCTGAGGGGCACATGTATTATTTTTCTTGTATGTTTGACATTAATAGCAATGATCGGTTCGATTCCTGACGGGGGCAGAGGATTTTTCCTCTATCCTCTGCGTCCAGGCCGGCTCTGGAGCCCATCCAACCTTCTATCCAATGGGTACCGGGATCCTTTCTTGTGGGCAATGCGTTGCCGGGGCGTTACGCTGACCACTCACCCCCATCTAGTGCCGAGGTTAACAACGAGTAGGAGCTTTTCCATATGTCGTTGAGCTTTACTTTATTTGTGTAGCAATGGTCGTGATCGAACCCCGAATACTTGTATGTCCCAGTGGTATAGTTACAGGACAAATTACTGAGCTCCTCATCACGCAACTTATCTAGCCACATGTTACTTCTTCTTACTTTGGTCCAGAAATATAACTTTCTATAGAGTGATTTTAATTTAGGCCTGCACAAAATATAAAGATGGCTGTCTTCTGAGTTGTTGCGTCCTGTAGTCCCGTAAGAGTTTACAGACGTTTCAGAAGTACTTGCTGTCTTCATTATCAGGGCCATGAGCACCTATGGTTATTCGTCGCTCTGAGAATAAGACACCAAGTACCTCAGGAATGTCGGTAACCTTCTACAAGATCACACAGCGTTACAAATCAGAAGATAGCCATCTTCATATTTGCCTCGTGTGAGAACCTGAAGTCTCAGAGAATAATGTTCTTGAAAAACTAGTATGCCTGTTAAAATAGACAGGTTATGATAGATGTAACAGGAGAATATACGTAGTTGTCGTTTGTTTAAAATGTCACGTTTAAGGAAAAAACCTTATTTTATGAACTCAGCGCAGCTTACGTACTGTCCAATTTTATTACAGTTTATGCAAAGCGTGCTTCGCACCTGAAGATGATGAAACGCTGTGTGAAAAGGCTCCTGTCCCGCGGGGACTGCTGAAGAAATTCCAGTTTCGATAGGAGTTTCATACCATTCATTTCTTGCTTGTTGTGTAGAACGTGGAATCGAAGCTACGCACTTTTAAAAATAATATTTGTTCCCGTCATTTATACTGGTCACATTTATTTCTAGGCTACATAGTGCCTGTGTTGTTATGGCATCTTGAAGGCGGCCATGTCAAATTTTAATAAATCAAACAAGCTAGGAAATTTGCGCGTTGAGTAACAATTCTGGTGAGTCGTCCTGAATTTGAACTTTGCTTGGGCGAGTGTCTGGTATCTGACGGGCGCTGATGATGACTTCGCGGTAATTCCCCACATGGGTGCGTGGTTGGCTGGGGATTCCCACACGTGGTTACTTGGCTAGCTGGTGATTCCCTTCAGAATATCTTCCGCGCCAAAATGAATGCAGGTCTTCCACGTAAAGATACCACATTTTTGTTAGATTGTAGTGAAGACTGGAGTATGTCGAAAAACTGCCGAGTATCATATTTGTTGACAATCTCTTCAACGGTTCTCGGGTTGTTTCTGCGGACCGACATGGCTAAGCTAATAGGCACACTCTTTTTTATTTTATTTTTCTAGTTGCCAACGTTCCAGGTAGTAAATGATAAAAATGTGGATGCTAATAGTCTGGAATTTAAGGGTTTGAAGTGGAGTGATCTGGCTCGGGAGCATACAAATGTCGGGATTTATTACTAATTTATTCCATGAACTTTTAGATAAGAATAAAATGGGCTCTTCACATGAGTTGTAACCACTCAGCCTCGCTTAACAGTGTCATCAGTTCTGGGAATTTTTTGTGTGTATTTAGATTGTTACTGACCAAGTAATGAAGATAATTTTGTTAGGTTTTTCCAGTTTTACTACGTTTGTTAATTGATTCCATTATCTTCTTTGTCATGCAGTCATTATCGATGTATCGACAATACGTACTTATCTCGCCATATAGTCCACGGACTTAAAAAGATAGCCCTCCAACGGTAAACAAATCAGATGGGAAATTTCATTAATCAGCAATGTTTCAACGTTTTAATAAATGTGGTCGAAGTTTCTGAGGTTCAAGCATTGGTCATAATGCTGTCTGTCGTAACTGATAAGGTTTTTCGGGAATCCAGGCAAATCTTGTGATAGGAACTGGCTATCTGACATACCATAGGTATTCTTCACGCACGCCATATAGGCCATTGTTGCACGAATGTGTCCAAGGCTCTTTACGCGCAACAGTGTGATCCAACAATAACCATATGCCGTTGTTGCGCTTATGTTGCTACCAGGATGGTGGGTGCACAGTGATGTCTAGGCATGATGGGCCAAGGATGGAAGGGATGGTCCGTGGGGCAAAACCCATGGAGCAACAATCGTTGGGGCCAGCCCCAACGAAGCAAGCTTTTTGAGGAAAGTTCTGGGTGGTAAAGCCCAAGGGGTCAAATAAAATATCCAGGCTGGGAGTAGGAGGTTATTTGGGGCTGTTCGCGAGCAGTGCAATTCGCGGAAGTGACCTAACCTGCGGTTAGACCGGTCCTTCTAAGGCCTGGATGATCTGACCTGAGATAGTAGATGCAGAGGTGTGCCCAACCCGTTGAAGGCAAGCTATGGAATATCGATAATTGTTCGATTCTTTATTATTAGTGCACTACATTAACAGCATAACAATATAAACAAGATTAGGAATAGGAATAACAATACCAATAATTACAATAGGAATTTCACTCACAATAAAAGGAACAATAACCCCATCATAATGTGAGTTTCATACTTTGTAGGGAAAACGCAACAGGAGACTGATAAGGCGTTTTTCGATAACGATAGAGCTTCAAGACATTTAATGGGAAATGGGAAAAATTATAAAATTTCCAAGTTGAAGAGTAGGAAATGTCCCGTGTTTTATGAAACTCGAAGGCCCCTTGCTGTGTTTACGAGAGCTAGTTCAGTCTAGTACACACTCATAACCTGCTTTTTGACATCGACTGTAGACGTAACTCCTAGTACAGTGGATTCTCCCCTGCGTTATTGTCCTTTCAAGCTCGCCTTGATCTCCAAAGAGATGGGAAGATTATTAACTCGTCGCCACATATTATTAGGGTAATTAAATTAATGATTTTAATAGGTGAAATTACAACAAAACTAATAAATATGCAAGCGTAATTGGACTTCTTCATAATAGAGACAGTTAATTCCTTACTTAAACGAGATCTGGGTATGCAAACTCTGAAACGCTGTTTGCAGTGACCTTATCAATTTATTCATAACTGACTGTAAGTAAAATACATATGCTCCTATTTTTTGACCTATCGTTTGCACTTTAACACTTATGTGTGCACAGTAAACGTAATACGTTACGTGGATCTGCTTTTTATCTTGGGATAATAATACTTGATATTCTGTCTGTTTTGGGGGGGACTCAGTCCACTGTGGTTACAACACATTTTCGAAAGAATTGCAGTTGGCTACATGTGAATATACTAAACAGCATCTCATCACTTAATTTATTCTTCGTTTATTTAATACTTTGTCAACATCAGAGGTTTGTATTGCTTCAAATAAGATGGTAATATGATAATAAATGGTGGTGTAGCCAGTTTCGACGGATTATCCGGGAATTTGAGTAGATCAAATTAGGAAAACCACATAAGCCCTGGGTCAGGTAGATGGTACTTCTGTCACCAAACAAGTGCCGAGCAGTGCCGCTACGCTAGCATGCAGCAGGCTGTTTATTTAACGACACTTTATAAAGAGCATAGCTTGTTCACAATCTTATGACAGGATTTTCTGGGAAGGAAGCGAAGTGCGGTCGGGCCGTGTTAAGGACATTGGACAGAAGGAGTAATATTTATTTGGCTTGTAGTTCATTAACGCAAGACTGTTTAAAATATTCCTACTCTGACATTTTCATTAATGGACTGACACGGTACAAAAATACAAAGGAAGATTTGATTGTGTTTTTTTTTTCTGAACTTGATCATCGTTTAATATTCTACAACGAGACTACTAGGCTTCGAATGCCAATCCCAATTCCCAAAAGGGTCCATTTTTTAATTTGATGTTTGATTTGGTCGGCGGCGGTGAAAATATGGATTATCTTTTATGGGCTATGGCGTCTTGTAACCTAGTAGGTCGTTACCAACGTTTCGTGGTAGCATATCATCTCCATCTTCAGGTTAGAAATGCTTTTGTACCGCATTTCAACATAACGTCTGTAACTTCCTACAGGAGTACATGACGTTCACTCACAAGTCTAAGATAAATTGTTGTAAACGTTTCAACAAAAATGTGTTTTTTGAGTACAATGTTTGATTTTCCCGTCATTCAAGACGGGCCATTTTCTGTTTTATTCATAACATTGAAGCCATTTATTACATTTAAAACTGCCTTTGAAACCAGTACATTAAGATAATATGTGCAGTAACTCCATCTCTGCGGACATGAGGCAAAATAATGTTCTTCCTCCCGTTTTGTACTATTTCAGTTATCAAAAGTTCGATCTTTGCCAAGTAACCCTTGTTCTTTCGTTCCTAACATAACGTGCTTCACCCCACAAATGTGTTTTATAAAAAATGGCTTTGTGGCAGGTATTAGGCCTATTAAAGCCGTCAAACTCACGAAAGCTTTAGGGAAAATGTTATAATTTGATTTGTGCCCTGAGCTACATAATGAGATGATACAGAGGAGAGGTACATACGACATTGACAAATTAATTACTCGTTTTATAATTAAATGTAAATGTTTTGATTGGCTTAAATTTAGTTAATTACCCACATATCAGGGACAGCGAATCTTTCCGCTGCCTCTTCCAAATTTACATAAAACAGAACAATAAGAAGCAATGCTGTCGTCTGTAAGACGTGCTCATACTGAGTGAGATACGCGCTGGTGGGTTGTGACTCAGTTCTTCAGATCTCGAGTCGTCCGTGTTTTTTGTTGAGCGACGACGCGGCCTTGCATCTCTGATCTTACATATTTCACGGATTAAAATAATTAGTAGCAGGAATGGAAAGGCGTAATCCGTAAAGAACAATTTTCCCAATTGAATGAGGTTTATACCAAATTTAATCCAAATCCGTTCAGCTAAACCATTGAACGGATTTAGAATGAGACAGACATGACAAACCCTATATACGATAATTTCATCATATCGTGTAAAATACGCATAAAAGGATTACGAAAGGAAGAGATATGATTATTTTCTTGTAGCTGTCTCTTTCTGGGTCGGCCTGATCAAACCTTTTCGGTGTCTGGGTTGGAGAGACAAAGTAATGGCAAAACAGTGTATGTTACGTGGTAGATTAAAGTGTGGTGTACTTTGGAAATCTCTAGAAGCTCAAGGTTCTGACACAGGCACAATCTGTAATCACCGGTACCAGCCGAAATCACAAATAATTGCAAACCGTGGCACAGGTGCCCAGTGGTTCGCCACCCACGACTTACAGTTCCGTTATAACTCGTATTTTCATAATGTGATTTGGACATAACGCGATGAAAGTGCTGGGAGCACTGTTTTCGTAAAACTGTCGAGGACGTGGCAGCTGGACGACGTAGGGGGAAGTACTTCAGATGTTTTCAAAACGCGACTTTTTTTTCGTAACGAGAGGGGGCGGGAAACGTTTTAAAGAACGCTACTATCACGTTATAGGAGAACTGAGCGTATAATGTTAACATTTAAAACGCTTGTGTTTAATCCTATCAAAGGCAAGTGCGGGAGACGGACACGAAACTCCAGAAATAATAATTTTGTTTTTGCAATGAACTTTCCCAAAAATTATGACATAGCTAATTCTATAACTGTCCGCAACAAATTATTCACATGCACAGGAAATTCCATCACAGGGAACACAAAAGTGAGCCTATTGACCCTATCCTAAGCCAGTCTAATACAAATCACTATTTCACAACATATGTATTTAAGATCCTTTTAATATTATCCTGCAGGCTAAGCATACAGGTCGCAAGTTTTGTCTTTCTTTGAAGTAATAATTATGACTCCGTAATGCCAAGTTATCGAATTCCTGGGGCTCAAAAGGAATTTGAGCGAGAGGGCGACCACCGAAGAGATCGAAATATCAATTCGACTTACCCGGAGATCGGAACAAGTCAGCAGACCTCAACCTTGTAGCTGCAGTTGGTATTGATGGCAGTGAAATATAATTAGACAATCCGCATTGTTGCATATCGCGTGAACAGGTTTACAACGAAATCGCAAATAACGCGTTAGAAAAATGCGCGTAGGTCTTACTCCCAGTCGTGTTTGGTTAGCAGCATGCAACCGCTCAGCGATTACGCATATGAATGACGCAGTTCGGATCATAAAAACGGGTTCAGCGAATCCTGCCGTTTCGTACAGTCATTTTCGTACTGTACGTGATCCAGTGCTGTCCTGTTTTTATTACGAAACGGTTTGTGAACACGATCCTAAAAATGTTTTAGTATCTGAAAAAAAAGAATTCCCAGGAATTTTACGTGTTGCTAAGAAACTTCTCGCTTTTCCGTAAACACAAGAGGGGATGAACGCATTTAACTAGATTCCGTATGCATGAGTTTTACGGACATCAGTAATTCCGTTGAAGAATATAAGACAAGTCTAAAATCATTTCAGATGTAAGCGATCGGAAATAACTGCAATTTTTGCAATTGTTTGATAGAGCTCTGTAAAATACATAGATATTAAAATCTTTTTGTTGTTGTTCGCCTTTACCATCATGATCATCGCCGACATATGACTTTCTTCCTTCTACATCTCTTCTGCCGCTCCTTTGTTTTTTTATTCGTCTTTATCTTATCATTCTCCTGTATTCTGCTTATTTCTCTTCCCCGTGGCTTCATCTTTCTTATTTTATTCTTTGCTTCTATTCTGTCTTGTTCCGTTTGCCCAACTGGTGCTCCTTTCTGGGGAAGAGTGAAATTCAAAATACCGGTCATACAGAAATAAACAAAGAGTCGTGCACATTCACGCATGAAAAGTAAAACGTGAATCTGTCCTGCTACACGTGATGCTGCTGATTTACGACTAGAAGTAAACAGTGCCTTGACCTACAGGGGGTCTGAACTGCACTAAATCCATGCGGTACACGAGTCAAACAGTCAAATATGAACACTGTTAGCATTAAACAAATAGGAGTATTAAAAGCATACGTCATTAGCTTGGTGCATTGTGGGTTTTCGAGCGATTGAAACACGTGTCAGGAGTGGGATATTATTTTTATTTGGGGGATATATTACCATATTAGGCTAAAGAGAAAATGTTATTCAATCATTATAAAATCGACATAAATTATTAGCGTTCACTGAACATGCATTTTAAATATGTTCTACCACACACATACAATAACACATTATTAATAATTAATAAGGATACGTCATTACAAATTACAATTTGTTTTCAAAGTATAGAGACATCAAACCTAATCTGGAATGGGCTGTACTCAGTTTACTCAAGTTAAGTAAAAACATTCGGGAACTCAGGTTGGAATCTGAGCCTGAAGACTGGTTATTTTGATTCAGATTTTCATGGTCGTTCTTTGTAGTTCCCCGAAAATTCTGGGATGGTATCTTCACTTTTTGAAACACGAAGTTATTCGAAATAGCATTTAGAAATTCATCTCTTACCACAAATAAAACGCAACGCGTATTCGTTACAAGGATCAATTGGCGAATTCAGTTCAGCGAAATAATCGCTGTTTATTCTGAGAATCTCATGAAATGCATAAATACACCACGTGGGGGAAAAAAGGTAGAGCTGTTGAATGTTGAAGTAGGTGGCGCTTGTAAAAGTACGCCGTTCCCTTCTTTCGTCAGTCCCAATTCTCCAATTCGATGTCGCACGACGACGAAGCGAGTCATTCATTCAGGCATCGTTTCACTTCCAGCGATTAGGCCACGAAGAGTGAATCAGTCGCCAGATATTACTAGTTTACCAGACCGATACCAGACTTGCTTTTTGTGTTTCCTCCTTCTGCAACAACCATCTGGAAATAGCTGAAACAACTCGCATCTGTAAACAACAGAGCTCACGTCACGACTTTGTAACCCTGACCTACTGAGTGCCGGCGTTCCTCTTACTGTCTATTTCTGTTTTGTTATTTTAACAGATAATTGCGCCATACATAAAATGCAGAACTGTGAGTTGCATAATTTTGATACAACATCAAGTCCCCTAATTTTAATTATCTTCAACGAATTTACGCTAGAGATGTCTGCCTACATAGAGCATCTTTTTAAGTTTATGCAATCAAAATTTTACTCAAAGACTGAAAGATACCATCGAAGATGGTTTGGTAATAAGCCGAAACATGTTGGGTAGTAGATAATTAATAGGGATTACCGTAATTAACTTGACGTGTGGCTGTTGTGTATTGCAATGGACGAATTTAATAACGTATTTGGAGTTAACACATTTGACGACAATGAGTTTGAAATGTTTTCACTTTTATATTTTGTTACTTTCACTTATAAGAAACTAATGTTTTTATGACCAGTGCTCAGTTTATTGTTCTGTCCTATTTCTCTCTTCCTACCATTACAAGGTAATACGTAAAATTCACGATCGAAATATGCCTGCAGCCTTAGACACTCATCAGAAAGAATATTTTCTTTGTATATTTTAATTACTCTATGGAATGTCTTTTGACTACATTTTCCCGTCTAAAATGACTTGGATTTTTGTTTCTGTTCGTAAACACGAAAGCATATGGTCCCAGAGGAACGTCCAAGTGCACTCCCGGGTGGTTTAATTCCGCTTAATGTTGTCTGTCATACGACATAAGTAAGGCTTCAAGCGAAATTCAATACAAATAATGACGTTTTCATAGTCAACTTTGGGGTATGAAGCAGCAGTAACCTATCGAAGTAATGCTCGCAGGTTTACGTAATCAAGTTCTCGTATAACAAACTTATTTCGAACCATGAATGCCTTTCGCCTTATCACCCATAACAAACACAGCCTTGCAGATGTATAAGACGAGACAGATTTATTTTGTTAGCTATCTCACAGGCCTTACTTGGTACGAGCACTGGTTATGCAACTGAACAGTAGCAATTCATAATGTAAGAAGACAACATTTCTCCTTTGTCAACTTCCATTTACGTTTTATGTCAGTGTAACTGAATTTTCAATTGTTGTTTTCATTAGTTCGCAGAGATTCAAATTCTGTTGCTGTGGAATGCATCGCGTTGTTGGTTTCTGTCTCCCTTTATTAAAACCGCTGTGCAGTTTTCAAATTAACATTCTCGGTAGTGATACAGTAGAATATATTGTCTTTAATGTTGTTAGCTAATTAACTTCACGATGCAGAGTCTTACTCCAGCTGCTTAGGTGGTCAAGGAATATTTTGCTTTCGAAGAGATTCATTACTGTATTATCGTCTCGTCCGACACTCGCCGTTGAGCCTTAATTCTGAGCTAGTTCGGGCCGGTTCACGTCTTAACAATTTTTCTGAGATTAATTTTAATTTTATCTTTCTCTGCCCATTGCACATATCTCGAATTAATCGCATTAATAATGTTATCTGATAAATGCAAATTGAGACGTTCCTTATACTAACTAACTAACTAACTAGATGGCTTACCGAACCCGAAGGTTCATCACCGAATTAACCAAAGCCCTCCACCGGACCCTGTCCTGGGCCAACAAAATCCAGTTTCCTTCAACTCCTATCTCGGATAGATCCCGCCTGAGATTATCCTCCCATCTACGTCTAGGTCTCCCCAGCGGTCTCTTCCCTTCAGGTTTCCCAACCAGTACCCGGTGCACACCTCTTGTCCCATCCATGCGCGCTACATGTCCCGCCCATCTCACTCTTCTCGACTTAATCACCCTCACAATACTGGGGGAGCAGTACAGATTTTTAAGCTCGTCATTGTGCAGTTTTCTCCACGCCCCATCGTCTTCCCTCTTAGGCCCAAATATCCTCCTCAACACCCGATTCTCAAACACCTGCAATCTGTGTTCCTCCCTCTGAGTGAGAGACCATGTTTCGCACCCATACAAAACAACAGGCAAGATTATTGTTTTGTATACTTTAATTTTCAGGTTCTTAGAAATCAGACGGGAAGACAAAATATTTTGGACTGAGAAGTAGCAAGCATTTCCGGAATTTAGTCTCCTCCTAACTTCCTCACAAGTATCATTTTGATTTGTTATTGTTGTTCCCAAATATTTGAACTTTGTAACCCTTTCAAAGGATTTATTAGCTACCCTAAGATAATTTTGCCCGCCTGTCTTCTGATGACGAGATACTAACATGTACTTAGTTTTTTCTGAATTTACTTCCAGCCCCACTTGTCTACCAGCCTCTAGTAAAACTTCTGCGTTCCTCTTTATTGTATTTATATCGTCCCCCAATAAATTAACATCATCAGCATATGCCAATAGCTGATGTGTCCCGTTCAATTGCAAACCCTCCTGCCTACCTTGGACCTTCCTGATGGCGTATTCTAGCGCAAAGTTAAAGAGCAAGGGAGACAAAGCATCTCCTTGTTTTAGACCGTTCTTGATGAGGAATGTCTCAGATACATATTTACCTACTCGAATTTTGCTGCAGGTTTCATTTAAGCACATTTTTATTAGACCCACTAGCTTCTTTGGTATACCAAATTCAATAAGAATATTATATAGCACTTCTCTCTTCACAGAGTCATAGGCTTTTTTGAAATCTATAAATAACTGATGTACAGTCCCACCGAACTCCCATTTTTTCTCTAGTATCTGACGAATGCAAAAGATCTGATCAATCGTTGATCTGTTTCGTCTGAACCCACACTGATGATCCCCAATAGTTTCATTCGCATATGGGGTTAATCTTGCCAAAAGAATGTTGGATAGAATTTTGTATGAGGTTGATAGCAGCGATATTCCTCGGTAATTACCACACTCAGTCTTGTCCCCCTTCTTATAAATAGGAATAATTATGGATTCCTTCCATTGATGTGGCATCTCTTCCTTATCCCAAATTAACTGAATAAGCTTATGGATCCTCATATGCAACCCTTTGCCACCTGCTTTAATTAATTCGGCCGGAATCTGATCAATTCCTGGAGATTTATAACTTTTCAACTTCCCAATGGCTAGTTCCACTTCATCTAAGCTAGGTTCTGGCACCAACAGTTCAGCTGTATGCATTTTAATCTGTCTAATATCACCAGTATTATGAACATTTAAGAGCTCGCTAAAGAAATTTTTCCACCTATTCACAATTTTTATTGGATCTGCAAGCAAATTGCCACTATCATCCTTTACCAAATTAGTCTGGGGTTGATATCCTTTCTTAAAGTTATTAATGCCTCTGTACAGGTCTCTGATGTTTTTTTCCTTATTATTTGTCTCAAGTTCAGCAATTTTGCCCTTCAGGTATTCCCTTTTCTTAGTCCTAAAGGTTCTACTAGCCTCACGTCTCACGTTACATAGATTATCCGCATTTGTTTTGTTTGGGTTCTGCAACCATTGAAATTTTGTTTGCTTCCTTCGATCTATTAATTTTGAACATTCTTCATCAAACCACGGTTTATTTTGCTTTCTCCTGTAGTATCCTAGTTTCTCTTTTGCTGAAATTTTGATGCAGTTTCTGACATTTTCCCACTCCCTGTTGATGTCCACACTTTCATTATCCTCATTTGTCTCTAAAATTTGAAACCTATTCGAAATTTCAACTTGATATTGTTCCTTTGCCTCTCCCTCACTTAATTTTTTCAAATCAAATCTTTCTGTGTCAAAATTTTGTTTAGTTCGTCTACTTACTGAAAGCCGCTCCCTCACTTTTGCTACCACCAGATAATGATCAGTGTCGCAATCTGCTCCTCTGAATGATCTCACATCAATTACATTTGTCTGCCTTCTCTTATCTACTAAAACATGATCTATTTGATTGTGTGTTCTGCCATCTGGGGAAGTCCAAGTGTATTTATGAACATCACGGTGTGGAAATTTTGTACTTTTTACAATTAAATCTTTTGACGTAGCGAAGGTCACTGCTCTGACGCCATTATCATTACTAAGTGCATGGAGACTCTCGCTGCCTATTGTGGGTTTGAAGACATCCTCCCTCCCAATTTTTGCATTGAAATCTCCTAGCAGAATTTTCATGTGATACTTGCCAAATGTATCAAATACTGATTCCAATTCTTCATAAAAGCTATCCTTGATATCATCGCTTTTGTCTTCAGTTGGGGCATGAACATTAAGGACAATGATGTCGCACCAACGTCCTTCCAAAATTACGTAAGACAACCTGTCACTAACAAATTCTACTCTCTTAACTGCTGCCCTAATTCTGCTATGAACAAAAAAACCCGTCCCTAGCTGATGATTGTCATTCCCCTTTCCATAGAAAAATGTAAAATTGTCCACTGGGATCGTGCCCTCCCCCTCCCATCGCACTTCCTGCACTGCCACTAAGTCTAACTTATAATTCCCTAATTCCCTACACACTGATTTCAGTGCCCCAGCCCTATAGAGGCTCCTAATGTTCCAGGTACCAAATCTCATGTCCTTTTTCAATTGCCGTGGTCGTGCCAAAGAGTCCGTCCTGATCCGAGGCTTGGTTACTGCATAACGTAAAATGTTACATGTCTATATTACGTCTTATTTCTTAGGTCTGATTATTCTCATCGCTTTTCTTCTCGAAATACCTTCAATCCATCAAGATTTTACGTTATCAAAGTTGTGAAGAAGTCATTGTTGATGTTTTAGGTTGTAAGGATGTGTGGATTTATAGGTAGATAACCAGATAATTACGGTAGATTGGAGATCCGCCACTCGGTGGTCTTGGCGCTCAGAATCGCATGAGATCCCGTTACTGTGGTTCAGTTTAATCCACAATTGGAATTCGTCGGACAGTTTTAATAAACCTTCCAAGTACCATATTTAAGTTGATACATGCATAAAGGCAGACAATCTGTCGAAACAGTGCTCTTAGCTGTTGGCAGGGATCGCATCGCTTAAATGTGATGTTCAGTATTGGTTGCAGATATCTGACGGCAGTCATTTTGTTAGGCTTACGCGTGTATGATATGTCCATCATGAAAGATGTCATAGTCCAGGGCTGAGAAAATTACAGTCCAGGACAGCATGCGGCCCCAGTAAAATTATCTATTGTCAGTTTAATCAGTTACTTGCCTCTAGCTGCAGCGAAGAACGAAAAGAAGACGGATTGACTGAATGATTGTCTGATGATTTAAGGATTCTGTTTAAACTGCAGACGCTGCATAACGTCCAATTACATGCGACTGTAGGTAGGCAGGGTTTTGGAAGGTGAATGTCGTGGCATTCGACTCGAGTGACTAAGAAAGATCACGAGAACCCCAGGTTACCAGATTACGTGCCAAAGATTGTAGCCCGGAAACTACCGAATAATTCTTGGGTTATTTAATAGCGCTCTTTGAACTGCAGGTCCTCTGTAGGATTAAATGGGACTGGTAATTGGGCAAGAATGTGGGAGGGTGTCGTGGCTCATGTAATTGTACCAGTTTGGGAATCCCTTGGCAACGAAATATCTCAGTCAGGATAGGCGGTGACCCAGTCGACATTTAAACTGGATTCCTCCGGAATAGTCGTAGAGCGTTTCCGCTACATCGCCTCGCTCAGAAAGTGATGGAGATGTATGACGCAAGCAAACATTCATTTCGTAAGCCGGACGTGATAGGCCACGGCTGTAGCATTATGCTTTAGCGACAGTGCCCACAAGCTTTCACCTGATATTGCGACATTTACATACAGAGGTCAGTGAACAGGGCACGTGGCGGGTGATATCAGAAAGGTCAAGGCCACTGCCACTACGATAGTTTGCCCGACACTATGACGTTGCACCCGATTTAATTGCAAGTGTTTCTACTGCGTTGTTTCTTAATACATTGTTAGTGAATGGAAGTGTAACAATTCTTTTGCAGAAGCAGTGAAAGCAGGTTAATTATGGGACAAAAGGGGGAAGTGTTGCGTTTGCCCACATTACACACGGTAATCGCTAATCGGAAAACTAACGCAGTCCAATTTGTCCGATAAATTCTCCAAGCTTTTGCATCATGTCCACGAGAAAAAAGACAAATATTTCTGTCTTTTGGGTTGTTGCGCTGTGTAGTCAACAACCCAGAAGACAGAAATCTTCATACTCACTGCTGTGAAAACCTCAAATCTTACAAATATTCCTTAATTTGGAAGAAAGCTCCTGACTTTAATCCATTCAGAATATCAAACTCTTAACCTCGACAGTTTCTCACGACCGCCATCTTGTTGCTTATTTTTGGATGATATTGAACCACTCAAAATTAAGAATCCGACGTTATAACATTTGTGGTGGCGCTCGTGTCGTCCTACCTTAACCTTTCGCACGGCCTCCATATTGATGTAATTGATACTAGAAAATTAAGAGTTATAAAGGCGGGCCTCCGATAGCTGACCGTATCGTTAGAGAGACGGAGACATTAGGCAGAATATTAAAGTATATAGAACCTCAGAATCTTATTTGGGAAAGTTTTGTGTCATGTGCATCGCACCACAATTGTCCCGACCTAGACAAAGGTAATGAATGAATTAGATGAGACTCCAAAAATTTTATGTAGGAATGCAGGGATGTGTGATCAGAAGATTAACAGAAGTGTTCAGGCCTGAGCATTAACATGGATTAGCAAGAATGCAAGGATGATGAGAGATAAGACCTAACGCAATATTGCGTCATGCACACAGACAACCTGAAATGCCGTTGACTTCGAAGCAGAATATGCAAGTCAATGCATAAGATAATAAACCAGACGTTATTCAGCTGTTTTGAGTCTATTAGCATGCACAGTAAACGTAGCATGTGGCAGACTTTGTTCTTTGCAGAATGATATTGACGTGAGATAAAAAAAAATTGGTGCAAGAGTTGCAGAAGTGAAGTAGTGTTCGGGCTCTTCGACGTTGATAATGCGTAGTGCTACTCCAATATATTTTTTTGTACGTGACGGAATATCTTTGATGTCTTCATGTGCCCACTATACAATTTCCAGAAAAATTGTTATGTTTTGAAGTACGAATCTACAAAGATGATGCCCGTTGCATCAATATATGGACATACTTCACAAAATTATATTACCTCTTTGACATGCATTACATAACATTATTTTGTATCTGGTACACAGTTCTTTATTATTTGTGATGCGCTTCGTGTGCGTTGTAATTTTTTAGTCTTCTGACGGAAGCTACTGAAGAGGATTTCAAACATTGATATTCATTGGACGAATAATCATATTCCATGTCTGTAACTTCTTAGTGGCTAGGATTGTAAATTGAATTTCATGTATAATGGCAGAGAGGATTTCGTTTTGTATACAGATAGTAAAATGTAATTTTAACTTCAACGTTGCAGAAACTTTGTTACATTTTATTGCTAAGGGAAAATCTCTTACGGCGCTGGCAGATGTTCTTAGATACTTTTTTTCTTCTGAGTTTGATTTTCAACAGCGAGATTTTGTCTGCTTGCTTTGTTTGAGAATGAAACAAAGGCGTGGTACTGTTTTGATGTACAATCCTCTGTTTGTATCTATATGTATCTTCACCAGTATCTTTTGAACTAATTAATCGAAATTCATGAGATTCTTATCATTCGTGTTTTACGCATTAGGTCGCTTGATATCTTCTGATTTACAACTTAATCTTCAATTCTTGAGAAATTTATTAGAACTGGTGGACAGAAGGTCGACCCATTGCAGGACTTATATCTACAAAGGACGAAACTTGGAACTCAATGTGGAACCACTCGGGCAACCAACCAATGGCTTTAGACCTGTCGGGCGCTGTTATCGGCAGATTAATGGCTTCGTAACTTGTACTCCTTTCCAAATATTACTTGTGTGTTCAAATCAAATAAGATGAGATGGGTGGGGTATGTATCGTGCGTGATAATGATGAGGAATGTATACAAAATTTGAGAAAGAAAACCTGAGGGGAAGAAAGGAACTGTTTGTAAGACGTAGCCATAGATGGGAGAATGATATGAAATTGGTTGCTAAAGAAATAGGATGTTGACTGGACTTATCTTGTTAAAAATGTGGTCCAGTGGCGGGCTGTAGTTTACAGTGCCATGTGGCAATGAACCTTCAGTTTCCTTATTAAGACCGGACATTTCTAAATTAGCTGAACAACTCTTATCTTAACGAGAATTAGTCTGCTCAATGGAGTCAGTCAATTACATTATACAGCATAACTAATTAGATAGCGTAAGAAAAATATGCGTCTCATTCTGGAGATTTGTTTGTATTCTTGTGTACAGGCCTCCTAAACCGTCAATTTACACGCTAAGATAACTCAGAAGATGTTAAGATAAGTCAGAATAGCATGTTTCCCAGCAGTCGGTCGAGACTGCAAACTCCCGACGCGTCGCCTATAGCTCGGCCTGTGACGTCTCACGTGATGAATTCCATGTCGAATCATTTGCTAAATTATCGACCTTCTAATCTTTCAAGAGAAACCCGTCATCGTGTTCCGCTGAAGTCAGATGTACGATCGGGCCGCACACTTGATCGTGGCAGTGAATAAGGAGAACGGAAATGTCTACGTGGGTCTGGATGTTTTACAACTTAACGTCATGCGTCGTTTTTGTCGGACATGTAACAACACTACTTTTAATTCTCATTTTATTAAATATATTACGTGCATATTTGTTTATGTTTTACTGCTATGTTCTGTAATTTCTGTTTGGTTCCTTTTTTCTTTCATTTCTCTTTCTGTCTTTCTTTACGGCCTCAAAAACTATATACGAGTAGTTATCTTGACATGTCTCACTCAAATCCTCGCTTACGACGTCTCTTCAATCTTCCCGTTAATCTGTACGTTTGTAATTTTATTCGTTCTTTACGTACATGATTTTCCATCACTCCCTGTAGGCAACTGTCGAAATATCTTTAAACATAGGCCAACTTTATTATCATATAAATTTGTTCATTCCGATGTTAGAAAGAACAGCCACACAAAGCAACAATAATATATTACATTTAAATTTATATTATAGTACGTATTACAGTTTTTTAGTTATATGTTTCGACCTAGTTATCTACTGGTATTTTCTGTATGCTTAATGAAACTAAATCAGCAAAACTGCAAATAAAACGCACATGTTGATACAATTCCCATAACTCTCACTGTATTTGTTGAATTAAAACGTAGGTTATGCGGAAAAGCTTTACATATTTTATTTTAAACCTTCTACATCTGTATTTGGTCGAGAAGTTTTGCCAATATTTTATTAATAATAGATATCGTTTTGGTATGCATGAATATTTTTAAACATTTATTTAACTGATTTGTGAGAATTATAGAAATTGTAGACGTGTTTTATCTGCAAATTTGTGCTGTATATGACAAAAAATTTACAGTTATTGTTTAGCTTAAGCATGAACGAAGAACCTACAGATGGCTTCGGTCGAAGTCGAAACATGTAATTGTACCAAAATAAGATTAAACGATGCATTGTTGTTGTGTGTAAGATGGTTCTCTTCATTAAGGGTTTAATACACAAGATGATAAAATATGCGTAATATGATATTTAATGTTTTTCCTAGCCGTTTATATCGAACGAAGGTGTTTAATCGTAAGCTTTTGCGACTTGTTTAATATTTTGTGTATTTAAGACATATACTTCTGAACATTATTTTAATAAGATGTATTCAAATTATTTTCAACATTTGCGTACTTTGACTGTAATGTCACCATCAAATTAGGCTGCGAAAAATTAATATCTTGCAAGATGAAAATCTACATACTCATAGAAGCCTCAAAAGGCAGACAGCAGTGTAAATTCTAAAGGAACCATCCAGAGATAACATCTTCATTCACATACCTTTGCACTTCCTGTAAATTTCAGGGGGTGGGCTCAGCCAAGAAATATACTTATCGTAGGCCCATGTAAAACAAACAGCACCATCACACGCGATCTATTTCAAATCGGTTCTGTTTATTTTCAGGCATGTGTTCCGTAGCAACTGATCTTTTTACTACCATACAGACTAAGTATGGAACGTCAGTAATCCCCTTCTTGTTAATCTGTTTCTAATTTTACCATCAGAGGAGGACTGGAATGTGAATAAAGCACACAAAGGCGCAATTGTGTCCAGACTCATTTTGTGGGGGTTGTAATTTATTTTTAAGTTACTGCTTTTAGGTATGCTTGATGAAGTCATCTGGGAAACTTACAGCTCAAATAAAACCAAACTGACGTGCCAGCTTCTCACTTCGGAGACCAGAGTTTTTTTCCACACGCACGCAAAATGATACTGCATTTCACTGTTACCCTTCCTAGCTTCCAGTTACTGGCAGCATTGAAGTGCAAGTTGGAAAATAAAAATTAATTGTACTTATATTTTCTTACAATAGGCAAATACTCTGAAATTACGTCAGCCATGTTGAAATTACCACATTTGGTGTAGTGCCTTTGACTGTCAGGCTTACCTGTAAGTTCCAAAAGGCACTGGGCCGATCGTTACTACTTAAATTCTTACTATGAAGAAATAACATAAATTTCAACTGAGCGAAAAGAAATGTCTTGGGAAAATATTCGGAACTAAGAGAGAGAGATTAATAAGTGTGGGGAATGTTACATAAGGAGAACTTCTGTCGCTTAGTAGATCTGTTGTTTTATGTTCAAATAAAGGAGGTTAGATGGGCTGGACATGTAACTTGAATGTTGAAAATAATAAATTTTTACAGAAGTTTGGCGAGAGAATATTTTGATAAGGAGACACTTTGAGATGGAATAGGATTTGGGAGGTTAGTATTAAAATAGACGCTAAAGATGTAATCCGTAAGCTGAACCTCTGGTGTTAGTCATCTCTGACCTTTAGATTGTATTAAAAGAGAGTCAGGCTACTTCGCTTCTATTCTATGTTTTCGAAAACAATTTAGGGTAACAAATGAAGTCCTGTGACTAAACAACCCGAAATGGATGTGTATAAGGGATGCAGAGGTAAAGCGCCTCGAATTCTAGTCTTCGTCACTGGGTGGAGGTAAGTGCTCAGCTTCACGACTCAGTCATTTTGTCCCGAAGAAACAGTCCCCAATACCAGATGCGTAGGAGGCTCGTTTGACCGCAAAGCCGGAACAGGTGTCGTGTGCAAGAGAAAAATACTTCCCCGCACCGGGAATCATACCCCGACCGTACCCAATCTCTTTTAGTGACTCTGCTATATCGGTTCACCATTTACCAAGTAATTCAGTTATTGTTGCTTCTTATGTTTACAAATACACCAAATTCCACACAGTATATTTTACAGCTATCAGTTGCGATATTAAGCCAATGGACATAAAATATGACGTATTGGATGAAGCGACCGTGTTCTGTCCATGTCGTGGAAGGCACGTGTGCTGGCTGTGCAAAGCAGTGTGGTGCCCGTGGGACCACGTGTATGATACTCGTAGACACGAGAGAATCCTTGAAGATGGCGAAGATGGCTGTCCTCTACTTCTATTCTTTTCTCTGATTGTGAAGGCAGAAAATAAGGGGGTGGGGTGGAACTGTAGCTACACACAGTTTTAACCTCGCGACTAGAAGGTGGTGAGTTGTCAGCTTCGCACACCTGTGGTCTTATCCCAGAGACAGAGCCTCCGGCATCCACTGGACAGGAAGCTGAATAGGCCCTAGAGCCGGTCTGGAGGAAATGGCGAAGAGAAATATACCGATCGTAACTAATGTCTAACTTATTATCCAGCCAATTTTCGAATGCCTTGGTGCGGGTTTTTCCTTGGGAAATCAATAATAGCATTTATGAACCGATCATAAAGTCCTTGCTTTTATGGAATCTGAAGCTACATTATCGTGTTTACAGAACGTGTAATTGAACGTTATCCAGAGCCAGATGAATCCAGTCCTCACCTTCATACCCTGTCTTTATGATCAGTTTTAATATTATCCACCACTATACGCCAAAGTCTCCCAGATGGTTTTCTTCCGTGACATTTTACGACGACGTATTTTTTTGACATTTCCAAATTTTCCTTGCATGCTACAAACTTAGCCGATCTCATCCTCTTTCGGCTAATAATCCTAGCAATATTATACAGAGTACAAATCACGACGCTCTTTTTTTTTTAGCAGTTTTGGCCATTCCACTAGTATCTGATCTTTTCTGATATTCTAGGCTGGAAACTGTAGTTTTTATGTTAATTTATGTTATTTTATGCCTAATCTGTAAAGTCAGTAAGATACAAATTTAAGAAAAGAGAAAGACGACATCGTAACCGCTTAGCAAAGTTGCAGTTCTGTCCAAAAGTGCGAATTCAAGCTGAAATAAAATGGACAAGACATCAGATTTTATAAGAATCTATTTTTATAGAGTGCTGCTAGAAACGTGGGCGCACGCTAATAGATGCGCATTTCACTTCGTTACGAAACGAGTGTAATTAACATGATATTTGTATACCGTGAAACTGCAGTGTTGCAAAAATGATACAACTCCATGTTCACAGATTAGAAATAAATAGAGTACAAATAAACAATTTATATAAACTTATATTGACACTGTTTTCTCGTGTGCTGAAAATGGCAGGATTCTCATTCCTCCGATAACAAAACGCTTGGCTTTGCAATCTGAATCTAAAGGTAACAAAATATTTTCACATTCATTTTGGAGTTACGCTATTTTTGTCTTCTAATGACTCTGAAGAACATGATGTAAGAGGTAGCTTGTCGCCATCAGCCCGTCATTTGTTTCAACACGCAACACTTGTACAGTTCATTTTAACATATTCCGTGAGTCTCTTCATTCACGTCTTAGATGATCAGCTGATTTTGGCTGCTGCAAAGTAGTTTATTTAACCCTTGGAATGCTAATATCTGTTACTTCGACGGGAAAAGGAAACTAATACAGTACCAGCGTCAGTAAGATCGATCCACTATATCGGATATGGGGCCTTTCCTATCATCTGCCACCCACTTGTAGGTAGTAGAGATGAGCGTCAGAACGTTATATGGGCACGCTTCATTCCTGACCACGGTACAGTTTAAATTGGATGGCCGATTACACGAAAGGTCCTCGGCATATTTGACACTTTATATTTTATTAGGTCTACGTACTGCAACTAAATTCCAGAGGTAGACGCGAAAACCTGTCATCCGTGGAGGCAAAAGTAGGCTTTCCTTTCTTGGAGAATTAAAATTTATTGAATTTAACTGAAGTCGAAATATATACGTTGACAGTTATAAAGATGGCAGGATGCGAAATCTTGAAGTTATGTACAATAAATTTAACGTTGATAAAATCAACATTTATGTTATAAATTCTTGCCAAAACGAAACTGTTACTACCCATAATAACAAATGCTGTTATCATTATTGTAACAGTTTACAATTGTAAACTATAAAATAAATTATATTTCATTAGGATTCAATAGTATGAACTTCAACAAGTAAGCCTACTCGTACAGCATGCTAAACCATGAATTAATTGAATTTCGTTGTTAGATTAACAACACAATATTTCTTCGACCCATGGTTGTGCAGTAGGAATGTAAATTATGTCAGGCCTACCCAGAAATCGTTATATTTTGTATTATTTAATTATTTTTCCAATTTCCGAGTTCTTGCAAATGTTAGAAATCGAACATACAGGCCTACGAGTTTCGATTTCCGTAGTTTTCGTTTACCCTGCGTGCCAATGACGTAAGCAATTCATTAGCAGAGAGGTTTGGTCATTTACCCAGTGCTAGGCCCCCACTCTTATAACCTGTGGAGTTCCTGCGTGTCTTTGATGAAAGGAAAGAGTGTTTGGGAGGACAGAGGACGTACATTTTAGCTTTATCCAATTTATTCATTGGTGATGCAGGTCCCAGTTTTATCACCCCTGATCTCATAATGGTGGCCCAAAGTAGGCTAAATGAATATTTGTATGTAATCAAATTCACTCGAATACTCTTAATATAGACTGTCAGTGTTAAATTTAATTGAAATCCGTTTAATATTTTCGAAGATTAAATGTGCTGACTGTCTTTTAAACAGACACGGCTTCCACATAACGTGCTACATAATTCCTTCTAGAAACACTTCAGTGACGGTTGTACTTGGTGCCCTCTGTGTTATCGGCGTTTGCGTGACCGGTCCAGCCCTTAATAGGTCATAGTCATTGGTATTCAGATTTTACCAACGATGTAACTTACTGGTAAATAAAAGTATCTGGCCTGGAGTGCTAGGTAAAATAAAATTCCCTGGTTAGAGTGAAGGCAATATTGCTAATGTCCACGAGAAAGGAAAAGGACATGATGATTCGTTGATTTGTGGGAGACCTCAACGTGTACGATGGTGCAGTTATATGGGCAACAGAATTCTTAATTGCTGACGTTTGTTGCAACCGAAGTTTAAATAAATCGTTGATTAGGCCAACTGCATCCTGAGATGTGTGCATGTATATACGTGCATACAATCCTGTTTATTACTGGAATGATATATTCTTAGCTTATATAATGATTCTTCCACAGTTGGCAGAGCTTATATAATACCGAATGAAATGCGAACACGATTATGAATGGTAAATTGCTAATGATTTGGAAAGAGGCAGTTGTGGACCATCTCAGGGTATTATCTTGACATTCGCTTAGATAGACTGGTGAATGCTACATAAATATAATTTACCACAGTTGTTAAACGGGCAAAAATTCGAATCGGTTTTCTTTTGAGCATAAGTATGAAACATTACCTCCACACAAGCTCGTTAAGTTTGTGTACATTATGGATCGCTCCTCCGGGTTGAGAGGGTGTAAGAAATAAATTGGATTGCATAATATATATAAATCGAAACTTGGTTACTGGACTAGTTTATCAAGATGTGCGGTAAAATGGAACGCAATTTTATAATACCATAAATATTTACGTAATGATTTGTATATACCTTGTTTCCACAGATTGCATGACGTTAAAGGACAACGAGGAAATTTTATCTCTCGTTCGCACTTTCATCTCCAAAATCATCGATGGATTTCGATTCAATTTGTTATTGAATAACTTTCTTGCATTTACTTCTGTTGCTGAAAAATCCATAACATATACGGGAAACGCGCCTGCTAAACATTGAATCATTAAACCTAATAACATATAGCCTTGAAATAATCTTGGAATATTTAAATACTACGCATAATTAGCTGTTCTGTCTGAGTGATCACAAGTCAGACTTGTGACCATTGGTTCACGAACGTGCAGAAGTTGAAAGCAAAGTATGTTCCAAAGTGTAGGTCACAACCTGGCTCTTTGCCCCTCAGTTCCGAGATTTGAAGCGTGCGTGCTTAATATCGTTTTGCTTCGTGCATTTATGGATTTGTAGATATGTATTTTTTATTGTTATGGAATGTGTGAGATGTTGCCAACATTATGGCGTACATTGACTCCACATTAGCTGAAAAAGTAATTTGATGCTTATATATTATCTGACAAAAACAAAAATATAAGCTTAGGCTAGCATATGGTGATGAAACGAAACTGATAAAGAACGAAATTTTTATCAATAAAAGTATTTCATAGAGTTACTACTTATTTGGTGAGATTTCAGGTTCTCGCGGTGGCCAGTATGAAGATGACTGCCTTCTGGATGTTTCGCTGTGCTTACTGCCTTCATCATCATGACGATTAGTTGATGGACGTAGTAAGCAATTCTGAAACGTCAGCAGACTTCTAAGATATACCGTACAACTTCCAAAATTTATGCGAGAATGAGGTGTAATAAATAAAGATTTCAGGTGTTGCCTAATTAAAACTAACTTGATATATATGTACAAGACTTATCAAGGCATATATTAGGCAACTATAAGCCTACCTACGCACAAACCCATCTATCTAACTAAATCTGATGATGTTAAGTTCAACACCGCTAATAGTCTGTTCCATTCACCACCTATCTTCACAACAAAGTATAACCGGACTTTCCTTTGGCGTTCTTTGAGCCATGAAATTAACAAGGACGACGAGGAAATCCGGCCTCAACTGGTATTAAATTTTCACTTCGTTACGCGTGACATTTGTTCGAGGTACATGCAGAGTGATAGCAGAATGCTGGTCAACATAATGAAACCCTTTTGGACCAGTCTGAACGTTGAGTGATACCGTGTTAGGCACGTGATAAGAAAGTGATATTGCCACAGAAATCGAGCAATAATTTCACCGGAAGTAACGAGGTTGCAAATACGACGCACAGTGCAGAACATGTCGGAAATCGTAACTGAAATTCTCGAAAGAGTAAAATATTTGTTAACTGTACAGTGTTCTGTTCATGTTCAACCATTCTTGTGCTGGATATGTAAATGAATGCATTATTTTCATAGTTTTCCTGACAAATCACAAATGTCCCTTTTCAAGAAGCCACATACATTTAAGATTATTTTATTTATTTTAAGACGAGTTATTCTTTTCATTGGCACTGTTAAAAGGACATCTATTCAGAGCAGCATAAAATCCTTAAAGCGAGATTTTTGGTTTTTATTATTGAAGTAGTTAATGAATAAAATCAGTAACTAACTTCATGGTATAGGATGTCCTTTTAAAACTTATTGTTACTCAGCTGGTCAAAACATCCAGGTACTGGGTTACCTGATTTCAGTAGTCAATATAAGTGTTAGAAGTTTCTACCGCAATATTGGCGTAGAGGCACGAAGTCATAGTTAGAATCGGGTGTCTTCGTATAAGTTACCCCTCTGTTAACCTGCTTGGTGTAATTAATATAGTTGATTAGAATAGCTAAGTGTTAGACGTCGTTCATAAGACTGTGCTACATCTAGACAAATTTTAATTTAATAAATTTAATTATTTTTCCACTAGGTCTAATTTTATAAGCTTGTCAGTTTCTTAACAGTTCTATTTTTAAATCGCTAATCACGTTTGCCTCCATCCACCATTATCATATCAATTAGAGATAAACATTACATAGAGATTTGGCGCCAATTTTGTATCTAAAGCTATTATTACTCAAAACAGCATTGTGCAACATCATGTAGTCAACTTCTTATACACTTTGATGCGAATTTCACAATTATTTTCATGATTTGAGGGTGTGAAAATCACGTGATGTTACATCCGACATCATCATCATCATATTTTCATTTCCTCAGCTAATATCGCATCTTGACCCGCCAGCATGGATGCGATAGAACTCACTTGTCAGCGAAGGCAGTTGTGTGTTTTGCTATTGTCAATTATCTGATAATACCAACATTTGACCAGTTATATGACGTTTCGAAGGATAATACAACACCCTCCCTCTTCAGGTCAACTTTTTTCTTGGTGAATTATCAGTTTCTCACGGCGCCGGTTATGAAGATGGCTGTCTTCTTCAAATCTTTGCTGTAGACGTTGTTTTGGTGTAATAAGTCATTTATGATTTCAAAGAAGAAATTAAATAATTTAACAATTGGCCATCGTTTACCCGCATTTATATCACGAAGACATGTAAACTATTATTTTGCTTCTTGACATAAGCTATTTCCATTTCGATTACTTTACAGTGCTCGTATATCAACTTCAGGGGCCTTGAACGTAGAAGATCTTTGGACTCAAAGAGATGAAGTTGCTAAGGTCTAGTGAAAATTGCATAACGGAAGACTGAATAATGTTATTCCATGCCTAATACTGTTAGAGCGACTGAATGAAGAAGGACGATATGTGCGATATATGTAACATGCGTGGAAGACATGAGAAGTGCACACAAAATTTTGTGACAGAACTGATTAATTACGTGCGGCTTACTCATCGCCCTGAAGATGGAGGCAGCAAATACCTCTGAAACTTTGGTTAACGTCTGTCATATTACACGACACTATAACCTGCAGGACAGCCACCTTCTTGGCTTCGATAAATTCCAATGATAGGCCTTTGGGAAGTTGGGTTTATTAAACCAATGAATTGCTTGACCAGCTCAATAACCTTCAGCTTTTCAAGGAGGTCTGTGCAGGTTGAGCGTATAATGGATACATTCTTGTAACAGAGAGTCACGATAACACTCCTACTTCGATATTCAGTAAGTCCGATGTTCGATTCTCAGACCCACGGCCGGCTATCTTGGCTAAGCTTTCCACAGACCTTTATAACTGGCCACGGACACTTCCTTCCCCAGTTTATCTGTCACAATCGCTCCATTCTCATTCGATTTTGTGTAACTTCTGCACTAGAGAAAGCGTTTTTGTATTACTGTGCTTTCTCTGATTCCCGAAGTTAATGAATCCCAAAGAGAAAGAAAGGTTGTTCTTCCGCGTGTTCCTGTTGTAGCAGAGCAGAGGGTTGCTCAATTCAGTCCAGTTTTCTCTCCGTTGCCCTTTACCCTCTTTTCTTTCTAGCTCCGCCTTCGAAACTCCAAAAATCACATCTGGCACAACTGTTTAACGCTTCACAACGGGCTTGCGACTACTTCATACTGTTCTGTTGGCTGTAAAGAATCGCATCAGACTATATTGTTTTCTGTTTTTATTTTCAGGCTGCCATATATAAGCCATAACCACATACAACATTGTTTAACATGCACGCAGGACAGGAAATATCTGTCCGCTTGTTATATCTCCCAGACTATTAAGTGGATTTTATTATAAATTTTGTATTGAGAGTCGACATTAAAAGTTGTTTGACAACTTTTATTTTTGTGAGATTTAAGGTTTTCAAGACCGCGAGTATGATGATGGATGTCTTCTGGGTTGTTGCGCCCTGCAGTCTGGCAGAAGTTTACCGACGTTTCAGAGGTGCTTGGTGCCTCCATCATCAAGGCAAGCGTCGGTTAGGTTCTGTCAGATTACACGACGCAACCCTGAAGACAGCCATCTTAAAATTTAATTTTTATTTCTAATATGTTAAATATAACTTATAATTTTCATAAAGCTTAGTTCTGGATTATCGATTTTCTTAAAATGCGAATTAATAAATCTGAAAGGAAACACGTAGACAAATAGTTGTGTTATAAATTATTACTTATAGGCCTAAGCATATTATATAGTGCAACATTTGGGAATTTTGGACGGAGATGGAATGCTATTAAAAGACAGAACAAAAGTGATGTGTTGCAAAAGTTTTTAAATTTAAATTTAGAGTCTGCGATAAGCACATTAATTTATTGGCTCGATTATCGAAATCTGCGGCTTGTATAAAAAATAATCTTCGCATATACTGCAATGCCAGTACTCATATTTAAGTAAATCATTCACAGTTGTTACTGGCTCATCAGAACATTTTAGCAGATACTCTGCATAAATAATTCTGGAATACACTCATGAACGTATAAAAAGTATAACCATTTGACGATGGCAAGGCGATTTGCACATATCCAATGGATCAGTATTTCGAATAGGAATGTAACCATTTTCAAAAGTACTTTCGATCTAACTAGAGAACCATTCAGGGGTTAGGCTCAAATGAATTAACAGCATGGTCAAATTGGTTCCCACGAGACTCTTCTTGTATATCATGAGCTTAAATCATTCATACAATTCATAGTTAGGCCTATGTAGCACAGAGATTCATTGCAGTCACGTTGAAAATTATATAGACCTATAAAAATTTCAGGCACTCCATCTAGCTATTATCTAGTTTGCACAACATGTACCTTAACAATACAATAATGTCTATCACAGTATAATTATGCAAGACTATTTCTAATATTTCCGTATTAAAATTTGAAGAGTGACTTGGTTACAGTAGCCGTCACCAAACTGCATGTTTGAAGACCACGGAAGGACTTCACCCCTCTAGGTGCTCGGCTCAATTCATCAGTACAGCGTTGCTAGTTTTTATATGCTGCGAGTTCTGAACTGTCTTCAGTCGCTGTTCGTGTTGCAGCGGTGTACGATTGTGCTGTGACACTTTAGAACGAAATTTGATGACGGCTGCTTTTGTATGGTGACGATGAAGAATCGAAAAGAACGAACATCTAATAGCATCTTGAATGTAAACCGATTAATGTATTTGTTCGTCTCTGTCGTAATGGTAGAGGCCTTTCTATAGCCTATTCCGACATCCAGAAAATCCTACAACTTTCATAAAGAACTTATAATAGACGGGGCAAAGTCCAGAATCGGACTGCACGAAAATCTCTGTCATGTAATTAGATATATTGATTCAGGGTTTCGTGTGCTTTGTAGCCCCTCGATGCAACTGTAATAAGTTACTATCACTCCCCTCTTCACATCCTGTAAAACCATCCATAATAATCTTGCCACTTTTAAGCCTCTACACTCCATCAGTAAATAAATTCAGAAATAAATTTCTATAGTGCACATTATCTTAAGAAGTTGCACAGCGTAACCGCTAGGAGGAATTAGAATGGCAAGGTGCAAAGATCACGCGTGGATTATACGTTTTAAACCTCGTTAAATATAATAAGCTAATATTACGCACTTCTTTTGTTTATTGTTAACACTGTTCTTAATGTCCATGATAGTCTACATGGCAACGTCCTGTCGCAAGGTCTTCAAAGCTCTGTATCAACACTGGAGAACGGAATACAGAAACCCTTACCATGTCTCTGTGATCTCAATACGACGATCATGATGCGCCTCATACAGTGTGGCTACTCTGATGATCGGCATTTATTTATGCAGTATCTACGCTCGTTATTTATGCAGGGTTAACTTGATCTTTCAAATTTTAATTATTAATTTAATTCGAAAGATGACTTGACATTGTGATATTTCTAGAGTCACAGATTCGGAAAAGAAGCATCTAATATTAGTGCCAGTTAGTATTAAAATAGCTAAGATAGAGTCCTTCATAATCATAAAATGCACCACGTATCCTCCGAGTGTCCTTTAACTTATTAATTAAAGCTATAGTATTTCTCATCAATCATCGCCCCTTGAAAAGTAACATTATATTTATTGATAAGAAAAATGGGGTTGGGGGAGACGCGATATGGCCTATTAGTTTCTTTAGCGGCCCGATAGCAGATATCATGGGGCACGCTGCCTCACGCTCGTTAGGCCTAATTATAATTGAGAGGATTTCTGCTGCAAATTTACTGCGTTACGTCCATTAGTTTAGGGAGTTTATGGAAGAGCAGTTATTTTTACCAAGACATCAGTGAATGAAAACAAACAGAAAAACAAATTAAGAAGAAGTAAAATAGTATTACATCGTAGCCAGAGTCTTATTTCGCTAGTTATAACAGTTTATTCACAATTTCCTCTTATGAAATCGAAAGAATGTATAACAGTCAACGCCACACGCCCCGATAGGATCGATTCTGAACCAGTTCAGGGCCAACTGAATGACGGGTATTTTTCCTAGACTCGATTTGACATACCGTAGATTTAAATGAGAAAGTCGATGACTGCATGAGACTTGTCTTGCTTCCCAAAGATTACTTGAATTCTCCGGGATGAATAAACAGCAGCGTCATGGCAATGAAAGGAAATTTCTCTGAAACGTGATTGACGTCTTCATTCACACAATATTGACACCTCGTGGCATCGCCTTCTTGCACAACCTGATGAATATTCTCGCCACTAGCTTCCTTAGCAGAGCAACTGAACATTTCTTATTTTATAAAGATAAAAAATTACATACATTAATGAAAGAGGCCTGTAAGTCTTTTTATGTCATGCACTACTTTTATACTGTAAGTCGTTTTGTTTGAATATAAAGATCTTCCTGTTATGCATTCACGTTATGTACTGAGTGAAAATATCACGTAACAGGTAGGCCCATGTGCTGACGACATTTCAAACAAAGAGTTACGTATTTCAGTACGCAAGAACCCACCCAGCTTGTATTTCTTAAACTTCCTGTAGTGGGAGAATCCAGCGAACTTGGGTGCTTTGTCACAGCTGACAAAACCCTATTGCGTCATTTCTTTCCCAAAACACCAAGCAACAGGTAGGACTGTGTAAACAGCAGCCATACTGTTTCTTCTTGTCTGCTTCTGTTGAATCTTGCTTTTGTTCATCTATTACGTGTGCCTTTTAATGTTGAAAGAGGTATTCAGTGTTTAAAAGCGTCCTCAAGACGGAATTTTTTTGCCATTGAAGGCTATATTCTGAAATAAGTTTAGCATAGTTTTCTTAGAAGAGATTAAAATGTATCTTCATGTTGATATGCTTCTTCACAAATAACATTTTGAAAGTTCATCTACATTTAACTTTCGGTTTAATGCTAATAAAGAACCATTGGAGTGTACGTGTGAAGTTTTGAATTTAGATAAATTATAAACATACGTTGACCTAGCACATGACGAAGCTACGAGACGCTCAAGTTATATCCGTCAAATTTAAAGCAGTCGAAATCTGCTGTAGTGTAAATTGTACCCTGAAATACTAGTAAAACGTAAAAGATTGTAGTATTATGTGATGAACCATTTCAACATATTTAGCAGTTACTGTTAATATGTATTTCTTGTTAGCTTCGCTATATGCAGCTTATAACAAAATTTAGTAAGCGATTTCAGACAGTTGAACTTACGCAAATGCGTTGTTGTACGTTAGCTAACGTCAGGTCTGCAGAGGCGAGGGAAATGAGACAGCAGAAGTGCAGCAGGAGAGGGGAAATGGTGATAAAGTGTGATTAGCAAGAGTGTTGACAAATTGTTAAACTGCGGTAGATAATACTTTATGAACTAAACAATATGATTTATGTCTGTGTAGTTTGGTGACTAAGGAAACCCGCCGTCAGGATAAAAGACGTAGCCGTATTGCTCTGGGGTATAATTTGAGGGGGGCGGTTCGATTATCGGCTCTGCTACCGGTTGCATGATCGAGGGTCCATAATTTCCTTAAGTGTCGCCATGTGTATGCCAGATGGGACACGGGTAACTCCTTTCAAAATCAGTGGGCTGCCTGCTCACGATTCCCATCTCACTCGACACTATGGAACCTTGGCGCTTCAAATGTCGACCTACAAAATCAGTTAAATCAGTCTTTGGTGTCCCGTAATTACCATCTGGTTTATATTTATTTTTATTCTTCCCTCATTCAACGGATTAGACATAAGCCCATTTCACTTTTAAGACTGTCTTTTGTTTGTGTGGCCTTCCTGTGTTTCTGTCATTTGACTTGTAATGAATAACACATTTTCCCGTTTAATTAAACATGAAAACTAATTGTTTCACTATTTCCGTATTTAACAGACACATATTTAGTTTTCTCTTCTTATCTTTATTCTTAATTTCATGTGATCTAGCTTATCTCCTGACACTTCTTCATATTTGTGTTTGTATTTTGCACGTATTTTTTGGGTCCACTATTATTACTTCATAAAATCAAAATTTTAGATATGTAGGACTTGTGGTTTTCACGGCTGTGAGTTTGAAGATGGCTGTCATCTGGGTTGTTGCGCCGTGTAGTCTGGTAGACGTTTATCGACGTTTCAGAGGTCCTTGCTGCTTCCATTATTAGGGCGATGATCGCCCTGATGATGGAGGCAGCAAATAACCAAGATGATGGACAATGTCCGAAATAACAAGCTTATGGTAACAAACCATCCTCAGAACCCTTTAAATTTGTTACTGACAGGTGTGTTTATTTATATTTTCGAAAAAATTTACAGGCCTAATTTCAGTACCAAATTATTTATAGGCTTCTAGATTTAGCGAGGCTGCCATGTTTTTTTTCTACGTTCAGCAGAATAATTAATTTTAAAATTTTTGAATGTTTCCCAGTGGTATATAAAAGCAGAATTTGAGGACTACATGAAGGGGACCTAGTGTCTTTCCAACCCCAGAAGTCCGCATGAAAATTAAATGAAATTAATTAAATTAAGGAATTAAATGTACTGGTGGTAGGTGAGCTATTTACTGGCAATATAGTATGAACAGTTCTAAAACCTTGTAACAAGGTCTCTGCTTCGACTTGTAAATATGGGCCTTGTTTTGTCCCGTACTGTACTTCAGTAACAGATCTCATCTCACACCGGGATTCGTCTAACGCCTAAAATGATCACTTGGAATTTCAGCAACGTCACATGACACCAGGTTCGAATGAAGGTAATAATTATAATTTGCAGGCTTGGGTATGTATTTTTGCCGAAATAAGTGTATAAAATCGTCAGTTAACTAAGTAAACTTACTTTTTATTAGATGTTAATTCTTTAAAGCTAGATCTGATCTACACTATGATGATTCCACATCCTACTATCACGACTGTTGAAGTCACCCACAACATATCTCTTTACACTCGGTTAATTTTGTCCTTCGGATAACCGAAGTGAGCTCCATTTTGCTGAGTCAGCTGACCGTATTTATACATTTATCCTACAAAAATTAATTGAAACTGAAGTTATATCTTGGCATATAAACCAAATATTAAAATACAAACCAGAAGGAGGCCGAGTTTAAGACCCATGCATTTATTGCCAAAACAGTTGTAACAAATGTTGGATCGGAAAAGCTCAAGAAAAAATTCATGACACTGAAGTGCTATGTAGTCTGCAGAAATTCGAGGTTTGTCATTTTGGTGAAGATATCAATTGTGGTTCTCGAAGCAACGATATGAATATGACTGTCTTGTGGGACGTTGCACCGTGTAATTTGGTAGAAGACGACCGACGTTTCAAAAGTGCCATTCGTCCCGAAGATTGAGGCAACAAGTACTGCTAAAATCGGCCACTTTCTGCCTAACTACACGGTGCAACGTCCCAGAAGACAGTCATCCTCAAGAACATGTCGATTGTAATTTTGGGGTTATGACGCCCGTGTTCTCTTGTAGATGGTTACCAACATTTCTGAGGAAGGTATTGCCTCTAATTTCTACGTACCTCCGAAACGTTAGTAACCATCTACAAGACGGCTTCACAACGTGAAGATCACATTTTATATGTAATGTACCAATTGTGCTGAAGAAGAGACGACAGTGACGGATGAAATCAGGTGATCAGGAATGCAATGAAGATGATAAAGTTTTCATGCAGTTAAAGTACCTATGACCAGACTGTGCATTTCGTCCACGTCGCTAGGTAGAAGGATAAAAACTATGCAAATTAAAGACATTACCGACGTAGGAACTGAGACTGCGCGCTACAAAGCACTGCTACTGGTGCCTTTGGTCCCTAACGGAGTTGGGACTCACAGATTTGCCCCGAATACTGTAACTGTACATTATACGGACACTGACCCGACTATTCTAATATTGCGCAGTCTATTATGCGTATTGACATCCATTCATATGTTTCTGGTCCTCTGCAAATTGCCATTGACCTTTGAATGACTTTGTAACGTCAGGACATAGGTCAATCTTAGGTCGAATCCACGGTTCTACCAGATGATGGGAGTGTTCTGCTGCAACCTATTTCATTGTTTCTCAACTGTTGGTGTACGAAAATTGTAGTTAATAGGCCTAATAGTGTCATATTATATACAGGCTTAATTCAAAGTGGCGGCCGAATGGTTAGCTCTCCTGCTTCGTATTCGGAAGTGTCCCGTGTTTAAATATTGTCTCGGAGACTGCCTATTCTAAAGGTTTCTTTTTGATGTTCTTCTGAGTCCATCTAGAGAAATGTACCGACCGCTTATTTCCATAGTCTTTTTAACTAGTTATTCATTAATCACCCAATCATTGCAAGCAATGTAGACGGAGCTGCTGAAGGTATCACTAAACAAATAAAAAATAAAGGGAATCCAACAAAAATTATGTGGTGACACAAAAATGAAACCAGAAGCACATCCACCCCCTAGTAATAGACTCTTCACACCTTCCTCGTGACGTTTGAGTCAAGATCACCCTAGTTGATAGGCCGTTGCTCAAGCCCAAGAGATGTGCAGGTGCGAACAAGCTTGTGTTAACGAGTAGAACGCGTGCACATTCTGGAACACAAGTATGTACCGAGTAAGGAAGCAATGCACCGACATAAGAAATGTTTGCGATAGGGAAAATGTCCGGCGACAGGCTATATGCTTCGCAACGTTGAAGGGACACTTGTGATGGTGTTATCGAAGTTTACAGATTCTGTTGTAGTTAGGGTTTCGTTTTAAATAGAACACTCTGTATGGACATATAGGCCGACATAATATTGTGTGAATATCGAATGAGTGCTAATTAGTAGCTGCTGGTCCTCTTTAATGTTCATTTACTGACCCTTCACACTCGCCAGATTATTTTCGATGGCGAACTGTGAACATTTTTATGTAATTAATCTGGACAGACACGCACGACTTACAGTGACCTTCAAAATATGTGTGTCTGATGTTGATATGAATGCGGATGACGTAGGCCTGTCTTTACGATAGACCAAATTTGTAAATATGAACTCTGGTTTTTTTGTTTGAAATTATGGGTAAAAACTTGAGAAGGGTTTGTTTGTACATTCATTTCTCCGTTGACGCGAGTTTTAAAAACACGAATGCATGTTGGATATAACGCGGTCTAAATAAATCAAATAAAGAAATTAAGAGAAGTAAACTATAAACGCAGATATTAAAACTTATTATGCCTAAGTAATGCACTCGAATTAATGAAACGAGCTACTAAAGAAAATTACATTCGTGACGACGCTGAATCCGGACTCTCTGCCCCTAACTCCTTAATTAAACTGAACAAACGGTTTCTGCAACCCGATTTTTCCATAATGCTAAGTTGTACCGTTGTGTAATCCATTAGACGTTTACTGTCGTTTCAGAGGTCCTTGCTGCCTCCATCATCAGGGCGATACAACTATCTGCTTACTCACCGCAGTGAGAATCTCAAATTGTACTTAAAAGTATGCTTTCTGCGTCGCTTTAAAATAACAACGTCGCTTACAAAAATCGTAGAATTGAAGAAGTCTCTAAAGCAGGAGATATCTCTTGAAGTCCATGAGGACGATACTGGATCAGCGAAGACACGTTCTTGTCGAAAGGAAACTTCAGAGTCAGTTGACACGAGGCAATAAAGAAGTTTTCCGCCATTCTTTATCTCTCTATGTTGACGTGTGCAGCCGATTCGGGGAACAGCACATAAGGACAGACGGAGGCGACCAACCCGATAACATTATTCTGAAGTCGGGACAAAATTACATCGAAACCTTTCACATGTTAGGAATATTAGTAATACATAAATGGCCTTCTGTACGTAGCCTGAAAATATTTTGTTTTGATTATTCAATTACGTTGTTACATAATTCATTGTTATCGTTAGAACGGTTTAGGCCATGCTGCCTTGAATCTAGTCGGTTGTTGCTCGACTCTTGAGATAGCAGGGTGACTTTCCCCTCCAGAACGCTGTCTGACAGATTAGTTATGACTTTCACCCACAATCTCATCACATGCAGCGGACTCGTGAACTTGTTATAGCTGCTTAGGAATTTACGCAAATTGACCGCGAAACGGCCTGTCCTACGGGTGAACTAATTTTCTAATTAATGAAATTCCGCCACTTATGTAAGCAGTTAGAAACTGGAATGATCTCTTTAATTTTTGTTGCTTACTTATTATACAGTCTGAACGTTGATGGTCGAAGTTTGAAGATTTATAACGATGATGCGCTGTAATGTGTACAATTGTTCTATCGGATTTTGCTCATCATGTAAATTACAAAATCATAAAATGACAACGCTTCGAAAGTTTGATTCTGCTTTGGCCGTCAGATAAAAAAGGGGGGATAGGATAAAAAACCAATCTGTTGGGCCCCCTGGTTTAGCTAGCCTCAGACCTGGACTGAGGCCTTAGAATCCAGCTTTCGAAACGTTGTGAGTTTATGATTTTATAATTTAGACGATGGACGAAGTCCAGTATAATAATTTTGCACACATTAACCCTGATAACCTAGACAGTAAAGTGGATAACCACAGGCAAAGAGCTGGAATTCAAATCGCTGTTGGTAGCCTGCTTTAAGTCACCTCCTCGTCACCATGGCTGTGGGACCCATTCATCTTCCTATCAAACAGATACGGACCCAGCAAGTTGGTGTAAATACATATTTTCGCTATGATGATAAAGATTTCTTTCATAAATATGCTCAGGGCTACAAATTTAAAACCCCCTTTCCCGAAGGTTTAGTCAAGTGAGACTGGTAATTTAACACTTTTATAGGTTGTTATTATTCCGATTTGTGGACGTGGGAGGGATATACTAGTTACTAATTACTTATTTAGTTAAATTCTAAAACCATCCGACGATGATACGTGTGTTACATTATTATTACTGGATTTCTGAACATTCAGTTTATGAAACGGCGTGTTCTTTTAAGAATACTAGACGATAGACGATGTCCACAAATTTAGTAATGCTGCTTTCTAATTGCTTTCTTAATTAATTAATGTTAATAATCTTGATTTTTATCTCAGGGCATAAAATCATAGGGTTTCCTCAGTCTTTTTTCGAAAATGTAATATTTCCTCAATAGACCACTACCGCGTGTTATGCACTAAGCCTCAGTTTACAGTTCATTCTCCTGCTCCTCTGTGTAAGTCTTGTAGTAAATGTATAGTATATAAACATGTAGACATAAACAAACAAATGTGTTTATTCTGTATCAGAGATCTTGGGAGAAACGTCTGTATTGTGTATGGACGACGTGGACCTCTGTCCTGTATAGTGTTTATAATGTTGTATTGCATGGCCCACTTTAATATGAAGCTTCAGCTAATGACGAGTGAACTTCGCCCCCGATAGGCGGTCATTTCTCGTTTGTGGCAACGCGCGCCTCGAGCTAGTACCTTCTCCGTTTTCCTGACCGACGGACAGCATTATCTTCGTTCGTAGTAATACAAGCGAGAAAGTTCGCATTCAATGATCCTAGTTATCCAGAATGCGTAGTACAAACACATACGTTGTTGTAACATTATTAATTATAATTGTAATTGTAAGACAGTTAATATATTACGTCATCTGTGGAACAAATTTCTGCGTGGAGAGTGATAAAACGAGTATCCTTTTATCTCCTCAGCGGAGATACTTGAATAAACCAAGGTATGTGATAAATATTCGATATGTTCAAGAATTTATGGCCCAACATTAGTAATATTTAGGTTATAAAATACTATTTTATTAAGTAAAGTAGAAAACATCGGAATTTTATGTAGTGTTTTCCAGTTTTATGATTTAAGGGTCGAGAAACAGATGTGCTATTTGAATACATAGAATATCAAAGCACAAACGTATTCACTGCTTAGTTCAATCGAAATATATGTTTAAAGTATTAGAATATTTCTTTTTTTATGTGGTAAGTTACGTACTCCCATAGAGTACTATTATCTTTAAAATACTTTTTTTGCGAAATTTTATTTCATTAGCCTCGAAATGTATTTGATGGAGATCAAAACATAAAAACTGCAAAGTCATCGCATACGCATTGTATATAATCATAAATTATTTGTCCTGTGTTTCATTAAGTTTCGTACACTGTATTCAAATATTCTTTGAGTAGAAGCCTTACAGCATAATTACATCTATATTTATGTTGTAATAAACCAGTTTTTGAAACTAATCCTTTTTGAGGAAAGTTGTGAAGTTTAATTCGAGTTTCATATTCGGTAGCAGCTGTATTGGATCGATACGAATCAAAATTAAATTTAACAGACACATTTCAGTGAAGACCTCCAAAACCAAGTTTTGTCAAAATTGTTAATAATTTCGAATATTGAACTTGTAAGAAAATGTGACTTCAGACATAAAACAAATGTCAGTGGTGGTTCCTGCCGCAAAGACGCAGTTTTCCAATTTTCTTCCGGGGAAGAGCCCCTGGTAGCCGTTTTTAAGAAGTTGGGTGGCCCACACATTCTCTGGACGCGGTACCAGAACAGTCTCTTTTCCGGAAAACGAACCTCGGTTGTCCATCCCTTAGCTTAATCACTACAGAGGACGAAAGAACACCATGGATTATGCTTCCGAGACCTCAGCGTTAAATGGAGGTTAATTCAGTTAAAGAGTCAAACGGGAAAATATGGTGATGAATGGCATAGATCTATGAGGAAGAATTTGGGCGAATGCAGATGTCCTGTTTCAGCATATGTGATCAGCATTTACGTTGGGGGAATAAGGAAATCATGGATAATTTTAATAACTATACACTTAAAGCTGTAAACCCCCTTTTTTTCCGACTGTAGTCAATATAATCAGTAACTGTTACACCAGTCCTTGGTAATCGAATGAGGTGTTACATAATACTTTCCATACAGTTTCTAAAACAGCGGAGTGGAAGAGGGATGTTAGAATTGCATAACTGAACGACAGAAGTACTACCAGAACGCATCGCACTACAAACCTTGGGCAAAAAACACGTAAGCAATTTCATGTGTTAGCTGTGTCATCCAGTTTTATTGAGTTGTCCCAGACGATTAAGAAAACAAAAGTTTAGAAAATATACCAGAGAAAATTAAATAAAATCCTTACTGTATAGCTTTTCTTCTTTTTTTAACTTACCGTATCATTTTGCTTCTCTTTGTATTTTCAGCTGAGGTTTAACATCCCTTTAATATGTGTCTTAAACTCACAGACGTGTCATGAGGCTTGCGGATTTGTCTCCGTAGACGTTTTGTCTCAGACTTCTTTCAATAATGTGAATGTAACTGAAGCAACACTTTTCTCTTAGTATTAATGCATTTCTGTTTATATCCGCGTAGATATAAGTTGTAAATGTAAATGTAACGCTTAAGCAGTCGCGGACAGCCTACAAGGGATAGTTGTCTTGTCGCGGATTGGGCATTAGCTTAACAATCCCTCACCTAAAAATGTTCAAAAGTGGACTTCGATTTCAGCGGTGTTCGAGTATTTTCCTTTTTACCACAGTCAACCAGTTACTTAGTTGCATAGCCTGGTTGGTTTGATTGTTGATGTTATTGTTTCGATGGGGTGAGACGAAGTTTCTCAGGAACTGAGGAGTGTTCTTCCCCCCAGATTATATATGAGTGAATACGGAGAGGCGGTGGAATGATTCTGACGGGGGAAAATCATGTAACTCGATAAAAAAACCCTGCCCCAATACCACTTTGTGAACCACAAACCCATAATTCGACAGCCAGTTAGTGTGATAGTTTGCACATATCATCTTCGTTATGTAATACTCTCGATTTCCTCCTACTTTGATCCATGTGTTCAGGTACAAATATTTTCCTACACACACTGCATGAAATTTGCATGTTTCGGTTTGTTATAGTTTTTAAGCAGAACATACCGTGTCCTAAATTCTCACATTAAGAACCACAATTACAGGACTTGCCGGAGTTTATTCATGTGAATTTATAAAAAAAAAGTACGGGAATATTAAGTGACTTAAATGTTACTGTTGAAAATAAAATTGGTATTGCTCTGAATAAATCAAACCCTCAAGGATTAACGCCCTAATGCTGGGCGAATTGTTTGCTGGGGAATCAAATGCTAATATTTGGCTGAGGCAACAGCCTTAATGCTTGCGTGGTCACATTCGTGTTTCACAAGCGACTAACCTTCTCTCTTGATAAGTATTTGTGTTAATAAGTAACATATTACCAATCACGAAGTGAAGTATTTGGTGAAAATTATTAGATGATTTATAATTTTTTCAGCTTAACCCTGAGAACAGGGTGTGCACAATTATTCTGTTGGACTTTTCCAATGGCCGTGGCCTAAGGCTGAGTTAATCTCAACAAAATTGAGTATTGCCCTGTCATCAGCCATTAAAGAACAAGTTGAGAACATTAAAGGAAAATTTTATTAAAGAAATTGTTAAATGTGTCTGTTTGTAGGACAGGAGAACAATTTTTAAAACAGTTTCTGTGTTAATATTTAGTATATTACTTTTCCTTTTTATAATTTTATTTTTACCAAAACTTTAAGGTCGGGGAGGGGCAGGTTCCTGGCTTGCCTCCCGTGTCGATACCCATGCGTAGGCTTACATCAGATTCTGTTCAGGACATACGAGGGTGAATAAACCCCCTTTCAGCACCTGTTGTCAATAGTCGCGATCGTGCAGCGCTAATACTAAATTCTCACTTTTGCAAACGAACCTGAGGCAGTTCTAGTTACTTCTCATCTTTACAACTTCATTAGATAATTCTCAGCTCGTCAGTCGTGGAACAAATTTACGACACAGCAGTTATATAAAATATGTTGTTTTTACACTAATACTGTCAAATGGGAATTACGGAAGATATTCTGAACATTTGAATTATATTTCTGATTATAATTTCTGTGAGTCTATTATTAAACTCACGTATTTCAGTACACTAACCTCTTTTACTTTATAAAATATAGAACTATAATCACTCGTCTATACAGAATTATAATAGCGACAGGTCGTTATTTCACTTTAATGTTTATATTTTACGTTCAATATTTTGGCTAGTCAAGATATTTATACAAGGATTTTCAATGCAAATTGGATTTATACTACACTAAATATTCAACTGTTGCAGAGTTCTCTGAAATATTTTATCTTCCATCTCACAACTACGTTCAATAATAACCATATTAGTTTTATATTACATCTAATTCGTGGTCGTCCGAGTAATAGCTTTTAAGAATTTTTCCCACGTGCATGCATTTATTATCGCCTTCAAATCGGTTACACAGCTTGTCGTGACCACCTTTATTTCATTGTCCTAACAATATTAAGTATCGTGTGTAAATCATAAAATCTTTCTTTGTGTAAAATCATCCAATTGTTAACTTCGTTCCACATAATCATCCTCAGAATTTTCCTGAATACTTCGTTTACAAACACTTGTAATTTCCGTTATTTGTTCTGAGCATGAATCCACTTTTCACACCAACTGGAAACAGTTCTCAAAATTGTTGTCTTATGTAATTTACGTTTCAACTTCTTCTTGAATTGTAGTGGAAATATACCTTGGATATCCAATTGAAATTGAAGCCTATCATAAATTATTTTAGGAACATCGTTGCTTTCAGTAACATATTTATCGTCAAAGACATGCGTTTAATGTGAGTGTAAAACGCGAATTAACTGTGAATATAATTGAAGTAAATTTAACAGTAATAAGGAACGAGGAGAATGTTACCAACCTAATGATGAATTTATTAGACCTCTTCTGAACAACTGTATAAACTGTGCTAATATCCAATAAGCCTGAGTTTTTTTCGAGAGAGACCATCTGTAATGTACGTAATAAATCGTGGGCTAGGTACTGCAACTGGGCCAAAAAAAAACATTCCTTTTATCAGCTTCAATACATTGCTAATTTAGAAAACGTAGAATAAATATTTTGAACAGTTTAAAATAAAAATATTTTGGAAGGAGATTATGGAGTGCTTGCGTAAGCCGATCTGAGCCGAAAGAGTTAGAAACTGTGTCATAATCGTAATTTTGAATTCTCCCTTCCTTGGAGAATGGGTAAGGAACCTGTCTCACATTTTCATTCCTTATTGTATCCTGGAGGATCAAAATTTTCAAACATTTTTTCAGAGTTTTTGCTTCAGAACGGACATCACTTTATTTTATTTTATTTTATACTCAGGCAGACATGTAATAGGTCTGTACATTATCTGGAATTTATGCAACTTTTTATCTAAAACGTGACTGTATTCATGTATGCCATCTCAAATAAACACTTGAAGTATCAGTTCCTTGTTGCATCAGTCATTATTTTGGGTGCGAACATACTGTAAATATTATTATTCGTGGGAACCCTTCTATTTATACCTGTTCTGTCACGTTTAAGAAATCGTCTGTAGATAACAGCAGCAGACTTATCAGAAAGAAAGGAGACATCATTGTTGATCTTTGTAGGACTTGTCATAACATGAGTTGCGAGTGACTAGACAGAATCTGAAGCGTGCTTAGCGCGTCTTGTATCGTTCATCCACTTCTGCATAACATATCACAGCCAAATTGTTTAGTCCAGTTTTATTTTTTAGTAAGCGCCATTCCATGAAGTCATTCAAGCATTGGTCTTTCTGAGGTGAAGTTCCATGTATCTGACGATGAAGGCATCTTCACTGTCCAGCCGTTTGACACTTACAATAGACACCACTGGAAAACATGGTGGACGCACCCCAACGTCGGTCTGAACTTGGCGACAAAAAAATCCTGTCCGTGCCGGGAATCGAACCACGACCGTCCAGATATTCAAAGCCACTTTTTCTAGAAACTGAAATATCCATACCTGCTGAATGCTTCGGGAGTGAGCAGTCGAGGTATACTTTAAAATACTATTTCTCCTCTAGAACACATTCATTTCTGTTTCATATATATGGATATTTCACATTGAATTTCCGAAAGCGTCAAGACATAAAATATTTAGGATTTGAGATTTTCGCGGCAGAGTTTGAAGATGGCTGTCTTCTGGGTTGTTGCGCCGTTTAATCTGGTAGAAGTTTACCGACGTTTCAGAGGTGCATGCTGCCTCTATTATCAGGGCGATCTATCACATAAGGGGATACCACATTTAGAGATTGTTTGAGAAAAGGGTGCTGAGGAGAATATTTGGACCTAACAATAAGTGGGATGAGGTGACAGCAACGTGGAGGAAATAAGAAATGGCGGCTAGCGGCTCCATAATTAGGCCTAAACACTCTTCACCAATATTACTTCGGTGATGAAATTAGTTCGAATTCGATGGGCGGGATGTGCATTGCGAATGATGAGGTGAGAAATGAGTACAAAATTATGACTGGAAATCCTGAAGGAAGAGGCTACTTGGACGACCTGGTTATAGATGGGAGGACGAAATTAAATCGATCTTTAGGAAATATTATGACAGGGAATTAATTGGAATTATCTAACTCGTGATGGGAACCAATGGCTGTCTCTTGTGAACATTTAAATTAACTTTCAGGTTCTATATAAGACGGGGAGTTTGACTAGCTGATTGTACTATCACCTTCTGATAGACTGCTCCGTTCCATATAGTTTCTTAGACACATATCCTGGCTACATAGACAGTAAATTGTCAAGTTTCGTGTTATATGGGTGGGGTATAAAATAAACCACGATGTCTTTATTGGGCTATTCTAAGAACTTTTTCTGTTACTTTTCTACCTTTAAAATGTCCAGCTTCGCACCCTGTTACCTTCAGTCGATCATTTTCACTTGGGTAAATATCTGTTCCGAAACTTACACGCCTTAGTGTTTTGCCCGAACTCTGATTCAAAAGAAAGCAATGAACTTAACTGCCTCTCCCCGAGTCCTACGAAGTTCCGGTTTAGGCACGAAGCCAGTCCAACCTTTGAAGGTGCACCGGAGGGGAAGAACAAAACACTGACTGATGATGACTAGCAGGGGAAAACCGAAGCACCTACAATTAAACCGCCCCAGAGTCATGCTGCCCTGGGTTTTAACACGGAACTAACTTTCACTCCTTATATTGGTTATGACGATGCAATTTAACTTAGATTAGGAGAGTACTCCATCTATAAATTTAAGGAAAGAAAGAAACAATCAAACAAACAAAAAGAAAATATAGGCTTGTGGTATTCGTAGTGAGTACTTTAGTAAACTCGTACAAGAAATCGACATCTTGACTAAATAAGATAGCAAGAATCGAAAAGAGCTTAGAGGTATATTTGTAAAATACGTACATTTGAAACTGAAGTTTGTTTGATAACTTTTGCATTGTTTGCTACTTGATGGATGGACTCATGTATTTCTGTGACAACTGCCTCGCCTCCTCAACTTCTGCTTTCTTTACTTTTCATTCAAATTGTCTCCATTACAGTCCTGGCTCACCAGCCCAGGATTTTCGATGTCTTCAGTCGTTCTCGCAATCTTAAGAATGTGTTGCAACAGCCCACGACTGTTTCATCGCACGTCTTTTCCGTTTCATTATGCATGATCTTAGATCGCTCTGATAGTGGAGACAGCAAGGACGTCTGACACGTTGGTAAACTTTATACCAGACTCCACGTGGCACTACAGAAGACAGCCATCTTGGTATTCACCGCCGTGAGAACATCAAATACCACATGTATAATATCACTCTGCCATTTTTAATTTGTGGATATACGAGCAGGTAGAAAGCAGCTGGTAACCCTATTGTAATTCTGAACGGATGTCTCCTGAATTAAAGTCTGTAGAATTCTCTTTGCACCAGTATGTTGGAAATATACTACCAGAGGAGCTATTTCCGCAAAAACGTTTGCAAACGGATTCATTCTTTAATTTATTGTTTTTTTAAACTGTAACCAGCTTTCTGATTATACAGATACCACGAAATGATAAAACGGGTGAAATTGTTGCACTGTATTAACGAGAGTGAAATGTTGCATATTTGTGTGTATTTCTGGAGTTTCATTTATAGACTATGTTTTTGCATGGTCCCTGTGTCCGTAAATTGAATGCAACTTATATGTTTCAACACAGAACAATGAAGCTTTGTGTTAACTTATGTATGAATTCTTGTGAAAAACTTCCACATTACAATCCTGAATCAGTCTTGTCAGAAACACACAGCTTTTTTTATTATAAAAGTGTGTTTCCTTTGCGAATAGACCCGGTTTAGTCCTGTGTGAGTAAATTCCCAGAAACTTCACCAACAAAACTTAAGCACTATGCTGAGTTTGAAAATCCAATAATGTGGTTTTTGAATATGAAAAGTTTGAATCAAAGAAATGGCCTCAGGCCCTAATTTGTTAAGTTAATGAAGATAAGTGAGTGTCAGAACAAAAGCAGCTTGGTTTTTCAACATGTTTGAAATTACATAATTTTTTTTACATGGAAATTAATTCAACAAGGAACTGAATGAATGCAGCCAAAAATATGTAACCGCCTTGCATTATTCTCCAATGAATATTGAATTGCACTTGTACGTACTTAGATAGCGTGATATAATAATATTTTGGCAGCACAAATCTGAAACTTCAGTACTCTTAGTGGGCTACCAAACAAATCCCGTCTTATACACGATTCTGAGCAGCTTCAATCCACCGCCATTCGTCAAAATCTATCTTAATATTATCCCTCTCTCCGTGGTAATATTGTTGATGCAATTGGAAAGTACCGAGCTGGAGTGTCCTTCACTAGCATGGCCTTGGTGACAAGTTAAATTAAAATCGATCAACCGATTCAAAACTCGTTAGGGACAAAGACACCGACAGGATTTTCCTTACAGCGTACGCTTTGTTTACCTCATGAAACGGTAAGCCTCGCATTCCTCAAAAACGCAGAAAGTGGGCTGAATACTAAGCAACCAAACAACTTTTAAATTAGTTCTGTTCCACACACAGGCTAATCCTGCTTCGCTGCAGTCTACTTTGAGTTTAACGTGTTACGCAGATAAGGTGATAATGGTTGCCAAGTCATCATCATGCCACAGTTTCAGGATTAGGAACGAGCTGAATTTAGTAGAATTTGAGATTTTCATGGCGGCGAATACGAAGTTGGCTGTCTTATGAGCGAATCTCCCTGATGAGGGGGCAACAAGTACCTCTGAAACGTCGGTAAGCATTTACCAGACTACAGGGCGCTACAACCCAGAAGACAGCTATCTTCTTGTTGATTTTAGTTTGTAAGTTTCTAAGCATATCCAGAAAATTTAGACATTTAAATAGTTCGTGTTTTATGGTTCTGTTACTGTGAGAGAAGAAAACATTTCAATTCAGAATATTATATAATAAGGAATATCGTGATTTATCGAGCCCACATCGTGTTATTAGTATGAGGAAATGTTTGAGATTTCGATGGATTAGGCACGGAGCAGGGATTTGAGAGACAATACATGCGAACAGAATTTTGGTGAGGGAATGTCTTGGAAAAGCCAAAGAGAGGGAAGTGGTAGGAAAACTAAGTGGATCTTACGGAGGCTGGGTGTAAGGATCAAACATGGAGGGAGTGTTTGATTTGACTTACGAGAGTTAGTAAGTTTAATTAACACCTTGTTGTGCAGATATTTAGAATTTAGTAATTTCATTAATTGTTTGATTAGTCAGTCGGTAACATTTTGTTAACACTTGCATATTACACAAGTTAAAAATGTCATCCAATGTCTCTTTAAAATACGGTTGGAAAGAAGTCTTCTCCCTGTGACGAAAGAACGATCATGTATGGTGAAATAAGAAGATGCGTGAGGAAGAGTTCGTTGCCTGTTTTAATGATGTATCCAGAATTTCGAGTGGAGGAACTGAGGAAAATCACAAGTCTCTCAGTCGGGACATTACGGATTTAGTAAACTGTAACCGCAGTGCACGTCATAAGCGTTACAGCTTGATCGAACCCACTCTGCGGTATTTCTTTGAGTGAAAGAAATCTGATTAAACACGCCACACGTTGAATGATAAGTTTGAGAATGTCGAATTCTGACATATCTTACGTAACTGGATTTTCCCAAAGACATATTTTAAGTATGGTGCTCATTTTATTATTTGCTGGTATTTTCTCACAGGTCCTCCAATCACCTTCGGTATCTGTCGCACGCATGATATGAAGTGTCATCGTAATCATGCATATTTGCACGTTAACGTACAGACAAGCCGTATTGCACATTATTGCGACAACGTGATGGTTGTAAATCACGTCGGTGCCTGATGGAGGTTTATCTAAGACGAAAGGCGCCATAGCTATAGAATGGCAGTAACAAGTGAACTATGTTCATGCGCAGCTGACATGACGTAGAGCGTGATCATCTTATGGCGCAGGCTCGAGAGCGGATAGCCCGATTTTAATTAAATTGAATATTGCAGAGTTTTACGAAGTGTTGTCTAACAATTTTAATTTTAATTTATATCTTACAATTTTAAAGATGGCTTTGAATAAGAGCTTAAGTACTTCTTTGAGCTTATCTCAAATGCTTGCGAAAACGTTGCATGGACTAATCAATCTCATAAATTGAATTTAGTTTACTTTGGTTAACATTTACTCCATTTTTCAAATAAAATTCTTCATTGTGTCCATAAGGCGACCTTTCTCTCACCAGCCACGTAGCTACAGCCACCCGAATCAGGGATTAGATTCTATGATACCGAGTCGACTGTTGAACATAGAAAGAAAGGCAAAGGAAACAAGTAGAAATAGAAAGAGAGTAAGAAACCAAAAAGGAGAGCGAGAGGGAACTGTCCCATGGAAACGAACATCAACATCTTTGCTGGGCTGTGCTGACTGTGTAGTATAATACCAAGACGCTAGTTCTGAATTAAGGCGTTGTTTACACATGAGTTTGGTGCATGACTGGGATATTCAGAGTTACAGTTACGTATTCAACCAGCACGTCTTTTTCTAAAATATGAATCACACGATTTGTAGAAGGCGCCAAATCTCTTTCTGCGTTTTTAGATTCAGTCTTCTCAGAAGCGATTAAACTATACAGATATCGTTTATAACATTCGGCGAATACCAAGCATGAGCATGTAGGTTTTGTTACTATAATAGAACAGTTGTAAGAAGTTGCGGTTGCCTCATCCAACGCTTAAAAATCACCAAAATCCTGCGCATGACGAAATTACGACATCTAAGATGAAATTTGAAATTTTTATGTTCCAACGAGTGACCAAAGAGTTTTATGGGTGGACAGTGCTGAACGGTTTACAGAGCAAACTAAGTAACGGACTCCATGATACAGAACTTCCTTTGAGATATAATAGTCATTCAGCTGTTAAAGACTTTCTTTGCTTTTATGAGACCATAATGTTCATCATTTCTACAAAAGCCCGCCATTATACCCTATCTCGAGCCAGTTAAATCAGGTCAAAATCTTCATGTATAGGCCGCCTATGATCATATCTCCATTGTGGTCTTTTCAAGATTTTTACCGACAAAATATTTTGTACGCATTTCTCAGTTTAACCATGCGTGCTACATACCATGCCTATGACATCATTCTTGTTTTAAACACTCTAACAGTAAGTTACCATACGAAGAGTACAAATTATTTAGCTCCTTGTTGTATTATTGTACAGTTCTTTGTTATTCCCTGTCTGCCTAATTCATATATCTCCCTCAGAACTAAACTGAGCAGCTAATATCGAGCATTTGCGGTACAAGGCTAGTGGTTTCCATTCTCAATTCTTTATCATGCACAGTTAACGAGACGCGTGTTGTTTAAGGGATGAACTTATACTACAATTGAACATTATCAGCAACTTTTAGTTCACACCTTTCCTCCTAAATTTCGTCCAGATCCATACCATATTTCAGAGATACATCTCTCCATGGGTTCTTAAAAATCAGGGAGAGCCAAAAGTCACTTAGCATAACATAAAACAGCTGCTATTATCTGTAAGTTACAAATATTTTAAATCTGTCTGACCATAAACAAGTGTTAAAGAAATATAGACCCAACCTAGCTCCACCCACCCAGGCACATTCATCGCCCTGATGACGGAGGCAGTATGACCTCTGAAACGTTGGTAAACATCGACCAGACTACACAGCGCAACAATCCAGAAGACAGAAATCTTCATACTCACCGCTGTGAAAACCTCAAATCAAAAATATAGACCCAGTTTTCGAAACGATTGGTGCCCACAAATTGTCTCAAAGGTGCAAGAAGGAGTAAAGAAACTAAAGCAGACAGAACATAACCTACAACAAACAGTTCATAATAACTGCGCGAACAGGGATTGGTTGATTGGTTGTACCGGCTGCTGCGTCATGGCACAGGGCTTCCCTGAGTGGGCGGGCTGCCCTATAATGTATATATAACATGCGGGTGACTGGTCGGAGAGTCATACCACTGCTTGATCTGACACAGGTAGCCAGCGACAACGCCAGAGTGTTGGATTACATAAGTCCGTTGCATCGGCTTACATCGCTCAAGATGAGGAGAGGAACAATTGTTGTGTTCTGGGTCGTCCTTCTCGTCGCGCTGCTGACGGTTTCTCAGGCGCACGCAAGACCTCACAGGTAAGCCATTGCATCATTGTTGACGAGTGCGTAATTTCTCGATCATTGAAGTCACTTTAATGTCTTCTTAAGATCATAAAAGTGTGGTCATCTTATAACACAGAATTGCTTCGAATGCAAAACACTTTGCAAGAACGTTTGTATGTGTTCTGTCCCTTGAAAACAGTATTGAACTCTGATGTCATAAACGCCTTATCACACAACAGTGCATTGTTTCATAATGCAATGCCATGATATACGTATAAAAAAGTCTGCACGCTTCCAATCCTACTTAAGTGGTCAGAAACTCAGATGTATGTTTTTTTTCCAATACTGTATACTTTTATTTGCGCTTCTATTATTAATATCATCATCTTTCATTACTGTAACTATAATATTTTTACAGAATTCAGTGGTGTCACGTAAGGAAATAATTACAGAAGATAGTTTGTGTTTTATAGCGATGTGTCGGTAACAACTTAACTGGGTGAATTACCCAAACTCCGTAATTTGATAACATCGTTTGTTGTCATTTCTCACTCCAGAGTTTATCTGAATTTGACGAAATGTTCAGTAATTGAAAGACGCGACAGAATTTCATCGTCGAATGCGCTACAGAATACTTTCTGAAGAAGGATGTACGTCAACACTTACATAGAAGGCATTCTTTCCGATATGCATATTCATGTGAATAGCAAAGGCTATAAGTTAACAGTTATTTCGTAAAAATTATAGAATCTCTACTTTTCAAATTGTAATTACTAGCAGATGGCAAACTTTAAAACTTTCGATAGGTATCACAGGTTTCGAGTTTTCGCACTCTTGAAAAATGGGTCTGTGAACAAGTGATATTTGGTTCTTGATACTTCGTGTATTGTTAGTTCCTTTACGCATTGTGATATGACTATGTTTTGTACCTTCATGCTTCATAAATAATTCATTAATTGGTACCGCGAAAGATTATGTTCGAAAGATTGTACCAAAACGGCCAAGGAAAAATCGTAGATATATAAAACAGTGTCCCTACCTTCAAAATATGTTTTAAAGAAAAATTTAAATCCTTTCGATGATATGTCTGTGTATATCATGTAGCATTTTACTTCTAGTAGCTTCGCATAATTAAGAATTGTAGAGCCAATGGTTTCTTTTATAGCTTACTTTTCTGCACTTTAAAATCTTCAGCCATTCTTTCAAATTTAGAATGCTTTCAAACTTAGTGAGACCCAGGTGTTACAACTTTAATCGTGCTTTTAAATAAGCGTCCTTCTGCTAGTACATTTTCTAGGTAACATGTAATTAATAAGTTGTAAAATCACGAATAATTATATTTAACGGTTGAGAGTTTTTCTTTAGTGATTTATCAAACATCAAATTCAGTACTTTAAGTGAAAAAGTGAGATATCTCATGCGTAACGTGGAAATGGTTCAATGCAAGATTCTAATTTATTGTGAAGGTGTTAGATGAACTGTAATGCACAGATGGAAAAATTTACCCTTGGGCGCTGGCTAATAAAATATTATTTAAAGGTGGAGGGAGAATCCAGCTAATTTTAACGAAATTTCATGCATGACAAAATTGCTTCTTTAACTATAACAATTTTTTCCATCTGTATGTTTTCCTTCTTTCAGTTATGCGCTTCAACACATTGCTTTCATAGGTTCTGCAAATGCTGACATGTTTCCTGCTTTTCGCCATTTTTGGTTCTTAACAGCAATTTTTTTCTTTTCAGAACTTTTTCTTGTTTCTCTTTTTTTTGTCTATATGCTGTGTTGTTTGCTGGCTGTTTCACTTGTTTTATATCTTTAACTTTGTTTTGTTTTACAGAAGTATTTATGTTCTGCTTTCCTGCCATGGTTGTTGCTTAATGTTGCTTGTGACTGAGATCGATAAGTGGTAAATATTTATCTACAAACGCGTAACCGTTCTATACTTCTCTTTGTTACACATTCAATACCAGAGCCGAGCGCTCATGTCAGCCCGGCCAACACGGTTAACATGTATAGTTCAATGTATAATATTTTCCTAGTCAAAATAGGAGACGCTGAAGATTCGGGTTTAGGTCCATCTGTTACTGAGAACTGTAATGCTAAGCAGGTCACATAGAAAGAAGGATGGCGGAGGAGACTAAACTTTCGTTCTTATAACCAAGCCTGCCTTAAACTGCATGTCACATTGCCGAATCAGATTTTTCAGTTGGCCTCAAACTACATTGTGCAAAGAACAATCATTACACGAACTGTAGTTGACATTCATGTCACAACATGGTTCTGTTTCTCGCTTTAATGTTTGTTACTTTTATAACTTCGAAAACTCTCTTATTCATGAGCGTCATTTGATGTTTTTACATTTCATTGACCATGAAAGTTTCCCCTAACTTTCCTTGGGTGAAAGTGTGATATTCTGAGTGAATGAAAGGGATTTGCGATATGTCGGGAGGCGTGACCTTGCAGGCACTGTGTAATTAGAATATGCTGAAAAGTGAAAGTAGCTCACGCAATGTCCGATGTACAGGGAGTAATGAACAGTAGTTCTGGGAATGTTATCTCTTGTTTTTAATAATCTCTTAAAATTCCCGCACTCATAATACAGGCAGACATCACATCATTTGCTGTTTTTCCCACTCTAGTTCATTGAACTGCACATTTGGCATACGTCTGTTACATTGTATCTCTGACCCACTTCTACAATAAACCACACTGCTTGAACAACGTAAGCACCAAACTTACAAAATGTATTTATCATCTTGCAATGATAGTGGGCTTGTTGTTCCCTTTTTGGAAGATAGCACAGCAAAGTTCAAGAACATTTTTTGTCCTAAAAATCGTATATAAATTACCAAATGTCTTTCCACTTTTACCGCACAGGATTTCCCCTTCTTTTCGGAAGAGGAACTTTGTAACCACAAACTGCAACCGGTAACAAATTCTCCTTATCAGACTGAGGTTCTATGTTCCAACTAGACCTAAATATTGTTTGTTAGTGGCGAAAATATTAAGTTTATTATGGCACATCTGCTTCTCAACATTGAATGTCCTAATATTATATCTGGAAATCATTTGTCGCTGTGTGTAAACTTGTGAATTATGAAACATGATACTGTTTCAGGCTCGCTTAAGGACTGTGTAGATCTGCGACGTGTCGGGAATGTTTAAGTACAGATATTTGTCTAAATAAAGTTCACAACTTTCTTAAATCCCTAAAAATATAACGTACGAATGGGTCTATAGGCCTTGTATAATAAGATAATTGACTCCTGCAAAGCTTTGTGTAGTTCTCCTACTGGTTTACTTCTTGATAAGAATCGCGACTTTGCCTAGATACGAACAGAGCTTTGTGTTTTCACAGTGCCTGCTTACGGGATTCTGTCAAGGGAACACGGACGTGACGTAATTACGAACCTCAATTGCCCCGTGACGCCATGTTAGGATTGCTTTGTAAGGAAGAGCTATCAGGTAGATGGTATTCTTTTTTCTTGTCATTGGTTTAGCCTTCACACAAATTTAGAATAATTCATATTAACTAAGTTAAAAATCCATATTAATTTCTATATGGACATTATATACACTCATGTCGGAACCCATTCATTTTATGCTTATCACTACATGGTTGAAAGACAGTTTTGCAAAAATACTGTGCTTCACTAACCCTGGCTTCAGTTTGTAGTGACTTTTCCTATCCTCTCCAGACAAATTCTGATTAGTACGTTAACCCACGCCCTTTCTTTGTACATCCGTTCACATTCATCATTCATAAATCATCCTACCATTCGACGTCACATAAACCATACGGAATAATTGGAGAGTGCCGTTAAATAAACAAATACGAAAGACTCTTGTGCAATATTTACACTGCGATGCGCAAAATTTAAACTTTGTAATATAATCAAGCTTGGTTTTTCATATTATTGACTCAGGCTGTAGCCTCATGGCGCAATCCTTTTCTTCGAAGTATGTAATGTCTATTATTGAAGCACATCTCTTCACATGGTAATCACTTTCGCCCAGAGGAAATTCGTGTTAATATCCGTGTAACGCTCTCTCTTATAACTCTGTAACCATATAACTTAATTCAATGAAACTTGTATGACTGCTATGCCATTAATGGTCACTCCATCTCTGTATTTTTCTTTCTTAAAGTCAGTGTCAACATGGCGGCAGTGCAAGTTTGTGAGTTAAAAGAAACATTAACGCCCGTTAATACAGTTTACTGAAATTTCATTTGGCAATCGATCTTCGGAACTTTTTTGAAAGTAATTTTATAGAATGTAAAATAGTATGACGCCCATCGAAATCTAGACATAGCTTTTCATTTGATGATAACTATAAATAACAATTAGAGCTAAATAAGACAATTATTGTTTGGAGATCAATCATAAGCACGCCTTCAATTTTTGTATGAAACCATTTCTTATGTTAAAATTAAAAAAAAAATATCATTGGGGTGAAATGTTAACGGTATGTGTAATTTGGAGAGGGGGTGTTGGGAATGTATAAGTACTAGTGAAAATTAAGCTATGTGCAAAATGTGTCCCCAAATTGTGTGATAAATACGTATAGTTACTCTAGTTTGGCCGTACATATTGAAGCATTTGAAAAACTAAGTATCATAATTTATCGATAGAACGCTTGTTTGAATTTGTCGTGAACTTTCTCCCTTGTAGTAAGGCCTGTGTGTGCTTACTACGGAGTATAGTAGTGTTATATAACTGCCTGTTGCCTCACATTGTGAAATTATTTCATGCTACTTTGCGATAGCGCTGTCAGTTATCAGACACTAAATCAGTTCTGTATAGTTTCCATAATTTACATAAATTTCAATCGTAGATCAGTTAATTCTTATCTTGTTCTTGAAACTAACATTACTCAGTAAAGCCTCTTTGAAGTGTCTCGTTATGAAAATTGTGTTTGCAGGAATATCGTTACCTTTTCATTCCATATTTTGAAAATTAACACGACTTTGTGTCGAACGATGAAAAATGTTCGTTTCTGAAAATTTTACTTTATTTTTGATTCTTGTAAGGCGCTCCCTTCTACTCACATCATCATCTTCGAACATGTTGCTGCAGTGACAGCTTCTACTTCGCATTTTGAAGGCACTGGGTTCGAATATTGACCCGGAGTCAAGCTCTCCTGACTGAGGTTCCTCGTAGTTTTCTTTAGTTCCTTCAGATGAGTTCCGTGATAGTACCTGAAAATTAACTACGTCCGTTTCCTTTTATATCCTTTCAAATTTAACATTCACAATCATATTAGTATTCGACATCATGTTGACCTAAACAATGCGGTTGAAAATCTGTCTTTAAATAAATAGCTTAAGAAATAAACCCACCAGCTGAGAAACAGTGCTGTAACACAATGTAAAATTTATAATTATAGAAGTTGAAACACCGTCGTAAAATATCGAATAAACAAAAAAACTTGCCTGTTTGAAGTAGTGGGCTCAAAGTATCAGAAAGACATCTTGTGAACGATCCATGTTTCTTATTACTGATTGATATTCCTCCATAGGCAGAAACGAGTATCAGACCAGAGGCTGGCAGAGTTGGAGACTTACATGGCGCTGAGGAAGATGGCGGGAAAATTGGTTACCGTACCGCTAGGGTTCGGACAGGTGGACCCAGCCAAGATGTAAGTTAGCAATTTTTTAACTCTTCAATGTTCCTGCTGCAGGGACAAACGGCAGACGGACTTTGTCGTGAAGCAATACATCACTCAGTTAAATAGAAGGCAGGCGGTAACGATAATCGTGCCTTGCGCTGGTCTCAACACCACGAGCTGGTAAGCACAGCATATCGGTACCACGTGTGCTCAAGAAAGTGTACACAGTCATTTGAAATTGACTGCTGACTGTTGTGTCGACATTTCACCTTCATTGTACAAAAACACTTTCCTCCCACAAAATTGTCGTTTTCATGTAACTGACCGTGAATATATGCTTTCACTTTTGAGACCATACCTTCACACTTTAAGAACTGGGTTTCCGATGAGGGAATTAGGAAAACATTGTTAGGCTAACTTTGAAAACATCACAGTAGTGTTAACTGCAGCGAAAACTATCGTTGCGTTACTTTGATATCATGCGTTACACTTTCACCATCCTGCCTCAAATAAAGGGCTACAGACTTCATTACACTTTTGAATTCATAGAAAGAACAGGATATTTGAGAGTGAAAACATTTATACAAATTCATACAAATGATTGAATTTCCCCTGTTAGAGTAAGAAAAATTAAATGTTTTATTTGCACAAATACGTCGAAAGATAATGTAAGTTCCAACTAAACATTTTAGTTCCACTGAAAACATACGCAGAATTAATTTACAGTATTCGTTTCCACAGAAGAACAACACAATGACAAGTTGCGTGATTACGCAATAAGGCGTAACAAGAAAGGCTTGTTCCCATAAGGTTATAAAATCTTATTAAAATTACACATTTATTAAGTAAATTACAAATCTGTATCGACTCCTTTTACAATTTCAACGTATGTTGAAATATGTAACGTATTTATTATTTGTAAATACACTACATTTTTACCAATGATGGAAACTGAAATTAACGAATTCATTTCTTATCCGTTTTAACACAGGACGGTAGTTTGAAGAAAGTGAAAATTTATTTAAAATACCATTAATATGTGATATTTGAATGCGAGAACCATTTTTAAAAAATCACATTAATATCGCAGTATCGATGTTATATAATCTGAGCTATAGACCGCGTCGTTAAATCGACAACATTAAATATGCTAATAAAATCAGAATATGACAAAACTTCTTATGATAAAACTAAATCAGCAGGAAGGTCCACCCAGCTTTACAAATTTTCAGTGTGGAATTTCCATATGTCTCATATGACGACACATGCACTTTTGTATACTTTCTTGAGCAAAGGTGTACTTTACTTGCATGGGTGTACAATGCATCCAGATGCAAAATGGGAATCCAGTGACACACACGTGGAATTATGGGCCGATATATTAACAAGCATCCTTACCGCACTGTTAAAACTACAGAACAATATAATGGGTTACATGCACGAATCTCTCATCACAAGTGATGAGATTATTAGTACCTAAGAGATTTAAACTAACATGAGTTGGAGAAGCGTGTATAATATTTAACCTCAGTGTATGAATTCTTCACCTAGTGAAGCTATGAGTTTGATTTGTGGTAAGCATGGGGTAAATAATTAAAATGGCATTTTTGTTGGGAACACGCATGGAGAATTGCTATATTTGGGAAGATAATATTAAACTTCATTTTATATAAAGAAGTTGCAAATATGTTAATTAAATCCTGTTGGTTTGCAATGGGATCGAATGGTGGACTTTGGTTATAACAAGCCTTCGGACTTCGTAACAAGTTTAATCTTCTGACAGACTGACAACTCTTGACTGCCAAAGGGAATGTCTGTTATCATGGAATATGCCAGTTATGTTAAAATAATATACGCTTATATTCCATACACATAATAGTCAAATTAAGTTACACGATCTACGTGTTTCGACCAGAATTATCGCCGTCTAGGCACTAATGTCGGCGTATGCAATTACGACTTGCATTTTTGTAGCCCTTCATAAATAGTTTAAATCAGCGATCATGTACCAGCACAGAAAATTGCATGGCACGAATATATATATATATATATATAAAAAAAAAGAAAGAAAGAAAGAAAGAAAGAAAGAAGAAGAAGTGCGCCTTGCGAAGGTTTTCTTGTGTCAGCATTTACTTCTGTTTGCAGTAACTTCAGTAATTGACTATACGAATAAAATTAACATTCATGTTTGCCTGTTGAATAGGATATAATTATTTTATGGGTGTTAAAATTAGAGTGTCTGAGAGGTAATTAATATATCCGTGCATGTTTAAAGTTTCCTCTGCATGAGAATAGATTGGCGGTATCCTAAGAGAGATTCACTGTTGATGTATTATTTCGGAATACCATTCTGATCTGAAGAAAGGAACTGAAATAATTGTAACTGAACTCTGTTGACCGCAGTTAATTTGTTAGCGAGTGATTTGTAACAGCACGCACATTTGAAATATGGGAAAATACTGTGTTAATATTTTGAAATATTTTCTGACATAAACACATGCGTACGTTTTAAAAATACACAACGTAATGGAAGAATTTGGGGTGTGTGAATTTTAATTACTGTAGTTGTGTTTTGTTCAGTCATTACGCATTAATGACATAATAATGACATTAAATTGTAAATAATGTTTAAAGCCTGAAGCATAATGTAATTTTAAAACATATGAACAAATTATAAATGTGCTGTGATGAGATGTGCAGGAATGCCAAAATAAACATTAGCTGTATTTGTAGCTCCCCTCCCCTAACAATATTCTAGGATTTTTATAGATATGAAACCAAAATAATATCAACGTAAAGTGTTTAAAGTCTGAAATAAAATATAAGTGAATATCGGCATATAGTTATTTTAACCCAGCGTTGGTAAATTCATTTATTTCAGAGTACTGAACTGACACTCTGAAGGAAGTAATTTTCTTTGTTTCGCTCTTCAGTTAAATATTAGTACGATAATGCACACTGCGCACTCCATTACACAGAAGTGAGCTAATAATTTTAAAACCACTGTACTCGTAATTACAGCAATAAAATTACATTTCCGCATTGACAAAGCAGGATGTGGTTCCTTGAAAGACCGCTGTTATATTTAAACCAGTTTTCTTCAGTACGTTTAAATGTACATCACACAAGAATTCTTCTTGTTGTACTTAGAAGTTTATAATTGTTAATTTTTTCTCAAGATATTGGAAGATTGGAGTTTTCTTACACGAGTCTTTTAATTTACGAAATAAAATAAAGTTGATGGACCGTGGTCCATATTAAAATCACACTTTGTACAAGTACAAGTTGCGAGTTAGTCTTAGTCTCCTTTTCGTATAATTAGATTTCGAATATTATACATTTTGACATGAAAATACACATTTTGTGTAGCTCTTACTGAAAAAAGAATTGTGTCAAACGTGTATCTTCGCTTTGAAAAGAGATCACACGCTAGACTGTAATTTCTTTTTCATAATGAAACCACTGATAAATTTCGGGGGCTGCAGAGGGATAGAATTAGATGTTGAAGAAGGATTAAAAACAAACCCATGATTTTCTACGGGCAACAAACTATAATATATGTTTATTATCATCATCATTATCATTGCGTTGCTGTCAATAGCTTCTAAAATATAATATCAGAGGGCAAAGACAGAAAACCACTCTTAAGGAAAAATGTACATTCACTCAGTTTAGGTCGCAAAATTTATTGGATCCGCGTCCTCTAACCAAATTACGATTCGATTCCTTGGCTGAACTTTGATGGAAGACAATTTACATTGGAAATGTCTATATGTGAGAACTGTACGCCTGCATGCAGACATTTACATTCTTTAAATGAGTTTTAGAAATTCTAAACCAATTTTACAGTACTTTCTTCGTTCTCAAGTTCTGAAAAAAAAGGAAAAGTCGCATTTTGGTATGGGTCTCTCCTTTTATCGTATGGAAATTGAAGAGGCCGTAGTGTTTTCGTAATAACATTTTGTGGAGGACGCAAGTCTGTTTAAAACGACTTCACACAACTCTAATAGTTCTATACCTGATGGTACAAACTGAGATAAAATAGGTCACAGAATTTTATCCTGTTCTGTAAAATTGTACGCCAAACATGCAATATTTATAGAGGTAAGTGTATTTTATAGTGTTTATTGGAGAGGAAACTCAATTCTTCCCATGATACGAACGAGACATAAGCCTGCACTTAAGAATCACACTGTATTTATGCAGCCAGCAACTCTTTAATGTGAAATGAACCGAATGGCTTGTCTCTGAGGTGAAATTATAGTTACAATGGAATTACATCCTGTTTGGTTATGCCACTATTTAGTTTCCTTTATTTCTGATTACGATTTATGTCCGGTGAAGATAGTGAAATTAGACTTTTAATGCGAAAACAGCCTTATATTGAAATAAATAATTTTTGATTTCTGTCTTCTGAGTTGTTGCGCCGTGTAGTATGGTAAACATCTACCATGCTACACGGCGCAACAACCTAGAATACAGAAATCTTCATACTCACCGCTGTGAAAACCTCAAATCATACAAATTATTTTTAGCTTTATCAGTCTGACCCCTGAGCTCAGAATTTGAGTAGGTGGCTTACCTGTAAAAAGGTTTGGAAGCCATTGAAATGCATTATCGCTCGTATTTCAGTATTTATTTCTTTGTGTAATTTATATACTGTTGTCCCTAATCTTGCTTTGTTTAAGTCATCCCATGCTTTATTAACGCACTTGAAAACTTATAATGTGTGTAAAATATTATAAAAAATATTTTCCTTCTGTTTTAATTTTTTTTGTCATTCAGGATTATATTATATTATGTCTTGTTATACGTATTATATTATATTGATTGCAGTAAATTCGACATTCCAAACTGGCTGAAAATCTCGTACCTCTTCATGTCAAAGCCAGCTAACATAAAAAGTTCTCTTGTAACCGAAGTTAAATTCCAAATTTCTGTATGTGTATCATAGGCACGTACAGTGAAAGCAGAAAATTAAAATTCGGGTATAGTTCCTAAATCGTACTCCGATATGAAGCCTACAGAACTGCCGTGTCAGTTGGCTGGCTCGCATGCCGGATCCCTTATTTTAATTGTCGTGATAACCTCGTAATTATGTTGTAACAAAACCCTTGGATGTCCCAAATCCAGAAAATATCAACTTTCGGGTTATCAGTTTCATGCAACTGAGAAGGTCCGGAAAACAACCTTTCGAAAAGCTGATCAGTTTCCGTTCTTATATGAAAAGGCAGGGAGAACCTTCTCGGATGGACTCGTTAAAAAGAAATCAGTAGAATGGGTTTATTTGAATCCGTGATGATCTGTCATCGGGCTGGTGATTGAAATTAACTTTTCAGCGGTCCACCTGAGCACGTATCCCCACCTTTCCACCTGAGGACGGAAGCAAATCTAGTTATCGAAACGTTCGAGGTCTGCTCGGAAAACTATTCAGTGGGAAAATTCAGAAAACTTAATACTAAGTGATCTTTTTTTAAATTTTGCTTATAGGATAAGTAAACAACGAGGTTCTTGGTCACCTTGATTAATCATGTGGCCAAGAAATTATTTCCTTTTACCTGCCGTTGTATCTTATCTCGTACTGTTAATCTTCCATTCCCTTCCCATGAGATTTCCAATCGTAGCTTTGTATGCAGTTATCTGTCCCCCTACACGTTTCGTTTGACAGTAAAAATTTTGTGTGAAGTGGAGCCTCGTTGCGTAATTTTCTCCGGCTCAAGTACAACCCACATAACCATATTACGCTGACGATTATCAGTTGTTTTCGCAGTCAGAATATACTGCAATGCCCCTGAATCAACTGCCTGTGTTCGTTTGTGACACAAGAATGAGTGAGATTAATTCTATAAAAACCGGTGGTTCCTATATGAACTACTTGCTTTAAAATTTACCAACTCTGCAATTATCTTACAGACCGCTTTTATGGGTTTCTTAACGATTCTCAGAATAAAATCGATTATTATTTCTTTAAAGAATGTTACCAAGTGATTCTTTTAATGGAGATGTGTTATGTTTTGCTTGAGGTAAGAATTTTATTTTAAAATGTTATTTAGATGAACTTCGGGTTTCAAAGTTTTAAATAAATTACTGGGTTCATGAGATGTGGCGAAAGAATAGACTTTCCTTTTCGTAGAACACAACAGTGAAAAATAAGGATGGGAATGTGTGTTTTTAACGCTGATATTTAATGAAGTCGAATGATGAGTTTCATTCTTCTGCTGCCTTTATCCTTAGAGGAGGAGACCTTTTCCTCCGAATCTAGACTGTACATTGATGAAGGGAAACAATGGGTTAAACTGCAGAAATGTGAAGATGTGTACTAAGTGTATAGACTATAGGACTAAGGTGTATGCACCTTTGTGATGTCAGTGAAGTTACTGAACGACCAAGATTCGATTGCCAACAGAGGCGATTAGATGTTCTTCCCCAGCATGTCAGTGAATGAAATCGGGGGTATTGTAATAAGGCTAAGTAAATGTGTTCGGAGAGCCCCGGGTGTAATACCGAAGTTCAGAGTGCATGGAGCTTTGCCTCCACACTCCCTGGTTTTCTTCAAGTTTTGTTTTTTGTGTAGAACAACTTCGCAATGAACAAACCCTTGCAGTTTCATGACGGCAACTTCGTATTCGAGCTACAGGGAGTCACGACGACCATCACAAATTAGGATAAAGAAAGAGGAAATGTCAGCTGTAGACGGGAGAACATTATTAACTCAGGAAGGAAGAATCTTTGCTCATGGCTCTGTTATTCTTTCAGTGGACGTCGACGACGCCGTTCTTTAGAAGTCCTGTTGCAGGAACTGCGCAATCCTTTGACGCAAGACGACCGCGACAACACGGCGGACGCCAACGCCAACGTTAACGCCATGTTAGCGGATAACAGTGAGAGTGACGAGGATGTACGGGACTACGTAGAGTCCCATCAGTCGCTACCGGAATGGTACCATGCAGCTCAGGTGAGTTTGCAACTCAGAAACCGCTTTGTACATTTAGATGTTAGTACAGAAGTCTTCGTAACAACCTTTACGGGAAGGATATACTTCAGAGCATCAGGCAACTAAAATACCTCCTGAAAAATACTCAATAGACACGGCCGTCAGCCCGAGAAGATTTTATTAATCTTCACAGTGATATTTAATAACTTTAGAGAAACAGTGTTTCTGAAATGTAGGAAATTACGATGAGCTAGCATTTATGGAAGACGGGGAGACAAGGAATGGGTACAAAATTTTTATAGGAAACCCTTCTCGACAAGAGGTATTTGGAAAACTGAGAAGGAGATTAAGGAAATTGATGTACTGTGGGGAAATTGTTGTAACGGGTTCAGTAATTAACAAAAATAACGAAATAAATAAAATACTCGAGTTTCACGTATATGAACCTGTTTGCGATTCTAGGTTTGTAGTAATTTTAATAAATCGCTACGAATACTCAATAAATTGTCATTAATAACACAACGGCCCACGAGTTTATGAGAAAGGGTAATATGGTCCCAGATCTGTAATAAAACATCCGATAGAAAGATACGCCTGGCCTCTGTTGTACAAACCGGGTATTACTGTAGGCTCTTGGGTGTTGCATCGTGCGAAACTGGTGTGAATTAGACGAGGGGGCTTTAATAATCGTATTCTAAGAACTCTGTTCGAACATTGTGGTTTAAATCTACCCACACTCTTGGGGAACAGTCATACGGCGTGGTTAGATCTGTACAGAACACTTTGGTAAGCATTTTAGAGAAATTAATTTTTTTAAATCTCGTTTTAAATATTGCGTGGTTACGTAGTATCGAATGGGAGGATTATTATGAATAGTAAAAGTAAGAAAAACATGGAAGGAAGCGTTCATCAGTCATGTTAAGACAGTAATCCAGCAGCTGCCTGGAGGGACTGAAGAATACCATGGCAAACTTTAGCCGAGATATTCGGTCATCTGTCCGAGAATCTACTCCGGGACCTATAGAATACAAAACATGATTAATTATTTAATTAAATTATGTCAGGATGGTGTTTTCCTATGTCTATTTAGTCTTCGGATAGTTTGTTAAAAGAGTTTCAACAAACAGTAGCCATTTTATGTATTTCTCTTTTCTTTGCAGGTCTGAGGAAAAGGTCCCTTCAACGACGTAGCCCTACCATCTCGCCTGTCTCTTGTTGTCGAACCACAGCTGATAGATGTGGACTTGTCACTGTTTCTTTTTCAAGTGAAAATGACTGAAGTTGTGTTTAAGTAACTGCATTCCTAACTCAGTTTATTTCAGTCATTTTATCGCTTCAGACCTAGTGCCCAGGAATAGGTAAAATTTCAGTGAGTGGCGTCTTTTAAGAATATATGGAGATGACGTAATATTAGATGATTTGTTTTATCTTCATCTCTACGGCTTGTGGTACATTATTGTAGCGGAAATGAACATTAGAAAATAAAGTCTAACGTAGACAAAGAAACGGGAAAATAAACTATATCCGGTGTCTATATAATTTTGGGATCAGGTCTGAGAGAGTTAATTTCTTCATAAAATGAACTGTACAAACACATTGCATCTCCTTTCCATTTTGTGCATTTGCATTCATAAGCCACTGGCATTATTTAATTTATTTTATTATTTATGACATAAAATCTCTTTAATGTTATGTTAATTTTATTTCCAAGGATGTTGTATTAACGTTAAATTATTTTTGTCGAAGTAATGAAGTGTGTTATGACTTTATTACTTCGTTTAGATTCTAGTCATTTCTGCTGGAATACGCAGTTTCTGTAGTATTAATGGCGCAAGCCATCAATAGTATTAAGAATTGGATGTGTGGAGTATATATGTTGGTATGTGTGTTAGGTAGTGCGTATGTAACATTACCAAGAATTTATCAAGTAACGGTTTTTTGTATTTATTTTTTCTCATTAAGTAGCAAATCAGGGGTAGAAATATAACACATTGCCCTCGCTCAATATTTTTACTTTATATTTATTGCTTGTTTTATTTAATGTTAAATTATTATAATAATAATTATTGTTATATACAAGTAACACTATATGTTATACACATATACTTCCTTTCAGATGTGTGAGAAATATAGCATGTTAATAAATATTTGATTCTCCTGTAGACTCATTGTTAAGATCCTTTATAACAATCCCAGAACAGCGTCAGTCCTTGACATGTGCAACAATGCAGCGAGTGAGTGACGCATTCTGCATGTCTGCGTACTTAGAAATGTCAGCGCTTTCGACTCCCATTAATCACAATACGCGCTGAAATGTTAATGAAAATGGCTCAGCAACGAAAAGGTATGCCCGTCAGGGCATAATAAATCGGTATTTTGACATATTGTCTTTTACGTACAAGAAATCGTGATGTGTCTTAATGAAATAACTGATGTATGAGAACTGCAGTATTTATTAGACGATACAAGTGTTACAAATTCATGAAGTCTTGAGGTCTCTAGCGATGTCATGTCATAATCTGCATATTTTTTACTTTGTTATTGTTTAAATTACAAATGGAATAAAATACGTTTTGGAAACAGGTTCTTCGTCCATCTTAGATAAAAATGAAAGGACGGAAACCCTAGCTGATGGGCCTCCTGGTTAGCCCAGGTCTGAGACTAGCTCTACTAGTGGGCTCAACAGCTAGAGATTCTCTCCTTTCCCTTTTTACCTGAAGACGGAAGAAGACCCAGCCTCCGAAACGTTATATTTTATCCAATTTGTATTTTTGTACTTGACTTCGTTACAGAACTTTGTCGAAATCTGACAAGGTGTCCAGGAGAGGATACTCTACAGACGGAAGGTTGTCCTAGATTAGTGTGAACGGAATGAATTTTAATTAATTATCAGGAAATTTGAACGTGGGGTAGGAGATTAGTGCAATAATTTCAATTTAAACGTTTTATCTATCCCACATAGTCTTGCACAGTGAAGTTCTCACTGCCTCTCAAAGAGCTATCAACTTATTAGGAAGTTTCGTTTTAGTGATTAAAAAAAGGATGAAAACATCTTGCATGGAACCAGATATATGACCTTCTGGACCATATTTCTGGTCCGAAGCACAGAACTAAAACTATGCTGAAGTAGTTGGTCTCCTTTTACCTTTTTATTTACGCGCATATGCGAGTAAGTGCGTTGTATCTTTTTCAACCGGGATCCACAAGTTGTGCGTAAATTGTCCGCGAGTTGCGTTGATGCTGCATTGTTAAAAGTTTTGAGCATTCTTCGATCACATTTTTTCTTTCCACATTGGAGTAAAAACGTGGGGAAAAAAACAGGCCTGCCGTGTGTCGACAGTTTAGTTAGTCAACATTTTGTTTAATCAGGATGTATGAGACAGTTTTCGGGAGTGGGTCCGACGTGCCAAAAGTATTGAGGAACACTGACGTATGAGATTCGAGGTTCTCTCGGCAGTGAAGGTGAGGATGCTGCTTTTCTGGGTTGTAATGCCATGTGGACTTGTAGATAGATACCGTCATTTCAGAGGAACATACTGTCTCCACATTCAAGCTATGATCACTTCAGCCTTGATGATGGAGGCAGTATATTTTTCGCCGAAATGTTGGTATCTACCTGCAAGCCCAAACGGCGTTACAACCCACAACGCATGAGACCAACATCGACAAGTGTGTCGTAGATAACTGACTGGGCCTACGTAAGAATTGGCTGTATTATGTTACATCTCATCTTAGGCAAACTTCGTTACACTTCAGTCAGACGAAGTGGATAAACAGAGCATTACGGCAGGTTATAAACCTGCAGTCACATGCTCCCATGTGTAGCCGCGTCGGACTCCTTAAAATAGCCGACGGAACACGTTTATCTGACTTCGCTACCTCAGCAACCTACAATTCACCAAATATTCGACCTGTTAGGGATATGTGATCAGGGAGAATTATAAGGGACGGACATAGTAGGTAAGGATGGGACAAATTATAGATGCGTACAAATTTTTAGTCGAAACACTCGAAGGGAAGACTACTACTTGGAAGACGTGGGCGTGGAAGGAAGGATAATATTAAAGTTGATCTGAAAGGAAAAGAAGAAGGGTTGAGGTCTGAAGTCACCTGGATCAGGTGAACGTCTGTCAGCTTCTCAGGCAGGATTTTGCACTATTGAGTCAATTAGTGGGCTTGTCAATATTTTTATGAGCCCTTTTGGTAGAAATTCACTCTCTTTGAAATTCATATAAAGTAGGGAATATACTGGACTACAACAATTGTACGATATTGACGATAGGTGCCGCAAGGCAACATTTTACTGCCATCTATCGTCAGTATTTTAACCACTTTCTGAAACACCAACATTTACACTACAATTTTTCCTTCAATCCTGATCTACTTGAGGGAAGTTTTTAACTGCACGCATTCAACATTACTTATCATTACAAAACCTCGATATATCGAACTCTAGAATTTTCGCATGCGCAGTCAGTTTTGATAGTGAGATATTTGGTTGGTTCTTTGCGTGTGAGATAAAATATGGATCTTTCAAGGTTTTTTGTGTGTTTATATAAAGTTTTGAGCATTCCTATTGTCATATTTATTACGTGAACTTTACTCACATATTTGTGAATGTTTGTGTTTGATTGTACATGTTCAAGGCCAGTGGTGTTTCAATGTCAATCTCATCTGTCTCATTTTTCGTAATCAGTAAACATGGCGCATAGAAGCCAGTTGTTTTGTCACTAACTACTACAATTCACTATAAATTGCAATGTTTTCCACGCCATCTTCAACATCAGAACCACATAATTATGATTTTGAGAAGGAAGAAAACGCTGCAAAATGGAAAGGAGTATTTGTCAATTCTTTACGAAAGGTAACATTAAGTGTATGGATTGTACCTAGTGGTTTTCATTAGTCCCATCCCTCATTTCAGTCATAGTACTCACAACATTTTGAATAATATTTTATTCTTAAATTTGTATTTTAAAATGACTTTGTTAAGATGTGTTCGTATGTTAGATGGTGAACTGTAACTATGTTCGTAAACAGTAATTGGAAATATAGTAACAAGACAGTTCAAATACAGATTTTGTGAAACCAGCTGTGTGTAATTTGACAACATAAGTGTATTTCTCTTCAAGATGGGTTAGAAATCTTTAAGTAGTTTATAATAATAGAATTACATACAATATTGGAAAGTACTAAAGACCTCCCTTATGTAATTGTTTCAAATGAGGATTGTAGTGAAACTGATTGTTTAGTGAAATGGTTTGAAGCTTTACCTCTGCATCCCCTGCATGCCCTCATGGTTTTGTGCTTGGGTACAGGGGAAACTTTAGTTTCTTAATTTATTTGGACACCAGGAGCTTTCATGAAGAAAGGGATGGTAATTAAAAATGAGGTATCTGTCCTAAAGCAGTAGAGTAGCAGTTTGGAAATATCCAGTTTTTTTACAGTTATATTAAAAATGAATTTGTGTGTTGCCTACAGCAAGGGGTCTCATTTGCTATTTTGTTATCTTTTTATATATATATATATATATATATATATATATATATATAGAGAGAGAGAGAGAGAGAGAGAGATATACAGAGAGAGAGGGAGAGAGAGAGAGAGAGAGAGAGAGAGAGAGAGAGAGAGAGAGAGAGAATATGCTTCCAACATGTCTTGTACTTTGGATTTTTCCACCATAAAAAGGAATGATTTGCAATAGCTTGCTGACTAGGGTCTAGTTACATGAATGCACACATTTCTATATTACACTTACTCATTTTATAGCTTAGCAATTGCAGTGCAAGCAAAATTAACAGGTATCGATCTTGATGCTAGCTTGAAAGGATCTCTTTTCTACTGTTCATATTTGAAAACTAGAATGTTTCCTGTGGTATTTAACAATAGTCTCTGCAGTAACACCATAAACTTAAATACAGGAGCTGCCCAGTTTATGTCCTGGATGAGCTACGTGCTGTCATGAGTTTTTCTATGGTTTTCCTTAGTCTTTCCAGGCATGTTTTGGAGTATTGCTTTGGGAATGGTGGGGGAAGAATATATATAAACTGTGGGAAAAGTTTAGAGGGAGCACAAAAAATCATTAAATGTTGAACACCCAAAAATATCTCGTACATAACTGGTAATAACTTATAATATTTTTAGCAGAAGTTTTTATGTCCTTTCTAATACTCTCTCAGACATCTTTGAATTTTTTAATCAAAGGATCTGTCAAAGTATCAGTCCTGTTTGTTCTTTTTTATAAAAGTAAATCTTTATGATGTGGTATTGTCAGCTCACTGTTCAGTCCAGAAACTGGAGAGCCATATCTTGATGATTGTCTTCTGCTGCTTATATGTCAGTATGTGACTACAGATCCTCCATATCTGGAGGGTATGATCTTGCTGAGTGACAAGGGACCCACCTAATGAGGGAAACTGCAAATTCTGGTGCTAATGAATGTGTTAATAGTTTCTCACTTGTGTTTAACAGAATTTGCTGTTAGTAAAAGAGTTATCTACTGCAGTTTCCAATTTAGTAGAATAAATAATCTTATGGTTGAAAGACTGCACTGTTATCACTATGTGTATAATCTGTGTAACATAATCTTACTGAGCTAACAACTAAGACGCTGGTATTCCAAGGAAAATATTTCATCAGAAGTCAAACAATGGATGCACCCATGTTGTAACTCAGATGCAGTACATGCTGAGAAGTTTACACATTTCAATAAATCTGTAGAATATTAGGCACTTGGAAAGGGGTAGTTCTGAAAAATGGCGTTTACTTAGGTTTAAACATTCCCTCTGCTTAAACAGGATAGCAGGCATTATGCTGGTTTAATTATGCAATTTGGCGATATGTGTTTCTGTATTTGATTTTCAGAATAGCCATGTTGGAAACAATGGGACATAAACTTACCCTGAACATGTGAATGCACCTTGGGTTTAGTAATATAGTCATGGTGTTCACAGTATACATTCCATTGATTTATTTTGTGTATCTTGCATATATTTTTGTAATATTGATCACTCTGAGTGATGAGAATATTTAGCCTTGTAAGTTTTGTTCTTGTTTTTAAGTGAATAATTAATACAAATAACAAATGAACAAATTTGTTAAAGTAAATAACTGAATAATATGTGAACCTGTTTGCCTAATTAGAAAGGGTGATTGTGGCCTTAAGTCTTAAAAGTTTTGGTACCCTTGGGATTTATTATATATAAGGTATATTTCTACAGTAACATAATTTCTTTTCTAAAATATCTTATACATATTGCCTTACCAGGTATAGAAAATTCTAGGGATAAAGTTACCAACAGTCTTGGTGGACAGATTGAAATGTACCTAGATGTATCTTTTGTAGACTGCAAAGATGAAGTATGATATTTATTAGTGCAGTTTGAGTCATGTGCTTTGTGTTAATTACTAAGTGATGGTAACTCAAAAATAGCATAATTATGCAGCTATGATGTGATCACAAAACTTTTATTTTTTTGGACAACATAGTAACATAAATTTTTGAATGAGTGGGTCATTTCCTGCCATAGGTACCTCCATCACTCACAATTCATTACTTTACAGAATTCTGTATATAGGTGTCCAGTAGAATAGCTCCCCACAACTTGAAACTTGTCAGACATAACCTAAACATTTTATACAGTCACCAAATTTTCAGTTTTAAACATTCAAAAAATGGTACATACTAAATTTACAGGCATGTTTAATGCTTTGATGCTGAAGCTTGTCAAAATAATTTTTAGGTATATTTTATTGTTCTCTATGAAATTTATTTGCAATTGATGAGTAGGTATTAGCATCAAATAGATATATATTCTGCATAGTTGCCGTTTTGTTATTTTACACTATACAAAAGAGTGACCTTGACAAATGCATATTTTTTAGGTCTGTTAGCTCTGTGGAGGAGAGTCCTTGAGTCATTCAGATAAACAAATTTGGTACCATCTAAATACTGTGAATCAGGCATGCTGTGCTAACCTGCTCAATTATTTTAAAAGGATTTTACTTTTTTGAAGCAGTTTAATTTCTTATTCCATACTGTTGACATTCATCACCACTGTTCAGCAAAATTTTGTTTTTTATTATATAAAACACTAGGTATATCTATTGTATGTTGCTGCTTCTGTCACCTTATATGCTTTATTGAACTTCAGGTCTTGGAGCAGGTTCATCATTCTCTGGATGCCCGCGAGGATGCACTGGACTATGTAGAGAGTTTGATCCTACGGTTGCTGGGGATGCTATGTGCACGTCCATCACCACATACAGTACAGGATGTTGAGGAGAGGGTGCGGCGCACATTTCCAACTCCAATTGATAAGTGGGCGCTTTCTGATGCAAAAGAGGCTCTGGATCGTGGCAAGAAGAAATCTCCACTTGTTCTGCCTGTTGACAAAGTCCATCATATGCTGCAGAAGGTGTGTTGACTGGAGCTGGCCAACCGGTCAAGTCACTGGTGGTTTTGTTTACATTTTGCTCTTGTTAATGCAAAATTTGAAATTCTGTGAGAGGTACCATGATACATTAATATTAAGAATTGATTTTAATTGCAGAGCCTAACACAAATTATCCAAACTTGTCTAATCAGTCACGTAATCATGGTCTCTGCCAGATAATATAAGCATAACAAAATTCATGCCAGGAAGTGAATGAATGAAATTTTTGCCTTTTCCCCTTGATTTCATAAATATTCTTGTGTCTTGTGAAACATGCTTCATAGGATAAGGCATGATAAGAGGAAAACATAGTAATGGAACTGTTGAGGTGACAGAATTGGCAGACTTTTCTACATAAAAAGTGAAGTGTTTGAAAAATTATTGTATACAGTTAGTGATGTTTGTTGTTTATGCTTTAGCATGAGTAAAGAACAGCTTATGGACCCATTGTCTGTTTCATGTTTTTTTCTAGGAACAAGGCAACTTGCATTACCTGGGGTTATTATTGGAACACATTATTGTTCAATGATGGATGATAGTGCCATTGTTGGAACACTTACAACTATGGGAATTGAGGCAGTTGTTGGAATATTGTTTCTGTTGTTATCTCTTTTGAGCAAAAGTGATCTAAGTCCACAGTTTCTTTTAGATGTGGTTAGCACCAAGACAACCTGCTTACAACACCCACATTGTGGCAGGAATTTCAGTGTATTGCAAAAAGTGAATATTTCCAAACTTTTTTTAGTGTATAAAACTGCCTGTGTATAAGCATCATATGTTTTGTAGACCTTGCTACTAGGTGGAGATGAGTGGCTCATCTTTATACTTTGATCACTCTGCCAACAGGGAGACCCCATTCTTTAAAGTAGTGGTTGATGCAGTTTATTCCATTGTATTAAAAACAGGTAAAAGGGATAGAAAAGAGTTTTTATTGTTATAATGACCCAAGATGCTGGCAATGTCTTTTCTTGAAAAAATTTATAACTTAACACTAAAATGTATAGGTGTGATATTGAATCACTCTATATAGTCTATGAAACAGAAGACTTGTCTTTGCTCTATATAATTTCTGAATGATTGTTTCAGTGCACTAGATTTAGGGTTGTGCTCATTTGCTTCTTCTGAGTGATACATTTACAGTATCATAAATTTACCAGTACGTATAAGTTTATTGATGAATTAATTTAACTGAAAATTGTATCTTTGTACACCAGTTTATTTGACAGAAGGGAACACAAAGTTTCCTCTTAAAGTAAAAGTCTCTGCCGTGCACAGAAAAATATTCTCGGAAGATATAAATCACTGCAGTGTTCAGCTTCTAGTATAACACATTTAGACTGATTACCATTTTTTCATCAGAAATCTCTTCTATAACTCTGTATAAAAAGAACACTTTTTATTTCCAGGGCAAGCTGTTGTTCTACCTTCTTATACAATCTTTGTGTAAGTGATATATTTTTCTAAACATATTTGTGTTGTGATTTTCAGTATTTGTAAATTTTGTTGTTATCTTTTGCCATAGGAGGTTCTTCAGTACAAAATTGATTCCCAGGTGGCCCTCTATGTTGTTGCTGTGTTGGAATACATCTCAGCTGATATTCTCAAGGTGACATGTCTTTATTCATTCTTACTCTAGTATAATGAAACCCCTTTGTATTCTCCATAGATATTTCCGCAAACATTTTCATAAACCTGGGGACATTTAGTACCTTCTAAGCAATAATATGTGACTGTAGTTAGCATACAGGTAATTCCATAGCTTATGCTATTCACAGTGCAGTATGTGGGGGATTTATGACAGCTTCATTGGCTCCTTGCCCCACAGGTCTATGCTGGGCTAGACTGTATGCCCCAAATCTCAAAATTTTTTGACGTAAATACGTCTATATGGAAGGGTCATTCCGCAAAAAAGTGTAACGAAAAAGTGACAAAAAATGTGTAAGATCCCTATCAACAAATCGACAACAATGTGTAAATATGGACCGACAACAATGGTCAGCTTACGTGCATTGTTATGTTACCTAGGAAACGTCATCTGTTTACTCGGCATTGTTGTGTTACATTACTGCCGTCAACAATCCGCTTTTGTAACAAGATGGATAACATTGAAGATAACATTACATTACTTTACTTTACATTAAATTAAATTACATTACATTACAGAGACGTAAATATAATTTAAATACAGAGACGTATTTACATCAAATTCTCCGGAACCGTGGTTCCAAAGTAACTTTTTTGACTTTGCATTACAGTATCCAAACAATGTAATCCAAGCATTAGGCCTAGATAATATTCCATGTAGGGTGTAATTTGATTTACTCTGAATACAAAATTAATTGTTTGAAGATAAACGCCCAGAGTTGGGTAAGTGGAGCACTTTGGGCAATTTGGTTTTGATGTGTTGGTTTCTTTGTATATGATTTTTTACAAAGTAGTTTTTGACACAGAGTAGTGGTTCATAACTATTCTGGCTATTATACCAGGTCTCCAATTTATGAGGTTACGGTTGTGCTTACATTGCGTTATCGGCTGCTGCTGTTGACGTAGGCGGGACTTGTACGCGTGAGTCGTAGTTCACTGTTACTAGCGGCACCGAAACTGACTCGCCCGTGACTCAGGCGTACAAGTCCCGCCTACGTCAACAGCAGCGGCCGATAACGCAATGTAAGCACGACCGTAACCTCATAAATTGGAGACCCGGTATATGTTTATCTTTTATTTCTTAATTTTTATGCATAATACACCTGAATTTCTGTACTTCAGGCACTAGTAATAAAGAAGAATATGTTTTATCATTGCCTTTTTGTGGATAATTTTTATCATATTACATATTTAAATGAAAGTTAATATGAACAAAATACGTACCAAGTTAGGTAGATTATTTTTTTAGTAAGCTGCGTGGTGCTGCTAGTAACACTACATTAGAACATAACTGGTTATTGTTGTGACTTTGTTTCACAGCTGGCAGGAAATTATGTGAAAAATATCCGCCATGTGGAAATTACATGCCAAGATATCCGTGTTGCCATGTGTGCAGACAAGGTAAATGCTCTATGTTCCAGTACCATATCAGTAGTTTTCATTCATTAAATTAAATTTGTATGTTGTTGTTATTATTATTACCATTATCATAATTTTTAAATATTTATTGATGCCGATAGTAGATCCGAACCATATGGTAGTTTGTCATGGCACAAGAAATTAGCTCAGTTGAATTTAGGTTGGTGGGCTAAATGATCTCACATTTTTATGCATTAATTAAACTCGTGCATTAAAACAATAAGTACATTTCATTTTTTCTCAACACTTACAGATGTGGATGAAATTTTATATCTGAGACCTGCATAAAAAGCTGTTGGTGACAAATTTCACTTTCGTATTTGACCATTAGAATTCCTTCTTTGCATATTGGTATTAAATGAACTCTTCCTTCAAATTTTTTGCTAGTACAAGTATGATAATTATTACAAAAGTTGTAGGCATAAATTGTACTATGACAAGCAAGTACAATTGTAAAATGTTCCTTTACAACTGTTGTATGTGTTGAGATACAAATAGTTCTGGATAAACTGCCATATGTTAGAGATTATCTGGAAGGAAGAGGTCAAACTTCTGGAGGTTGTTAATCGTTGATTGTGTGTAATGGATATTGTATGAGTCTATTGAATTTGTGACAGGTTAACAGACATTCAGAGGTAAACAGCAACAGGAGTAATTTGTGGACACACTTTTTACAGAGCTATTGTTAAGTCTACAATAAAAGTTCAGACTTGTAATTTGTTTTCTTTCTAGATATGCTTGAGTATGGTATTTCATAAATAATATAAGGTATTCTCATCTAAAATTACTTTTGAGTTTTGTCTGCAGCGAATATTCAAACTATGCCTTCAGCTTTGTTATGTAAGTTGATCTATTTTCAAATTGATGGTCCTCCAAATAACTTCTGGGCTATTTCATTTGTTCCACATGATCCAAAATCCATTGCTGCAGTTCATCTCATGTTCTTGTTTTTTCTCTGCATGCCAGCAATTTCATGTGATCCCAGAGATGAATATCTAAGAGGTTGAGAATTGGAGATCTTGCTCACCAGGCATACCAACTTTTGCAGTGTGTAATAAACCTATGGCAAACATGGTTCAGGATGTTTAAATCAGTTGTACATGATATGGATACAGAAATTCGTTATATAATTAGGCTCTGCAAACTTCAAGATGTCTTGAAATTCTTTAGGTACTCACCTGTGGACTGCGTTGTATCATATAAGCAATGTTGTCTTACTGTTGATTTTAATTTTGAGGACAGTCTGATGTGGATGTGGAAGGAAATTCACCAGTTTTTCACATATGTCTATTAAGAGCACTCTTGGCCATTGATTGTAGTTCATATCCTTCAGCAGCGTCTGTTGAGTTGTATCTGCAATATCTGTAAATAAAGTAAATATCTGGATATTCATCGTTTGAAAATTTAAAAGGCATTGTTGTTTGAAGTTAATGTGTGGCACAGAACCATTAAGTACTGATAGTTTTTGGACTTTGTCCATCATCCTATATTCTACAGATAGGTCACTGCATTTCAGGAGCTCAGTCTTCTCCTACCTTCATCCCCTGAAACATCTGTTTGTAGAATATAAAATGAGGGAAAAAGTCTAAAAGAAAATCTGTACCTAACTGTAATATGTCATTGTCAGTACCCTTTAAGATTGTTCTACAAATTATGCCTACATGTCTGAACCATTCACTCTGTGATACTGCTGTCTCTGCCATCACTTCCGACATGACTGTACTACTACCTTCACCAATTATATTAACTGATTTTAAACTTCAACTGTGATTTCTTTGTTAATGTTGATCCTGCTTTTGGTTGCTGGCACCACGTGGAAGTATTCTGTGTTGCAGGGTCAACATTAATATCTTATATTATTTTATCATATAAAGTACAAATAATCCTTAATTGTATATTTATTTGTAGTGTTGAACATTTTACCCAAACTCTCAGTGATACGCATGCACAGGTGGTTATTTACTTTGAATATGCGTAACTTCAGAATAATGGAACTTACAATGCAACAGAATATTACTTTGAACATTTGCAGTAGATTTATGCAACTTCTCTGTCATTTATTCCTCTTATTATTTAACTTTGGGTATCTGTAACCATTATGAATGGCACAGAATAACATTCTTTTCTCAGAATTACTTGCTAACAATCTTCTGAAGTGTGCCCATTTCTTCCTGGGTTGCCTTGTATGCCTGTGATACTGTTTTTTTATTTTCTTTACTGATTATATGTCTAGCTAGCAAATTTAGAATATTTCATAGTTTCCAGGTTTGAGGATTTTGAAACACCATTGAACTAAAGATGTTAGTATTGAATAGGTCTATTATTTATGGATGGGCATAAAAGTTCTGGAACTAGAGTTAGTGTTGTAGTTGCATACTAGGAATACAGAGTACCCAGGAGTACCATGACTGGAGTGGTTCATCATTACAGTGTGCCCAGTCACATCATTATGTCTACAACAGTTCATGATCAAGGACCAAATGGCTGTGCAGTCCTAACGTTCCAGATGCACCCTATGACTTCTCCTTGGTTTAAAAATGAAATTGAAGCTCAGAGGAAAGAGATATAATTGTTTTTGAAATAAAGCAAAATTTGCAGCATGTACTCGATAGTTATGAAAGAAGAGTTTCAGACATATTTCCAATAATGGCAGAATTGCTGGGCTCATTATATTAACTCCCAAGGGGAGTGAGTACTTTCAAGGAGACATATTGCAAATTATGGTCATATAAATCTTTGTTTTAAATGCATTCTCATGACTTTTGTGTACCATTTTGTATGAATCTTACTAGAGAAGTCAAGATTCAGTTCTGCTTCAGACCCCCTAATCTGTAAGTTTCCATAGGATTTCCTAGGACTTGCAGGAAAATGGTAAGGACACTTTTTAAGAAGGAGGTCAAACATACTCTCAACTCCACAACCCCTAAAGAAAAACCAAGCAGGTTTCTGTGGTGGTTTAACACTGCAGATTTGTATGTTGTGTGTATATGATTCAGAGATCAGCTGGATTTTCATGGTTTTTCTCAGTATCATCAAGCAATTGTGAGGGCGAGTAAACAATATTCCAAATTTCTTCTTATTCACTATTCATTGTTGTCTTCTTATCGTGTTTGGTGCTATATAACCTGTACAGTTTAAACATTGTTATTTTTAAATCACTCTGTAGTTAGACAGTCCAGCAGAGGACCTGTAAAATGGTTAATGTAAATTGTGAAATACAGGACAGAAAATTTTCTTTATCAGCTCATGCAGTTTGCCAGCATGGAAAAGGGTACTGATCTCTTAGGCAGCTGCTTGTGAAAGGTATTCTCTGGACTGAATGTTTCCTTTGTTGTGTTAAAAAACAGAACAAATCCTGAGTAAATATTTATGGAATTATGGGCTTGAAATCTCAGGAGAGGAAGTCACATCTTATTTGAAAGCCATTATAAATGCCATAACTTGTTTAGTTGCAGTTTTATTGCTTTAGTTATTATTGATTATGCAATGTATGTACTTTCCATGCGTCCCATTGTGAACCGATATGAACAAATCAGGTGGTATGTAAAACAAAACAAGAAATATTGACATTCATCCCTCCTCATTTTCTACTTTAGACCTGAAACTCACTGTGCCTATATTTGCTTAGTTTCCATGGGTATACAGACTGATTTTTCAGAGTGTTTTTATTGCGATTATCTCGATCTTGCAAACTTGTCTAAACAGAGTTCAGGCTGCTATGTAGGCTTTTGTAGCCTTTGTTATTCTGGATTGTTTATACCATGCCTGTCTATCTGAATGTTGTTTCTTACTTGTGCTTCGGTGGTATTTCTTGCTGCTTTCTGCTAGTATGATATTGAAGGAAAATACAAGTATAACCTATGATGTGTTTGTATGTGAATATTTTTGTGATTTTATGAAACATATTCGAGTTACTGTTTCATTATTAATGAAACATACTTGGATTACTAAAGTTTGGAATCTGTCAGTATTACCACCATGCTTTTTGTTATTGACAAAAGTGTGTGTGTGTGTATAAATAAATAAATATATATATGTATATATATAATTTATTTATTTTTTGGTAAATACATTTTGTTGTATTTTTAAGCACTCCTCCTTCATAACATTACTGTACTTACTTGTGTAAACATATATTTTTCCAGAACCCAGTGTATCCTGACCATTTTTACCGAATTGCATGCATCATCAAAGGAACATGCATGTTACTGTTATTAGTGAATTATACAAATTTGCAAGATCATAAAATATATGTTGATTTCACACAGTTTTATAATTAAAATTGATATTTGGTACCAGTTATAGAAAATTTTAGTAGATTTATTTACTTTATGAAAAATTTGGGTTGAAAGCTGTTTTTAATTACATTTGTTTAGGTAATATGTTTTACATAGAAATGACATAAGTAAATACAGTAATATGTCTAGTTAAGATTTACCAAAGAAAAATATTTGTAAATTGTTTTTTAAAACCTGAAAAATCATTTTTTGTGAGATGTGACATATGTGGTGTAGAGAACTTGATAATTATAAAAAATAAGTCCAGAATACTGAGGTGTAACAAAAGTCACATAGCATGGTATTAGCATACTCTACAAATGCTACTATTTCCCCATCAACAACAGTTCTCTTATATTCTTTTCCAGTGACATGCACAGCTTTCTAATTAAAAGTCAGTCCAGATATTATATCAGCTGCAGGAGTATTTGTCCATGGTGTGAAACAATGCAGATTTCATTAATTTATTTTCACTGTAAATGAATAACTTGTTCATTTCAAACAATTAATTTGTATAACTGGTTTTTGGGGATAAGCTGCTTCAAATGTTGAAGGTTTTACAATGTTTCAGCAACACAGTTTCTAGGTTTAGGAAGTCTTATATAGATCAACCAATAGGTGATGAGTAGTTTGTGAAGGATATGATTGGAGGAGCATGATGGTAAGATGGCTGGCTCCTGGGTTGTAGTGAAATTATGAGTTAGAATATGTACTGTGTATTATAAAGGTTAAATTTATTAAGTTTCTTTAATTGGAGTAATTTTTACTTTATCCTATCAGTTACGAAAGAATTATTTCACCTTTGAAGTTGAAGGTTGGTAATAATAATCTCACTTAAGATCTAATATTTTACAAATACAAAATTAGGCTTTAACTTGAAGTTTTGCATTGTCATCATACATTGTTGATGTGGTCTTATAAGTTGTAACACCATATGAACTTGTAGGTAGCTGCCAATATTTTGGAGAAATGTACTATCTTCATCTTTACAGCTGAAGTGGAACGTTGGTGTCTGCCTATAAGTCCACATGGCATTATGACTCCAAAGCCCAACATTAACATCTTCACTGCCTTGAGAACCTCAAATATCATTGTACATAGATTTTCGACAGTGCCTCCCTATTTTCTCAGTCCTCCCTAACGCACTTCTCATTTGTTCATGTCCACTCTTTTCTACACACACACACTCTTTTTGTATCACCGCTTGGTCTCTCTACATAGTCCTTGTTTATGTGACTTCAATTTTATACTTTCCAAGAATAACTACTCTTGTTATCAATGCACATGTAACATATGTCCATACTAGTGTATCCTTTATCTTGGACTATTTGTGAAAAACTTTGTAAAATGTGGTTTTGCACCATTTGCAAATATTCAGTGCATAATCTTCAGATTTTAGGCATATTCTATGTGCAAATAAACTGCCAACTATATTCTTTGGGAAACATTTTTATCCCCCTTTCATACATGTGATCTATGCTACGTTCAAGTAAGTATTGTTAACTCAAAGAATGTCACAGTTTGGTTTGGTCTTAATGAGCGGAAGTGTAACTTGAAATTTTGGAAATGATTCATTTTCACTTGTGCTGTACATAATATGAACAGAATATGTTAATGTAGTAAAACCTGCTTATAACAGAATCATAAGAGAACTGAGAATATTTCCTTTTATCAAAGGCACTTAATCATAGATAAAAGAAAACTGACACAGTGCACACCCCTGTATTTATGATCTAAATTACAAACCATAAATTTATGTCACTGTTTGCTACACTGCTACAGATGAGTGCTCATTTTAAATTAATTGTATTTATTTATTCTTTTTCCTCTTTCTGTCCTTTCCTCAAAAGTAACCTAAAATAATAAATATTAAAGCTAGTTTTCCATAATGGTTTTTGTTTTTTCTGTTTCTCTTTATTGAGGTAACTGTCACATTTATTTCAACTTTACATTTTCAGGAACATAAACATTTTGCTATAAAGAGAGAGTGTTTGCTTAATTGAGGTAATAGCACTTAGCCATGGATGAATACATTTGCAATCTAAAATTATGCCTGGGAGATAAAATTTAATTGCTGCAAATCACACATGGAAACTAAGTCATTCATATCTCACATATCTATTATAACAGTGTAATGTGACACACATGGACAAAACCAGAACTTATGAAATTGTAATTTTATCCCTTCTTTAGTTTCCTTTCTTTCTCTTTTTACTGTGAGTTTGTCCCAATGGTATGTTTTGTGTGGTGCAACATTGGTCGTATGTTGGTTGCTGCATGAGTAGACAATGGCAGGGCTATACATGCTGCACTGAGACATAGAAATGTGACGAGTGTTGCAGTGTGATTTTAGCAAGCCCTGTTTATGCTGAAAATGATTATAAGCAGTTAAAATAAGTAGATATCATTTAAATGTTAGGTTATGTTAATGACCAAATAATAATTTCTGGCCACATTAGTAGCCACTCAAAATAGTTTTTTGAAACTTCCCTCATGATTTAAATAATATTTATTTGTAATTGTAATAAGTTGCTATAGTGAGTGGTAGAAAGTTCCCCCTTTGTTTTGGAAATGTAAGATAAATAAACCAAAATACTTTTTATTTATATTTGTTATTGAAATGTTCTTTATTGGTGCTTTTAACAAATATGAGGAACTGGAGTAAATTTAGAGTAAAGATGGATTTACTGTAAGGGATTTCATAGTCCCAGAATTATATTTTTTTATCTAGTAGTTGGTATCTTACATACCAGTAGGTATAATTATATAATATAATATATATTATATAATTATATATACCTTCTTCATAATGTCGTGTTTCAAAATAGCATCCATTTGCAACCTATTTATGAAGTGTGTTTAATACTTCTAATTTTTTCTTGCAATATTGGAAGAGTGGATAGTGGGTATTGTCCAAACTACAGTTATAGTTTGTGGTTTAGTCAGTTAAATAAGGTGCCCATGATTTTAGGACATGGTGTAAATAGTAAATAGATTTGGCCTACATTCTAAAGTAAATGTCATCTTCAGAAGCTGGCTTCAGCCCTGAGGATGAAGTATGTTTCTCTGAAATGTTATCTACCTACAAGTCCACATGGTGTTGCTGCTTAGAAGACCAACAGTGATGTGTGTTCATTTATCAATAGTGTATGCACAGTTAAGCATTATTTAATAGTATTTAAAGGTAAAAGTTAAAGAAAAGTTGCCCCTGTGCCTCTCCATTATATCATGGAGGGATATAGGGGGCATGGTGGTAGCACACCTCACATTTAAACATTGGCACTAGAAAGTAGGAAGTGGTCACCTTCACACTCTGACATCTTCACTCTCCCTCCCCCTAGAAACATATGTGCCGTGAGGGAATCAAGCCCTAGTTATCAGTCATATAGCCATCACTTTGTACTGGTCAGAACAAATGGTTTTCAAGTAAATTGTCTGTTGATTTTGGTCTTCTGGATTGTGACACTGTGTGGTCTTGTAGGTAGTTGCCAGAGTCTTAGAGGAACAGTGGTAATCATCTGGAATATCACACAGTGTCACAACCTGGAATATTGCAGTTGACATCTTCACCACTGTGAGAATCTCAGAATTGTTTGTTCTTTGAATCCTGCAAAGGAAAAGTGCTGGAGGAGCACTGTTAATTACGATGATTGCTAGCAGTGTCCTTGCGTGAATGTTACAATAGTGAAAGGCAATTCATATTACTGTTAATTTTAATATGACTTCTTAAATTGCATGACAGAATTTTAGAAAGGTTGCTAAATGTGTGGTATAGATTTAAATTTTCAACAAAATCTGAATATTATATGTGGTTGTCTTTATTTGAGGTTGGGTTAGATTATCAGAAGTACAAAAAGTCTTGATCCTTAAACTGAATTACACAGTTATCAAACTAAAATGTAAAAGATGTGATAGGCTGAGTAATGTGTACTTGTTACTTGCAGTGTGTTTTTGAGGTACAACTTTTATTAACCTTTATCAGCCATGCTTCCATACTTATTCCTGATCTATCTGGCCATGTGTCAGAAGTATTCATGTTGCACATCATTGTTGGTTCTTCTCATTTTATTCTTCAGTTCATGGTAATTGTTTTAAATGGAATGCTGATAAAAAATCTTAGTCTTAGAATATTATGTTCTTATTTTTTATTAAAAGTGTAAAAATTATGCTTTTTTAAATTATAACTGGTGTTTCTTTATTCCATGTTAATTCAGGCAACATTTAATTCTGTCTTGTTACTTGAACCCTTCAAGATAACTTGAAGACCAATTCTGTTTTTATGTTGTTTGAATGAGGTATTTCACAAAGGTACATTGCGTTCCGTCTGTTGAATTTCTTTTGAAGAACATGATCATGCTGTCAGCTGTCACATATCTACATGTTTGTAAAAGAACAGGGAATTTCATGCTTTTTCTGTTACTGTCATTGGTTTGGTGACAACTGACTAAAGATTGTGTGAAACGTGAAACAGTATTACATTTATTGTGTTGATAGTCTTGGATCTGCATTCCAAATTGTTTTATCTGACAGCCAGAGGGCTGATTTATGTGTCTTTAGAATGTACCATTTTATCCTTGAAATAGTATGTTTAAGTATACTTGTAAACTTCTCAAAAATTTCTCTCTCATAGATAATGGATGGTATTACTTTCAGAGGTAAATAATTGAATTTTTAAGCTCATTCCAACATTATATTTAATATGGCATTAATCCATCTGTGAAAGTGGTTAAATTGTTATAGGAGCAGAAATATTAGCTTTTGGTTGTGGATAATATTTTTAGTCACTTCAATGGAATGTGGTGAAGTATTTTAGTAGGATATATTTTTAAAATAAATTCACTTGAATTTTTATTGGATTTGTTTTATAAAATTGTTCATATTTCTTGTCATATAAATAGGTCCTCATGGACATGTTCTATCAAGATGAGGATGCCAGTGGAGGTGGGGGTCTGTCAGGAATTGGTGTGATGGATGGCACTGATCCTGTCACACCTCGAACTTCTCTCACTTACGAAGAGGTTGTTAAGGATCTCATACATGATGAAAAACAGTATCTTCGTGATTTACACATGATCATCAAAGTTTTTAGGGAAGAAATTGCAAAGTTGGTAGCAGGTGACTCTAAGGTAAATTTTAATAAATTAAATTGAAGGAGACCTTACTGAATTATAATTTTTGTGCTCTTTATTCTGATTTGGGGAACCTACTTACTCTAATAGGTGGTGAACTGCTAATTTAGGCTCAGTCTTGTAGTATGGAGAAGTTACTGAAGATGTGAGCATCATTCCATTACAAATAAGAAAGCTTTCTCTATATGGCTGTGATACAGATTATCTGCTTTTTATTCTTATCCTGGGATTGAGGAAATAATTTTGGCAGTTTATTAGTTTGTTATTAGTTTGTTATTAGTTTTCTTGCAAAGGTATGAAAGAAAGGTTGTAGAGCTGTAGGTTAATGTAAATGCTCTTATCTTCTTTACCTGAAGGTACAATTCTTCTTGTTCTTAGGAACATTATCTTTTTATAATTTACAAGGAAAAGTAATAAATTAAAGGAAATTTTAGTTTGTGTTCAAGGTGGTGTTTCAGCACTTAAGAAGATAGCAGGTGTAACCGGTATGAATTGTCCCTCATTTGCTGAAGGAGGATTTTAAGATTATTGACCAAGTCAGTTTTTGGCCAAATTTATAACTTTAACTAAAATTATGATTTTAAAGTGTGCACTGATTCTCACTTCTCTTGAATGTCAGTAGAACTGTGTATTTTCTGGTATCTGTCCAAATTATCAGATATGAATTTCATCGTATTTTTAGCCTCACCCTCTGTACATGTGTTGGACCCTGTGTAATCATATTCTGTAATTAGCACCATGGTGCTAAGTCTTTCTGGGCCCCTATCCAGAGTCATTTTATATGTGTGAAACTCTTTATATGTTTGCTGCAGCTAATTTCTGTATGTGCTTGTAGGAACTTGATGCTATGTTCAGCAATATCATGGATATCTATGAGCTGACAGTGACACTGCTCGGTTCACTGGAGGATATGCTGGAGATCAGTGAGGAGAAGCAGGTCCCAGCAATAGGCAGCTGCTTTGAAGAGTTGGCTGAGGTAAAACATTATCTCATAGCCAAGAATCTCGTAAGGTGCAGGTGAAGTGATTTGTTTACATCAGCCCTCTACTCTTGTAATAGAAAGATAACAGTAACATAAGGTCTGCTTATGGTCTTCGAAATAGGTGAATTGGGATCTGATTTACAGAGTTATATTTATCCTTATAATATGTTTGCCATGATAACATTTAATCCATTGTATTCTTATTCCTCTTCAAAGAGTGAGTGGTCTGAGGTTCGGAAGTGAAATCATTCATTTCATCTACTTCTGGACATTTTTCAGCTGCAACAGCAGTGTATGTATTTGCCATTTTAGGGATTCTGTCTTCATGTGTTCTCCCTATATGCTATCTCCAATGTGACATAATTTGTGTTGTATTTATATTTTGTGGTTTGCTTCTTCTCTACCAATAGTGATCTAAGCAGCCTCGTGTTATTATCATTTAATTTTTAATTACTATCTACATTTATTAATGTTCATATTCAGGATCTTAAAATTATATTGATGTTCAGGCTTGAAAGGGTTTTCCAATTCTTTGAGAAAAACATTCATCATCTCTGGTGTTTATCATTATTTATTTATTGTAATTAATTCCTTTGTTTTTAAAACTTGAATATTAGAAGGAGAAAATTATGTGACTGGGTGAAGGTGACATTTTTATTGTTAATTTATTTTCAAGTCAGTTGTGTCTCAGGCCTCAGAACTCTTTAAATTAGTACAGAATGCCCAAAACTAAATTTTATGACATTGTATCTTGATTTTCAGAAAGGACAATATCAGTTTTCTTTCTTTCTTTTTTCCTCCCTCTCTCTCTCCTCCCCAGGAATACACATTATCAGGTTTTGTTTGTTAGTTTATTTCATGACAACAACTGCATGGTTTATATGATGCCAAATGGTGGACTGGCTGTGAATGATGACATAGCCATGGCCTGTTTTACAGTAGTACTGGAGCAAAACCATGAGAAACCTCAGGAAACATGTGATGTGGTCTGAGATTAAACTTAGGGTTTCAAAATATGATGCTGTAGGTCTAATTACTCAGTTGAAATATTTGGTCCTTAAGTATAGGTATAGTATTTATTTGTGAATTTGTGATTTTGGAATAAGTACAGAAAATGATTTCCTGAAATAATTGAACATATTTCAGAATTATGTAACAAACTGTATGACCCTTGTTAAAGTTAATTTTCTGTGATTTCATTATATTAGTAAAGCATTATTTTTTATAAAGAGTTTAAAGCATATGGTTATTTCTATATACTCTCAGTTTCCTCAGTTATTATAATGAAGCACACTTAAATCTGGCAATGCAGTGTGCATAATATTTTGATGATTATCCACATTTTAAATTCCGTGGAGTTTTGAAGAAGACGGCCATTACCGTACTCACCACCATGAGAACCTCAAATCCCACTTCACAGTTTTTTTGTGTTTTTTTTGGTATTTTATACAATGTATATTATTGCATTACTCTGCTGTAAATTTGTGAATAATGAATTTGCAAGAAATGCTTTTAATTTAATTGTAATTTAGTACTTTGGGACAATAACTTAAACAGTCGCTGTACAACCATGAAAATGGTGACTTTATTGGCAGCTAATTCTTTTAAAATTAAATCTCTCTCACTACTTGCAGTACATTGTCTTTCTTTCTGCATGGTTACCTGCATGGAAGCCAATATATTTCTTCTTGCATAAGTAAGGAATCCATAAAATTTGTTTTGGGACACTGTAGTAATAATTTTGTAGTATGTAAGAAATCTTCAGTTGAGGTTCTAACTTCAGATATGTTGCATTTGTTTTAGGCTGCTGAATTTGATGTATATGGCCGCTATGCCAAGGACATTATTCAGCAGCAAAGTCGAGATGCTCTCACACGGTTGATTAGTCAACCTGAGGTGTCTGATGCACTACAGTCAGCAGGTCATGGATTTCGGGAGGCTGTGAAATATTATCTGCCTAAACTTCTTCTTGGACCAGTCTGGCATTGTTTCCTTTACTTTGAATATATCAAGGTAAGTTAAACTTGAAAACTTAGCTGCAGTTTTCTTGATTGATTGCGGGAATTACATTCTGGCATGCTCTATGCGGGTATCCATTGCCATGGAGAAGGATTAGTTTCTTTGTGAGCAAGCCAGGGCATTTCGTCCATATGGCATTCTTCAGGTATGTTAGTGTTGTACAGTAGAAATCTGCATTCAGTATTGCCTCCTGTTTCATGAATTAAAAAGAGAATGTCCTGTGCATTCTACCCAAAATTCTATCAACAATACTTTCCCTACAGACTGCAGTGTTTTAAAACTTCTTGTGTGGACGATACTACATTTGGTGTTATAATGGAGTGACAATCTCACATTTCATTACTGATGATGATAAAAGGTTGACTGAATTTTGGGATGTACATGGCTTCGTCTCCTTAGACAACTGAAAAGCCTTTCAAAGGAAAATGCTTCTAACATGATGGAAAGGTGAAAACCAACCAAATGGTTGCAGACAGCGACACCTGATTCTTCTCCATTAGAATAAAGCAGATGGTGTATTTCTGAGTCTTTTCTCAACTTCTCATGGTGATTATGTGAAGAAACAGGAGATTTGTCCATTAACATTTTTGTGTTGGATGTCTGTGTCGTAGTAATAAATGTGAGTGTTGCACAGTACTGAGTGTTACTTATTGAACACACCATGTAGACTTTCTCTGTTATCTGTAATTTTTGTCATAATCTTGCAATGAAACATTTGCTCAGCCAATTGAAGTAAAATTAATCTTATTTATAATAAATTCAGATCCTCCATCGATTAACACTAGGTGATGAAGATGGTGAAATTTTAGAGCAAGTAGAAGGGCTGCTTCGACCTTTGCAGATGGAGCTTAAACAGACTGTTGGCAGCTTGCCTAAAAAGTAAGTTATTGTGAGCATCATAAAAATAATTTTGTGCTTAAATATTTAATATTTGTCCTTGCTATGTCTAAACAATGTAACAATGAACTTTCATTTGTAGAGAGACTGGGGTTCGGATACATGGGCGTGCAAGAAGACAGGCAGCACTTGAAAAGACAAATGAACTTCAAAAATCTATAGATGGTTGGGAGGGTAAAGACATAGGCCAGTGCTGTAATGAATTTATTCGAGGTAAGTAAATGCATAATCAGTTCACCAGTTTGTATCAAGAGATAAGAATGTGAAGTTGAGAAAGGTGGAAATTCACAGAAAAAATGTGTTTTCTGCAACAAAGATTTGTTACGAATATGGGTCTTCTGGGTTGTAGCACCATGTAGTATGGTAGAAGTTTACCAATGTTTCAGAGGTCCATACTGCCTCCATCATCAGGGCGATGATCACGGAGCTACAACCCAGAAGACAGCCATCTTCAGACTCACCACCATGAAAACCTCAGATCCTACGTAAAGTAACAACTGTGTATATATTCATGTCTCATTACCAGACTGCAGGATAGAATCATTGTATCAGGGTAACTAATAAAGCACTTAAGAATGTGGCAGACTTCAAGTATTTGGAAACAGTGGTAACAAATCAAAACAAAGCAATTAAGGGCAGACTAAACTTTGAGAGTGCTTGCTACCATGCAGTTCAAAATCTTTTGTCGCCTTGTGTGGTATCAAAATCCCTGAAGATTAAAATATGCAGAACTGTAAGTGTACCAGTTATTTTGTATGAAAATGAAACATGGTGTGTCACATTGAGGGTAAAACATAAATTGAGGGTGTTCATAAATAGGGTGCTTAGAAGAATATTTGGTCCTAAGAGAAATGAAATGACAGGGGATGATCAAATCAAGGAGGATGAGGTGATTGATACTATTATCTTCTTATGAAAGACCCCCACTTACGAGTCACAGAATTTGGATAAAAAGTGTGTGAATTACAAAATATGGTATTCTTAATCAAGTTGCATCTGTCTATTGGGTCGTGTCCTCAGGGTTTTGATGCGCCTTGACTGGGAATGCTAGAATTTTAAAGTCAATTGCCCTTGCCTGCTGTTTGTAATACATGCTTATTTTAACAATTGCTGCAGTGTACACATTCTCAAAAATCATCTTGTATGTACATTTTGCATGTTATATTTTGTGTCTACAATGGTGCATATGTATCCTATACAAAAGTGAACTCGCATATTTTGTGTATAACAAAATACTGTATAATGTTGTTGATTATAAAAACATTGACCATGATATTGTAGGAGAAACCCTTATCTTATATCACTCTAGATAGATTATTTCAGTTCTCCAATCATACAAAAGTAATACATTTATTTCCTGTAGATGCTATCGAAATGTTACTTAAATTGATATGTGACGAATGAATGAATATGTGCTGTTTCAGAGGATGTACTTCGGAAGGTGGGCAGTGGACGACGGCTTACAGAGAGGCGTGTATTTCTCTTCGATGGGCTCATGATATTGTGTAAACCTAACAGTAAGCGAGCTTCTGTTTCTGTCACGGGACCAGTTGGTGGAGAGTATCGTCTTAAGGAGAGGTTCTTCATTCGTAAAGTGGAGATTATCGATCGTGAGGACACTGAAGGTGTGCAGCTTTGTAATAGTCGTATGAAAATACTAATCAGTAAAGTATCATGTTTATTTATATCAGATTTAGTCACAGTCTGATTATACTTTTGTTTATTTTAAAAATGGTAAATAAAAATTGGATGCACAAGTTGAGCTATATACAGGAATAAAGTGCTGTAATGTGTGTTTAGAGCTGTGATTTTCTTGTTGGTGTTATTTTCTAGAACTGAAAAATGCTTTTGAAATTGCTCCTCGAGTCCAGCCTAATGTTACACTTGTAGCAAAGTCTCCTGAAGACAAAAATAACTGGATGGCTGATCTCATCATGCTTAATACGAAGAGGTATGTTTCATTTCTTTCTGTGTGTAGTGTAAAGATCAGAACTAGAATGCTGTGGTGCAAAATGTGATTAGTATCTCAGCTGGTGATGAATTCAATGGTTTTATGAAACTGTGAATTTATCACTTTGTTAACAGGAACCTGCATTTGACCTTATCCTTTACCATTTGTCTAGTCCGTACCTACTTAGGATCCCATTTAAAAATTTTATCTGTGCCTAGGTATTCCAAGTAGTCTTCCCTTTAAACTTTCCAGCCACAGTTTTTAATTAATTTTAGCCATGTATGTGTCTTGGCCTCTGTCTCTCCTAGGTCCAAATATATGCCTAAGTACTTGTTCTCAAACACCCTTAGATATTCAGGTATTCACTACAGTTTTAGAATCTGCTATGTATTAAATGTGTCATCCATTTACTGAATTTGAATGGATAATTAATGGCGCCACAACATGTGCTTACATTTTTGTCTGTAGGTTTTTATTTTATAAATGATTGTATAAATTAATTTTATTTTATTGAATTGTGTAGGACTGTATTAGAAATATAAAGGACCCCTCTTATCACAGCTTTTTTCCCACCCTTGGAGTCATAAACTTCCAGAATTTGCTACACACACAAGTTTGTCAAAGCTCAAAATGGTTATACACTATGAAACTCATGTTCAAAATGTATAAGATTAACAATTCAGGCCAAATGACCGTGTTTAGCACACTTTTTTAGGAAGTAATTTTTTGGTTTTGATGCTGATTATGAGAATTGTTGTTTTCCAACCTTTCTTCAGGGGAATGCAGAAATATAGTAATGATTATATGCATGGTGATTTTAATAATAGTTTTATTTGTTTTTATGCCTTCTTTTACACTGCTCAGATGACAGCCATCTTGATTGGTAATCCAGCATTGTCTTCACTTTTACATGCCATTATGCATACAGGTGGACTAAATTGTGCTTGCTTTTTTCCTTTAGTATGTTAGAACGCACTCTGGACAGTATTCTATTGGATGAAGAGAAGAAACACCCTTTACGCTTGCCTTCACCTTCAATATACAGATTTGCAGAGGCAGACTCTAAATCTAATATAGTACTGGAAGAGCGGGAAAATGCAGGAGTACCTCTTATAAAGGTGAGACAACAAAGCTATCTTGGTAATTATTTGAGCTATAATTTACTTGTATAGATTTGTAAAAGTCTGAAGTGGACTAGATATTTCCTGGAACATGGTACCAATTTATAAAATATGAACACCATTTAATTGTGATGTTTTCAACCTCCACTCAGATAGCACATATATCGTTAATTTTTTGTACTGTCATTGTAGTAAGGAACAAACTTGTGATATAGTACGAGACATAATTGCACCAGTAAGTCTCTGTAATTTGCATTAATACTGTATTGTCACATAAATATGTATATTTTTTTGTATTCCACTGCTTCACATTTAAAGATTTGGGAGCAGCACTGTTGTATTAAAACAGAAAGGTGTAAAAGGCAATAGTAAGATTACATTTTTTTCATTCTGGATTTTCTAATTTTGTAGATTAGCCTGCTATTTCTTCCATGTCTTCAGTTATGATTAGTTGAAATCGATTCAGTGATTGTTCTTTTGAGGGAGTAGGAGCTATTAAAAAAGTCACCATGGTTATTAATGCAGGCATACTATTGATGCACCAATTGATGGATATTCTCTGCAAAGAATTATCTGGGGTGCTGCTTGAACCACTACAGCACTGTGGTCTTGACATCTTGGTCTGACCCAAATCAACTGTCCTGTAGTTTAGTACTGATGTTCAAGGGCCGTGACATTGCCATTAATGCATGTTACCATTTTGAAACCCTCCATGACCGCTGTATTACCATAATGAGAATGTGTATGATTATGCTTGCAAGGGATGTCACCATGTTGCACAATATGGCCCATCCCAATGTGACGTGCACTGTCCAGGATGTGCTCTGGTACATATGTTCATCACCTGCAAGAAAGTGGTAAAGGGTTCTAGATTTTGGTCAGATGAAGACATCAAGTCAACAGTAGTGTAATGTTTCTGGCAGCAGCCCAGGGAATTCTGTACGAAGGGGATCCATTGGCTGGTGCATCAGTGGGATTTGTATCTCAGCACACACGGGGACTCTTTAATGACCTCTGCTTCTTCACCCAGGACTGTCCCTGAATGGGTTTCATTTGAACAACCATCATGTAATAAGTCTGATGCAAGGTTCCGTTATATTTTGGTGCCTTATGCCTGCAATATTTCTTGTATTCTGTAACAGGGTGCAACACTATACAAGTTAGTGGAGAGGTTAACGTATCACATTTATGCTGATCCTATGTTTGTAAGGACATTCCTCACCACATACCGTAGCTTCTGCTCACCCCAGGTAAGCGTATGTGCTACTCTACTAACATGATTTATTTTAAATTTCTAGTATGTGGGCATAGTAGGCTTAATTTCAATCCCAGATGAGAACTGGATGCAGATTTGCCTATGCACAGATCAAATGATTTGCTCCTACTAATGCTTTAATTTTGGAAGTGTGGAGAATGTTAAGTCCCCACCATAGTCTGGACCCACATTGAGTCTCTGGCAGTTATTCTTGTTGACAGAAAGGTATGTTGCATTAGCAGCTAAGCAACTTTTCACTTGGATTCAGGCATGTCTTACCTCTCTTGATCAGATTTCTTCCTGAACAGTGTCCTTGTAGGTTTAATTTTTTGTAGTACATAAAATCACATCACAGTTTTGCTGCAAAATAGAGATTTTCATTGTAGTGAAAATGAGGATTGTGATCTTCAGTATTCTCTAAAGATAGAGGCGGTATGTTCCTCTAAAACATTGGTAACCATGTACAATTTTAATTGGTGTAATAATTCACAATCCCTATCACATTTCCTTCTCTGCATGATGTTTCTCATAGGTATAATGAAATAACATGTCCCATCATTAGCACATATTTCAGTTTTATGTAAGTGCTTGGCCTGGCATTCACATTCCATGATGAGTGTGACAGATGGTACACCTGTTTTGTGGCATTATTGTGGAAAGAGTTAGACTTTGAAACCCTACAGTTCCAAATGTTCTCATTGAATTTTTTGTATCAGTTATGTGTTTTGTCATACTTTAATTTTATTAATCAGACATTTTACAGGTTTGATATAAAATATGTGATAAATTGCTAAGAATATCAGATTTCAAAAGCATATGTAATTGGCTGTATAGGACCTCTTGGACCTCTTGGTGGAGAGATTCAACATTCCTGATCCGTCATTAGTCTATGATGACAACAAGGACTCTTTGGAGTCAGAAAAGACAATCAAGAACTCCCAAAGGGAAGACTGGAAGAGGTATAGGAAGGAATACTGTCAGCCTGTGCAGTTCAGAGTATTGAATGTGTTGAGGCATTGGGTGGATCATCATTTTTATGACTTTGAGCGAGACTCTTCATTGCTTGAGAATCTTCATGCCTTCCTTGACACAGTCAATGGCAAGTCCATGAGAAAGTGGGTTGACTCTGTTCTCAAAATAGTACAGAGGAAGGTACGTGGTAGAGAAGCATTCAGTAATCATTGCACATATTAGTCACCCTTTTCATTGTCTTGATATAAAGTGAAAGAACCCCCTGATGATAGAAATTTCCAACAGTGATGTCATTCAAATTCATGTAATTATTTAAATGTGTAGACTAAAGAACATAAGACATGCACACGTGGAAATAGAATCAGTTTTGCCAATAATGTGTGTTTGTGTGTGTGCATGCATGCACAGACATTCTACTTTCATTCATGAAGTACAAGTTATATCACAATCCTAGAATTTTGAAGTTCCATTTGGCTGTGTTTAGTTTTACAGTTTAATATATAGTGATATTTAGATTATTATGCTCACTGTAAAATGTCTGTCAGAAGCTTATCAATAAAGAAAATGTTACAACAATAATTTATTGACCTACATGCAGCAACTGATATATAACGAATTCCTATTGGAAAGTAAATTAAAGTATACTAAACAAATGGTATGTTGGAGTAACATTAAATCTCCTTAGCCTCATTAAAACAAGCATTCAAGAAGCAAAAGATTTAAACATGAATATACATGGCACTGTGAAGCAAAATTCAACTCCTTGAAGCCTGGAACATTTAGGATTTAAAGTTGGTTAGTAGTATTGCGAACTGTATGGAATTGTGGAGCCGTCTTGGTTCAGCGGGAATGTATTCCATTATGAAGTATAGAAAGATGATTTACAGTTGATGGATTAAATACTGTTTTCTGTGATAAGAGTGTGTTATGATAAAGAATTAGGATTCATTGTCTTAAGGTATAGTGACTTATTAAATTAAGTTTGTATTTAAAAAGTCTATCCCATATGTGTACACTTTACAGTTGACGGTTAGACAGTATTTTAAACAATTTGATTACTGTAATTTCAGTCCGATCCTAATGAGCTGCAGCGAGAGATAACATTTAATTTTGGCCGTTCACCTCCACCCATTGAATGGCATATATGCTGTCCAGAAGAGGAATGGACCGTTCTTACAGTAAGACTGAGTAAAATTAAATTTGGGTTATATAAATCAGATGGAAAAATTTTGCAAATGTAAAGCATGCTGTAAAGTTAATCCTTCTTAGTTGTTAGATGATGTAGTTAGGCTGTTCATGACGGATGGCAGGTATAGTTTGTGTTTTAATTTTAAATGTACGAATCTTTTAATGACAAGTGTATAGGTCAAATATTGTGTGAGAAGTGCTTACAATTGAGCAATTATTGGCTAACACTGTACTGAATTCTGTATTTTTATGAACATTTAAAGATTTAAGGACACTGTTGAATTTGTTATCATAAGAAGAGCTGTACTCCATTTGGAGAACACACATTTTCCGGATGTGTTCTTTGTAATTTTACATACCTCACTGGACTGGGATATTTATTGCTCATGCAGATCTTATTACAGTTTATTTCTACTTCATATCATTAAATTTATATGATATCTGTCAAAATAGGTTTAACTCCTAAACTTCAAATATCAGTTGTATTTGTTTATTGCTATAGCTTGTCACCAGTAATGTTAGTGTAATGAAGTATTTAGATTTGAGATGAATATTATTTCTCTACCTTTACTGCACTATTTCTGCTTTTAGGAATTTTAGTTCAATATACATCTGCACTATGTCATATATGTATACACTGTTAAATTTGAATTATTTTGAAAACTATATATTTCTGGTATATGATACTAGGTCAGTTTTATGGGTCTGCCACTGGTGGCAGAGTGCATTCAGGTTATCTCATTCATGGTCCACCCTGTATTTCATATTACCAAATGTTTTTGCCCACATTCAGGTGTAGCTAGTATTTATGTAAGTAGTATAGGTACATAATGTACTGTATTGTGTTTGTAGCTGCATCCAATTGAAATAGCCAGACAGCTAACACTGCTGGAGTTTGAACTATATAGGGCTGTGAAACCTTCAGAGTTGGTTGGAAGTGTGTGGACCAAGAAGAACAAAGAACAAACTTCCCCCAACTTGCTTCGTATGATTAAACATACTACCAATGTAAGTCCTTACATACATGATTGATGGTTTGTTTTATGTCTTATTGCAGAATATAGATTTTAACCCTTTTCACACAGAATTTTTGTTTGATGACATATAATAATTATTATTGTTAAAAAACCACATGTGTTTTGAGATTTTGAGAGAGGTTTCTTTCTCTGATGTTCTCAAATAAGAAATAAATTAACACCTGGGAAGCAATGTTTTTGAATGAGATGTCTCATGCATAGCATGGTAACCAACAGTTTATTAAATATACCAATATTTGTTCACAGTTCACTCGATGGTTAGAGAAAAATATAGTGGAAGCAGAGAATTTTGAGGAGCGAGTGGCAATAATGTCTCGGATTATAGAAATTATGATGGTGCTGCAAGACCTGAACAACTTCAATGGTGTCCTAGCAGTTGTTTCAGCCATGGGTTCAGCCTCTGTCTTCCGACTGAAATGTTCCTCGCAGGTATACCATTGAAAGTTTAGATTTCTTTTAACCATCATATCAAGATGAGTAACTCTTGAACCCACTTAGTTCTATCGAGCAGAAATGTGCACATTCTGTCATTCACTTATATAAACTGTGCAGCTGATAAAGCATTGTTAAATAAAATTGGCATATAGAAACTTTTTTCATAATTCTAGAAACAGTGGTATATCCATTTAGTGTTTTTAAATTTAAAAGTAGTTTTCATTTGACATCCACTCCCTGTAATTATAGTTTGTTTTCCCTGTAGACAACTTATAATAGGCCTTGCATTTTATTTACACCGTATTTTGACCTAATAGGTCATCTTTAAATTGTTTTTACATGTAATTTTTTTACATAATTGTTCAATTATAATGCATTGAGGTTGGCTGACTTCTCCAATAATGCATGTAAATGGTAATAAAATATATTACTGGTACAAATGTGCAATGTGGATTATAAATAACACATTTTAATCTTGATTCAGAAATTACCTGAAAGACTGGAAAAGGCTCTTGAAGAAGCAAGGGAATTGAACAGTGATCATTTTCGTAAATATCAAGAGAAACTTCGTTCTATTAACCCACCCTGCGTTCCTTTCTTTGGTGAGTATTTCTTTTTTAAATCTTCAACTGTAGTTTTTGATGCACACTCGGTATGCATGTACCATGATAGTACGTACAGTTTTATGTAATTTCACCCCTGTTTATGCACCCTTCTCTTAGGCATGTACCTGACCAATATCCTACACATTGAGGAGGGCAACCCAGACTACCTGCCCAACTCCCCTGAACTCATCAACTTCAGTAAAAGACGCAAGGTGGCAGAGATCACAGGAGAGATTCAGCAGTACCAGAACCAGCCATATTGTCTCAGTGTTCACTCTAAAATACGGGTAAGTAACAAGTCCTTTTGAATTGAAAACATGTAGGGCAGTGATGACACACCACAAAATCTTCTCGGGCAATCAGAGTGTCAAATGGTTAAAAGACAAAACTGACATTTCAGGGACTATCACTGTCCCCATCATCAGGGTTCTGTTGTGACTGGATGCTGCAGTTGTCTCCCACTTACACCTGCCCAGCCAGTGCTCATGGCTGGACCTTAGCCAGTCACAACTGGTGAGCAGAGTCAAGAGCTCGTGCTGTGTGGCCCTGATTTCTATTAGTGTTTAGCCCAGATTGCTTGAGCATTTTTGTTACTGGATACCACGTTCGACTCAGAGTGTAGCCTCCATCCCAATTAAAGTTACTGGGATGCAGGTTGATCTGTATTGCTTCTTTTATCAGGCAGTCCATATATCCTGTTGTTTTACTCTGAACTGTGATGTCAAAGTCGATGTTGTTTCCCACTTCGATGCTGTGTTCTGCCACAGCAGACCTGACTGACCAAGACGTATTTGTCTCTTGTGTTCTTTACATCTGGTCTCGATGGTTCTGCCAGTTTGTCCAACATAAACCTTACTGCATTTGCAGGGAATACAGTATATTCCAGGGACCTTAAGACCTAGCTTGTCCTTGACAGCATCAAGCATATGGATATTTCTCATGGCCAGGATGTGAATTTTTGTTCTTGAAGTCTCTGAATTTGATCTTCCTGAAGTGAGTTTGTCATAAATGTGGGTGTATGCACATTCACTTCATACTAAGTCAGGCTCTAGATACCCTGCATCAATGATACTTCATAGTTACTTGTATCCAGTGTTTGTCCTTTATCATCCCATAAGTGCTTTTGTTGTATGTGTATTTTTATGAGTGTTTAGACACCTCCCATTAGTTTCATCATGATTGCCATGAGTCCTTTGACAAATGTTGATGAAACTTCAAAAACATAATTTTTGTTATGAGTAATAGGGTCACTTTACATAAGGGTTTTGCTGGACATTTATGTGTTTTCAGTCTGTTGACATATTTTGATAAGATTTTGTATTATAAAATATCCTAAAAATGTGTGTAAGTTTTGTTAAATTCTTTTTTGGCACAATGTAAAATAGCAACATACGAGAAACATAAAATCTGTATATTGCTTTTTCTCTTATGGAAATAACTGTTTGCATGTGGGAATGTGATATTTTGTAGGTAGGTAGGTAGAACACAAATGCACAGACAAATTTTGAAAAGAAGAAAAATTACATTATTACAAACAAGATGATGATGATGATGATGTTGATGTGAAACTGTATAGTTGTGTTCAAATTTTCATGTAGTGTCAGAAATAGTTTACTAAGTTGTTTAATAATTATCTGCTTTTTAACACAGTTTCATGTTTTCATGCTCGGTTGCACACTATTTAAATGTGCAAGGACCTCACAGAAAGTGGTAAAAGAATGTAACATGTAGTACAGCATATTTTTTGTTATTCTTCTGTAATGTGTTGTGGGGTGAAAGAGATAAATCTACAAAAGGGATGAAGGAAAGGAAGAAATGGGGAGAGGAATGGTGATAGGATGCATAAATTTAATTAATGGTAAAGGAATGTGGAGAAATGATGGAAGGAGATATATGTATGAAAGGGATACAGGAATGGTGAAAGAGGAAGAGGAGTAGGATTGGAGAATCTCTCAGCAGTGAGTACAGAGATGGCTGTCTTCTGGGTTGTAGCTCCATGTAGTCTGGTAGAACTTCACGAACATTTCAGAGGGCCTTAGGGCAGGATTTCTGAAATGTGGGCAAGCTTCTACCAGACTGCATGGCGCTACAACCCACAAAATGGTCTCATCAGGGAGAGGAGTGATAGACACATGAAGAGAATGGGAAAGGAGGAAGGGCATAGAAATACTAAAGGAGTAAAGGAAAGCAGGAAACAGGGCAAGTGCTGAAGATGTGAAAGAAATTGTTCCCCATTGAATTTCAGTAGGCATTTTTACACTACTTTATTTATCATTCATGCTAGACTATGTACAAAGTATATAGATGGATTCATTTAAAGAAAGGTAGGCATCATAAGTTCTTTCTGGGAATTTATGTTGAACTGACTGAAATAACATCTGTTAGAGCAGCTTATTCAGTGATATTTTAAAAACTTCATTTATCTCATAAAATCATAATCTTGTTTCAGCATTTCCTAGAAAATCTAAATCCATTTGAGGATCAGAAGGACACAGATATCAGTAACTACTTGTATAACAAATCACTTGAAGTGGAACCTAGAGGATGCCGTCAGCCTCCCAGATTTGTAAGTTGCCCAGATTGATGGTGTAACTATAAGGTTTTATTAAAGTGACATAGCATGGCCTTGGAACCTTAAGACTACTTTGAAAAGATAAGTGAATAAGTGTTGTTAGATAGCTCTTTGACATTTAACTGTGTTCACTAATCAGTCTCATTAAATATTGAAATTATGCTTGTACATTAATAATTAATTATATAATTATTCTTTTATGGTTCCATCTAGCCTCTTAATATGCTTTGCAGCATATTGCCTTGTTTTAATGTATATTCACAGTAAGTGTGAACATTGTGTTTGCTGTCTTAAGAAATTTACTAAAGATGAGTTTACACTTTGAATTTTCCTGTTGTTGATGAATATCTTTGCTTACATAAATATATGTTACAACATATTTTGCAATTTAACTTTTGAGTTTATGAAGGTATCTCATTTCCAGCCCCGTAAGTGGCCAGATTTGAACCTCAAGTCACCTGGTATAAAGCCACGTAACTTACCAGGACGCAACCATCCTCCTGGCCCCCTTCCTTCTATGGGAGAACGTCCCATATTCCAATCAACCATTCGATTGCCGGAGGATGGGGAGGAAACTCCAAGGACACCACTTACAGTGTCAGCACCCCACACACCTCCATACCATGGTCATTCCTCTGACTTCAGTGTCTTTGCACCAATTCTCATTGGACCTGCAGGTTAGTTATAGTTTAGCTATTTTAAAGATCTTGTGACAATGTCGATGTATTCAAATTAGCACAGTATTTTTTTTAAATGCAGTGTCACATTAACTGTTATAGTTTAATAAATATTTGTTCTCATTCTTTATGCTGAAACTGATGATGTAATGTTTGCAGCTTCAGGAAACCAATCACCTGGTCCTATTCAATCAGCAGCAAGTAGTATAGTCTCTGGAATTGCTACATCATTGGTGCTGAACTCTGCTGCCAGCTCTCCAGCAACGTCTCCAACCATTTCATCACAACAAGTAGCTGGAGGTGGTCAGATTGGTTTCTCTTCACCATCCCCATGCCCACCCCCTGTAACCACTACCTCAGTTACAGCCATGCCTCCTCCACCTGCCCCACTTCCTAATCCACGTCCACCTCCCCCTCTACCTCCTCGCCGCCCAAGAGAATCATCACTTGGGGATGGCAATCCTCTGCAGCAGGTAACCATAATGTATTTTGATGGGTTTTTTTTTCTGATGGAGAAAGCAGTATATTAAAATTGTGTATCATGTACAACTTTTTAAAAGTAATCAGCCAGTCTTCATACTTATTGTGAAGTTTTGGTCACTGAAAGTCACCCAGTACAATTTAAAAAATGATATCTGTAGTTTTATGAAATAAAAATGAGAAGTTACATGAAGGTAACTGTCTTCTGGGTTGTTGTGTCATACAGTCTGGTATTAGTCATTAGGGTGATGGTGGCAGCAAGTATCTCTGAAAAACTGTAAACTTATACCATACTACACAGTAGAAAACCCAGAAGGCAGCCATCCTCATACTTGCCACCATAAGAACCTGAAATAACACAAGTTACTTGCTTTCTGAGCTGTAATTGTTAACAGTAGTTGCAGTTTTGTCTTACAATAACTACTAACATTCTTTACAGGTTCGCCAAGCTCCTGATGCACCCATGCTTCCCCCAAGAGACCTGTCTCCTCCACCCCTTCCACCTCGACGTGATGTGGGAGGATTCTCCATTGTATCAGGAACAATGCCTCGTATTCTGCCTTCACAGTCACGTGATCTCAGTGCTACCTTAAACAACTCTTCAGTATCTCCTCTGCTAAGGCGGAACTCAGCATTGGACATGCATCTCATTTCATCTCAGTCATTGGTACCTTGTTGTTGTGCTAGTGGAAACACGTGCACAACCGCACCAATCCCTACAAGAAGACACATGTCTGTAAATGGGCCTATTTTTACAACTTCAACTACCTGCTTTCCCCATTCTTCAGGTAAGATAGTATGTAAGAACAGCTGTTGAATAAGTGATCTCAGATGCACTTCAGATGTCAGTCTATCTTCTGCAGTATGTTAATTAAGAAGGTGATTGTGAATTATAAAATCATGCATACAAAACTCTTTACACATTAATGTGTAAACAGTTTTGTTTGTATGCATGATCTTATATATCAATACACTGCACTGTATGCAAGGTTTTAAGATGATTGTAAATTGTTGTTTACTGTAACAATGCAGAAGACAGTTATGAATCCTAAAATGTTGACCAAAAGGATGCAGTGGTATGAACATACATGTGGACAGCAGTAGGATTCCTTTTAGTGCATAAAAATATCAGCTAAATTAAACGTTAAATTTTTAACTTGTTTTTCTTATTTCTTAGCAAAAGATTGGCTTATGACATCATGTTTATGTGTGTCCCCCACAATAACTTTCAACCAGTTGACAGATTTTCAAATGCTGGGATAGTACCTTACATTAGGCCATGACCATTTCCTTCCACATCCTTTCCAATTCACTATCATCCTCTCATTCAACACTGTATAGTCTGAGCTACTGAAAAAGTGTCATTAAATAAACCACAAACAAACTTATGTCAAACTCGATGTTGAATATTGTGCTTACTACGTGCCACCACACCTCTGTGTGCGCGCGCTTATTATTATTATTGTTGTTGTTGTTGTTGTTGTTGCTGCTGCTGCTGCTGTTGTTGCCATCAGTAATATCAACATAATGGTCATGTGAACTTCCAAGGCAGGAGCAACACTAACTTTGCTTAATGTGTGGTCCTAAAATATTGTCTAGTACTAGATCTGCAAGAAACATGCAGCTTTTTCAAGATACTCTTTTGTAGAATGTATATGCACAAATCTCTATTTAGCTTTCTGTTTGCTGGTAATATACGAGTTAATGAACCATTGGAGTGATGTAAAATTTTGTATGTGAATAGATCACAAAATTACCTATACATATAGTGTTTAACATTTTCATATGTTAACAATTACAAACATGGTGGCTGCACAAAAAGTTTTATAATTGACAAAACTTGGTGTAATGGGAGTTTGTGCTGGTGGAAATTGTGCTAAAATAGATTGTTAATTTATAGTTTCTGCTATACTTATTATAGAGATTGAAGCTTTTAAAGGAAAATAACATCCTAAGTTTTACCTTTTAACTTCTCATTCTTAATTTGTGTGATGTAATTTGTTTTCAGTGTCATGTGGTGGGCACAAGACTGGCGTTTGTTTTCATCAAGATGCATTCTTTGTGGATAATCACAGCAACACAACACCCAAACTTCCACCAAAACCATTCATCAGCAGTAAACCATTGCCACCCCCTGCAACTGCTCATTCGCATGCCCCTCCACCTCCAGCGGTGTTCCAATTCAACGGCAGTCAGAGCTAGTGAAACCATAATTTCCTTTTGCATCGTTACTCCCTCTCCTACCAACTCTCATGTAACTGTGGCTGTTACATTAGGTAATCACTGTTCCTAAAACCCCATGCTATAGCACAGAATCCATATTGATATGTTCCTGCCTTCATTCAGCTAAAACCTAATGGAAAACTTATACCATATCATTTTGACCAGGCTGTATTACCTGGTATAGTTTTATCCTTTGCCGTGCTATTTAAATTCACTCTTTCCTGATGTTATCTTACTAGTTAATTTAACTCTTTAAAGCTGAAGTTTGTCTAAATAATATTTAAGAATTCAGTCCATACCACGAAGGAAAACAACACTTCATCATTATAAATGTCAAGTGGCTAATGGCATTTGAGGAAATTATTGCTGCTGTCACTAAGCAGCATACAAAATCCGTAAATACATAATTCAGAGTCAATGATTATTAAAGCAGGTGGTACAGATAGTTCTCATTGGGCTTTAAAGGTTTAAGTGCCCTTTATGTACTAAATTAAGTACAGAAGGAGACTTCAACAACTTTTAATTTTACTGTGGCTTAATGCATTAAGTATGATAAAGGGTTAAGATTTGGGACATTTCTTACCCTGTTCAGTTATTTTCAGAGCACTATGAGAAGTTTAATTATTAAGTGTTGCAATTTTGAAATGAATTATTGCAGAAACAGAACTGCAGTTTTTTATCAAAACAGATACCAGTTGCAGTAAACTTCCAGTATTTGTATATCTAAGTGTTCTATCTTGGATTAAGGTTCACTCAATCTATTGATCAAGAAAGCTGCTGTCCAAAAAGTGTGAATGCGAGGGAAGTAGTGAGGTGGTGCACCATCTATTGGAACACTTCCAGCACATACATGGTGCAGAGCAGTGTTCTCCATTGAAGATAGTTTTTGTTGTAGGCTCTTTAAAAAAAGAAAGGATTAATTGAACATGGCGTGATTTACCCAGGATCATTGTGTGGTCCACTTGGATTAAAATAAATTGTAATCATGCTTATGTACAGTATCTTCATTATATTTTCTTTCTTTCACACACACACACACCAGTTGTGTCTGTTGTTAGTTCAATTTATTTTTGGCGTGTTTAATAACTTTGTCAGAAGCTCTGACTATATAGAGGTGAATGATACGATGATCACTGAGTTATGAATTGGAAAGTATATGGAAGGAAGCAGTCATGGTGTACTTTAATCTACTACCCAAGATTTGAACCCAGGATGTTCAAATACAAAGCAGGAGGGCTAACCACTCAGCTCTGACATTTGGTTCCACACATGTGAAGCATTGCAAATTCTATCAAGGAATGTCTTGTTCTTTTCAAAGTAAGAAACCATTTGTAAGGCAAACAGTCTTATTGATTCTTGATTTGTTTACATTATCTTACAGACCAACTAACACTTGTAAGCATGCAATTTTGGTCTTATGTACAGGAGAACATCCTGTGCAGTTGAGAATACAGTAGGCCTAATTCTGAACCTGTAAGAGCTATAAAATGTTTTACTTACATATTCCATTGTGTCCTGGCACACTGTCCCGTGTGGAGACTCACGTTATTACAAGCTGTGTCCTGTCTTTTTCAGGCAGTTGTCACATATCTCATAATAAGTCTGTAAATTGATGCTGTTTGGTTAAAACTAGCTCAGCCAGGAGGCCCAACAGAGTAGGTGTTTGTAAGATTTGAGGTTTTCACAGCGCTGTGTAGTCTGGTCGATGTTAACCAATGTTTCAGAGGTCATACTGCCTCTGTCATCAGGGCAATGAATATGCCAATAGGGTGGGTGGGCCAGTATGACCTCTGAAACGTTGGTTAACATCGACCAGACTACACAGCGCAACAACTCAGAAGACAAATCTTCAGAGTAGGTGTTTACCTTCCCACTGGTCACCTAAAGACAGAAGTAGAATGAACTTCTGAAATGTTGTGGTTAAAAAAGTTGGATGAAATCCAGCACACATTGAGGTGGTCTAGTTTCTTCATGTTTTGGTTTTCTCAGTACAGCACTGAATCTTTGTAGAAATGTACAGTTACCTCTTGAGTTGTGTGTTCCATTTTTGATTCTTTTCCAAGTGCATATGGCTGCAATTTATGATCCTTCAAATCAGTCCATCCCATATATGAGTAACACTCATTTATACCACTTACATCTTTAGTTTCCTCACTTGGAAATCGTAATCATTGTATCACTGAAATATGGTTGTGAATATATACTGGCTTTTTTTCCTCCTCTCCCATCCATTTCATCACTTTTTGAATATAAATAACAACTTGTTTTACCGTCTTTCAGCTTTGCCCCTCCTACAAGTTTAGGCACATTTTCCTGCAGTTACAGTACCATTTTTCTTTCAAAGAGTATAGAGATCTGGCTAGTTGTAGAATTGTATTTCCAAAATTTGTGTCCATGTCCAAATAGTGATTCCAAACATTTTACAACTCCCATACTTGTGTTTAGACTTTTAGCTAGGATAACACTGATAATTGTTAGATCTGTTGTATTTCCACTGCATACTGCAAATTTCCTTAGGCATTCTGTATGCAAACCATAAAGTTTAGAGGATTTTATAATGAACTTAGCAACCTTTAAAGGCATATAGAATCTCAGTCTCCTTAACATAATTTTGGATTTATCTAGAGATATGTTTTTCTTCAGTCTATAGGGTCCAAAATTTAGCTTGTATGCCTTTAATGCTGTTGAGACAGACTTGGTGGAACCATTGTTTTGAGGAAATTAGGACTGTAAGAATCATCAAGTTTTTCCATTGTCGTTCACTCTCTGTTCTCCCAATCTTTTTTGTTGCTTCACCCACTATTTCTTCTGTGATTTCCTTATTTTCTGAGTTGTTCACGTAAGGATCACTGTAATAACAAGCAGAAACATCTACCTCACTCTGACAATTTCATAATGTTTCATGATAGTTCTAAAACTTTCAGTGTTTTACCTGTTTCTTGGCCTCACAATGTACAGGTGCATTGTATCGAATTCTACTACGCAGTTGTAAAATATACTGCACCATACAACTCTTGTGTATGCATACAAGAGAACAAACTTGATCAGAGGGAATCGCTGTGTTTCAAGATATACTGTGAAAGCTAGTGTGATCTTTTTTATTGTTATTATGGGATGAGATTGTATCTCTGTTTTTCTGTGGCTGTTAATCCCAGATGGTACACGAGTGAATATGGAGCAATGGTGAAATATTGACGGGAAAAGCAAAAACTCGAGAAAATGTGTCACAGTGCCAGTTTGTGTACCACAAATCCCACATGGACTGCCCTAGGAGTAAACCCAGACCTCTGTGGCTGGAAGCTGGCAACTAATTGCCTGTGCTATGGCATGGCATAGTTTGGTTTTTACTCTGAAATGGCAAAACATTGAGTTTTTGTATATTGCTGCAGTTGTCAAATGCATTGTTTTTCTCAAATATTTCCTGGATGGATGAGTTAATAATTGATTACCCTAGATACAGATGTCTTAACTCTGCTAGAAATTGTAATGGTGTGAATTTTAAGCCCCCTATCTCTTTCCTAGCATAAACTAGAATACAAAATAAGATGGTGTTTGATAATAGAACAACATATGAAAGAAAATTAAATATGTAACACCCATTCCGCATTTATTTTCTAAGTATGACATAAAAATATGCCAGGATAGCTGTTCCACCAGTGTATAGTTTACCAGCAAATGATCACTAAGTCAGTTCATTTCCACATTATAATTCAAATAATTTTTGTTCTTGTTTGTTTGATTTTATGAGTATTTTAATTTATTATTGCCTTATTGTTGGTTAATTGTTGTGGGACTATGAAATATAATGATTTTTTTAATGTTTCCTCACATCTGTCAATTAAGATACATAGCTGCCTTAATATTTAAATATCAGTACAGGACATTGGATACTCTTTTTAGTATTTAGTTCTTAGAAGGAAATAGAAAGGTATAGTGTTCAAATCCATGTCTACTGTTCTGGTAAATTTTTGAGCCTTTATTTTCAAAGTGTGTTAATTGCTCACATAATTTGAATTATTTTAATCATGTTTTTTTTCCGCTGAGTGTTGTATACTAATATATGTTGAGTTCATATGAGGCATTTAAAAGATAAGGTTATCATTACAAAGAAAAACAAAATCTGTGAAATAATGAACTCCATACAGATGGGTCCTTCAGAATCTGACAATCACTCAGCTAGTCAAAATCTCCACAAATCTAAGGCCTTGTGCAGTATTTCATAACATGCTGTTTGTTATGGTTGATGTTGTAGGAGTTGTTAACAACCCCCAAAATGGAGAACCACCCCTTGCCATCGATCCACAACTGCTTTTTCAGTATACTCTCAGGTACCCTCCATGTCTGGTTGCCTTTTCCTCCATCTGCAACCTGACAGTTTGGCATTATGTGGTGACAAAGAACCCACTTAACCAGTTGTAAATTAAATGAATGTTTGAATATACACATTTCATGTTGTTAGATGAAAGTTCTTTTAAATGTGCCAAAGGACATTTATTTTGGAATGCATTCATGGATTGTCTCAAATAGATCCATATAAATGCTTACAAGTACATCCACAGATTCCTGGCTCAAGGAGTTAATAATCATCAATAAATAATCCATATTTCTTGGCTTTTTGTTGCTTAAACTTTTTCATAAGGCATTCCCCATTGTGAATAATTAGCTTAAGTTACAACATTCTTTGGGTTTTGTGCTTGAACATATCCATACCCAAAAGAAAATAATAATAATCTGTGGTGTAACAGCCATCTGAGAGCCAAAGCCGACTAGTTGGCTGCTGGCCCCACGTTCACATACCTAAGCAGAGGTGAACGATCATCCAACCAGATAAAGGGTGATGTGTGGTCAGCACGACGAACCCCCAGCCATTGCTAGTTTTCATGACCAGATTACACTACCCATTGTAACTCCCCCAATTCCTCATGATGCTGGGGTGGCACCGGTCCCATACACAGGTCGAAAATCTCGTGAGAAATTTCTTTCCCCGAAACTCAAACCAGCGCGCATTCCGTATCATCGGTCCAAAGCATGATGCCTCAGACTGCGCGGCTCCGGCGCGGGACAAAGAAAATAATTGCATGAACATTATTCTGTTTTTGTTACATAAATATATATTTTTTAGTTAATGTGCCAAGGTGAATAATTTGTTTAAACGTCATCTTGGTTTTGTTGCATGAACATTATTGTGAGCTATGCCCAAAAGCAGCAAATAATTGTGCAAAATCTATTGTATATACAATCTGTTAAGGAATTCCTCTGCCTCCCACTCCTGCTCCATAAAGATATATTATGTATGTACATAGAAAAGGTAATTTGAACCATTGTCTGTTTTTCTATATGAATTTTTCTTTAGTAAAGATATCCACAAGAAGAATTGGCACATTTAATATGTAGTTTCAGGTGTCATTTTGAACAGTATAGCCACCATATATTAATTAATTAACATTACATATGTTTTAAAATTACAGGTATAGTTTGCAACACTCAAAATGATATGGTATCTGTTGACAATGGGTAACAGCTTGAAATACAAGTGACTGTAACATACGTTAAGTATTGTAACTAGGTTTTGTACCTGTACTAGTCAACCCAACTTCCTCCAGGCTCCTTGTTTCATCCTTTCTCACAATGACATCCTAGTGTCATCATCCAGACAAAATTATTGCTATTTGTTAGCCATCCAGGCAGCAACATTAACCAGGTCTTCTGTGTAGAATTCTGAATTTACAGCAGAACAGAAGGTTGGCAGTCCAAAGACAGTTTGAGTGACAGCTGTTGTGGATTGTAGATAATGAATGTAAATATTGTAATTCTAGTGAGGAAACTGATGACAGAATGTAGATACTAGCCTTTGTAAATAATGAAAACCAGGTCATGAGTGCAGGGAGTTGAAGGTACTACAATGAAATGTAATGCTGTGTTGAGTGATTCAAGTCATGCCTATCCCCTACACAGTGTTAAAGTGTAAATACTGATTATATTATGCCATCCCTGCCCCTGTGGTCTGGAACAATATATGTTTATGGGATAGAAGTGGAAACTTTTAAGAAAATATTCCGTTTCTCACAAAAAAAGGAACCAGACTTAGTGTTGTGTATTTGTATAGGTGATTTCTGGTATGTTTGTATGTATGTGTGAGAAGAGAGAACTTTTGATGCTGATTAAGAGTGATAATTGTTCAATTTTTTTTGGTATCTCCTACTGATAAAAGATGTCATCCAATGGAGTGCTATAAACAGTGAAAGTTAAAGGCCTGTAATATAATGTAGTCTCTGATTTTTGAAGCATAATTATTGAAAGTGAAGTCTATGAATTTTTTTATAAAAATCTTTATGTGTCAATAATGAATTATATTGTGTATATCAAATCAGTTATGTAAAAAAAAGATATATATTGAACAGAGAGGGAACAAAATGTGGCTAATCTGTTGTATGTTTCAGTAACTTCACACCAGTACCTATCTTAAATCCAGTCCAGGTTTCCTTACACATTTCACAATAATGCTTTCATGTAGCTGTTGAGCAGAGTACATAATGGAATGATCATGTTAGTTTGTTCACACATCTTCAGTATATTTTGAAATTTTGTATTGAGGGCCTGCCCTTAAATTTGCTTTGTAAATATTTTGATTTATGTTGGTCTAATATAGTCTTTGTTTTAAATGATGCTAAAATTGAACATGGAATTTCTAAAGATTGGCTACCATACAAAATTCTACAAAGCCCATTTAATTTTAAATCTTTGAATTAAGTTTATATGTAATGTAATCTGCATACATAAAAATCAAGTATGCCAAGGAGTTCATGTAGTACAGACACATGAAATGTGTACAGAATTTATAGGGGGAAATGTCTGGGGAAAGATGATGGAGGATATATTGAGATGGATCTTATGGAAATGGGTTATGATAATTGAAGGTATATGCTACTGGCTGGTGGATTTAGTATTGACACTGCTGATCCTTTGGCATAGTTCACTTGTAGGGATAGAACTGGCATTAATAATTCAGATGTACAGTGGTGTTCTTACTTGAAACTCCATTGGAGGAACTAGGAAAACCAGTTAAGTAAGACTGAACAGTTTGATTTTATTGTTAATTAATGCACAAGGATTTTATATACAGCAAGAGTATTATGAAAATGCTATGAACAGAAGTTTGTAGTCACTATGAGTGAATTATTTGGCACAATAATGGTACCATAATAACCATCTTATGAAAAATATATGTGTGAATCCATACTTATTGACTGAAGTACCAAGACAAAAGAGTGGGTGTTTTATAATTAAATAGATTTACTGTTGTCAGTATAGAGTAACTGGACATAATAGCTATGTAACTTTTAGTTACAGAACTTAAAGATACACCACAGTCATGTAGATTTTTAATGGCTGCAGAGAGAGAACATTTTTTTTTATTTTCCCGTATCTTTTGACTTGTAGCATTGGTTAAACAGCAGAAAGAGAATATCCAGAAATATAAATTAATGTGAAGAACTGGGAAGAAATGCATGTAATTCCCATAGGCTACTACATAATTTTAAGGCTTCAATTTTCACTTTTTCTGCATTTATTGCATTAACATATTTAAATTCACAATTAAATACTCCTTTAAATATGTGAATTTTTAATGGGATACATATAAGTTGCCAGACTTTATGATATATTGCTTGGTAATTATTTTGTTTGAGGAATTTCATACTCACCAACGTGAGAACCTCTAATCATATTTATTTTGATTGATTTTGACCGGAAGGATGGTGGTAAACATTGGATAGTGGAAAGATCCTGATTGATTTATGCAGATGGGCAAATTGTTGGTAAAGGAAATATGAAACACCTGTTAGCTATACAGTGTCTTGTAGTGTGGTTTATATTTTTAATATTAAAAATCGTCATTGCAAAACTACAAACAAATATGATCTTAAGTTGTGTAATATGAGGAGCAGATTGCTTAAATTCAACTTTGTGTTTAAATTGTTAATATTCAGCGCTCATAATTAGGCAATGATGTGTGTAAGCCATCATACCATAAGTAATCAAACATGAGGTTTTTTTAACAATTCTCTTTGAACAAAGCAGTGCTACAATGTGCTTCTTCTTTTGCTGATATCAATTTCTTATTACAACACAAAGGGAAGAGGTAGACTGTAGTTTTGGTTATTCAGAGAATTCTTGTTAATATTCTGTTCCAGAAATTAGGTATTCGATAATCTTCTTCCCACTATAAAAAGTCTGAATCACAATAATATGAAGAGGTTTAAGCCAGCACTAAGAGTAGCTCACGTCTCATTCCTACTCCAAACAAGAATTATCTCAACCAGAAATTCTCATCCATTATAAATACGTGTAAGCAATAGTAGGTATGCTTTCTTGTGTAATTGTTTTTGCAGTAATACTGTAGTTGGTTGCCCTTGGTGTACTAGTGGTTAGTGTGCTCGCCACTGGACCAAACGTTTGCGGGTTCGAATATGATGAGAATAATGAGAATTGGACCGAATATTAGAGCTGTACTTATCCTCTGCAGTATCTGGAGAGTGGCTGGACTGATCCGTATTAGTGATGCAACTAATCTCATCATAAATTTCCTTGGTGAGAGAAAATGGTCATCTGCGATGCTGTTCACTTGTTTGAGAGTTGCAGGTAAGAAATGTAATTCCAGACTTTAGGAATGGTACTTTCATAATTGAATACAATTTGTATGTCCACTGATTAATAATATTGTTTACTACTCAATGGATAGGGAATTCTGGAGCAATTAAGGCTGTAGACATTATGCAACACATAATTAATACATTGCATAACTTTTAATGCCCATCATTTGCATTCTTCTCATGGAAAAACTTATTTGGCTGTCATAAGGATATGTAATTATGAATCCATACTTTAATTTCTACAATGTTTAGCTTTGTTCTTTTTAAATACAGGTAGTTCTCAATTTGCGCCGATTCCGAATAACGCCGATTTTGAAACCAGCAAGTCAAAAAGTGAAAGAAAAAAAATTACTATTATTTATAACACAATAATTTATTTACCGTCTTTACACAAACTTAAAATGTTGTTAAAATTACTTAAAATTATAACATTTTTTCATTAGATACAGATCTTGTTACATTTTACGTTGACGACATGTTTCGATGTTATCTCATCATCATCAGGTCTATCAATTAAAATCTGTTGCACTTCTTGCTCTGCGTATATTGATTTGTTTTATTTGTTTGATTTTTTTAAGTTCCTTCCATTAAATTTGAAGGCTGTGCCCGGATGCTTTAAATCTGTAAAATTAATTTTAATTTTCAAATCGTGATTTTGGATAATGACATAGGAAATAGAATAATTTACTAATTTAAAGAGTTATTACGTAATATATCGTAATACAAGTAAAAGAAGTAAAAGAATCACAAAATAGTATTAAAAGTAGTAAAACATACCGGGTTGTATGTGATGTGTTGTGTCCGATATTACGGGCCAGTAGATTGCAACTGAGCTGTGTGTATCGTGTGTGGCTATATATATTGAGTGAAAGTTGTTTAGGGGGTTGGGTCGATGGACTGTAGAACATTAAATATTGGGTTGTGGTTGTATGTGATGTGTTGTGTCCGATATTACGGGCCAGTAGATTGCAACTGAGCTGTGTGTATCGTGTGTGGCTATATATATTGAGTGAAAGTTGTTTAGGGGGTTGGGTCGATGGACTGTAGAACCCAATATTTAATGTTCTACAGTCCATCGACCCAACCCCCTAAACAACTTTCACTCAATATATATAGCCACACACGATACACACAGCTCAGTTGCAATCTACTGGCCCGTAATATCGGACACAACACATCACATACAACCCGGTATGTTTTACTACTTTTAATACTATTTTGTGATTCTTTTACTTCTTTTACTTGTATTACGATATATTACGTAATAACTCTTTAAATTAGTAAATTATTCTATTTCCTATGTCATTATCCAAAATCACGATTTGAAAATTAAAATTAATTTTACAGATTTAAAGCATCCGGGCACAGCCTTCAAATTTAATGGAAGGAACTTAAAAAAATCAAACAAATAAAACAAATCAATATACGCAGAGCAAGAAGTGCAACAGATTTTAATTGATAGACCTGATGATGATGAGATAACATCGAAACATGTCGTCAACGTAAAATGTAACAAGATCTGTATCTAATGAAAAAATGTTATAATTTTAAGTAATTTTAACAACATTTTAAGTTTGTGTAAAGACGGTAAATAAATTATTGTATTAATAAACACAAACATGACGCAATTAAGATATAAATTATTTATAACGTTTTACAATGTATCTCGTACTGCTTCTTATACTAAATCGTAATTCTTACATCGCTGATTTTGAATGAAAAATCTCTGCAATTACGTATGTTTCATTAACGTGAATTTGCTTCAATGAGATCGAAGAATCGGTAAAACCTGTTTGTGAAATGCAAACTTTTGCATATGCGAGTTTGCTCTTATGCAATTTCATTCCTGGCGCTTTAAACTTTCAAAGGACTAATTTAATCTCTGCGGAGGTACCGGGGTTATTTTTACTGCACGATTTTCTACAGGTCGGCGTCTTACATGACTGCAACTATCGCATAACAGCAGAGATGACTGTACACATCAATCACATGAAAGAATCGCAGTCAATCGCGGGGACCAACGAATTGCCGATTGTAAGTGTATAAAATATATTTTTTAAATTCCCTTTATTTTATTTACGTTATTTCAGAGCTTTAAATGTAATGCCACTATATTACTCGTCAATGTTTGGGTGCTGGGAACGCATGTCATTGACTTCCCATTGATTTACATTATTAAAGATTTTCAATTTACGCCAGTTCGTCCAGGAACACATCCCGGCGTAAATCGAGGGCTACCTGTATTCCTTTAAATCTGCATACCTAGGATAGACTGAGAAAACAAGTTGTTTGTTACATGCATCACAAAACATTATAACCAAAAAATTAAAAACAAGTTAAATATGATAAAAGTATTCTCAAATATCACTGAGTTCCATTTTAATGTTATCCTCCCAAGATACATGTAAAATTTCTCCTGGGCCAAAGTATTATTGCCAATGACCTGTGAATAATTATCTTCATCGTGTCAAAGATGAAGGAGAGATAGAATAATTTTGTCAGGGATGAAATGAAAATGACATTTTGAATTCTATAACCCCTTTTAAAGCAATTCTGTGGAGCCTGATCTGTAAGAGTAAGAATTTTTTCTATATTCTTCATCTCAAATTCCTGAGACTCAGATATATTTTTAAATGTTTTATGTTCTAATATTGTGTTCAATTCATACTCACCAGACAATGTAAACCAGACCAAACTATGGTCCTCCAATGGAATTCATCTGACAGTATATTCGCTAGACCAGGATGTAGATCCAAAAATGCTGATGACTCAGTATCACCATTTGGCAGTTATTCTGGACCTTAGTTGTAGTGGCAGTGGTTATCTACTTGCTCAGGTAGGGATGAAAGTATACTGAATGACACCAAAAAGGTGTCAGTTTTCTTTTGGATTTAATTTCACTCACACAGTATGAAGCATTGGGTGAACTCTTAAAATTATATAAAAGTGTGTAAAGCAGGAGGAAATGGTCATACTTTAAGGTACAAAGTAATCATTTGCTGTAGGGTCTAAGGAAAATTATGATAAACCTCAGTCAGCAAAGGCAATTATTCAGTTATTGTTGGTCAGGATTTAAAGCAGGTACTCCCCAAAAATGAGATAGTTCAAATATTGCTAAGCTATCCTGCTTGGTGTTTAGGTGTTGCCAGCAGACAGATGATAAACTGATAATAAAATAGAGTATATTGTTTTTTTAATGTGAACACTTAAATTAACGTAACCTAATCTATCCAAACTTTCAAAACCAAACCAAGCCAGGAAGGTTCACAGAAATGAGTAACTACCTTTTGTGATCCAAATTGTATTTTACATTTTAACTGTTTCTATGGACTTTATGTACAAAGTTTATAAATAAGTGCTTAATGGAGAGGCAATACCTGTCTGTACATCTGCCCATTTCATCTCTTAAACTACTGTTGGATTTCATTTACTACTGTAATAATAACCCCTAATTTACATGAACCTTAAATCACTCTGCACTGACTTTTCCCACAACAGCTTAATAAACAAAGATTGTTAAATTGTATATTACAGATCTCATTAAGATCTAAAATTTTTGCTTGAAACATGTTTAGATTGGATGAATATTAGGAAAATACTAGACAAATATTTTCAGACCGTAACTGCATAATATCAGTAGCGTACAACTGTAGGTTTGTATGTGCAGTAAATGAACATAAAGAATGATGTAAAATGGTAAAGAACACATTTGGAGGATATGTATATTTCTCAATTGAATATACCCATCCATTCTTTTGTACTGTGAATTGGTAGGAGTGTTCATTACAAAATTAGTAAATATTCAGTAAGCTTCTGTTATATGCAACAGTGTTTCTTAACTGAAGGGCTGTGTTTATTGTGTCTCCATTTCCTCTACCAACCTGAATCTCATTTTCATCAAATTCTAAAAGAAGGCCATGCCATTGGTAATCATCTAAGAGCCATTTCTAAAATAAAAAAAATACCAATTTAATGGCTGTGACAGTTTTTTAGTGGTATGTTAAAATTCTATATAATGACTATTTTAATTTCTTTGCTTTAAAACTGTTGCAGTCAAAGTAAATGAAATGCGTAATTCATTGCTCAGCCATACATGTTTGTTGTTCTTGTGTGAATATCAGTTTTCTTATTTTTTTAAAAATTGTCACTCTGTGCTACAGAGTAACCCAAATTATGTTAACAGGCATCTAAAGAGAAGCATTTCAGCAGTCTGCACCATTGGTTGCTGTTGTCTGAAAAGACTCTGTCACTGAGTGTGGACCCACTAATCACTACTCTGGAACCATTTGACCTGCAGTTAGACAGTCATGTGACTATAGCACATATTGGATCCAGTTTGAAACAAGTTCTACTTCAAGATGTGTACAGGATTGGACGCCAAGATCCTTTAATAATCACACCACCTCGTGATTGGACTTCAGGACAACTCATTTCTCCTGGATCTCAGATAGACAATTATAATGGGATTCATTTAAGGACTTCTGTTTTAGTAAGTATCATTTAACTGCCATCCATTGACATTTGTACCAGCATTGGCAACCTTAATAGAATGCCTCTTAATTTTTTTTCTGTGTTCCTACGAGCATTCCCCTTTCATCTTTATTCACTCTTTCTATACTTTCTTTTGTTTATTCTCCCTCAGTTAGGTCTCTCCACCTGTCATTGGTCTTCTTAATGATCCCACTACAGGTTTTCTCTGCAATTTCCTTTTGGGATCACAGTACATAATTGAAATATACCCATAGCTCTAATCAATTTTAGCATTACAGTTAAAATTGGTAACATTGTTCATTAACATATATCATATGGTAATAGAGGATTTAAACATTGGGGCTTCAAGCTGGACTTCAACATTTGGATTAACCGTTCAGTAGTATGCTAGTACAATGGAGCTGGACTGACTATAAGATGCGACATATAATCGATAAAGGTTAATTTGGGAACCTGATGATATTGAAATTGTTTTAGTGTAAATATTTTTCTCTGGTCTGTACCATTTGTTCCAGAATTAGTTCATTTTTTTCTTCTCAGTAAATCATCTCAATACATGGGAGTTTGTATTTTGTTTTAAACCCTTTAAACTCATTACGTGGAACTTAGCATAATTGGGGCAGCCGCTTAATTGGGCCAAAATGTTCTAGTCCCAATGTGTCCAAATTAACCAGAATCCCCTGTATACATAAGACTTACACTAACATAAATGTACTGTTTACTTCATTCTTTAGGTGGTGGATGGTACATGGGATACACACACAGACCTTAACTACAGACATCTCAACACAGAATCCAAAATTAATTATGTCTTAATGACCTATGTATCTGAAATGCTAAACTTCAGGTAAGTTTTGAATCGTGTTCTTTTCTATTATAAAACAGTTGATGCTTTCAGTATAATAAAATAAAAAGCTATAATCTTAACATGAAAACTGTGTGCTACTAGTTCCATAGAGCAGGGTTTTCTTTGAAAATCTGATAGTTTTCCAGCTGGTTCAGTAGTTTCTTTTTTACCATGTTCACAAGAAGCTGCCATTGGACTTGTCCTAAGGAGTTTAATTTAGTTTATCTCTTAACACACTATTTCTAAAAGATCCATTTCAGTTTTATCTGCACATTTATGTCAATGTCTCCCAAGTGGTTCCTTCCCTTGAGGCTTTTCAACTGCAACTTTACATTATTTGTTTTCCCCGTATGTACTACATGCCCTGCCCATCACATTTCTTTTATTTAATTATACTAACAATATTAGTTGAAGGAAAACAATTATGAAGTTCCTCATTATGTGATTTTCTCACTCTCTTGTAATAGTTAGTTTTTATCCTTTTGACCTATCCTTTTCCCCAGGATTTATGCATCAGGATATCCAGAGCTGTAGTCAAGCTAGGGAAATCAGAGAGATAATGAAACTGTTTGTTCAAGTATTAAATTTTTTTAATAACCTGCATTTTTTTGTATGTATGTATACATGTAAAATAATTTCTTTCAAATATATTGGCAGGATGAATATAACCTTAACAGACACATGGGGGTATCCAGAAGAAGGACCTGACTGCTTCAGTGGTATAGTTGGGACACTGCAGTGTGGTGAATGTGAGATCTCTGCCACTGGAGTCATGTGGAAGATGGAGCGTATGGATGTTATTGATTATGTTACGGAGATTACAAAATTCAGGCAAGAAGTTTGATTGGTCATGCACGCTACACACTGTACAGACATATGCAGACAGAAAGGAACAAATATATTAGGAAAAATCAAGTGTACATTTGAAAATATACATGCCTGACCAACTGTCATTTCCTCTTCCCCAGGGGTGCATTTATGTTTCTGAAGCCATCATTATCTGAGGTATCGATAATTTATGAATTACCATTCAGTACATCAGTATGGGCAACTTATATATTAACTGTGGCCTTCTTGACTATTGTATTGGTCTTTGTCCAACATGTTGAGAGACATGTCAGGCCATTATCATCACCTGATCATCCAGTTTCATGGAGTGATGCTGTGTTGGACACAGTTGGAATTGTGTGTCAACAAGGTGAGAAGTGTAATAATTTATACCACTCAGTAGAAGTAAGTAAAGCTGTCCCACTATACGTTATGTAGGCAGCAATAGCCAGGAACAGATGAATCTGGCAGAATCTTCTAAGGAAGGCTATGGCTCTAAAAGGGCTCATTTGCCAATTATTATGATGATGATGAATGACAGCAAGCAAGCAAGCAGTTCCCAAATTTTAATTTCATTATGAATATCATTTTGATATCTTAGTGTCATTCCAAAATACCAGTACTTTGCCACCTTTTCGTATGATTTATTAGGTGTGTGTGTATATATAACAATTTTTCTGCATTTATTTCCAAACGAACTTTCTATTAGATTGTCTGTCTTTTGTTTTATATTATATAACACTATTATTTATAAGCTCAGTTGTGTTTCAAATTTTTTAAAGGGCCCAGTGGTCACTGTGCCGTGAACAGACATATAAGTGATAAACCAAGGGGTGTTTCTCATAACATTAATGTTACAATATTTTCTCTTTAGGCACAGAAAACATCCCCAAGAACCTTGCTTCCAGGATGGTATTCATCTTTATGATGTTACTTTCTCTGTTCCTGCTTACATCCTACTCAGCAATAATTGTTTCGCTGATTCAAACAACTAGTTCATCGATTAGCACTCTGACAGACTTGATGCAGAGTGCAATGAAACTAAGCATGAATGACAAACTTGCTAATGTAAGTTAATTAGTTAGATTATCCAAAATGGAGGAATAACAATATGTAAGTAATTAAATAACTTTATTACTCTTACTCTCAGTCATGATAAGAGCAAGGTCAAAAGTGAAGCACCAGTGAGGAATGATGTTGACTTGTCAAACCCATGAAATACCTCTGGATTGATTGATGAGAATGTAGTGTCAATTACTTCTTTACTATAAGTGCTGTTGAGTGTCAGTACAAACAGTATTGTAACAACATAGACTTAAATTTTTTAACAATTTACTTGTAGCAACAATAATATGAAGTAGTCATTGTACTGGTGGAGGCTAACAAAATCACAGACAGTTTTAATTTATATTGCAAATATAAACAATATGAGCCTAAAGATGACCCCTTTTACAGGTGAAAACATGTTGCTCTCCATACAAATGTTGTTGTATAGGTTGATTAGAACACAATTCTTATTCTGTTTACTGCATGTAAGATCGTTTTCTTGCCAGTAGTGTGTATTAAGTTGCTGAATTCATAAAGACAAAAAGAAGAAGAGAAGAGACAAATGCTGGAATCCACATAAGAGGATAGTGAAATAGTATAATGTCTCCAGATTTTCTTTTCAGTGTGGTCCAGGCATTTCCTGTTTCTCTTTGCTCTGCAAGTTTATAATTTCGTGAAACCCCATGTCACCCTTAAGTTCCTCACATTTCTAAGTGTTTATTTTATCTATTCATTTGCCTGATGTTCTCATTCCTGCTTTTTATTTTGTTTCTGTCACCCTGTGCATTTCACTGCATTATTTTACTACTGTTTTAACAAGTATTCTGTATTATATCAATATGCACTCCTGGGCATTATTTAACACATGCATATTTTAATTACCTAATTATGTTAATAACATTTTTTGCATTTTTCTACATCTTGTGTCTCTAAAGGCCACTAGACTCTCAAGTTTCTGACTCTGTGACTTCCTTTAGGGTTAAAACATTTTTACTTTGATTGTATTGTGCACCTGTTTCCAGGAAATTACAGATCCTGCTGTAGAAAAAGTATTCAAGGAGAAGTTATATACACAACCTTTTCATGAAGCATTTATCACTGATGAAGTAGGAGTGGAAAGAATACGAAGAGGGTTGAATGCTTTTCATGGCATTAATGGTGCATATAAGATCATAAGTGACACATATGAAGAACATGAAAAGTGCAGATTTAAAGAGATAAAAATGTTTGAGGCTAATCATGTTGGTTTTCCAATAAGAAAAGGATCTCCTTACACAGAACATATCAGACAAAGGTAAAAACAATTTACAAGCTACTTTGTTTTACCCAGCTACTGAGCAGGCAGGTATAATTGTAATGCTTTTGCTCTGACTGGTATTTCGGATGTATCCAGCCCAAGTCTTGTCTGATTTACTTGCTATTGTGGCTGAAGGTTCTCATGTTATTCTTAGGTCTCTTTACATGAATGCCAGGATAGTATCTTGAAATAGGTCATGACTGTCTCCTTCTAAATCCTTACCTATTTATCATTCATGATTATCTTTCTGTCTAATTTATATATTACACCTTGTCTCTAAAACTCTTATGGCCTGAATGATGCACATATAAGCTATACACATCAACATAATGATGCCATAAAAACTGTGCCACTGAGTAACCTCAAAATATTAATTATTGACTTCAATAGCTGGTCTTTCTTCGGAAATTTACAATTATTATCCACTCAGGAAATTACCTGTGATTTTTTTATCATGACCTGCTATTGGTTCTGTGCAGTTTATATCTTCACAACCTCCGAAAGCCTCTTTAATATTGTCTTCCCATCTGTACCTAGGTCTCTCAAGTTGTACTTCCTTATGACACCCAACTCACCTTTCTGTGCATTTGATGTTTTTTAAATTGTGCTACTTATTCTACCAATCTTTATATACTTCTTTTTTTTAATTTTCTCTTGGGATAAGGTATTCTAATGTGCCTAAATGTCAGTCTCTGCTAGCACCAAAACAATTGAGTGGATTATGTTCATGTATGATATTTACTAATGTTTATATTCTGCAAAGATGCCCTACAAATATGAAACTTATGACTTAAAGTTATAAGCATTCTACATGAAAGCTAAAATACAAATCAATCATAGGTATAATTATGCTGATAACATTTTGCTCATTTTGTAGAGTTAAACCAAAGATAATATCTTACTTAAGTTGAAGACAAGTTTAGTATCAAAGATGAAGCTACAATTAAGCACTGAGAATTTGATAAAATGCACATCTCAGGGGCAGTCATAGATGAATATGAACTGTTTGTTGAATGCTGAAGTACTCAGAAAAAACCTGTCCCAGTCACCTTACCTGCCACACATAGCTTGTCCTGGAAATTAACCCAGCGTTCCTCCAAAAGGAGAAGCCAGAACAAACCACTTCAGCTTGGAAGATCCTTATAGAAAGTGCTGTACTAATGAGCCTTGTGTCCCAAACACTAGCTACTTAATTCTTTTGAAATGCTTCTTTCTCTTGACATGTATAATTATATGATATAGTTTCTGCAATGTATTTTTCACCATTTATTTAGGTATCTTAGACTCAGTATCACACTTTGTCACTCTTCTTTCTTAACCTTTATAATACTGGAACAGGTAACTGATTTATTAGGCTGCTGGACAGAATTCAACTCTGGGGTTACTGGTTTAACAGTATGCTACTGAAATGCACAGTCAGCTGGATCACACTTAAGCCAAAATGCACAAATGATAAAGGCTAACATACACACACAATGCATCTATCCAAACAATGATTATGTTCTAGGACACACTGGTTGAGAGAAGCTGGAATGGTGGGACGAGAAGAAACACGGTGGTACTATCCGAAGCCACGATGTGAAACCAGTGGTCAGAATTTTGTGAGTGTGGGAATCCAGGAATTCTATCCTACATTGGTGATTCTAACATATGGTATCTTCTTGTCCATTGTAATGTTGGTGGTAGAAGTAGTCTATAACAAGTATCAACATATTCTTCTTGTGACTTCTTTCAAATCATGTACCAGGAAGATAAGAAATTAAAGAAACTTGCAAAAACACCACATTTGAAGGAAGAAAGCTTTAATCGTATAAGATATCCATTATAATGTTCTACATACCCACCAAAGCTGAAAAAAAGTAAATAATTGTTTTCACTTTAGCAGAATTTTGTGTGACTGGTGCAACATTAAATCTACTGACATACCACACTCACCTTACATTTGGTTTTTCTTGTACATACATACATTAAAAAATACCATAGTTAGCACTAGTGCACAGACAACAGTGTCTTTGTAGTTTCATACAGTTTCATGTGTGCCTCTAACATGAAACAGCAAGCATAATGCAACTACATCTTGCAGTAGTCAATACTACTTGACTGTTTTGTCTGATTATTTGTTATGCAATACAACATCAAACTATAAGAAATATATTTATTTGTATGATCCTCAGAGATCTGTTACACATTTTACTGTATTTACAATCAGCTACTGTATCAGGTTTTAGTATTTTTCCTAGTTATTATAGAATTACCTTACTGAGAACATGTTACTAACAGAAAGAAGTTACTTATAAACCACTGCAGTGCAGAAAAATTCGTGCTTCTGTCACTGTTTATACCAGTCTTGAAGATATCAAATACTTCTGCACATACCTTGGGTTTATGTACCGGGTTTACAATTTATGTCTTTTGAGGCGCGCCCGCACCGCGCGGTCGGCTGGCGGTCTGTTGACGTGGGCGGGACTAGTCCGTGTTCTTCCCATGAGTCACAGGCGAATCAGTTTCAGTGCCGCTAGTAACAGGGAGCTGCGAGTGTTTCTCGTCACTGATACATGTTATTACATTAATTTTCTTACCTTAAATCACAAAAGATGTTCAAAGTGACTTCCTTGTGCTTGCAGGCAACTTCACATCTCATTAACATATTTCTAAATACTCGACGAAGCTCTTCTTGGGATATTGCCGAAATGAATTGTCATTTCCTGTTCTTCTTTTTATCCAAAACTGATCCCGTACTACAAAATTTTTTTTACTAAGCTCTCTATCATGGGCCTGCTAGGAACACTTACACCGGGAAAATGTCTGCGAAATTTACGGCGGCATCTTCCGTAGGATGAATATTTGGCATATGTTTCGACTAAGAACACACGTTGCTTAATACTATACACCATATTATCAACGTCAATCCGCTACAAGAGACGCAATGAAACTGATTCGCCTGTGACTCATGGGAAGAACACGGACTAGTCCCACCCACGTCAACAGATCGCCAGCCGACCGCACGGTGTGGGCGCGCCTCGAAAGACATAAATTGTAAACCCGGTATATGTCATCACATTATATCCCACTTTTATCTCTCACTACACAATGGAGCCATGACTCAAATGGAAAAAGGTTTGTGGATGAATGAGGGTAATGAGAAGCAGTTTTGAAATGTTTCCAAATTGTATAAGTTCAATTCTGACCTTGGACTTTTCCAAGCAGTGTATGTTACATGATACTAATTTCTGGGTTAGAGCTGCATCACTTGTTGAACTGCATTCAATTCTTCAAATGTTGATGACAACTGCAGTTTTCACCAAAATACTGAATATAGTTGATCAAGGAACACAATTAAAGCCTGAAAGCCATGTGTTACATATTATGTATGAGTTTAAATCCAAGCACAAATTTTCATGGATATTTTTATACTGTTGAATTTCTTAACTGCTATAAAGTTTTATTTCATACACATCACAAAACAATTCATGGAAGATTAAATTTACTGGAATATGTGACACTGACATTTGTTTCAAACATAGTCTATTTCAATCCAATTGGCAATTTGAGTGAAACTATAAATTTAAAATAACAACACATGGATGTGTTTAATGATCAATATCTGATTTTGTGAATCTCATCTGAAGGGTAGGGAGGAACTTGACAACCAATAAGTTGAATTACTTGCTGTGCTGTCCAACAGCCCCATGCGATACATGTTTCCATGTTATGCTTTGCAAACACTCCTGCCAAAAACCCTGATAAAAAAGAATCACCAGCCCCTGTTGTGTCTCTAATTAACTCCTGTCTAACAGCTGGCACATCAAATTTTATAACTGATGGCTTATTGCAACCATTGCCATATACACATAACACTGAATCTTTGCCATCTGTAACAACAATGATCTTACCCATTTTGTTAAGATATTTTCCAAGGTCACAACTTTCAAGAAAATGTCCTTGGTTGCTCATATTATGTAAGGCCAGTGCAATATCTTTAGTACTTTCATATTCTAAATTCATTACTTTGCCTAGTGCCTTAAATTCTTCTTTATTCCCAAACAAGATATTGGCACATTTGGCAAGATGAGAGACTTTATTGGGAAAATCATTGCACATATATACAGCATTAATATTGAAAACCAAGGCAATTTTCTTGTCTTGGCATAATTTCAATAATAAAAGTGCTACTTCATAGCTGTGACTAATGAAAAAACTCTCAATATATATTATATTTACTTGCTCCAGTATTTGCATGTGCTGCAATAGATCTGAAGGTTCATAGATATTGGCTGCTCCCAAGTGGCAAACCAATGACCTGTTTTCACCACTGATGAGAGCCAGACAACTTCCCGTTGGATAGTCATTGTGATACTTATATCTGTAAAACAATATAAGTGGCAGTCAAACAGGGACCGAGGTAGGTACCTGAAAGATACCAAGAATACAGATGCTTCTTTCCACATATTACTTACCAACTGCCTGGCAATAGATCCATTCACTTGGCATTTCCTCAAGATCTGTTTTAACCGTTATTACCCTTGCATTTTACGTGCAATCAAGCTTTGTATGTGTCACACTAGCATACTGTTAACTCTTAACCACAGATCTAAAGTCTGACCAGCGACCCCATAGTATAGGGATTTATATCATCCTTTTCCATATGATAAAGGTTAATATTTCCTCTCATCTCTTGTGGCTTTATTGTTTTCCTCATTACATCTACATATACAGCCTGTCATAACTTCTGTGATATGCCTACACTAACAGTACTAGGTAACCTACATAAATCCACAATTTTCTCATTATATAACTGTCCTCCATTCCTCACTTGTTTCAGCTGTCTTAGGCTCAAATACTTTTTCTTCAAACACTTGTGATTAGCATTCTTTGCTCAAAGTAAAAGATTGCCTCACATCCATACAATCAAATGGTAAAATCACTGTTTTAATATCTTAATATTTACTTGCTGTAATTGTAAAGTAGACTAGATGGTATTTACTTTGAGTATACCTTGTCTCAATGCCTGAATTTTTCACCAGTTTCTCAAGTAGTTTTCCTTCATCATCATTTCCAATCCCTCCAAAAAAAACTGAATAGAGTGGACAATTGACCACCCATTGGAACATTCTAAGCGTATTCTGCGCTGCACCTCCAGGATGGTATTCAACACTGAAACTGAGAGATAACCAGTTTCATTATTACATTAAAAAATTGGTCAATTACCCAAAAAATAATTCTCTCTTTTTTGTAAATACATTATTCTTGCAATAAAATGTTTGAGACCTATTCACTCTTATTTGCTGCATTGTACAACAAAATTACTACCAAAGAAAATGTCACAATACAATGTTTAGCACTCCTGCTTCATACTGAGAAGGTCCCAGGGTCATATCATGGCCTGGAGACCAGGTAACTTGATTGATGTTTCCTGAGACCCCTCTGCAAACAGTAATGTCTTAATGTCTTCCCAATTCAACAATCACAATCATCCTGCCAGTCAGTTAAGTAAGTCTATATAAAGCATCAAATCAACCAAAACCTAATGAGGAAGGAGCACCCTAGGACCAAAAACAACCCAGGAATATGTCATGATGGATGGAGGTGCAAACTTCATAAAGCTATTTAACCCCAAATTCAAATTAAATTACAGAGATTTTGAAAGGTTCCTTAAATATGTGAGGGCAATTTCATGAATGCAACATTACATTATATGTAAGCACATTAGGCCTAAATTCTGGGGGACTACCGGCGAAACAAATAGCTATGCCCTGTGCTTGACTGATTAGGGAATCCAACTTTTGTAAGGCATTTTAGGTGGTGCCAATTATTATGATTGTAAAGACTTGGAAACAACCGAAAACTTTATAAATTCCATTTTAATTGTTGTTGGTCTCGGTGTGTATACAATGCAAACTATAAAGAATATAAGAAGAAAAGGAAATTCCGACACAAATACAGATGTGAGGTCCTGGACTGTCGCCAATTTCGTTCACCTCTTTCGCCTACACTGCTGAGGGGGAAAATTAAAAAGCAACTTCGTACTAATCATGTGCTTCTAGGCTTTTCTTGCCCTTTCGCCCCACTTAACTAAGAAATATGCAACACATACCGAACTACGTTGTGCCTACCTGTTACGTATATCTCTGAAGATTTTCAAATCTCCATCTGCAACTTCCATTTGGCCATTTGGTACCAGCCCATATTTGTGCAGAATATCAGTGTTCGTGATGTCAGTACACATGTCAAGCAACGGGTTGCCGAAGGCAGCTAAAATAGGGGGTTTGTACTTTTCTAAAATGCATTGCATTTTGATTTGCTTTATTCGTAGTGATGTGATACGAGCGTAGTTAATTGGGATGTGATATGGGTCAGTCTAGTTAACAGGAAAGCATCTTGAAGGTTATGTAAATGTTTAATAACGTTCATTATGAGATAGAGTAAAACCATTTAATTTTAAAGTCAACATCTAAGAATCTCTTTATCTCTTTTGTAATTTATTATTAAATCACTGCAAATTAAGGAGGTTTAACGCATGTCATTTGATTGTATCATGTGCGTAGGAGCTGTAGGCATTAATCAATTCGTCGGTGATAAAGCAGGAGGATACATGGATTGGGATCGCATGTCATGTCTTTTTTTGCTGGAAAGGAGATAGTATCAGTTGTCTTTTGTGGAAAACATATTTTAATTGAAAATTTAGAAACACTGAATTACTGGTGGTATAATCTGTATTTTGCGCTGTTTAGTCTCCCAAAATTTAAGCTTGGAAAAGGTGTCTGCATAATATTTTGCAAGTAAGAGAAAAATGACATTTGTTCATGGATTTGTGCTTGATATAAGAAGTGCTTGTTGGTACAAATTTTTGAAAGCATATGAAAAAAATGTAAATATATTTATAACATCTTGTATTTTTTGGCAACTGCGTGAGGAGTATGTGTTGTTAACTGTAAAATGATTTAAACATATAGATTTATTTAAACGTCATATAGAGGAAACATTTGGAAGCTGTCTTATTTTATATTCTACACAATTGTGTCTACCTAGATATGTTTGGTTATGTTAGTGGTTCCATGGTGGGAAAAGTACTTTTCAAAGAGTATTGGTTCTACATTCGCAGAGGGAAATTCACACAATGATCTGCACCTTTACAACTCATTAAGAACTTGCAGTAAAAATTTTATGTAGGAATAAAGGAATATCTTTTGGGGAATAATTAGAATATGTTACTTTTTATTTCATATGGGTCCAGGTCATATGTCAGTTTTACTTTGATTGTGGGATAGATTTTGGCATTGAAGAAGTAGAACAAGGCAGGCTAGACCACAAACAAAATTATGGCTTAATACAGATATGGGTGGGCAGCCTGGAGGAGGCCACACAGATGTTTATAGAAATCCTGTGCATGCAACTGCATTTGCCATTGAATATGAGTGAGTAAATGAGTATGGTTATTTATTTACATTCTTAATTTTGCATCCTCTATCATATATTATCTTTCTACAAGGATATTTTAGCAATTTCATTACTTTTTCATGTGTGTTTTGTACTCCCTCAGCACATGTGAAGCTTAGGTGATGCTTCTGGTTCCATTGTCTGCACTTACTTAATGAAACTTTAATCTTAAGCAGTGTGTGCATCAAGGAACATGGAGGCAAAGGTTCTTCCAGATGAATAATCTGAACTTTTACCACGGAGATTTCCTTTCTTTATAAACAGCATACCGTAAAGACATGTAGGGGGGCATAGAGATTAATCTTAATGTACTCATATTCCTGGTACTAGATGTAAAGGGTCAGAATCGCACTCCAGTTTATGATATTCGTAATGCCCCACAGATAGGATGCTGGGTGGGCAGCATATGTGGTGGCAGGAAGCCACCATAAGTCACTATATTGATTGAGCTGTAACAGCTCATTGATTGGAAATTTTGTCTGTTTATAAAAATATATTTTCTCACCAAATGATACTTTGGCAGAAAGATAGAAAGAAAGGCAGTTTCCTTTCATTTTTAATACATGATATTTATATTTCACATATTGGAAAACATCCCCGCTTAAAGGTTGAGCTGCATGTGTGTCCATTCCCTGGCCAAGTTGTGGATATGAAGTGCATATTAGACAGTAATATAGGGTCCTGAACTTTGGTAATGTCTTTGGAATATATACAGCTTTTGCTCTGATATTCATTTAAGAAAATTTAAGCTAAGAACGTAGTGATGATTCTTTACTTTTGTGAATGTTGCATGGTGACTTTTATAAACACATAATACTGACAGTATTGAGTCTTGTAAGGTTTATTCCTTCAGAATCATGGAAGACACATCACAGGCTATTTAGTCCCTTAATACTTCTTGATTTGAATACTGAACGTGTTGTCAGAAATTATCCAAAGATATTACACTGTTATGCTTAGTGACATGAATTATTATATCATGATGTATGGAATGATTTAATCTTCATAGTCTCTTAGTCAGTGTTTTATGTTTGTAACATATTTAAAAGTCATTTCAAATGTGTCCGTTAACATCAGAAGCTAATTTTGTGGTATGTTGTGTGGAAATTGTTGTATTGCATTTCTGAATATTTTTGTGTCATGAGTAGTCCAGGAATTGCAGTTCGTCTTTATAACATGTTTTTCAAAGATTCTTATTAACATTATTCTTTCATCCCTTCTCTTCTTTGTGGGTGGTATTTCCTTGTGAGATATACAAACCACTTGTTTCTTCATTCCACAAATAAAATTAAAACTTCTGTTTCAACTTTATAGTTGGATGTTCTTTATGCTCTAGCATGAGCAAAGATCACTCTCAGGGTCCGTCCGTGTTTATCTGCTTGTTGAATTTTTCCTGCGGGGGGTAGGTAAGCCCTATGACCAGATATTGTTAGGAAGCTAGATGGGCTGAGGCAATTGTTGGAACATGACTTTGTGTGACAATGACTTTTGATCAGGTGAGTGCAGCAGACCAAAAGTAATTGTTGCACAACAGTGACCTTGGATTACATTAGTTCAACAGTGACCTAAGGTCACTGTTGAACCAGATTGTTGAACAACAGTGCATCTACATGATGTGGCATGACCTTTGGAATGTCAGTGTACTCCACAGATTACATCTTTTCAATATTATTAACAATATTGCATTCAGGTAATACATGTCGTGATTTATTTGCAATACCATTAACTAAATTAATTATTGACAAAGTAATCGGCCTTTATTAACATACATTTCGGAGGAAAATCGTAATTAACTTATTATGAAATTAACAATAAATGTGCAATTTTAAATATGGTGCCAATAAAAGCTAGTAAGGTTATGTTGTGCATGCGGCACTGACAAATATTCCCGTAGTTAACGATAAGCCGGTAGCTCCAGTGATACTACGAACTGGGCGTAAGCTACAGAGCACATTGTAGATTTTGTACTGTGGAGTAACACACAGCCTGGTGTAAAGCGACATTTTTAAGTCATCAGTCTGTCATATAAAATAATTGTCCACATAGAAAACAGTCGATTAATCGGACCGACTCTCTCCTTGGTGGCTGTGTATCTGCTGTGTTGTTTGATGACTAGGAATTTCAATCAGATGATGTATTTATATGGGTTTTGTTTATTTCTCAGAGAGTACAGCTAATGTTTTCTTGAACTCCGTTAACCGAAAGATCTTTGTAACACAGATGCGGTGTTTTTTCGCTCTTACATCCTTCAAGGAGAAGAAGAAATTTCTTATTCTCCTGTTCGCAAAATAGTCTGTTTTAAATATATCGCCGTGTCATATGAATATGACAAACTATTTTTAGACGTCGCTCATATGCTGAAATGATCGCCTCTTGAGGAAGCATAATTTCCGTCCGTCTTTTGCTTCCTCTCTGTTTATTTATATCAGTGACATATAACCGTATGTAATAGTCCAGAACCTCATCCATTCCGAAATTTTAATCAGAATTACATGGGACTTGCATTCGTCTTGTACTTTATTGTTAAGTTACAGATTATGTTTTATAGTGCTGCAGTTTGTTACCTTTAGAGTCAAGAATTGGTAAGACAGGATTGTATATAAGTTGACATGTACGAGGTTTACATATGTTTGAGGCTGTACTCAAACGATGTACTATAGCGATCACGGTGTGACAAGTGTTGAAAGGTCATTTGATTAATCACAACAGTCGAAATTAACATGAAATAGCCCTTTCGAGAATGTAGATCCATCAGTCATCTTCACTGACGTTCACAGGATCATCTGAGGGTGTACCAGGCTGACACAACTCGCCTTGGGCTCTGTATCACTGACAGCCAATGCTGTCGTTGCTGTTTACCCACAACGTGACTGCCGATAGCCACTTTGCCCAAACACTTGTCCTTGCATTTCTTGCCCGTTTGTCCATCACTGGCCTCACACAAGGTTCGACTGCACAGGAGCACGAGGAAGGTCGTTGTCTCCAGGTGGCTCGGGCTGAGATCGAATGTTAGGGTCTCGTTGAACTCTGGAGATTCAGTGCCGTGCTTGAAGGCTGTTTTCTTCCGCTTAATGGATCGACCTGATGACCCGCTCAGCTGGATGACACGCACGTAAGGATCTGGAAGACAATCCAGCACAACAGATTGGTTGGTTGTTCATTGATTTAGTTAATGCTCCTTTCTCAAATAAAAATGCAAGGCAGGGTTACGGGTCTTTTAAATTAGTCCCGCAGAAAAGGAGGAGTTATCTTATTCTGAGTTTAGTCAAGCCCCAACTGAAAGCTAAGGGTGTGGCGATAGAAGGGTCACGCAGCTTTGCTGGAATGATGAGTGACAGGAGAAAACCGAAGCAGTCGCAGAAAAGTTTGTGCCTGTGTCAGTTGTGATTTCGTTCGCCAGACTGCCTTGGATCGAGCTCGGGTTTTAGCGGTAAGAAACCGATGCCTACTCTAATAGTCAGTGTGTATAAAATACGAAGTTATATTTATTTTGGTTTATTTAAAGACGTCAATAGCTCAGACTACATAGCATCGAATGACAGGATCAGTAATTAATAATGAATCGGAATGAATATATAAGGAAGCGGTCGTGGTTTTATTCACAGTATTATCCCGGAATTTGCCTATAGGGGCCGAGGAAAACAATGAAACCCCCCAGGATAGCCGTTTCCGGGCTCATAGTACAGAGTCTTTGTGAAAGAATAGGCCTAACAATTTCTCGTCTGCTCTCCCGAGTATGAGTAGATGTCTAATATGGTTTGTAAGCTTCAGATCAACATTTTGTATGCATTTCTGATATCCATATGCTTTCTACATGACCTTCTGACCTGATGCTCCTTGCTTTAATCTCCTTAACAGGCACAGTTGTTTGAATGTAAATATTTAATTTTTGTAAAGACACTAACTGAAATCTGCTATGGAGTCGGCTATCTCGAGGTACTTCAGGTTGCTGGCTTTAATGACGCTGACGGAGAGCCTCTGAGCAGTAGGGAGGTAGCTGACGCCAAAAAGCAGGTCACCCACCTCCTGAAAAAGACAACAAAACTTTTAATTGTACTTTTAATCTTCACGGCTTATTATCTTAGAGACACGTAGGTCAGGAAGGGCAGAGGACAATTCTTTACCCAAATTATTTATTGCTTATCAAGTGTTTAAGTAAAGCTACTGTAGTCCGTTTGTACGCTCAAAGTACATTTGTTTCACTAATTCAACGCTTTTTGAACTTAACTATGGTTCCGTTAAATACACATTTATTCTCATTCACTGAAACGAAATCGGCGAAGTTCTTTTCAAAATTCCTTTTTCAATTTAACCATATGGGAAGGAAAGAATAGGCAGTTACTGAGAGGGTGTAGATATCGTGAATAATAACATACAAATTCTTTCACATGATAGCAAAGAAACTGGTTTGGATGTATATATTGACAGAATTCATTTTACGCCTCCATGTCACGAAATCAGAACCTACAATTAAATATTAATATAGACATAGATTACACCGTGCACCGTTGCAGTCGCCATCCGCAGGGCATAGCGTGGTTGTTGTAACATTGCGTTTCATTGCATGCATCAATACATGCTGCAACACTCACCCTATTCGTTTTCACCAAGTTACAACTGATGGTAAGGGCCTCTCTGGCAGTAGTGAGGTTCTTCACGTCACGAAGTGCCAGACTGACGTCGCACAGCTCCGTAGCGTTGGAGTACTTGTCCTGGTCGTATGCGGTCACCTTGAGGCACCATTCCTGTTAAAACACCAGCCATTGCATAAGTTTATGTGGATGCGGGATTGATGTAAGTGACGTTCATAAGTCGTTTTCACTTATCATTTAGAATCAGCCTACATTTCTTCAGTGATATTTATTATCAGTAGTTGATACAATTATTATTATTATTAGTGTTCTGTCTGACGACAGGTTCGTTTCCTCGGCAGATGATTCAGAAGTGGTTTGCCATTGCCTTGTTCTGTATGTAACATGATGAATGTGAAGTAATTGTTGGGATGCCACGGAGAAACCGGGGAAGCCCCGGAGGAAAACTCCGTGATACATGGACCACGGCCTTACAATATCGTAACATAACTGAATTATAATCTCAACGTGTGTGCCTTGGCATGATTGCTGCGGACTGGATGACCAGGGTTCGAATCCTTGTATGGCGTTGGAACTGACAGCAGATAACAAAACGGTTCACCTAGTAAATGCAGTAGACGCGAACGTAACTCTAAAGCCAGACCATTCTCCTGAATGGATTGTTTATAGCTTTCCTCAGGCCCTCCAAAGAAATGTCGGGAGTACCTTAAGTTAAGCCACGGCCGCTTCCTTCCCTGTTGTTCCAAATTCATTATACATTAATCGTCTGTTATTCCACGCTCAATCCATCACTTTAATTTTCCTCCGTGGCATTGAGCACTTACTGCACCTTTAATTCTGATCGCTTCACATCCAGCACAAACGTCTCGTCGAAGAAGGGATTGAAGGAGTGGCGAAGTGTTCTGGTGCGAAGTTCATGCAGTGCTGGCCCAGCTCGGCGATGCAAGGGCCAAGTAGTTCGTGCCACTTGCACCACAAGGTACGGCTCCAGACCTCCAGCGTACTCGCGAGACGGTAAGCTTTTAACATCCTGTAACAGGCAGTCAGTTCGTACGTGATGTTTTAACAAGAGATCTTATAGTCTTGTAGGAGGATTCCAAGGTTTCGGAGTAATATACAAGTGCGTCTGGTAAAACTCGCTTTTGTTGTCCGAATTTTCGCTCGTCTGCAGTTTTATTTACACATCATGAGCATCAACTTCCTATCGGCGGTTACTATAGAAGCTACCGCGCAGGTCCACTGACATCCCACCATTTTGACTCCGGGGACTATAAATTAAGACCTGTCATGGTTTATCACTCAGAAAAAAAACTACTTCCAAGTTATGTTTCCCGTTTTACATGTTTTCGACATACGCGGTGTTCCTTAGGAACGCAACCCCCGCGTATAACGAGAGTCACTTGTTCTGCCTCCTTTAATCATTGAGTAGTAGTATGTTCCTACCAAGCTTTTTAACAAACTTGTAAGCGCATATGGTGTCACACCCCAGAACACCAAAATCCACATTCTGTATACGTTGTATTCACCACTATGTGAACCTCGAATCTCATATAAATTATCCATCCACGTACCCGTCTTCACAAGAATGCATAAAATTGTTTATGGCGAAGCTAGAAAGGAAAAGTCTGCCTGTTTTAAGACACTATCTTTGGATTTTAACAAGAACGTGCGTTGAAATAGAACACTATAAATGAGAAGTTGTATGTACGTACCAGAAATGAGGTTACCTTTGCAACAGCTGTTTCATATCTGCTATAGTTGATTAGTGGTACAGTTAATGAACGTGAATCTGCATGTCCTCTGTTAGAATGCACATTTTAGATCGTACCTTAATGTTGATTACGAGCCTTCCAGTACCGTTTTCGTCGTTAGCCACATATTGTAGGCTCATGGTTAGTACAGGTGGACCATTGTTGGCGCTGCAGTCGTTACCACAACTGTCCTCTGTCGTCACACTCTGAAAGTACACATCTCTTGATATTTGTCTCAAATTTATGATCATTGATAATTAATTACGATGTTTCAACAGTATGAATGAGCGGACGAATGAGGAGGGCGTATCGATGTACGTTGAAATAGGATTCGGAGGGGAAACCGTAACAAGTCTACTTCAGGGTACATGGCATCATTTTCGAAAGACTGAGGAAAGTCACGGGAAATATTATGCAGTTTAATCTATCATCAGGGCGAATCGCTCTGATGATGAAGGCAGCAAGGACCTCTGAAACGTCGGCAAACTTCTGCCAGACTACATCGCGCAACAACCCGGAAAACAGCCATCTTCAGGAGCTGTTTTGTGCCGACGGGAAACTGGATGTACCGAATAAAATATGAGTTTGAGCATTTATGCTAGAAGTGTCACCCTGTTCAAATGAACTTGTACAACATCTTTTGCGCCGACTGACTGTCCGTTCGAGATAGGTTTGCTGGTCTTCTTTAGAAACTTGATATTGCAGCCAGATAAGTTACGGGATACGAACTAGGCTACCGCGATTCCGTTCATCACAACATATGGTGCCCAGCGCCCTCTGATATGGGTGCTATAAGTCATTTCTCTTAGGCTTGAAGGCGGAGAGAGCCGAAAGTTGACCACTCTCCTCTGTTTGTGACTAGTCAATGCATGAACCCTTACTTATTTATGAATTCAATAATGACGTTATTTAGGCACAGTCTAATTTGAGCCTTCTCTGTGATAACCCCAGAGCTCTGACGTGTTTTTAATAAACGACGCTGTGGTGATAGGGCAGTCAGTGGCGATGCAATGATTATATCTGGGGTATAGGAAATTAAACTGTCAACATGTAGGTTACGTTTACATTTGGTCTCTGTTTAATTACTACGCTGACAGTTGAAATAAATATTGAAATTGTCTTCTTAAAATCATTGACCTACCAATTTATGGGATTTGCTTACCTTCATGGAAAGTAGGGAGCGGTTGTCTGTAGCTTCGGACATGGAGCTGTACGTGGAATCGCGATGGTTGGCCATGCGGCCAATCAGTGATCCGGTGGAATTTACCGAATTCACTGAAACATACGTGAATCGGTTATGGAGAAAATGAAGGCGACACTTGACTGAAAGACGGTTTATGCTACGTTTCGTGCCTCATTGGCCGTGATGTTTGTTTTATGTACACAGAAACGAATTATTATAAGCAAACATTACTACAGATAATTTTATATCATCACACAAAGTCACATTTTGTCACATTAAATATTTACCTAATCGAAAAATGTTTCTCACAAGTTGTGTATTTTTAATACCTCACACATACGAATTGAATTTTAGTGCTAATTTTTTTTTTTTTTAGGAAGTTGATAAGTTCAATTCGAGCTTTGTATAAAGTAGGGCTTACATTGTTCTGTTACAGATAAAAATAAGATTCGATTGTTAAAGTATAATGTAAACTGCCCAACACCATATTTGCTTGGAATTCGTTTAGTAGTTCCTGAAATTAAATACACGGACGGACAGAAGGAGGGACGAACACTCCAAAAAGCACCATCATGGTAAGGCGTGCAGTGGCTTCTTGTTCACGCCGAGTTTCGTTAAAATACGTAATTTCCCCCTGTAGTGTATAGGACCCGTGTTTATAATTTGATCAGGGAAGGGACGGATAGATAGCTTATAAGAGTTTCATAGTTTTTTTTTCATACAGCTCTCGTAAATAATTTAATGAATGTGAATATATTTTTATTTTCCAATATTATGGTAACCCAGACGCAGACGTTAAATATACCTGTGTTGTGACTGGCGTAGGAGGGTAGATGATTCCTTTTCCAAGGATAGTCGTAATCGGATAGTTTCAACGTGTCTTCCGCGATGTGATTCGCATATCCATTGGCCTGTCGTCTCCGTCGACGTTCTTCCTCTATAAAATGTAAAACGATATTTATAACATAGTTCTAGGGCAAAATATTGTATGTGACAAAGTTGGCCAGTAACGCCACCAATTCATCTTCCTCATTTTTGCAGAGCCTGTGCCTTGCATAATGGTCGTTAGTGGGTTCTCAAACAAGTTGTAATGTTCCATGTCATAATCCCACTGAAAGAGATTTGCAGTGGCGTATTTTCTTGTAAGTTCCTGCCAGCTCGGCGTGTTCAGTGCTAACCAGCCAAGTGTAAAAGAGCCGTTCGGCTAAACTTTCCCTTTATCAGCCAGCGTTATCGTTGAGCCAGTTCAGTAGTGAAATAAAGGGTAGATGATAGCGTTTATGCGTTCAGGAAGTTTTCGTTTGAACAATTATTACAGCAGAGCTTAATTATTTAATAGTTTCCTATTTGAGGTATCTGGTACAAATTTTGGTCATTGCCGGCTTCTGTTTTCTCAAATAAAAATAAGAAACTTAATACAGAGAAATGGACAATAAGGAAAGAAATGAAGAATTCTGTCTTCTGGGTTGTTGCGCTGTGTAGACTGGTCGATGTTAACCAACGTTTCAAAGGTCATACTGCCTCCGTCATCAGGGCGATGACGCCCTGATGACGGAGGCGGTATGACCTTTGAAACGTTGATAAACATCGACCAGACTACACAGCGCAACAACCAAGAAGACAGAAATCTTCATACTCACTGCTGTGAAAACCTCAAATCTTACAAGGAAAGAAATGCGCCCCAAATATTTTATTACAATAAGAAAATTGCTAAAGTGAGCGGCTATACCATCTCCAGAATATCTGTGGTTTCACCCGGGCCCCATTCAGTAAATACTACCATAGGCCCCTTTCTGAGCCGTGAATGTGGCTACCCATTCCTTCTCAGGTCAAGGCTGCGTGGCAAAATAATTATATTGACCTTATTTCGCATGTTTTATTTGTAATAAGCCTTATATATCAGCGTTAGGCCAGCCCAAATTTTTTTTGTAACATTTTCAACGCCTTGCGTTTTGTTTTTGAAGTATTCCTATCTACATACTAATTAATTTGAGAGTTGAATGGACTGGTTATCTGTCGTTACAAATTTGACTATCGTTTTTACTCGTTAATCCAGTTTAAATTTCCACACTCTACTTCTGTAAGACATGATTTAATATTATCATACCCTTTTCACCTAGCTCTCTCAAGTTCTCTCTTCCCTTGGCATTTTCTGACCAATACCTTCTGTGTATTATTTTGCCCGTGTGGTCTAAATGCCCCGTTCATGTCACTGTCCTAACTATGTTAGTCGGAAGGGTACGAATTATGAAGCTTCTCATTATGTTTAATTCCATTTTGTTTATTCACGTCTCTTCCCTAGTACCTGTGTTTCAAACACGTTCTGTTCATATCTTAGAGTAAGACAAACTTGATCACTTCCTCTGATGCGAGAAGAGAAGATAATGGTTCAGAATGTTTGAGAACAAAGTGCTTTTGAGAATATTTCGGGCGTAAGAGAGAAGCAGAGAACATACTGCATAAGGCTTCGAAGAGGGCGCTACAGTTTTTGAACTGGCTGATCTGTGGTGACTAGGTGAAAAAGGGTAAAGATACAACTTCATCTATTTCGCTGAATGACAGACAAATCGAACTGCATTAGTCTATTAGCACGTCAAGCTTCCTATGAATTAAAAATATCCGGGCATAGTTTCATCATGCTCAGTACTTTCTCTACGTACTGCAAACAAGAAAGTGAAAACGTGCCGTGAATAAAAACTAAGAGAGCAGAAAATTATATACTAGGAATATTCAGTAGCAGACTATATATTAATGTCTGTACTCCATCCAGTTTATATCACATGTCTATTTATGCAAGTCCTTCGCTTAAAGACTTTCATTATCCACATGTTTTATTTGCATTTACTTCCATAAGTAGGTCTTGTATAGTTAATGTACGTACTTATTGATGTGTATAAATTGTATGCTGTGCCGGTCTGTGATTGAAGGGGCATCTACTTAACACAGCCCTCCTTTTTACACACTTTGCATAATTACCCAGTCGGTTTATGCATCATTTGCACAAATTGCGTAAAATAAGGCCATAATGGGCAAGTCATGAGTATCCGGTCTTTCCAGTGCATATATCTGTATTTATAAGTAATATATTTACAGAAACAAGTACATTCATAAGGTAGATCATTTCACAGTTTCCCTTAGCTACCACAGACAACTGATTGGTTGGTGAAAATGGCTGTCTTCTGGGCTGTTGCGCCGTGTTGTCTGGTAGATGTTTACCGACGTTTCCGATGCCCTTGCTGCCTCAATCATCAGCTTACATAATACTGATACAGGTGACTTGTTCTTGTTTTTCATATCTTCGGTTTGATTTCAATATTTTGTGAAGCATCAGTATCCTTTCATGCCGCCACGTTAGAAGTAGCCGCCCAGGGTCCACTATGTTGCGAGCGTATTTTTTACTGTCACACCCCACAGTTTCGACTTCAGGGATATATTGCGAAGAACAGTAGGTTTCAACCTTCTATTCACTGATAAAACGCGGAACACAAACGTATTCCATATTCTGTGGCATCCCCACCATTGTAATTTCTTCATGAAAACGCTTTAGAGCCCTGAACTGATTAAGATATAATATGGAAGGAGATGAGCAAATTAAAACACATTTTAATGGCAATAAAAATGGAAAAAAATTGTTTAAATTTCTACGGCAAACTTGGAAGGGAACCACTGGCTTAGAAAATCCACGGGCATGACAAAAATTTTCCGTTTTATGCATTTTCGGTGTACGCAGGAAGTCAGATCTCCTTTATAACGAGAGTCACCTTTATTAAACTACGGACACATTTGATGAAAAGTAGATTGGAAAGTAAGTGAAATGCTTTTTGAAGTGGGTTTACAGTGCAACCCCTAGTGTTGAAGAACTTACCTCGATGCATCCATTCATAGCCCCAGCATCCCGGACCTACGAAGCATACAACAATAATGAGGGTGATCATCACAACCCCCGCTCCAATTGCCATGACCAACACTTTCCCCCATGGACCCAGCTGGAGCACCATCTGCAACAACATAACACCCTTAGTAAGATTCGAGGTTCTCACGGCGGCGAGTGTGAAGATGGCTGATTTATGAATTATTGCGCTGTGTAGTCTGGTAGAATTTTACCGACGTTTCAGATGTACTTTTTGATTCAACATCAGGGCGATCGCCCTAGAACGTAGGTTAACTTCTACCAGACCACATGGCGCAACAGCACAGAAGACAGCCATCTTCACACTCACCATCGTGAAAACCTCGAATCTTACAGGTCGTGTCTGAATTATGGCTGCACTGCAGGCCATTGTAGGTTCAGGAACACTTCTCGATCCAGGCACCCGGAATTCCGTGTCGCATCTCTGATAAGTGTGCAGGAAGTAAAGCCGCAGCTAGATTACTGTGCCTGCAATCTCTTCCAGCACGAAAACAACTCTCTTCTCTCTCAAACATAATGGAGTTGCCAATTAGAACAACGTGTTGTTTGCACAGAGTGAAAGCAGACAGGAGATAATTACCAGCGCAGTAACTTCGGTTGTAATAACAGCTCATCTTGTTCCTTACGGCAGAACGAACAAATGAATTTTGGCCAACATTCCTCATTGTAGATGTCAGGTACCATATTCCATGGAAATCCTTCGAGTAATTTTGGGCAGACATGATCAGGCAGACAGTTTCTAGGCGTTATTTTATGCACTTTACATAAAGAACACACAATAAGACTCGAATTCAAAGAGTGACTGACGTGACCACCATCCTACCCTGTAAAGCTGTTCCATTTTGATATGCTGTATGTGTATTTTCTTACATTTTTAAACACAATTTTTATTTTTCACATATTCATTGAAATGTACGTAGTAATTTGTGATTCGTGAATTCCGTACGAAATATTACATATTAGAAATTTAAAAAATGGAATTTGTTGCATTAATGGAAAATGGAAGAATTAGGTATTCAGTAACCGACCAGAATTTTTGTGCTGGTTTCTATAAAGTATCGTATCATAAAAAGGTGTTTGTAATCGATATTTTGTGTTGCCAGATGTTCAGTACGATACGTTCGAAACATTTCAAGCAAGATTGTTGATCTTGATAAGATTAAATTTGATACAGCTCGATTTCAGATTCGTGTATAGAAAGATCATTGGAACGAAGTCCTACCAGAATTAAATTCTCCCGACAGCTTTGGTGTAAGGTGAAGTTATTCATCTGGCTTTTGGCTCTGCGTAGACTCGCCGTCAGATGCCAACGTTTCGGAGAAATATACTTTCATACTGTCTGCATCTTCAGGGCTAAAGTTGCTAACCGTATGTTTCTTCGAAACGTTGGCGTCTTTCGACGAGTCTTTACGGCGCCAAAACCCAAAAGAGCAGCGTCATCTTCACCGCCGTGAAAACCTCGAATACCGTACAGATTTATTGTAGTTCTTTAACGCCAAATACCATTGAAATCTGTTGAATAGTTTCGGATATTAAACATCAAGAAATACACACAGCCTCAACATTAGGCGTTGATTCTGTGAACTTCGTATGAAGAAGAAGTGAAAAGTTGCAGTGAGTCCTCTTTTATCACGGTTTGCTGTATTATTTACATGAATATTCGCAGTCTTACATTGGTTACTTTCAGTCAAACCTTTACTGTACTAAACTTTCAGTCGAAAGACAGTAGAAAAAATGTAGCACAACTTGAACTTTCGAAGTTTATGGCTTTATGAAACGAGTGATGATGTGGTGAATCTTAAGAAAACGTTAATGATACCAACATCTGTTTTTGCATCCTGTTGTGGTATTATTATGGAAAATTAACAAAGGCTTTGTCACACACAATATATATTATTAAAAATGTAGAACTGAACTCTGGGCAACATATTTCAATCATTCAGGATCATCTTCGGGCCCTTGTCGATACATAGATGTATTGTGTGACGGAGTCTTTGTTAATGTTATCATATTTTGTATGAAGTAATGAGAGGAGAAACTAGAGAAGTGGTGTAGTTATAATATTTAATATTATTAAAGAGGATACCATAGACTATATCGGTTAAATTGCGATTAATCGTTTATAAGAGGGGTTTTACGAAGTCGTAAAACGGTGACACAGAATCGGAATGAAGAATTGTTGGGATAGGAAAGTTGGGAAGGTCATGGAAGTGTATACAGGGCGCAAGGACAAAAATTTTGGTAGTTATCATGGTTAAAGTCTGAAGAGATGTTCTGCATATTGCAAGTATTTTTAGATAAAGAAGCAGAGATATCAATTTTCTGAAGGAGAACGACGTAGATTAGTGAGGTGGTATCCTAGTAATACTGTTCAATTAGGAATGAAAGGGAAATACTTGTATAAAGCTAGATGTAAGTTGGAGAGTACAGTTAGTAAGTTAAAAAACCAAAGAATTGCACTTAGAAACAGCTATGTCAGGCTGTAGTCCGAAAAAAAATCTGTTGTTGGACACAATCTTATACGTAGACAATCGAGCCAAGTAAATGATTGGTTAATATCAAACTTTCAACATTCTTACCTTGTTTCAGGCTAAAATCCAGTAATTTAGGTTGCAGGGGATTAAATATTGATGTGAACCATTGTCCCGTGTGGGACACCATACGATAGCACAGTACACCACGCTAGTCGCTTTGCACTAACCATGTTTCCCTGCTGCATTACATCCCTGATTACACCGTTCGTTCGTCGTGTGTGTTGTTAGCCTACGTCATGTGCTAACGACATATGGTCGCGAGGCGGAAGCAACAACTCCTATTAGTCCGTAATCGAAACATTAAAACCAGTGTAGGAATATTTATCATTCTCGGTACAATTAAGTTTTAAGCGTGACAAGTGTAATTATGCACATAAAAATAACCAGACAAGGTACAAACAAGCCAAGAAGTGAAACCCGAATGCTTAAGCGACGTTCGCCATTGAACACGATCCTTAGCCAGTTCCGTTCACCTCCGAGTCTCATATTGTGTTTCAGTAAGATCCATGCTAATGTTTTCCTGGGGCTTCCAATTGGCCGGTTTCTGAAAGGATCTGCTATGTGCCATCAAGCACAGCCTTGAAGGCACATGAAGGGTTGAAGCATTCTTAACCACGACACTAAAGGGCTAAGGGAAAGAAATGAGTGGTGTCACCATGTAAGAGACTGGGTGCTCTCCACAGCAAAAGGGGACAATTCTGGCGCGATCGGTAACATTTTACCGCAGACCTTTGCGAGTAATCATAGCCGGTGATTCCCCACGTGGTTGAGTGTTTGTTTCTTTATTTATTTGATGATATACTGATTACCCCCACGTGGTTAATGTTGTCCGATTTTAACCAATGACGTAATCATTTTGTTAAATTGTCTGCTACTCAGTTTTTGGACAGTTACTAACTTAATCCAGTTGTTAATACAATAATAATAATAATCAAATCGTGTAAGTTCTCATCATTACAACAGTAAAATTAACCTTCGTTAGTATGTAACTGTTGTTGGTACACATTTTAGTTATGTGGGCGGCAGGTGGCAGTACAGTATTTAATTTTTTTTATAGAGGTATTGCGTAGTAAAGTGACTTATGTTACGTGTATTTTTTTTGTCTCGCTCTGTATTACACATAACTACTTCAGTACTCACACCTCCAAACCCGACACAAATGCAGGCTTTCAGTTTTGCAGTTCTGAGACAAGTCTATTTTTCCAGTGATTCGTTGAATTTTAACAATTTGCCACTTTAACTCCAGATTTATAGACAGTGAACGATGAGTATTAAGTTCTGGCGAAGGAGAAGGAGGCTGTTGTCTATCTGTTGCCCTGAATGTGGAAGCATAATTTTCCTCTGAAACGCTGGTAAACATCCGGAAGAATACACGGCGCAGAAACCCAGATCATTAGCTACAAAAAAATGCCAGGTGAATAGTGCGGATTATGAAAATTATCTATGTGCAGGGCCGGATTAAGATTTCGCGAGGCCTTGAGCCGTAGTTAAGATGAGGCATCCTGATTAAAAATGGAGACAAGAAATTATATGTTATTTCATAGGTATTGTTACTGTCAAAATTAAAAATATTTTAAGTGAATAACTAATACAAATAATAAATCAACTAATTTGTTAAAGAAACTTATTGAGTAGGCTACATGTGAACCTTTCTGCGACAGTAAATTAGTAACGTTGATGTTATGTGTATCCCGGGTCTGTAATAATTTTCAGGAGCGCCTATTAATGCTATTCGGCATGCAATAATTGCTTTCTAAGAAAGCATTCAGATGGCGAGATTAAGTACCATAAGATTTTGAGTACTCCCCGTGGCTGAAAAGGTGAAGTGATAATCCATTCCTAGAATTTAATTAGAATGGGAACTGTGGATAAGATTTCAAAGGAAATAACGTGCTAAAGAATGAATTCTCCTAAATTTTGTCGAGTTATTGGTGACCGTATTTTCGTTACATTAAACAGGCTGCTTTTCAGTGTAGACTTACGTTCAGTATTCGATACTGAAGATTAAAAACATTGTAGAATTTATTCTAATGTCTTTTTTACGTGGATATGGAAAACATAACTTTGAGACCCTGAAAATGGCGAAGCCCTAAGCTGTAGGTTAATGTCTGTTCTGAAACGTACAGTAAGAGACCACATTTCACATCATACAAAATACTTTGGTGCCATAAGCCGCTTACATCACAGACAGGATTGTGGATTCCATTTGCTACGTGTCGGCAGGTGTTGTAACTTGTCTGATAACCTATGAAGGTGGCAACTCCCACAGACTGAAACTTTGCGTTATACCAACGTGTATACATGTTGTGCTCAACAGATCGCTATAAAATCTAGCAGCCTAGACGTCAAAGAACACAAAATTCTTAGCCTCGACACCAGTCCGACTGTCTTTACACCCAGACAAAGAACCGCCGGTCCCTACCGGCGTGGTAAGTCCTAGATGTGGTAAATAGTAAATTCCGAAAGCCTCTACAAGGAATAGAAACATGGTCCATGAGACCCTAACCAATCAGTTTATTGGCAGCCGTTACGATTCAGTGTCGTTAAAACGTTCAAAATAAACGCATAATTTTTACTTTTCACCTCGTATGTGTGAAATATATGCATCAATAATTTTGGTTGGAAATCCTCGAGGAAAAAAGAACATTTCGGAGGGACGGGTGTAGATGGAAAGATAATATTAAAATTTGCATTACAGAAATAAGTTGTGAAGAAGTGGATTGAATTTCACTGTCTCAGAATATAGTCCAATGGCAGGCTTTTGTGGACACAATGATGGACCTTTTGTTTTCTTAAAAATGGGGGTTTCTTCAAATAACCCACCACCATCTCCTTTCATATTAATTCCGGCTACTCAGTAGTAGTGTTTAATAGGGTTTGTTGGTTTTTAAAAACCGGTTTTTTTTTGGATAAATTTGTAAAATTCGAAAACCGGTTTTTAAAATTTAAAATCCGGTTGTAGATACTAGATGTAAAAATTTCTGTTAAATGAACTAAAAAATTTAAAAGACTGAAATTATTTCCAAATTATTAAATGCTTTAGAAGCAGGAATTCAAGAAAGAAGACAAGTTTGATTGGTAAACCTTTTGCTATATTTGCAAAATCCACAAAACATTTCAACAAAGAAATGTAGTGTATTTCCACTAGCTTCGAAACTCGATATTTTAAGTTATCTGGAAAAATATTGTCTAGAATATATCCAAATTCTTGTATGGAAACGGATTCCGATGATGAATATATCGGAGACCGAGAAACTATTAATCAGGGCAATGCTCTAAAATAAGCTATGGAAAAATCAATTCATAGGTTTCTTGAGGAACCTGAAGAAATAATATCAAATCCGAAGACACTGAAGGCCGAATTTTCAGTATTTGAGGCAACCAATAAAAGAACAAAGAATTTAGATTTATTATTTTATGCCCTGAAAACGATAAAACCAAGTTCAATAGCCAGTGAGAGAGTATTTTCTATTTCAGGCAATTTTGTATCTAGAATAAGAACAAGATTAAGTAATCGTTCAGTGGACATTTTATGTTTTTTGAAATCATATTTCCTGAAGAAAAATACTAAATGAAATAAAAATTTATAATTTATATTTTGTACGGATTTTAGTTATTTTAGTTTTTATTTGGTTTTGTATGGAGTATATTTTATTTTGTTATATTTTTGTACTTCCATAAATATTAAATGAACTGAATTTTTTTAAAATAAGTATAAATATTTTTTTGCTCTTTTATTTATTTTTTGTAAAAATTCGAAAACCGGTTTTTTGGAAATACTGCTATTCGAAAACCGGTTTTTTCAAAAGTCGGTTTTTGTATAAACCCTAGTGTTTAAGTTTTCGTGTTATTGAATGCTAACCCAAGCAACCGACACAGCGTCGTTGAATAAATTATCCATACCATGAATGACCACATCCTGACACCAGGAATTTCATGAAATAAGACAGTGCCGCCTCCTTCCAAAACCCTTATCTTCTCTTCATTCATGATCATTTTCCCATGTCACTCGTCTGCATATACGCGTCGTCTTCCGATAACCTAAGAATCTGTGATCACTTGTTTAGTTATGCAACGCGTAGTTGGAACTAAACAGAAAAGCTTTTGCTTGTGCATTTGTATTTACACTGCATCGCAGTGTATGACATTTTCATTTGCAGGAGAGAGTGTGGGATTACTTCACTATCACCCGCTGACTCAAATACTGTTGTACGCCGATAGGTACGTTCATTTCACCACAGCATACAAGTGATGGTTGGCTGTTCAGTGGCTACAGATGAAGCAGTTGTATGCTTGCTTGTCTTGAATCTACAAGACAACCAGCAGCGCCATCCTAAATGTTGTAAGTATAATTATAGTTATCAAAATGTTACAGGTCAGGCTAAGTCGGCAACAGCTTTGTGTTGCGGCTTTATAATATTTAAATATTCAGTCATTACTTCAAAGAAAATACAACCCATAATAATTGTTACAAACATCAAGTTGTTGGTTTTGTTGAAGGAAACAGCTCCTGTTTACTCTGATAATTATATGAAACCAATAAAATAGTCTACACTCTGTGATCAAATTATTATTATTCAGTGTTCTCTCTTACGACAGGTCCATTGCTCTGCCCAAAACGAGCTCTCCAGTTTTCCCTATTCTCAGCTTCTCGTGTTAATTCCTGGAACGTCATCTTCTTTCCTTGTTTCAGATCGTCGGTTAGCTGTATCAATCTTCTTCCTAGTCCTCTCTTTCCTTCAACCTGGCCTTCGGTGATATCACTCAGTAATCCATTCTTTCTCATAATATGTCCCAGCCAGTTAGCTTTCCTTCGTGTAATCGCCTGCAGAATGTTTCTTTGCTCGTTGACTTTCCTCAATACTTCTTCGTTGGTCACTCGATCCGTCCACCTGATCTTCTCTATTCTTCTCCAACACCACATTTCAAAACTCCCCAGGTTTTTCTGTTCCTTCTTCCTGAGTGTCCAAGTCTCTGCTCCATACGTAACACTTCACTAGTTTCTTCTTCATTTCCAAGCCCAACTTGCTAGTGAGAAGTATCCTCTTCTTGACGAAGGCTGCCTTGGCTATGGCTATCCTTGCTTTTACTTCCTTGGTGCATAGAGCATCCGTCGTGATTATGCTTCCCAAGTACTTGAAGTGCTCGATGTTGGTTTTCAACTACAACGTTCAATGGTTCTGCTCTCGGTGCTGTCCTCATTACCTTTGATTTTTCAATGTTGATTTCCATTCCATACTCTCTACCTGTTTCCACTAACTTGTCCATCATGTTCTGTAATTCCTCCTCTTCCTTCGGCAATACTACTAAGTCGTCTGCATACTTTACAGTCGTTATCACTCTTCCTCCAATTTTGAAGTCTCCTGTTCCCTCCAGAGCTTCCTTGGCAAGCCATTCCCCGTACAAGTTAAAAAGAATTGGTGATAAGCAGCATCCCTGTCTTACACCTCTACCTATCTCAACGCTGTTGGTGTCTCCTGAGTCCAGTCTCACTTTGACGTTTTGCTGCATGTACAGGTTTTTGATTAGTCTTCTATCTCTCCAATCAATTCCAATTCTCTGTAGGATCCTCATTAATTTCTTCCATTTTACTCGATCGAAAGCCTTCTTCCAGTCGATGAAGCAGGCACATACTTCTTCCTTGACATCGAGAACTCTCTCTGAAATTATTCTCATAACTCCGATGGCATCTCTGGTTCCTCTTCCTCTCCTGAATCCAAACTGGTCGTCTCCCATCACTTCCTCTATCTTCTTTTCTAGTCTTTTAGTCAGTATTCTCGTCATTATCTTCGCCGCATGTGAGATTAGGCTGATGGCCCTGTAATCGCCGCACTTCTTGGAATTCTTTTTCTTCTGTAATGGAATCATTGTTACTTCCAGAAAGTCCTTGGGCCACTCACCGGAGGTGTATATCTTGTTAGCGAGTCTAGTAAGAACCTGTGATCAAAACTCAGAATTATTGATTGTTAAAGCAGATGGTACGTGCAGTTAACAGTTCACTTCTAGGGGTTAAATAAAGCGTTTATGAGAATAATTTCTTAATATTGGTTGAGTCATGAATTATTTAACATCACTGTATTAGCTGTATAGTTTATTTAGCACCGTATGCCATGTGAATGAATTCGAATGGGTATTGGAGAGAGAAAGAGGTTGTAAAGTGTATCAAGGTTTGCCAGGCGAGTCTAATGAAGGTTACAGAAACCACACGATGCTCGTGTCTACGGCCGAGATTTGAACCGAGCATTTCCCAAACACGCGTCAGATCGGTTTGGCGTGATATGTTTGTGCTTGTGTGCACTTGACAAGTGTGAATCATGCATAACAGTGCTGTCGATTCCGCGACTGCAATCTTGAGACTTGAGGGAAGAGGAGGTGGGGTGATGGAGGAAGGAGGAAGGAGGAAAGATAGCGCCTGCCTTTAACGCTTCAGACTTACTGCATTCCTTGCAAGTCTCAAGATTACAGTCGCGTACTGTACATATTTATTTTTTTAAATGATAACCATAACTTGTGAAATAATATAATTACTGATCGGAAATTCATATAATGTAATTATCCTGCCATTTTCCTGGAGGGTCTGAGGAAAACCATGAAAACCCTCAGTCAGGATATCCTGTCTCCAAGCCACCATTTGAACCCAGGCGCAAGTTTGCTACCCACTCGGCTGTGCTTATATATTTGGTGTTTATTACCTGTGGAATTATCAGGACTGAAGAGAAAGTATCTTATGTTTGTGTTTTATTAAGAAGATTGCTGGTGTTGTTATTGTTGTTGTTATTTACAGGAGATGTGTAATCTCTTCAGCTAATGTCAGTTAATAAACATCAGGCTCATGATTCTGTAAGAGTATACAAAATGCCCATTCTTACCTATATTTACCATCTGGCAATGCTGATAACATGTAAGTAAAAGTACAGCTTATCAAGCAATGAATTTCAGTTCATCACTGTCATCATTGTCATTGTCGTAATTATCGTTTTGGTAGTAGTGACTAAGTTCCGTAACTTTCTCACCTTGTTAAAATTATGACTATCAATATAGCATCAACCATTATACTGAAACCTAAACCTTAATATAATCTCAGTTTTAATAAAAATGTTTGTAAGATTGCTGAGCTATTTATTTTCAGTACACAGTAAGAACAAAAACTGCTCTTAGCTGAAAAACTTAAAATGGACTAAATGAGTTTTTGAACTTGTACACTCATCACTAAAAACTTTTATTATCTAACACTTTAGGTGTTCATTATACAAAGTTTTCTTTTTACTGCATGGAGACTGTGTGTCTGTTTTTTGAATATTAAAATTACTTGGAAAATTTATATTCATATGAATGTTTATAGTAGTTATAAAACTTTGATCTGTATCTGTTCATTGTTAACCACACTTCTTAGAAATTCCAAATCTATCATCAGTTTCATCAAAAACATCTCATCATATAAAAGATTTGATCTATTCCAGGCTCAAAAGATCAGTACCTGTATAAGATTTACATCTCATTAAGATATTAAACTTTATTGTAGGTATTTTTGATATAGTTCATAATTTAATGAAGTTTGAGTTTGCTTTATCATATATGTGCTGTTTCTTAGTACTGCAGTAACAAACTGTTATTGTTTAAAGGTTTGTAACAATATTCATTATAGGAACGTAGTGTTGGAAATTGTCCATCATCTCATATGTTTTGTATTAGCCTTGTACTGTAAGGTCCTGGGTTTCATCCCAAAATGTAACATATTATTTAAAGATGTCAGTCTAATGCCAAATAAGTCTCCTGAAGACAGGAGTACAGTTCATGTGTGAAACATCATACACATCAGATATATCTCTGGCAATGAGCTATGTACAAAATTGGCCTAATATTAGTTTCTTATATTTATATCTTTGGTCATTAAAAATCAAGTCCAATTCAGAATTGTATGAAATGTATTTGAAAGTAAGGTATGTTTTCTTCGGTATTGCAGATGAACTGTTATTGGCAATCTCAGAAGTTTAATTATTGCAGATGGAGACCAGTTGAACTTCAGGAAGATTGTGTGTTAGCTCTCAATATGTAATTCATCTTTTGTTACAGGTGGCAGTGCACTTATTATCCCTGAAGAGCTTAAATCGATTTTGTCAAACATCTTTATGATCATCCCACCCATCAAGAAAGGTTTGTGATCTTTTCACTATATTAGTATGTTTTCCTCCAATAGGTGACTTGCCACATGTTAGAATGTTCCATCAAAGCAATTACTAAAACTGTCTGCTCCGTTTCTTCAACATATTATAAACTCAGCATTTTTTCCAACATAGGAAAATTAGTTAAGCATAAAGATTTCTGTGTTCTGGGTTGTTGCGCTGTGTAGTCTGGTCGATGTTAACCAACGTTTCAGAGGTCATACTGCCTCCATCATCAGGGCCTCTGAAACGTTGGTTAACATCGACCATACTACACAGCGCAACAACCCAGAAGACAGAAATCTTCATACTCACCACTGTGAAAACCTCAAATCTTACGATTTAAGCATAATTTAATTTTTGCAGCGATGAATACTTGAATCATTTAGCATACCGAGGTGTTTAAAAATTTAATCTTCTTACTTCAGAGATCTAGAGGGTGCCCCATAAACACCTTGATCACACACATACCTTGTGTAATAAAGTGTGAATAGTCTGTAAGAACCTCACTTTCCAAATTTTTAACTTCATAGAATTGTAAGAATTAAATAGTAACAATTAAAAAACCTACAGAAATTGAAATTATTATGCTAAAGAAGTACCAAATTATTACTGATGTTCTTCCATGGAGAAGACTAAAACTGAAGTTGTAAAAGTGTTTATTATTATATATTTCCTTGAATTAATCCTAATGTATTTTTCCAGTTAAGAACATAACTTAAAAATGAATTCAGTAAAATATAAATGTTCTTATACATTGACTTGGGATCAGGAGCTCTTTAAATTGGTCTGGGTGCAGAAAAGTATTTCACCCATCTGGACAAAATTTGAAGACCTTACATGTATGTGACAGTTGTATTCCAAACAAAATTTGCAGAGGGTGAAACTGCATAAATTGAAAAAGAAAAATTACTTCTCTCCTCGCATCTCTCTTTTGCCACCTGTACAGTACTCTACTTCTCCTCCTCCCTGCCTCATTTGATCAGGCAGCAAGCAGTTCACATTAAAGTGTAAAGTAAAGTAAAGTAAAGTTTGTCCCTCTATGCGCCATGTAGGCGCTTGGGGTGAGTGGAGGTATAGCTCCTCTCTTCCTTGACCCCGGCACTAGATGGGGATGAGTGGTCAGCATCACGCCCCGGCCGGCTTTACCCCCGGGAAAGGACCCCGGTACCCATTGTAGAGGAGGCTGGGTGCGCCCCAGAGCCGGTCCGGACGCAGAGGCTAGAGGAAAAATCCTCTGCCCCCGTCGGGGATCGAACCCCGGTCGTCCAGCCCGTAGCTAGTCACTATACTGACTGAGCTATCCCGGCTCATGAAAGTGAGTGCTATTAATTGAAATAGGTCCAAATTAGGGGAGTTGCATTTTTGAAGAAGCATATAAGGAGTAATACTCTGTATTGTCAGTGGATATGCTCACATTCTGCCCTTATGTTCAGAAGCTTTGGGACGCCATTGTAACATAGCTCATGGTTCCTGTTTTGAAGACCACATTTTAATATCAGTTCATAAGCACCAAGCCTGTTTATGCTACAGTGTAACTGTATCGTTATTTGATTTAGGATTATGCCTAGTTTATGGTTCTTGACACAAAATGCATAAAATGAATACATCTTCCTTCTCTGAAACTACACCATATAATCTGATTGAATTTGGTATTTTGGGATCCATTAAAAGTTGTCATGCAGATTTAATTTTTGTGCATACCAGTTATTATAATTCTAATATTAATCTACTTAACAAGAAGCTAAAATTACAGTTCCCCAAACAATAACATAAAATACTGGTATTGTTAAGAACTACAACTTTTAGTAGAAACATTTTGTGGTATAATAAATATTTAAAGAAATATAAGAGGACATATTTTGGCTCTGGAAAGTGTTGTATGTTTAATTTAATTATGTTTGCAAAAATTTATCTGATATACAATAAATGAACATCATGGCCAGTGAGATATGCAAGCTTATAAAAAAATGCAATTATAAAATATTCATATTCTGTTGGAGTATGCCTTTGCAGTATTATTAAGGTTAACCACATTAGTGCACACAATTGACTGCTCTGGGCACTTGTTTAAAAATCTGTGATGGTGATATAGGGACAGACTCCCGTGTGGGTGTTGGTTTTCGTCTGGGTGAGCATGCAGACTTCCAGGTTCTTCTGGAATTGGGTCCACAGTTAAACACTCAGCCACTTGGTCCTGCTGGAGATACCAAAACACGGCGACAAGTTCAGCGACCTGGCCTGGTTGTCCTACCAGCAACAGACTCAGAAACAGTTGCTGACACACCAGGAGGAAAATGGCTGTCTTCGTGGCGATCAGCACTTGTTAACTCGCAGACCATGGTAAGGTTTCTACACTGTTTACTCCATAGAATTGTATGGCATTAAACAGGACATTTCTGGGTGGTGAATTGCAAAGCGTGTGGAAAAGTGGTATCACAGCAAATTTTCGTTACTATCCCAGCATTTTACTGGAGGAACTATGGAAAATTCACAGTCAGAAACACCACCCTCAAGCTCAAAAATCAAATCTAGTACCTCTAAAACATGAAATGCAGTATCAGTATAATTATTGTCTGTAATTACCTTGTTACAGTCACATTTTTGGGTTTACTAATTGCATTTACCACAGTACCATTATTTTCTGCCGTGATTTATGATACTTGTCTCTGTAGTTCACAAAACTGAAATAAAATTATAATTTTTTGGTAAAACTTAGGAAATAAGTAATGAAGCTGAAAGCTCAGAATTCAAAGACTAGCTCATAAAAGCTTCAAATTCCTGGCCTGTTGTATGTTCCAGGAAGCCAACAGGTATATAGGAGTTGGACAACACCAGGTTATTCAGAACCCAATGAAGGGCAAGGACCATGTTACATCACAGCTGCAACAGCTTTATAAAAATGGCAGCAAAGCAACTGAAAAGTCAAATAGTGAAGGTCAAACATCAGATGGTGGTCCAGCAGGAAGAGGAAATTTTACTTCAGTAGAAACATGAATCACAGTGCCATTGTCATTGCAGAAAAGACAGCCAGTCAATAGAATCAAAGACAGCTATGATATATATTTTGTGTAATAACTATGGGCAATGACTGTGTGAGGGTAACTGAAAGAGGTTCAACAGGAATGGTCCAGATTATCTCAAGGTTTGTAACAATGTTTTCTTTGTTACATTATCATTATTTTAGACATTATCCATTGAGGTATACTTGCTATAGGTAATGCTTTTGGAGTTGGCTTTACTCTCGTCTTCAGGTGATTAGTTGTCACTATGCTAACATATTTTTCTGCTTGATATTAAAGGCTAAGATCAAGATCAAAATAAAAACTTCTTAATATTAAACTTGTATGCTGTTCCTTAGTGGCCCAGTGGTTAGCATGTAAATTTAATATTTGAAAGGTTTGTCTCTTTTAAAAAAATAAAAATAGTAAAAACAAATTCAAGCAATGGACAATAAAGGTACAGTTTCTAACACACCTTTCCCATGCTCAAGTTCATTTAATGTGAGATCCTAAGACACCATTGTGTAGGTATGTTATTACATTAATTGTTTTTACCTTAAATCACAAAAAGAAAATATTCGACAATTTCCCAAGAAGAGCTTCGTCGAGTATTTCGAAACACGTTAACGAGATGTGAAACTTGCTTGCAATCACAAGGAAGTCACTTTGAACATCTTCTGTGATTTAAGGTAAAAGCAATTAATGTAATAACATGTATTAGTGACGAGAAATATTTGTAGTTCGCTGTTACTATCGACACCGAAACTGACTCGCCCGTGACTCACGCGTACAAGTCCCGCCTACGTCAACAGCACCGGCCGATAACACAATGTAAGCACGACCGTAAGCTCATAAATTGGAGACCCGGTAATTTGTCAAATAAGCTTATTGACTGGGCTACATGTGAACCTTTCTGCGACAGTAAATTAGTAACGTTGATGTTATGTGTATCCCGGGTCTGTAATAATTTTCAGAAGCGCCTATTAATGCTATTTGGCATGCAATAATTGCTTTCTAAGAAAACATTCAGATGGCGAAGTTAAGTACCATAAGATTTTGAGTAATCCCCGTAGTTGAAAGGTGAAGTGAGAATTCATTCCTAGAATTTAATCAGAATGGGGACTGTGGATAAGATTTTAAAGGAAATAACGTGCTAAAGAATGAATTCTCCTAAATTTGGTCGAGTTATTGGTGACCGTATTTTCGTTACATTAAACAGGCTGCTTTTCAGTGTAGACTTACGTTCAGTATTCGATACTGAAGATTAAAAACATTGTAGAATTTATTCTAATGTCTTTTTTACGTGGATATGGAAAACATAACTTTGAGACCCTGCAAATGGCGAAGCCCTAAGCTAATGTCTGTTCTGAAACGTACAGTAAGAGACCACATTTCACATCATACAAAATACTTCGGTGCCATAAGCCGCTTACATCACAGACAGGATTGTGGATTCCATTTGCTACGTGTCGGCAGGTGTTGTCATGCAAGTCACTTCATAACTTGTAACTTGTCTGATAACCTATGAAGGTGGCAACTCCCACAGACTGAAACTTTGCGTTATACCAACGTGTATACATGTTGTGCTCAACAGATCGCTATAAAATCTAGCAGCCTAGACGTCAAAGAACACAAAATTCTTAGCCTCGACACCAGTCCGACTGTCTTTACACCCAGACAAAGAACCGCCGGTCCCTACCGGCGTGGTAAGTCCTAGATGTGGTAAATAGTAAATTCCGAAAGCCTCTACAAGGAATAGAAACATGGTCCATGAGACCCTAACCAATCAGTTTATTGGCAGCCGTTACGATTCAGTGTCGTTAAAACGTTCAAAATAAACGCATAATTTTTACTTTTCACCTCGTATGTGTGAAATATATGCATCAATAATTTTGGTTGGAAATCCTCGAGGAAAAAAGAACATTTCGGAGGGACGGGTGTAGATGGAAAGATAATATTAAAATTTGCATTACAGAAATAAGTTGTGAAGAAGTGGATTGAATTTCACTGTCTCAGAATATAGTCCAATGGCAGGCTTTTGTGGACACAATGATGGACCTTTTGTTTTCTTAAAAATGGGGGTTTCTTCAAATAACCCACCACTATCTCCTTTCATATTAATTCCGGCTACTCAGCAGTAGTTTTTAAGTTTTCATGTTATTGGACGCTATTAACCCAAGCAGCCGACACAGCGTCGTTGAATAAATTATCCATACCATGAATGACCACATTCTGACACCAGGAATTTCATGAAATAAGACAGTGCCGCCTCCTTCCAAAACCCTTATCTTCTCTTCATTCATGATCATTTTCCCATGTCACTCGTCTGCATATACGCGTCGTCTTCCGATAACCTAAGAATCTGTGATCACTTGTTTAGTTATGCAACGCGTGGTTGGAACTAAAGAGAAATGCTTTTGCTTGTGCATTTGTATTTACACTGCATCGCAGAGTATGACATTTTCCTTTGCAGGAGAGAGTGTGGGATTACTTCGCTATGACCCGCTGACCCAAATACTGCTGTTCGCCGATAGGTACGTTCATTTCACCACAGCATACGAGTGATGGTTGGCTGTGCAGTGGCTAGAGATGAAGCAGTCGTATGTTTCTCTTGAATCTACGAGACAACCAGCAGCGCCGTACTAAATGTTGTAAGTATAATTATAGTTATCAAAATGTTACAGGTTGGCAACAGCTTTGTGTTGCGGCTTTATAATATTTAAATATTCAGTCATTACTTCAAAGAAAATACAACCCATAATAATTGTTACAAACATCAAGTTGTTGGTTTTGTTGAAGGAAACAGCCCCTGTTTACTCTGATAATTATATGAAACCGATAAAATAGTCTACACTCTGTGATCAAAACTCAGAATTATTGATTGTTAAAGCAGGTGGTACGTGCAGTTAACAGTTCACTTCTAGGGGTTAAATAAAGCGTTTATGAGAATAATTTCTTAATATTGGTTGAGTCATGAATTATTTAACATCACTGTATTAGCTGTATAGTTTATTTAGCACCGTATGCCATGTGAATGAATTCGAATGGGTATTGGAGAGAGAAAGAGGTTGTGAAGTGTATCAAGGTTTGCCAGGCGAGTCTAATGAAAGTTACAGAAACCACACGATGCTCGTGTCTACGGCCGAGATTTGAACCGAGCATTTCCCAAACACGCGTCAGATCGGTTTGGCGTGATATGTTTGTGCTTGTGTGCACTTGACAAGTGTGAATCATGCATAACAGTGCTGTCGATTTCGAAGGTTTCGTGCTTCTACTGATACGTTCAGCTTATCATGATGATTAATGAGGAACTTGGAAGGAAACGATTATGGGCTGTGTGAAGATATTATCTCATTGGATTTTAAGGAAACAGAATTCGGATGACCAGTGTTCAGTTGGCTGAGGATCGGGTATAGTGGGGTTTGTATTATCAGAGTTGAATATTTAGGTTACGAGACTTAATGAGTTAGTTGTTCTGTTTGTTTGATATTGACTGGTTGGTTAGTTTGTCTCTCAACTAGCAGGTCAATACAGTAGATTCTGGTTAATTGGGACACATCGGCCCAATTATGCGAAGTTCCACGTAAAGAGTTGAAAAGATTTGTCCCAAATAAACAGCCGCCCCGATTAACCGATTGCCCAATTAACGGGAATGTACTGTACTTTGTTGTTTCCTTGGTTAGTCAGTCAACCAGTCTGTTGTTTAACTAGTTAGTAGTTAGAGGTATGTTTTTTGGTTGGTCGGCTGTTTGTAGGATATTTAGTCAGTTACAATATAATCGTTTGGAAGACCTATCAAGCAAGAAACATGATGTATACAAAGTAGAACGAAGGGCAGTTGTTGGAAATTAAACGAGTTGTGCGCTCTGCTTTGCTTGGCAGTTGTTATTCTTGCCACGTACGAAATTCGTCACATGAGCACATGATACGACTTGGAAGGTTTGTTGTTTTGTTTCGAGCTACCTCATCGGCCTTTGTGTTCAGTTATTTTAGATACAAATCTACTACTGCAGGTACTGGTATTGCAATCTTCTTAACTGTCAGAATTAGTGGAAATTGATAGCAATTCCATGACTTTTGGCAAACTAATTCGTGCGTGAACAACCGTTGCGGGGGGTGGGGGGTTCGAAGAAAAAGTGCTGTCGAGTCCGTAGTCATTCGTTTTCATTTACTAGAAGAATCGTTATCAATTTCTCAGAAGTGTGACGTCATCCACACATCAACTTGCCGATACCAATACTGTAAACTGAAAATTTATTCGGCTGTGGATCTGAATGCACGACTTGACCAGCTATCCATTACGAAACCTGGGATAAATGTTTTCAGCATGGCGTTGCCAAGACTTCCACCGTGACTGTTACGAGCCGCTCATGCGCCAAACAGTTTGCCTACTGTTGCAGAGGCACGCTGTAGACATCACACTGCATATTGAGAATGTTGACTACCTTTAATTTCGTTAGGATCTGCCATTACTGCATTGAGACAAGTTTCGAATGAAAGTTGTTAATCTTATTCCTTTAATAGCCCAATGGTAACTGAATTTACCACATACCTTACTATTCACTAGCCCTACAGAGGGTGTATTTATGCATTTTCTATGATTCTTAGAATAAACAAACTGTTTTCTTAAACAGCATTAACTAACTGGTCTATGTAATAGATAACTTGTGCTTTCCTTTAGATTTTGATTGAATATTTAAATATTGTTTAGATGAGATTAAGATTTAGAGGATAATGAAAGCTATATTCCATTTTACTCGCCAATGTTTGAATGGTGAGTCAATTTTTATGTAATAGGTAAAGTTTGGTTTGAGCTTCATGTGAAATAAGATTTATACTGGACCATTATGAACAAACATTAAACTCATCCAGCAACCTGCAAAATTGTTTCCAAGACAGATCTGCATGAATCCCATTTGGTGGCTTTAGACGTGAACGGAACACTACATTCTCTATATGTGTTCACTTTGTGCATTGTGTAGAAAGAACTTCTCATAAAATCTAAATTATATTACTGGATCCTCCCAGACTGCTGTCTGGTGTGTTCTGCAGGTGAAATGAAGAGCATGAAGCTGATGGTGTTTTCTAAAGGGGAAAGTAAAAATATGGACTTCACATGAAATATAGTTTGTTGACTGTAATCTTGAGACTTGCGGGGTGAGGAAGTGGGGTGAAGGAGGAAGTAGGAAAGATAGCGTCTGCCTTTAATGCTTCAGACTTCCTGCATTCTTTGCAAGTCTCAAGATTACAGTCACGTACTGTACATATTTATTTTTTAAATATGATAACCATAACTTGTGAAATAATATAATTACTGATCGGAAATTCATATAATGTAATTATCCTGCCATTTTTCTGGAGGGTCTGAGGAAAACCATGAAAACCCTCAGTCAGGATATCCTGTCTCCAAGCCACTATTTGAACCCAGGCGCAAGTTTGCTACCCACTCGGCTGTGCTTATATATTTGGTGTTTATTACCTGTGGAATTATCAGGACTGAAGAGAAAGTATCTTATGTTTGTGTTTTATTAAGAAGATTGCTGGTGTTGTTATTGTTGTTGTTATTTACAGGAGATGTGTAATCTCTTCAGCTAATGTCAGTTAATAAACATCAGGCTCATGATTCTGTAAGAGTATACAAAATGCCCATTCTTACCTATATTTACCATCTGGCTATGCTGATAACATGTAAGTAAAAGTACAGCTTATCAAGCAATGAATTTCAGTTCATCACTGTCGTCATTGTCATTGTCATAATTATTGTTTTGGTAGTAGTGACTAAGTTCTGTAACTTTCTCACCTTGTTAAAATTATGACTATCAATATAGCATCAACCATTATACTGAAACTTAAACCTTAATATAATCTCAGTTTTAATAAAAATGTTTGTAAGATCGCTGAGCTATTTATTTTCAGTACACAGTAAGAACAAAAACTGCTCTTAGCTGAAAAACTTAAAATGGACTAAATGAGTTTTTGAACTTGTACACTCATCACTAAAAACTTTTATTATCTAACACTTTAGGTGTTCATTATACAAAGTTTTCTTTGTACTGCATGGAGAATGTGTGTCTGTTTTTTGAATATTAAAATTACTTGGAAAATTTATATTCATATGAATGTTTATAGTAGTTATAAAACTTTGATCTGTGTCTGTTCATTGTTAACCACACTTCTTAGAAATTCCAAATCTATCATCACTTTCATCAAAAACATCTCATCATATAAAAGATTTGTCATCATTGCCCACTTGACAGTCAAAAGAGTCAAGACAGCTTTTTGATCTATTCCAGGCTCAAAAGATCAGTACCTGTATAAGATTTACATCTCATTAAGATTTTAAACTTTATTATAGGTATTTTTTAATATAGTTCATATTTTAATGAAGTTTGAGTTTGCTTTATCATATATGTTCTGTTTCTTAGTACTGCAACAACAAACTGTTATTGTTTAAAGGTTTGTAACAATGATTCATTATAGGAACGTAGTGTTGGAAATTGTCCATCATCTCATATGTTTTGTATTAGCCTTGTACTGTAAGGTCCTGGGTTTCATCCCAAAATGTAACATATTATTTAAAGATGTCAGTCTAATGCCAAATAAGTCTCCTGAAGACAGGAGTACAGTTAATGTATGAAACATCATACACATCAGATATATCTCCGGCAATGAGCTATGTACAAAATTGGCCTAATATTAGTTTCTTAGATTTATATCTTTGGTCTTTAAAAATCAAGACCAATTCAGAATTGTATCAAATGTATTTGAAAGTACGGTATTTTTTCTTCGGTATTGCAGATGAACTGTTATTGGCAATCTCAGAAGTTTAATTATTACAGATGGAGACCAATTGAACTTCAGGAAGATTGTGTATTAGCTCTCAATATGTAATTCATCTTTTGTTACAGGTGGCAGTGCACTTATTATCCCTGAAGAGCTTCCTTCGATTTTGTCAGTCATCTATTCTAACATCCCACCGATCAAGAAAGGTTTGTGTTCTTTTCACTGTATTAGTATATTTTCCTCCAATAGGTGACTTGCCACATGTTAGAATGTTCCATCAAAGCAATTACTAAAACTGTCTGCTCCGTTTCTTCAACATATTATAAACTCAGCATTATTTCCAACATACGAAAATTAGTTAAGTATAAAGATTTCTGTCTTCTGGGTTGTTGCGCTGTTTAGTCTGGTCGATGTTAACCAACGTTTCAGAGGTCATACTGCCTCCATCATCAGGGCCTCTGAAACGTTGGTTAACATCAACCATACTACACAGCGCAACAACCCAGAAGACAGAAATCTTCATACTCACCACTGTGAAAACCTCAAATCTTACGATTTAAGCATAATTTAATTTTTGCAGCGATGAATACTTGAATCATTTAGCATACCGAGGTGTTTAAAAATTTAATCTTCTTACTTCAGAGATCTAGAGGGTGCCCCATAAACACCTTGATCACACACATACCTTGTGTAATAAAGTGTGAATAGTCTGTAAGAACCTCACTTTCCAAATTTTTAACTTCATAGAATTGTAAGAATTAAATAGTAACAATTGAAAAACCTACAGAAATTGAAATTATTATGCTAAAGAAGTACCAAATTATTACTGATGTTCTTCCATGGAGAAGACTAAAACTGAAGTTGTGAAAGTGTTTATTATTATATATTTCCTTGAATTAATCCTAATATATTTTCCCAGTTAGGAACATAACTTAAAAATGGATTCAGTAAAATATAAATGTTCTTATACATTGACTTGGGATCAGGAGCTCTTTAAATTGGTCTGGGTGCAGAAATGTATTTCACCCATCTGGACAAAATTTGAAGACCTTACATGTATGTGACAGTTGTATTCCAAACAAAATTTGCAGAGGGTGAAACTGCATAAATTGAAAAAGAAAAATTACTTCTCTCCTCACATCTCTCTTTTGCCACCCGTACAATACTCTACTTCTCCTCCTCCCTGCCTCATTTGATCAGGCAGCAAGCAGTTCACATTAAAGTGAGTGCTATTAATTGAAATAGGTCCAAATTAGGGGAGTTGCATTTTTGAAGAAGCATATAAGGAGTAATACTTTGTATTGTCAGTGGATATGCTCACATTCTGCCCTTATGTTCAGAAGCTTTGGGACCCCATTGTAACATAGCTCATGGTTCCTGTTTTGAAGACTACATTATAATATCAGTTCATAAGCACCAAGCCTGTTTATGCTACAGTGTAACTGTATCGTTATTTGATTTAGGATTCTGCCTGGTTTATGGTTTTAGACACAAAATGCATAAAATGAATACATCTTCCTTCTCTGAAACTACACCATATAATCTGATTAAATTTGGTATTTTGGGATCCATTAAAAGTTGTCATGCAGATTTAATTTTTGTGCATACCAGTTATTATAATTTCTACTTAACAAGAATCTAAAATTACAGTTCCCCAAACAATAACATAAAATACAGGTATTGTTAAAAACTACAACTTTTAGTAGAAACATTTTCTGGTATAGTAAATATTTAAAGAAATATAAGAGGACATATTTTGGCTCTGGAAAGTGTTGTATGTTTAATTTAATTATGTTTGAAAAAATTTATCTGATATGCAATAAATGAACATCATGGCCAGTGAGATATGCAAGCTTATAAAAAAATGCAATTATAAAATATTCATATTCTGTTGGAGTATGCCTTTGCAGTATTATTAAGGTTAACCACATTAGTGCACACAATTGACTGCTCTGGGCACTTGTTTAAAAATCTGTGATGGTGATATAGGGACAGACTCCCGTGTGGGTGTTGGTTTTCGTCTGGGTGAGCATGCAGACTTCCAGGTTCTTCTGGAATTGGGTCCACAGTTAAACACTCAGCCACTTGGTCCTGCTGGAGATACCAAAACACGGCGACAAGTTCAGCGACCTGGCCTGGTTGTCCTACCAGCAACAGGCTCAGAAACAGTTGCTGACACACCAGGAGGAAAATGGCTGTCTTCGTGGCGATCAGCACTTGTTAACTCGCAGACCATGGTAATGTTTCTACACTGTTTACTCCATAGAATTGTATGGCATTAAACAGGACATTTCTGGGTGGTGAATTGCGAAGCGTGTGGAAAAGTGGTATCACAGCAAATTTTCGTTACTATCCCAGCATTTTACTGGAGGAACTATGGAAAATTCACAGTCAGAAACACCACCCTCAAGCTCAAAAATCAAATCTAGTACCTCTAAAACATGAAATGCAGTATCAGTATAATTATTGTCTGTAATTACCTTGTTACAGTCACATTTTTGGGTTTACTAATTGCATTTACCATAGTACCATTATTTTCTGCCGTGATTTATGATACTTGTCTCTGTAGTTCACAAAACTGAAATAAAATTATAATTTTTTGGTAAAACTTAGGAAATAAGTAATGAAGCTGAAAGCTCAGAATTCAAAGACTAGCTCATAAAAGCTTCAAATTCCTGGCCTGTTGTATGTTCCAGGAAGCCAACAGGTATATAGGAGTTGGACAACACCAGGTTATTCAGAACCCAATGAAGGGCAAGGACCATGTTACATCACAGCTGCAACAGCTTTATAAAAATGGCAGCAAAGCAACTGAAAAGTCAAATAGTGAAGGTCAAACATCAGATGGTGGTCCAGCAGGAAGAGGAAATTTTACTTCAGTAGAAACATGAATCACAGTGCCATTGTCATTGCAGAAAAGACAGCCAGTCAATAGAATCAAAGACAGCTATGATATATATTTTGTGTAATAACTATGGGCAATGACTGTGTGAGGGTAACTGAAAGAGGTTCAACAGGAATGGTCCAGATTATCTCAAGGTTTGTAACAATGTTTTCTTTGTTACATTATCATTATTTTAGACATTATCCATTGAGGTATACTTGCTATAGGTAATGCTTTTGGAGTTGGCTTTACTCTCGTCTTCAGGTGATTAGTTGTCACTATGCTAACATATTTTTCTGCTTGATATTAAAGGCTAAGATCAAGATCAAAATAAAAACTTCTTAATATTAAACTTGTATGCTGTTCCTTAGTGGCCCAGTGGTTAGCATGTAAATTTAATATTTGAAAGGTTTGTCTCTTTTAAAAAAATAAAAATAGTAAAAACATAATTCAAGCAATGGACAATAAAGGTTCAGTTTCTAACACACCTTTCCCATACTCAAGTTCATTTAATGTGAGGCTCTAAGACACCATTGTGTAGGTAAGAATATGACTTATTCTCCTCCCAACACCTAGATCTTTGAATTCTAGTCTACATGACCATGCAGGGGTGTCTTTTAAGGCAGCAAATTTTTTAATGTTCATTTTTGCCACAAGAAAACATTACAAATTGGAAGAGGAATGGAATAAGAAAACTAATGACAGTAACGTTTTGTCCTCGTCTTTTAACCCTTTCTGTCCAATCCCAGAAGCTACTCATGGCCAAAATAAAAGGACAAGTATCTATTCAGTGACTCTCATTCACTGACCTGTACAGGTGACTATTCTTATGGTGATTTAAATGTCGTCAAGCCATGCAGTATGCCATTTGAATTCAAGTGCAAGAAGTTATTATTTTACTGATACTGAGATTCCAACCTTTGTAAGTTATTCAGGACATTGATGTAACCACAATTTTGTTTGCACCATACAGCTAATTTTGTATGGTACTGCTTCACTGCTGCTGTGTATCCATTACAACATTCCATACTTCTACAAGAAGTTTTGATTCTGTGCCAGCTTTGATTCTTTGGGGAGAAAGATGATAATGTTACCTATCATTTGGATGTCTTGTGGGAAATGGATTCACCATATTAATTCTTTCTTGACATTGTTCTGTTCTAGTTTATTTGTTTATGTACTTGTTTTCTTATGTATTATTTTACCTTCACAACTCAAATTGAATCTAAGAAATTAATTTGGACACTTCTTATTTCTTTCTTGGCAGCATTTCTTGAGACAACTACATACATACATACATACATCTATCTTTATTAAATTCCATGTATCCATAAGATAGTTAGATAACAATAGGATGTGGAAAAAGTCATAATAATAATAATAATAATCTATGTACCTTAGGGACAAGGTCTGTCTCAGGTATTATAATAATAATAATAAGACAAAGAAGACCCCCATTTTGGGAACTTCATACATCATATGGAAGACGCTTTCATAAAATAAAATTATATAATACATGTGGCACTTGCTAAAAACAATATGAATCCCGGAAATAGCTGCTGCCTTATGTACCTTAGGGACAAGGTCTGTCTCGGGTACATGGAAGTACATACCCCGTAAAGTGGTGAAGAGATGGGATAATAATAATAATAATAATAATAATAACAACAACAACAACAATACAAGACATATTATAAAGTACAATTCATACTATTATATAAATTTCACATAAAACAACAAAGGGTTCACCTAAAGTAATGATAAATTACAAATAAATCTACCCATTACATACCGAAGATAAATTATCACTTATTTGTAAATAATAGAAATTCATTGACAGAGTAAAAGGAGTGTGTAATTAAGTATCTTTTTAATGCAACATTAAATTGCTCCTTTTTATTCACAAGACTTGTGAAACTTGACGGTAGACTGTTGAAAATATTGATCCCTGCATAATATGCACTCTTCTGAAAACATGAGAGGTAGGCAACTGGACTATGAAGCTGAATTTTATTCCTTGTGTTGACACTGTGTACAGCAGAATTAGTTTGAAAAAGTTCTTGGTTATTTACAATAAAGTTAATTAATGAGAATATGTATTCACAAGGAAGAGCTAAGATCTAATCTCTTAAATAGACTTATACATTAATTTCTAGGTTTGACATCAGCCATTAATCTAACAATTTTCTGATCAGCACTGAGTGAAGATGGCACTTCTAAAGCCCACGATTTGTGTAGGGACATTTTGTACAGATATTGTCCATTGGGCGTACTAAATGTACGATGTTTTGGAGGCAATCTCCACTTCTAGGTTTGTGTAAATTTATCATCATCTTGATAACATTAGACATTTTGGAGTCAAAATGAAATATTTTCATGTTCCGAACAAGGAAGTAGAATATGTTTCTGGCATGAACAGATAAAACATGAAAGATATCATGTACATAAATTATTTGTACGATGTAGTTTAGTAACCAATAAGAAACCATTACATTTTGCAGCATTACAGTGGAGCCAATATTTAAAATATAAGTGTCTTTTTGGTCAAACAAATTCTACGAATGTATGAACTTTATTAGTATGTAGGATAATTAAAGGTGAGTGAAATTAACTTAGTTAAAACTGGCGTATAATTTCTATGCGTATGTGACTTTGACTTTGAATGTATATATAGTAACAGATTTGTACTGATATTTTCGTTATTGGTGACCCTGTTTCTACAAGTTCTTACAAGCGAGGTAGAGACGCTGTAGTCAGGTAATGCATATCCGGTTGCTTAATTCTTATTTTATTTAGCGTTTTGCTTTTGTTTTGTTAAGAACTAGGTATACGGGAGATAATGTTCAAATAAATTATTACGTCTTTTACTCGTCCAAAAACACCAACAGTTTTGATGTAATGCATGACTTAAGACATCCATTCAGTGACGCATAAATGATAGGGAATCAACATGGTAAAAAATAGTGGGCGTTGTGTTACAAAAGCGAAAGTGTTTATTTAAATGCTATAGTAGTGAGTTATGTAAGGCTGTAAGTGGTCTCAAACTGATTACAAATGTGGCAAGATCGAAATGTGTTCGATGTAAACTTAATTGGATTTCCCTCAAGAATTAACTTGTGTAAAAGTTTTTTAATTTCGTTTTTATTTAGCTCATAGACCAGTGTGCCGTGCAGGATGTGAAGGAACTAGAACAAGAGTGTAGCAGTGTTTATATACAATGTTTGACATAATACCAACATACCATATGTGGGAAGTACATAAATTTGAACAGAATGTGAATATCACAGGCATTTACCCTGTTTATAATGGAGCAGTAAATAAAATATGCATAACTTGTATTGTGATGCTTAGACATTATTTTTCAAAGAACTTGCAAGTGGGCACATAATCATACCTTATTAAATTGGATCTAAACATGAACACATGTTTGGTCCATTTCTGCCACGTAGGTTTTAATAAGCCCGGGAATGTTTAATAGCCTAACTAACTTATGTGGGCAGTTCATAGCTAATCAGCTACTCAGGGAATTCTTATTGTTACAGAATTCAGATTAATTGCCATCAGTGCAAGAACTGTCATTGGGCTGTTATGAGTAAGCTCAGTCCAGTAAATATGTAACTTAAATCTTGGAAGCATTTCTTGCTTTTGCCATGCATCCTACATGTGTGGTCCATCCTGTCCTTGAGTTAATCATCATATGTAATGCACAACTATAAAATTATTTTATTTCTTGAATTATTCAGGCATTTGTTTTAGGCCATCAGGATGGCTCCTGCTGAATCAACAAAGACAGAAGGCTCTTGCTGCCATAGGAGTGTTGTACAATTTGTTGAAATTAAAAATGAACTGAAAAATATAAGGCAGACAGTTGATCTTGCTGTTAAACTGCTAAGTGTGAGTAGCTGTAATCTATTAAGGAAGTTAGTGTGAGGTAAAAGGTGAGTCTTTTCAATGTGAAACCTTTACATAACAGTACCAGTGGAAGAAAGGGGAACCTCAGCAAGGCCCATTTGCTTGGTTCTGCTTCTCTTCCCCATTGGACTAGTCGGAGCTGTGCCTTGTCCATCCTACTGCTGTATCCACTGCAGTATTTCTGTGTGCACCACATTCATTACCTGTTCATGATGGCAGCAAGCTCTTCTGAAACTTCAGTCAATTGCATGGTGCTATGTCTGAGAAGACATGTTTTAATACTTGTTACTGTTAGAACCTCAAATCTCACCAGTGTTTGTGGTGTTGTAGTACAGTAGAATTTGAGGTTGTAGCACTGTAGTCTGGGGCAGTGACCCTGATGATGGAGATAGCAAGGGCCTCTGAAACATTGGTAAACTTGTGCCACACTACACTGTGCTACAACCCAGAAGACAGTTATCTTACTTTACAGTACTTGAACTTGGAGATATTATTTAATGTTGTAGACAGTTTTTTCTTCTTCTAAATTATGAAAAAGTTAAAATGTACAATTTTAAAATGTCGTATTTTGTAAGTACTGTCATTATCAGAATCTGCGTATTCTTGGTAGGTTCTGTACTGTTAGAGTATCCAGTTGCTGTTTGTTACCTGACTAATGTTTGTAATTTGTTTGCTAGGGAAAACAATGGACCTGTCGTCAGACAGAACACTAAATAATAATAACTCCGCTAAAATTTTAGCCCACATTTTAAATTCAAGATTTATGGATTTATGATCTTTGTTCATCGAGTATTCTGAACAAAACATGTTCCAGATATTGGATCTGTTTCCATCCTGAGGTGAAATGGTGGGGAGTACAAATTTGACCATTGGTCCAATGATTGACATTAGCTCTTTTAACAGGCACACTTGAGTAGGTATTACCCACCTTTTTTTCTACTAGAGAATGGAAATGGATCCAGATGCTGAACAAACTCCAGAAACACAGTGATACTGATTGTAATATACCATCATTTGTGCCTTTTGGTTTAAATGTACGGAATATGGAGAACTCTTTGGAATTGATGGAGTAATGACCTTCATGAGTTTAAGCTTTAGAATTTAGTGCTCTAATTGGCTCTTTACAAATATTATGTCTGTTTTTGGAATGGGAGGAAAACATGGATTGTATAAAATTTGTTTGAAAAGCATATTACTGTAGTTTTTAAATGAAGTAATTATGTTTTCAGAAATTGGTTGGCTTGGCACCAAATGACATTCAGGCAATGGCCAATAACGGAGTTTGTACCCCTACATCATTACCAGTCATGGACTGTCTTGCTAATATCAACAGTACATCAGACTGTGGGTTAAGAAGGGATACAGCCAAAGAGCCCATGGACATAACTGTAAAACAGGTTGCATTTACAGAAGCCATTTCTGCGAAAGTGGAAACTGCAGTGAAAGCTAAGAATGGTAAAACATTTTGTGAAAATGATATTGATAAAATAACTGTTGAAGCTGGAAATTTGAACACAGATGCTGAAATAGAAAGAAATAAAGCAAATGAAGCTAAGAATGATGAAACTACAGTGGAATCAGGGAATGATAAAGGTTCTGTTAAAGTAAAGGGGGACAAAATCCCGCAGGTTAATAGGCCTCCAGACTCTTTCTCGTCGCTGTCTGACCATTTAACTACATTTGTAAAGACTAATCTTGCCACTACATCATTGTTGGAAAATCCAGCTGTTAACATTTCCAAAGATTGTGCTGCAGTTTCAGGAAAATCAGTCACATCTGATTGCCACACTGTAGTCATAAATTCTGACCTCTCAGTGTGTGCTGTACAGTCAGGTGCCAAAGATAAAAAGACTGATACTGCCTTACAACCTGATGCTCTGCATCATCCAAGTTTGTCCAAAATGACTGGATCAAACATGTTACCAGCAGCTTGTGATATTGGTGTATCAGCATTGAATGAAGTTTGTACAGATTCAGCAAATCCCAAGACAGTGGTTACAAACACAGGAGCAGGTCTGAATGTTGTGAAAGTGAAACAAGAGCAACCATCAGAATATGATGATACTGATATGAGTGTTTTTGCCAAAAATGGCGAAGAGAGATTACAGCAAACTGAGGATGTGAAAATGGATCCAGAGGTAATGCCATTTGTATTTGGACTATACCCTTTCGATAGAAAACAGATTATATCCAAGATGATGAGTTTTTGTCTCAGAAAAAAGTAAAATTGTTGACTTGATTTATTGTATGAATGGGAATTTAATTAAAGTAACTGCATTTATTTTGCCCAAACTTCATACAAACTCTAAGGATAACCACATAACCCTGACTTTACTGGCAATATTTGAATGTCATTGTATAGGTAACAGCTGCTGCTTCATATTTTATAGGCCCGATGTTCTAATCTCAGTTAATGTTTCATATCATGGAGGTAGAAGGTGATAGGAGTTACACTATATTTAATTCATGTTGTCATTGCAGGGAGTGTTTATAAGTGATGCCATGCTACCTGTATGTGTCTTGGTGAAAAAAGAAGATGGATGTGTTACCAATAATAGTCTGGAAAATAGCACTACATCTTGTGTTGACAGTAACAATACAGGACAGTTGAGTGGACAGTAAGTTTAATTAAATGATGTTATAGTTGTAATGAACAAAAGATTTTCTGAGGTAATTAACTTTCATCTAACAAGATGCCACAGTGGCAACATGTCTTGCTAGTATTTTATGATGTACAGTTTGAGTCCTGGCCAGAAACGTTTTATTCTTTTTATTTTCTTTGTATGTCCCGCGCCGTATCTGCGCAATCTGAGGCTTCATGCTTTGGACTGGTGATACGGAATGCGCGCCGGTTCGAGTCTCAGGGAAAGAAATTTCTCATGAGATTTTCGACCAGTGTATGGGACCGGTGCCAACCCAGCATCGTGAGGAAATTGGGGAGCTACAATGGGTAGCGTAATCCGGTCATGAAAACTAGCAATGGCTGGGGGTTTGTCGTGATGACCACACGTCGCTCTATATCTGGTTGGATGATCGTTCACCTCTGCTTAGGCATGTGAATGTGAGGCCAGCAGCCAGCTAGTCAGCTTTGGCTCTCAGAGGGCTGTTATGCCACAGATTATTATTGTTATTATTTTCTTTGTATTTTTGCAGTAACATAATCTTTTATTCTGTTCTGCTTCATGCAATGTGAGGCAGTATTGTAATTGTGTGTCAAACAGCTTCAGGCAGAGTTTCAGAACAGATTTAATAAATAAATGATCAATCTGAAGGTGCAGGAAGAAAATTTTGTTTTCTGATGTTAATATTTAATATTGAGCTTTAATTGTTTCATATGAAACATTTGTATGAAACATTGTAACACCGCGGGTGAGTGGATTTTGTTAAGTGGTTAGTAGATGTAAGTTGTGTTTATGGGGCATGCCTCCCAGTATATACCTGCCCATGCAATGACTTAAAGGGATCTATTCTTGAAGTAGTAACATCAATTAGGCAGATTCTGCTACTCTCAGTGGTAGATGATAACAAAAATGATGACCACACAGTTATATGAGTTGATCTGCCCAATTGGTAAAAATTTCAGCTGTATTTTAAACATGCTTTGAGTCATATAAGATTATACAGGGCTTTTCAAAAGTCGATGTGCAGTGTTTTGCCTTGGTTATGATCTGCCGGTATTGCCAAGTCATACATTAGTTCATGATCACAACTTCACAGTGACTTTTAATGTACTGTATAAGAACATCCTGCATATACAGTATTGTGTGTGTGTGCACACAAGCATGCACATGCAGTATACATGTATTTTTCCTTCACATTGAAATCTTTTGTCTTAAACTGTTAACACCTATTTATGAGATCATTTGTTTCTTACGCAGGAATACTGTTGTAAATACTGGTGATAAACTACTTGCTTGCAGTGATCCCCCAAACCAAGTAAGCATTATTAGCAAATAATATAAGCGTTTACCATGCTAAATTGAATAGGGTTGCATGTCGAACTGTATACAGCACAATCTCCATTTGACATTGTGGAATGCAGTGAATTTTAATGCTAATTGTGGAAAGTGCTAAATGAAGAGAATTAATTAATAATTGAGATAATGAAAGCTGAACACTGAAGTAGCTTCAGGAAGAACTCACACCAGCTTTCTTACTGCACAGACTTCATTGGTAATAATCTTTTGTTTTCAGTGCCATATTTGGTAACGCAAATTTTTAACCCAATAGTGCAGTGCAGTTACCCACTTGGGTTGGTGTGCTGAACTTATGCACAGATGCACAATTACATCCTAGATGAGCAAGAATTTTCACTGTCTTTAATTGTAAACATGTTATAATTTATTATTGTTATTTAATAATTGTATTTGTGAGAAGAAGTTAGTTAATACATTGAGGTTTCTAATTCTCATGGCAATGTATGAAGATGGCTTTCTAGAGTTGTGCTGTGTAGTGTTAGGAGTTTACCAAAATTTCAGAGTTGCTTGCTGCCTCCATCATCAGGGTGATGGAGGCAGCAAGCACCTTTGAAACATCAGTAAGCTTTACCAGAGTATGAGGCAGGACAGCCCATAAGACAGCTGTCTTGAAAACCATTCTAATCTTTCTTTGTTCACTATTTCTGTGAAGATCTTGTTGCAGTCCTGTTACTTTCTGCTTCATTCCTTTGCCCATCTCTGGGTTTTGCCTTTGAAGAATATATTTCAGCAGCATGTCCCTCTTGGTCCATTTTGTTTCAGCTCCAAGCTATTAGTATTGGTATGAATTCGGAATAATCTGTTTCTTGTTGACAGGTGTCATCACCATTACGTCCACTGCTTGGTAGTGCACTTGTTTCAAAATTAAAGCAGAAGATTCAAGAAAAAATTCAAGCTGCAGTTTATGCAATAAATGAAGAGAGGAAAGGTAGTGAAAGTCAAAATGATAATTTATTAAACACTAACAAATGTATAGAAATTCCACATTCATTCAATAAGGACTCTACAGATTTGAAGGAATTAATGGCAACTCAAAGTAAGTTTTGCCAGAAATTTTATCAGTGCAAGTCTTGTGCCAAAATTTTTTTCTGTAAGGTAGCTCTTTGTGTTCACAAGAAACGTTGCAGGGGTTTGCAAAAACAGTATCATTGCAGTTTTTGTCCCCTCATATTTAAATCAAGAGCAGTTTTATTCATTCACCAACAGCTGCACTCTGCAAAGAAGACGAAAGGTAGACATAAATGTGAAATTTGTGGACGAGAATTTATCCTCAAATCCACTTTGAGGAAACACAGGCAATCTCAAGTATGTAAAGGATCCAGAATGAAGTGCTACAGGAAGTTGCCACAGTATTTCTGTGGTGAGTGTGGACAGGGTTTTTTAAATTCTACTAACTTAGAATTACACCAAAAATTACACAGAGTTGACAAGGTAGATTCCGGCAGGAGAGTTGAAAAAACAAATACTGGAAATCGAGGTACTCCGGTAGTAGTTTCTAGAACTGCTAGACGATATCCTTGTAGTTATTGTAATGAAGCATTTATAGATCGACGTTCAGTGACATTACATGAAAAATTACATACTGATAAAGAGTTTGCAGCATTTGATGAGGAGAGGAAAATGATCCAGAGGAGACACCAGCTGACAATGATGTTACAAAAACAGCAGCAGCAAAGCAACAGGAAGAAGTTTGGATGTGATGTTTGTGGTCGATGTTACTCAATTGAACTGCTGTTACACATGCATACAAGATTGCATCATGCAATCTCATAAGTAGAAAATGGCTCATACTGCTGTGCCAGATTACCAAGGGCATAGTAATTCAGTGGTGAAAGTGGTTAACTTCAGTATACCAGTAATATGATCTTGTGTTGCAGTATTATAATGTGTCCTCTTTATGTTATGTTAGTTTTGTTTACATTCTTTAAATTATTAACCATGAAGTAATAAAAATAAGGTTGCCATGCCATGAACCATATTGTGAAGTGTAGGTAAAGCTTTATGCATTCTTTAACCTTGGCTCTAAATGGTTACAACAATAGTAGTTAAGACCAAGGCTTATCATGAAACTAAGAGGGGAGATTATCATTTCCTCAGAAATGATGAGTTGAAACTGGAAGAGGGTCATTGCCTAACCTTGAATTTCAGGACATGAAATGGTTATTATTTACTTTAAAACTCATTGATGTATTATCTGTATTCCACAGTAGTGTGTATGAATATGTACGTTCCCTGAGGAAAGGACATGTTTCACAAATATCTGTGAATGAGGTGCTAAAGATTATGTACTCATATGAGTACTGAACTAACTGAGAATGTTGAATTCTAATCCTTGGGTTTTAGTGACTGAAGTATGGTGTACAGCTTTGGCTTTCATGGATGAGCCATGTTGAATGTTAAAGTTATCAAGCATTTTGGCAAACACTGCAGTTGCCCAAATTGATTATAGTAAGTAATGCCAAAGAAATGCAAGAACTGTGGCTGTTCAGTGTCACTTTCATGGAAAAAGAATTAATATTTGTGTTTTCTGATAATAGTATCTTTTTATGTTGTGGTAGACTGTACCATCTCACTTTCATCATATTATAAATAGTGTCTTATTGGCAAAAGATGATGTATCAAAATGGGAACATAGTCTATTGTACTGCTATCTAATGCAAAAGTGCCTTTTATAATGTCTTATATGTTATATCATGTATTTTCTGTACATAAAAATACATATAGAGAGTACTAAAGCATATTGCATCCAACCTCCTTTTTCCCCTGCTTTTAAGATTGTACATTGTTCAGTCTGTATAATATTTGTAACTGGTAGATGATTTATGTTGTCATTGCGATGCCTGATCTTAATTAATTTTACTCATGTTTGTTGTGGGCAATTATGACAAAATTTATGAACTGTAAAATTCCAGAAGACAGGTTCTGGACAAGCACATGGTTTTATATGATGTGTGCCCTGATGTGGAACTGTTGAAGTTATATATTGGCCCTCATAACATTTCTAATGAGTGCCACTTCTCTGTGGTCTTTACGTTCATTTATCAGTTTTTATTGTATCACATTCATCTTGTGTTGAACTTTTGTTGCAGGTATTCGAGCTAAGCATTAGCAACATGAAAGTCTCTTGTTAACAGATAATTAGGAATAGAGGAATGTAGTTTTCCATGCATTTTGTTAATTATCATGTATCATATCACCTGTTTCATGTCAGAATTGTAGATATTAATGGTGTCTGTATATTTTAGTGTGTGTGTCTTGGATGAAGGGGGGATGATGTACTGTGAGCCATTTTGAGAACATTTATGAAGTTCCATTTTGAGCTGCATGTGAACTAAATGTGTTGTATTGGGTCAGTATAACCAAAATTAAATTCACTCAAATGTTGGTGTAGACTCTCCCCATATATAAAATTTAATCAGAATCTGTTAAGTAGCTTCCAAGATCAAATATACAGATTGACCTATTATTCATTCATTGTACTTTATGCAAATGATACATAAGAAGGAAATTCTCTGAAGAATCAGATTGTAGTTATCAGGGACATGGAAAGGAAATACACTGTACTACTATAAGTAGAGGAAAATAGAAGTTTAGTGATGTTTCAGAGGTGCTTGTTACCTCCATGATTGGGCAGTGAGATCTTGATGATGGATTTTGGTATGTTTGGCATATGAGCACCTGCTGTGTTAGGTAACCAATTCTTCCTTGAAAGTACCATTAAAAGTATAAACTTTAAAGTATCGTATTCTCGAATGCCACACATAAATATCAGGATAGGTAAATTGGTCAAAAAAGGAACTTGCTCTTAAACATTATGCATTTTGTTTTACTTTTAGAAAATGTTTGCAACATTGTGATTTTTGAGCCCTTTTATTATTTTGACCGAGATATGAGTACGTGCCCATATCTAGCAATGGCTTGCTACAAACCGTACTTTAAACTTCCATCATATATGAAACCTTACCGAGGAACAAATTTTCTCCATTAGTGCTATCAATTGCATTTATTTTTTGAGCATCATAACTTTAAAGAGTGAAGATATGTAATATATAACTGGTTGTCCTTATATGTTACAGCTACTGCGTGTATTTCGTTACCTGACGGGATATGATACTGAATACATTATTTTACACATATGAAATTATTATTTGACTAGGGTTTTACTTCTGTATCACTGACAACATAGGACAATCTGTTTACATAAATCGGAATTTTGGTTGCTATGACAACGGTCGAAGGCCATTGGTCAGTGAATTCGGATTCGAGTGGAATATGTCTTCAATTATACCTAAAAGCTAAATAATGTGGGTATGGAGCATTATGAAATTTATCAAGTGCATTTAAATGTCGCTCTGAATGCCAGTATATATAAACACACACAATACAACTGAAAATAACAAGTTCCTATCCATATTGTGTAGCGCGTTCAAGCAACTAGGCACTATGCATATGTTGGCGACATCTATTGGTAAACCTTGAAAGCTCATTCACTGTGACGAAAGTCACGTGACTCAATAGAGTTCCGAGGAAAGTTCATTGCTGGGATAACGGGAACATTTTCGTGTGGTTTGCATGAAATATAAACATGGGAAAAGCAATTATTCGAAGATGAATCTAATGGAAGAAAAACATCACAAAAGGTGAACTGGACCGGCCATGGACGTACTTGGGGAGGATCAAGCTCTACAGGCCGTCCTAGGTAAGTTAATCTGAAACTACATTCACTTTGGTAGGCGGTGTTGACGGATAGGAAAGTATCCCGCTGTAACAGCAACAGCAGCAGCGTTGAGAGTATATTTTCGATTACGTATTTGCCACCTAGATTTTCAATACGCAGGCATATTTCATACCAAATGTTTGACATCTAATTCTTTGTGTATGATTAATGGCAAAAGGTGTTTGTGTAAATTAAAATATGAAAAATTCTCGGAACACATGCAGGAAGCAGTAGTTCCTTTCTTTACTGTCACAGACTACTAGTATATTACCTGCAGAGTGACCTTGGAAGCAAGAAATGTGATCTCTGTCAGTTTAACTGCATCATCAACTTCCACGCGGCGTATTTACGTGTTGGTTGAACAGGTTCTAGAGCCCAACTATCTGTCTCGATGTGAGGGTTCTTTATTGCGATTTTGGTGGAAGGCACAACACGTCAATGTGGATGGACAAATTTATAGTATTATTTATATTCCACATCGCGAAATAAGAAGAAAGGAAACTTGTGTTTTTGATTCTTTCCTGCCAAAATGTAAGTGAATACGGTCATTTGACATTTCATTATAGCATAACACGTTTTCGTAAGAACCTCATAATTTACTGTGCTGTCCACACGCATTAAATGATCTTGCTTAGGCCAGTGGAAGGGGTTGAGTTAAGGTATGCCAAACACTTTCTAACTAGGCTCAAACATTTTCTGCTTTCCTTGTTTAGGACTTTTCCATTGTCTGCTTATTAAGCCTTAAATACCTTAAAAATTCCGTTCGTTATGGAGGACGAATCTTAGTATGTGTCTTCCTTCATATTCAGATAGAAAGGGGAGATAAAGATAACCCATTAATTTAGTTATGGTGGACTTGGTCAAGAATAGAACACGTCTCTCCCCATTTTACCTGAAGAGGAAGAAAGGATTCATCTTTGAAATTTAGTGGCTTTTGAAGAATTTAAGACATTTTAAAACCATTTTTGAAAATTTGATGAGGGATTAAAGAAAGTAATAATATACTACCATTCCCAGAAACATTCACCCAAGAAATTTCCATTGCATGAATCACTGCAGTTATATTTAACAGAATTTAGTTTTAAATTATGTGGTCAAACAAGTTTGTGTTTCGGTATTTGTAACATTTATGGGGGGGTCCTTAGATATATATTTCTTCATCATATGTGTCTGTTCTACTTACACTAATAATAAACATACTTTCATGACCTCTTCGGTATTTTAGGTGGGAGGGGGGACATAGTCCAGTGCCATCTCATTAGTGACTGAAAGTTTAGCATTGAAATATTAGTGACATCCAGCTTGTGAACATTGTTTTAAGTTCTGATAGTTACTTAGTAGTAGTTGGCATTTTCCTAAAAGCTTCTTTTACCAGTTTTGTAAAGTGTTTTCCTTTCACAGCTTTCTTGCTCACCTTCTTCCATTACCTTTTGGGTACCTTTTGCATATTCTTCTGGCCATCTGTCATCCCTCATGAGCATTACGTATTCATACAGTTTCAGTTATTTCTTTCCCATGGTCTTTGTTATTTTTTCTTGAAGGATAGAATAATGATCGTTTGAAGAAAATGTTGTAATGCAAAGTTTCATAATTTGTATTATTCGCCTTGTATAACTACGTAGATGAAATCAACAGGTCGGGAACAGTTCGTTTTACGGGATCCAACAAATTAGGTCTCTCCCTCTGTAACTGATGCCGAGGGAAAATCCGTTCCCCAAAACTTTGTGATTTTTAAGGAATTTTAAAAACTATCAACAGAAGATGGAATAGTTCAAAATAAAGAAATCGGTAACATAATATCATCGCCAAATACATTCAAATATGAAATCAAGGTGGATGCCATGGCACGCACGTTTACTAGTCACATCGGAAATGAGAAGTACTTTCAACGTTTTGGTTGGAAAAGTCAACGAAAGAGAATGCGTGGGAGACTCTGTGTCTGATACAGTGGCGGATTTTGCGAACACGATAAATCCATTCGGGCCCAGTGAATGTAAACACAGAAGTGTGCGTCATCATGATCCATTTTGCTGGTTTCATTGACGCTTTATCCCTCAGATCACGTGATTCACCTGTGCTTAACTTCGTGATTATTCACGTGCTTCTGTTTACATTAACTGTCACGTCTCCATGAATGAACTGTAGTTAAATTTTTGGAGCTGTGGATTCAAATCTGACTTCCAGCAGTTGAGATTACTCCCACTCTTGAAGATGGCTGTCTTCTGGGTTGTTGCCTTATGATGGAGGCAGCAAGGACCTCTGAAACGTCGGTGAACTTCTACCAGACTACACGGCGCAACAACCCAGAAGACAGCCATCTTCAGACTTACCGCCGTGGCAACTTCAAGTCCTACTCTTGCTAAGCGTGGATGGGCTTCGCTATGAAATGTTTCCGTAGTTCCGAACGGGACAATAAAATCAGTGCAATCCATTCAACCCGTTCAGCACCCCATAAATAATTTTAAGCGCAGTTTTTACACGGTCACCGGTTCGAACTTCAAGGTCAGAGGGTTTGCAAACCTGAATCGTGCTATTTCAAGTACTCGTAGATAGGAAGCGATAACTGTAGCTACTAAGCGTCGCCATTAATATGCAACAACAAACATAAGACAGTAAAATAATTTCTGCCTTTCGTATAAATGCCAAAGAACATAAGAGCACTTGTTATCGTTATCAACAATCTCACTTCTCTGCATTACCGTGTTTACTGTCTCCTGAAGGTGGTTCATGGTTACTACGTCTGCGACAGACGAAGCTAACCAACCAAGCATGATTCTGTTACGTAACTTGTAGCCAAGGTTACTTGATCTGCACTTTTCCGTATTGTTTTAGGTTGTCATCCGTATATTGAAAAGACACGTGTTGATGCTGAAATGAAAAGGCTGTCATGAAAGGGGAGCAGCGTCTGTTAAACGTTTAAAATTTTGTGAAATAGTCTAGGAGATCCGGGTTTAGTGCCATTTTTTGTTTGTCAGTAAGCCAGAATATATAGTGTAGAATGATAGATAGTTTTTAATGAATATACCTGATGAATTGGAAAGAATATGGAAGAAAGCTGTCGTAGACTTATTTAAGGTACCCTTTCGAGGAGAGACCGCCAGACTACGAATCAGAAGTGTTAACGACGTCAAAATTCATTCCCGCTTGAAAAGCAAGTGACTAAGATATTAAATTAGATTTGAGGTTTTCACTGCAAGAAATATTTGCTTTGTGATATTCTGAGTTATCACGCCAAGTAGTCTTATGTGTGGTTACCAAGGTTTGGATGGAACGTGTGGTCTCCATTTTCACGTACACAGGCCAGTTGTGGAAGCTTGAAATCTGATAACATACAATTTTTAGTCGGACTGGACGGGGCTGAAGCCCGAAGATTTGTAGACAAAGCTTTCTGCCGTACACCTGTTTTGACCCCCCCCCAAAAAAACAAAAACAAAAAAACAACCACTTTCTAATACTCTTCACTTCAGCCCTGAAGGTGGAGACAGTATGTTCCACGGAAACGTTTGCATGCTACTTAATTATTTTATGTTTGTAGTTATTACATTCCGATCATATTATTATTTGCTTAAATTTGTTTGGGGTGATTGGTTTCAGTGTTTGGGGCGGTGGGGTGAGTTGATTTGTGTTTCGTATCACGCAAAGTATGCCTTCTGATGACAATTCTAGCGCATTTCAGCTCTGTCAGTCAGAATTCAAGTGTTCATTAAAGAAACTGTTGAAGTAGCGATCTATATCTGGGATATGTTAGGTTAGAAGTTGGCAAAATATTTTCACAGAATAATTCCTGCGCTGTAGTAAAATGTTATACTGAAGATTTGTCATACTCTTTCGAATTTGGATCCCAGAATGTTAGATGTTAGGTAACCGTAAGAATAGATGTTTTTAACACTGTCTTTACACTGAAAATAACCAGGAATTTTAATTTGTGTCGAGAGTTGTTGATTTCTGCACGACAGATTTAATTAAATCGAATTTTGATGAGAAATGTCCAATTATTTACACGAGATTTTCTATCTACTTATTCGGTATAATTTCCAGCTTATGTTACTATGTTTTAAAGAATGTTTATCGTTTCAACTGCACGCGCACTTGGTGTCATGATGTGTGACTTATGTTTCGTTCATTTTTAGGTATGGTGTAACCTATAATTAATGCAGCACAATGAAAATTAACTCATTTCTCTATGTAATGTCGTTATAGTTGTTTTAGTCAACATTACAGTTTTTTACGATGCATGCCTGACTGTTGACCAGTTCTGCTAATAATGCTTTGGAAACCTTTTTTAACATTTGTTTTATTCACTATGAGATCAAAACCCAGTACATGTATAATCATACGTTAAGTATTAATTATTGGTGTCACAAAACCCTACATGTTCCGGCTAATCGTCATCTTCAGGCAAGGTTTACCTAGATAGATTTTATAATGATTTTATTTTTTATTCGAATGGATCAGAATATTCGACCTTGATTCCGCAGCGCAGAATATTTTCAACCTAGTAATAAATTTCATCCTTATATAATATTTTAATCAGACAGTAGGCGGTCTGAAGTTGTTTTTCTGTCGTTGCACTCCAATGGTTTGTCTTTCCTTGTAATCCGAACTTGCATTATGATACACATGTGTTACATAACGTTATTTACAAACCTGTAACAGCCGGATTAAAGAATGGATAATTTAGATTTCATTATCCAAGCTATTTAATGAAATGTGAACCGATTTGAATAAAGTTCAAGGTAAAATTTATAATTTGGTCCAGGCCTGTGTGTAAATTAAAAAGTTACCTCTCATGCATGTCGATTGTAGTCTTTTTATAGTATGTAGTCTTTAGATTTACAACCTTGAGGATGGAGGTGATGCGTTTACTCGATACGTTGCTAAACAAGACCAGACGGCGTCATATACACCAGAGGGCCACAATAGACATCTTTACGCCGTGAGAATCTCAAATCTCAGATTCTTTTCGTACGATGTTTGTACTCTAGTAGTCTTGAGAACTGTTATGTGTACGTACGTTCTTTGGTATGTACATACATGCTTGTAATGCTGTGTAACATATTCAGCGGTGGGTTTATTGGACAGGTATTATTTGTTTAATGATCGAAGTAAAACACTTTTAACATTGGCCTAATTTTGAAGGTTTCTGTTACTTATGTAATTGCTTATATGACGCATGTGTTTATGTATAAGTGCGCTCGTACTTACGTATGTGTTTTGTCTTTATTCTTGTTGTTGCTTCTGTTGATATTTGCTTTGTGTGTCTGAGAATAAAACTGGCCAGTGATACGATTATATCATGAAGGTAATTTCTTATGAATTAATTATAGATGAAGGTATTCTGCGTCTCTTGTAAATTTGAAATGATTCCGTCGAATTAAAAGCCACCGTCTAGAATAAATTTGTGTTACATCTGTTCACTAAAAATACTTTGAAAAAAAGACGTCTCTGAACGAAATAAACGATGGAAAGGCGGTCGGGTATATTTATTTACTCCGTGACATGATTCAGTTTGATACAGTGTGTACGCATGCACATTAGGCAACGAAGTTAGTTGAGATTGTTTAGGTAGATAAGACAATTTGGGTTGATTCATACTGTTTTAGCAGTGTATTTTCTAAATATGTCCCGAGATGTTACGGAATATCTTCGATGTGCGTTTCAGCTTGGTCAGCCAACCTATAAAGCACCAACAAAATATTGATATATGTCCTCCAGTTGAGCCAATAATGGTATTCTCTATTATTAATTCTTACATGCTGAAGCCTTATAATTTGGATTTTCAGCAGTTACTTCGATAAGCGAAGGTACGTTTATAATGCGATTTTTATGATAGAAATGGAAAGAAAATAGTAGATTACGGTCTTGTTGATTTGTGACATCGTTCAGGGAGACAATTCAATTTTTATGTGTTGTTCTGTAAGGTACAGATGTTAGCAAGAGCATGTGGCACATCGATCTTGAACACATTGGCTATAATGTCTTGATTACTTCAACCAGTTTTCTGAACGTAATCCTTGTAAAAGTTATTGTTATCTGTAGCAGTTGTTGTCATTATTCATTGAGAATGGAGAATAGGTAAATGTTTTCCCGCCAGCAAATCCTTTATATCTTGGAATGGCAGATAAGAGAGTATTGTGTCCAATTATCCTATTCTTAGCGTGATTGAGTTCAGATTGAAATTTTGTATCGGACATGAAAGATTTGAAGAAAAGTTTTTCATTTGGACGACATAGAGACGTAAGACCCACATAAACCTGTGATATGTGTAGACGTTCTCTAATATAGTGCTGTTTTACGAAATTACGAGGAAATCGAAGAAGAATTCGTAGGCATATTTAGTAATAATTCATGGGAGTTTTTCTGCTCTGCTTGTAAAGGAAACCGTTATCGTGTCCCTGGAACACCCGAGTGCCTGAATTGATATTTTTGTGATTTTCTTCAGTCACTATATGGAGATTTAGAAATGTTATGTCACTTCCTCCCTCTTAAGTTCATATACTATCTTCAGCAACTTGTTGTCAGTCACACTCGATTTCTTGATTGTGATATAAAACGGTTCAGAAGGAAGTTATAGCTCGTACCGTTCTACCGACAATACCGTGTTTACTCGTGAACGGATGTGCTGCATGCGTCAGCAACAGGAGAATGTTCGGTTTCAGATCCTTGCAAAGTTTATAACGGAAATGACTGCTAGATGTTTTCTTCAGAAGTTTAGAGACATGTGATTGGTACACGAATTCCAGGTGTTGTGAGGTTTCTTGTCGTTTTCCTGACTTGCAAGGAAATGCCGTGATACATTCAAGGAAGCCACGGTTTATTCTTCCTTCATACATACCGATTTATAATTTACAACCCATACAAATTCGTCATACAAAAGAAAGACCAATTTCTACAAAGGTTACCCTGAGCTGGCAGTAATGCCGTCAAAGAGGGTTATTTTGTCTCTTGGGTGGTTGGCGGACCTGTATAATCAGGAAGAGACTTTAGCAGGGCTGCTGTAAGCTCACTCGGCATTATGTTGTGTACTTGTAAGCAAGAAACATTTACGCCTGTTTGTGTATGTTATAAGCCCCACACAACAGTAGTGTCAGAGAAGTTGCATAACAATCCAGGTACATACGCCCAATACAATGAAGTAAGTAAGCCACGTCTCTGTATTTACTTGATATTTTCAATATTAACAGGAAAGAAAACATAAAGCTTACTTCGTCGAAAGGTTTTCTCTGCGTTCAAAGGCATGTCATCAAAACATATGCCTGAAGTTCATGTAGTGTGGTTAGTATGTACTACTTTCGTGTGGACCAATATTAAGTTGTATAATAAAGTTTTATTAATCGGTAAATTCTCATCGCTGGCTTATTATTTTGAAATATTGTTTTGAAGAGATTTTTATACAGCGTAAAACGTAACTGTCACTCGGAAGAAAGACCAGAGCTCTCGAGCGATTAGTACGAAGTGCTGAGGAGAATGATGGAAATCTTCGAAAGCTGAGGTTACAGAGGAACGGAGAAAATTACACAACGATGAACTTCACAGTTCGTACTCTTCACTTAATGTTATTGGACTGGCAAATCAATGAAAATGTGATGGCACGACAAGTAACATGCGCGGGAAAACAAGTATTGCGTACTAATTTTGTGTTGTGAAGGTCAGCGGGTAAAGTCGGTTGGAAGTTGTAGACGTAATGGGGAGAGTAATTTTAAATTTATCCTTAGATTTACAGTGTTCAACTGTGAACTACGTGGAAGTGGCTCAGGACATTGTCCAGTTGATGAATTTTCGGGTTCAATAAAAATTTGTAATTTGTCAAATTAAATAACTGCCGACTGCTTATGGAAAATTCTGTGCATATAGTCTGTGCTGAGTGTATAAACGGCTCCTAAAAACCTCAGTTGGATTTTTCTCTATTTTTCTCTCTTTTTCTGTCTTTCTTTCGTGACAACTGTGTTTGTATAAACTTTCCTCGTGGCAAGGAAGGAGCGGACAGGTTAGTCGGTTGCGTTGTATGAGACGCGAAGGGAGTGGCACAAGGTGGGGTGGGGGGCGAAGGGGGTCGAATGTGTCATTGGAGGAAATGTATGTGAAGACAGAGACATCACGATGGAAGAAAAGGGACGGGGGTGTTTTGTCTAAAAGTAGAATATATCAATAACCGTCATATTTTTTTCCTTGTGAAGTTTCCAAGAATTGTATTAAATAAATTTCTTCTGGGCTGTAGCCTCATGTAGTCTGACGGAAGTTACTGACGTTTCAGAGGTCCTTGCTGCTTCCATCATCAGACTACACGGCGAAATTTGATCCTGTCCGGGTCCCATAATCAGTCGTATTGATTGTACCCTTACAGACTTGACTTTGTGTAGTCTGTAGATGGTCACCGACGTTTCGAAGGAACGTATCGCCTCCATTTTCAGAGGTGAAGATGCCACCTGTTACCCAAAGGATGGAGACAATACATTCCTCCAATGCATTATTGACCCAGAAGACCCAAGTCAACATCTTTACCGCAGTGAGAACCTCCAACCCCACATAATCAGTCAATTTACTTGAATTTAGGCCACAACCATTGGTGTTGATGAGAGCAACAGTCTGAGAAAAGAATGACGATGCACGAAATTATTTTTGCGAATTCGGGTACTTACTCCCTGATCGTTTTTTTTTCTCTGCGTATTGCCAGCTGTGCGTGCCTTTCCGTTCATTACTCGTGTGGCGTCGTTGACGATCTGCCCCAATCCGGAAATGATTATATCTGCCAGTTCACGTGTCCTGTTTAATTGCTGCGTTTAGTTAAATTGCACCGATAAAACAGATTAGTGTTGCGAGGGGGGGGGGGGGGGAGAGGGAAACGACCGTACAATTATAAACATTGCTGATATCTACAGGGTGGTCGTTAAACTGTTGCATACTTTGGTTGGCCACACTTGAAGCGTGTGATAAATCTGTTAGCAAAATCATACTAATCACAGTGACGAAAGACCATACCATTGATGAGATCTGGGACAAAATAATTCAGTACAATGTCTCTGGAAGATTATATACAATAAACAGTCTATGAAAAGCTTGTTGAAAAAATCGATATGCAATAAAGAAAGTATAGGAATGTTGATTGTATTATTTCTTACACAGAAGGCACAAAGTCCTTTCTCTCCTCAATGTTACCGCGAAATAAACCACGCTTCTTTTTATATGTGTGCAGTGCAGTAAGAAGAAAGTAACAGCAAATAACTTCTAAGCGTTGTTGGTTTGGTTCTTTTATGGCCAAACACGTAGGCCTGCCTGCTTATTGTTTCTCCATTTCCGTGTGTCTTTCTCTAATAACTTCTGAGCTAAGTACGAATGGTTGAGTAAACTTTGTATGAAGATTTTGCCACTAGAATCCGCCCCCATATTTATGGGCCTATTTTTAAAGACTTAGCATAAATAATACTTCCAAGGCGGTCGTGCGAATTTATGAGGTCAGTGCACTAACACCATTTGCTGTGGTGCTTTTAAATTTGGTGTGGCTCAAATGTTAAAAGTGTTACGAATAATCGAATGAGTTTACAGGTCACGTAATGTGATTGTCAGTATCCAGTTAGAACTTCTACTTCTTATTTCGAATTTTCCTGTTTTCAAATTACGTCTTGGAGAGCGGATATCCAGACTGAAGTTTTGTGTTTTTCTCAGTTCCTACAGGCAGATGCCTGAATAGTGCATTAAAATAGGTCACGACTGCTTCGTTTAACTTACATAGGGGAGGTCATGTCTGTCTGTCTGTCCTCATGTTTTAGTTCGAGAACCGTTGGACGTTTTTCTGTTAGATTGACATCCAGGAGTTTCACTACCAGTTCTGTTCTTAATAAATTACAACATAATACTATCACTATACATGAGAACGTACATGCATTTTAAACTTACCAGTAAAATAAATAATGCCTTTGAGTGGCAGCAGAGAAATTAAAATAGGAACGCTATAAATGCGTATCGGAAGGTACACGGTTCGAATGATGCTTGAATAGTAGGCTTAGTTTCAGTTAGGCGACGACCGTATCCTTTTAAATCCTTACATTTCTGCCGTCGGTTGTATGAAAACTTTAACATTTGCTGAGACGCGAATAACAACATGGCGATCGCACAAAATATTGTCAGTTTAGTGTGACGACACTTGGGCATTGCAGTTTGAATTTGGTGCAGAACCGGTATAAACTACCTGGGAAAGTGAGTGTCAGTGGACTTAGCAACTGGAGTTCGATTCTCGACAGGGTAGGAGTTTCATGATTGCCACCACATCTGCATCGGGTCGGGAGTTCAGCCAGTCTCCAGGTACTGTGGGTTCATTTCTCGGCGGTAAAACGGCAGGGTCGTGAAAGTTGCCGCTCGCCCCCTCTAGAACCGAGATTTATAATGCATGGAGTTGTAATTCCTTTTCCATTTCTTACTCCAAGGCACAGTTCTTAGGCAGAGGCTGGATTTTTACCTTTTAGCCGCTGGTTGTGTGTAGACTGTTTCGTATTAACACGTGTCCATTGCATTTAGCTGATATACAAATAGATATTTTATGCTGTGAGATTGTACAGACCAGTGATAAAATGTCGCCAGATGCTGTTTTACTACTCGTGGACTGTGCAAGTTAAAATAATTACACGCATGAAGGCGTGTGACCGTTTTGAAATGCCACAGTTGTGATCGCCATTATTCACAAGGGCAGCCAGCACCTGCTTTGAGCTTCACGCTGGCAGAGCGGTTCTCCATAGCTTCGTTGGTTCCTGCCCATCTCGCTTAGTGTTGCTAAATGCAGAGTGAGGACATCACGCCATCAACCACGCGTATGGAATGACGTGCTTTCAACCTCTAACAGGCCTAACACAAATTATCTGAGAGGTTTCAGATATTTGATTAACGAAAACTAAACGACGTGTAGAAATGAAGCTTGGGTTTACGCATTAGAAAGAGAACTTCATGAAACCTTTTTCTGGCATGTGGGAAAAGCGGCCTACCTCCAATAATGGCCACAACGCAGCTCTTGACATGGCAGAAAATGACGACTCAACCCGAGAAAGCGTTATGTGTGATCGAGTTCCATCCAACAAAATGTGTGATCACTTCAAACGTGTTTTGTTGAGGCAATTCCATAAAAATCATCTATGCACGAATTCAGTTCGCTTTCCCGGACTGAGTCGCCATTTTACTGCCGTGTCAACAGTTGTGTTCCTAGTGGCCATGTTTGGAGTTGCGTCACTTCTCCGGCATGCTACAACATATTATTTCTTTATTTTTCTTGCAGTGGTGTAAGCTTATTTCTGTATGCCATTTGGTTTTTGTTAAACGATCATTTGAAACCACTCAATGAATTTGTGCTCGCATTGCATGTGTAAAAATCTGAATTAGAGATAAAGTTAGTTTCAGGTTTCAGTCTGGTGCATTATTCCAATTCATCTTGGAATAGTTTTGTATGTTTGTTTCGTACCTACTTGCAACTGGCGAGCAATGACGTTGTGTATAAACATCGATATGCTATCAGCCGTCTGTCGAGTAATCGAGAGCGATTGTTAACTGCAGACCGTGCAGCTTGGTATTGCGGCTTTGCTGATTACTGTCAGTGGTGCAAGGCTACAGAAACTCTTAAATCGGTCTAATCTTGCCTTTAAGTTAGAAAGTGCTGTGCTTGTATTCGCTGGTAAAATAGCCACCACGTAGAATTAATCTTAGAATGAATGATTTGGTGAAAATCTAGCAGTGGCGCAGCTACTCAAGAAATGGCCCCCCCCCCCCCCAAAAAAAGGAAACCCGAGTGTTCGTTGCCGTGTTCACAAGAGCTCGCCATTGCTACGATCCCGAGTGACTTTAATCCGGTCCACGTCCTCACACTCTTTTTATAATATTCATTTTAATAACATTTTTGCCTTTTGTGTGTCCATGTCTCTCGGTTTTATTCTTTTGATGTCTTCCTACTAACATTTCGTATTGAAATTTTGTTTCTCCAAATTTCAGTTACGACAGCAAGTTCATCCTACAATTTCCATTGTGTGTGCATTCATTGTGAAAAAAATTGAAGGTTTTGAAATTGCGTTTTATGTTGACGCGGTAGGAAAGAGGTTTCTTACTTTTAAATTTAGGCGTAAAGATTTGGGGAGAAGGAGGGGGCTGTTTTGGGGTCCTCTGATGCGGTGCAAAATGGGGCAAGACATCGACCAGAGGTCGGTTTACGACGAGGATCAATATGCCCATTGTTGCGCCTGCGTGGAATTAACCTGCCGTCAAGTTTTGACCATAGAGGGTGAAGGGGCAGAATGGGTGTGGCCAGAACATCTACTGGGGGCGGGGGGTCACAAGTAAAGCAACAGTCAAGGTATTTCCGACACGCGAGCATCATTTCAAAATACACATTTGACAAAAAGAAAATAACTTCATTTGATTCTCAGGTCACTTGTCTTCTTTTATTTTTCAGTTTCTTTTTCCTCTTACCTTTATCTTTTCCTTCATTATTCTCGTTGTCCTTGCTCCTTATTCATCAGTTCTTCAGTTTTGTTGTTGTCCTTCTCCTTCCGGGTCTTGTTTTATGTTATTCCTCTTTTATTTGAGCCTCTAGTCCTCCTCAGGGCTTCTTCTGTTAAGATGTATGACAGGCGAAGAGACAGTCAAACCATCTTAAGGCTTCTGCCTGCCTGGGACAATTGCGAAAAATCGCGGACAGGCACCGAAGCTCCAAGCGGGTTTCGAATGTTCGATCCCGTTTATGTGGTCAATGACGTACCCGGGCGTAGGACTCTGCTTTTGAGGCGGCCGTTCCGTCGACGGCTTAATTTGTGACAGTAAAGTATCTAATAAATATTACCAGAATTAGGCATGTTTATAGCCTGTTACCATAGAGATGTGATGTTCTTTACAACGATTTGTTTGTGGTTATTGCCATGATTTTCAAATCGAGTTTCGGTTACTTAGTGTTTGTAGCATGGATATATGTGTACGGATGAGGGCGTAAAGTACATACACATCTTATTGGTAAGAATCGGAAAGAGAAATGTACCCTATTAATCATCTTCGAAACCGCGGAAAGACATTTTATTATCAGGTTTACCCAGGACTGCTTTCAGGGCTTTGGCCTGTAATCTTCTCGGTCTTGGCGCCGTTAGTTTCCAAGCTGGAGAAATGCACACACACACACAAATTTAAATGTTGTATATAAGGTACGCATTTGTATATCCGTATCTAGGCTCCACTTGATATGTAATAATGCTGTATATAGGTAGAGTATCCGTAAAAGATTTTATCAGATTTCTTCGTCCTAAGCCCCCTATTTTACAGTCTCTGGGTTTTCCGATCTGCCTTTTCCCTCTCTCTTGATTTGTTCTTAGGTACTTTTAGATCTTACCTACTGATATTATAATTTAACATAGTTTTATGGCATTCCTCATCCTTTATTTTTCCTTAGTTTTTTATGTCTTCGTAGCAATGCGACAGCATTCTTAGGAAAGTCGTGTAATATATTTGCCTCGGCCCTCCTTCCGTGTCTTGCGGGCTGCTGTATTATCAGTGCAGGAGTGTTTTATTTGCTCACTTTCTGATACGCATCTTATTTTTCAACTTCCTTCCCAGTGCACTGTCACATATCCGTTTAAAAATTACGTTAATAAATAAAACTTTTGTTTTAATGTCTTTGTTATGTCAAAACTTGGCAGTTGCGTGTCACATGGAACGACATGTATCAGATGAATGGTTTAGTTTTGAAATTTTTACAGCCGTCCTTTTTATCCGGCCCGTGTAGAGTTTTAGATTTTTGTAACACATTATTTAATTTAGGAATGCAGTGTAATTTATCTATAAAATTTCAAACTGTTGGACTATAATGTTTTTAACTCTGACATGTCAATATTTTTAGTCAATCATTACCTGTACTAGACTCGATTCCGGAATTAATTTTTTTCTGCTAGTAATAAATTACGAAATAGGAATGATAAGATGATTAATGAATATGAAAGGAAGCGGTCGTGGCCTAATTTAAGATACTATCAAGGCATTTCCTTGGAGAGACTGATACAAACAACGAAAAGTGTGAGTTAGTATAGCTCACCTCTGGGTTGAGGTTTGAACCTGGGGCTTTGCGAATAGGAAGCAGGAGTGCAGATTACTCGGGAATCGGATTTTTATGATGACGCTGATGAATCTTCGGATATGAACAGCAAAGAATTTTTCTGGTAGTCAAATGTGTTGAATACTCAGGCAAGCTGTTAGTTATGGAGAGAGACCACTTGGTAGACCAACGATGTAGATGGAAAGAAAGTATTATTTAAGTGGTTCTTTAAAGTACTTTGTGAAGATGAACTGAATTGTATAGGTTTTGTATTCATTGGCAGGCTTTCATTAAACGGTGTTAAACCTCTGTGTTGAATTAACAGGGAGTTCGCTAGTGAGATTAAAAGGATGAATTTCACCGGTTTAAGGCACTCGTTTTTGTGTGACTGCCACCTTCATGGAAGCAGAGGCTAAACATTATATGATCTGTTCTAAACTGGTGAGAGTTTGATGGGAGTGTCAGTGGCTGGCTTGTAGCATTAACATGATTAAGAGAAAATTTTCCATTCTGTGTGGACTAAACCTAACTTCTAAAGCGAAATGGTCATATTAGTATGAAAATCGAGACTGAATTTTACTTCAGAATGGGTCGTAGAGAAATGGCATGTGAGTTTGTTACTAGATTAAAAGCAGCTTAATCTAATTTAATTTCGGGATTATGTGAACCTTCAGGTTACATAAACGAAAGGACTTATTGTCCAGTTGAGTGACTGTCAGTTCTTGAATGATGATTGTGTTACATGGAGTTATTCTTTTATAGTTACACTTTGATGTTTTTAAGTCTTACTTCAATTGATCTTTTACCCTTCTGCGTACGGACGATCATGTGTACGTCTTCTCCAAGTGTTTCTGATATCAGCAGGACATCCAGCGAGTTTTTCGTACGTGGATCAGTCTCTTGTAGATGGCTGTCTTCTGGGTTGTTGCGCCGTGTAATCTGGCAGAAGTTTGCCAGCTTTTCAGAGGTTCTTACTGCCTCCATCATCAGGGCATCGCAAGGATCTGTGAAACGTTGGCAAACTTCTGCCAGATTACACGGCGCAACAACCCTGAAGACAGCCATCTTCGGACTCATAGCCGCGAAGACTTCAAATCCTACTCAGTCTCTTGTGTTTAGACAAGCTGCCAGAACAAAAGGCAATATAGCAAGCATATAGTTTTTCTCATGCCTTGTTCTATTGTATCGTGTCAAAAGCAGAGGTGCATTTCACTCACGTAACTAGTAAAATACTCTCTCCTTATTAGTCGCGGCCAATGGACTCTTCACTGGACTTGCTCCAGTAACTCCTGTCGTTCTTGTCTTGCTTATACACAAGCTACAACTAAAAAGTCGTGGGGGGTTACGTTTTCTTTTATCGCGAAGTTTTGTGAAGATTCCTGATTCTCTTTTTTATTTTCTAAAGTTTCATTTTCTAATTTGTTAACTAGACCAATTTACGTGGTGCAATCCAGTAAAGCTGACTGCAGTGGTACGTTGTTTCTCAAGTTTTCTTATTTATGGTCCCGTGAAGAATAATACAAAAAAAGTCAAGAGTTTATGAGAAAAGAGATGCAGTAATGGGTGTGTTCTGTGTAATTGATTCTTAACGTCCGTCCTCTATTGTTTAAAGAATATGTTAAATAGCTCAGTTTAAGGTTCTCGTCTGTACCGATTGAAGGTGAAGGATTTGTGTTACAAGATTTTTACCCAAAAATGTTTTATTCAGGCATATGGTAAAGTTATAAGAAAGATGGTTTTATCCTCGATTAATGCAATTTGAAATGAAAAATGTTAAAGGAACTTGTACACACGTGTTGTAAAGTGGTATTTCCTCTGAATCAGATGTAGTCCATTCGTTATATCGCCATGAGTTGGTGGAAAGGAATTAGGTGGTAACTGTTGAACCATGATGGCTTGCGCGATTCTCTTCTCTCTGATGACGTAAAAGTACCGCACATTTTCCTGTCTTTGGCTTTAGTTTTGACCTCATTCCATTGCATTATTTTTTCTGAGTTTTCACTACCCAGGTTTGTTTTGATCTTCCGATAGATTTTTACGCGCTGCTGTCTTACTTGCGGCGTAAGGATGTGAAATTTTTAAAACGTGGAAAGGGATTATAAACACTTCCTCCAAAATGTTGTACGATGTTTTGTATTTCGGATAGGGGAGACAAAACATACATGCAGAATGATTATGGGGAAATGTTTTGAAGAACCGTTACTTGAAAGACCGATGTGAAGGTGAGGGAATAATTTTGAGGTGAATAATAGGGAACTAAAAGTATCTTAAGAAGTACTGTGCTCCGTGGAGTTAGTATCGGTATTTATTGTTGATAGTAATGTTATTGCAGGATCTGTAGTAGGCTATATTTAAAGTGCGAACAAGCTATTTACCAGCTGTTAAACTTAAGATTTTTTCTTGCGAGATTTTCCGACTTACGGCCCATTCAAAATAGCTCCATCCGCCCTCTAAATAAAGGTAAACTGGTCAGAACGGATCATGCCCGGCCACATTTGGTCTGCTGTAGAATTTTTATCCGTGAGCACTGCCGTGATCTTTCTTTTTCACTTTTCGTTCACCGTATCTGGACAGAATGCACACTTTCTCGTCACGATTGAACACTAGTCTATAGTACACTTTTTTGAGTTTTCGTTTGTTCCTTCATTTATTTAACCACGCCTTGTCAACTACATGCAGCGTCGAATGAGAAGTGCGATGATCATTTTAAAGATCTAGAAGCATGAGCAAAGGATTTATTCTGGGTTAATATAACGCAATGCTTGAATCTCAGTATGGGACACATGTCTCCGGGCCAAGATTCGAACCTGAGACGTCTTCTGTACGAAACAGGCTCTCTAACCACTACGCCGTAATATTTGCGAACTCTGGTAAATGCTGTGTTTCTTAGTAGGATTTGAGGATCTCACGGCTGAAAGCACGAATATCAGTCTTCTGGGTTGTAGCGCCGTGCAGTCTGGTAGAAGTTGATTATGATGAGTACTTGTCGCCCTGATGATGGCGGCAACAGGCACCTCTGAAACGTCGGTAAACTTCTATCAGATACACGGCGCTACAGCCCAGAAGACAACCATCTTCACCATGTTTTTTCTTCGTATCAGGTGGGTACTAAAACAGCACAAAGAATTCAATACGGATGTGAAGCTAGGCCTACCCACGTCCTGAGAGGTTTACGAATCTGCAGACCATCCAAGAACGTGCTATCCTTATCATCGTTAACGATCGGCTGCTACTAATGTATGATGTGTAATCGTTCTTGATCCCAGAAAACCACATCATTGACGATTGCTTCTCAGAGTTCACTCGTAGTTTTAAGAAGGAAAGACGTCTCGAAAGTCATTCGTTGTACGAAACTGTATTCACAGATATCTGAGAACAGTTATTGGTGACGCGGTGACCAGAGATAACATAAGGTGCTGTATAATTATCAGGAGAAGTCAAGTGTGTGATGCATAGGCGTCTGTCAAAGGTGAACAGCAAGTGAAATGACCAGAAGTAATTAATAAAACAAACATGCATGTAAAGGAATGCGGAAACGAAATTGAAACAGAACGAAGCGGTATTGTTCTATGGTGGGAACTAATTTCAGCAGGATATTTTGTATTTTCGTTGTTCGGATACTTTATTATATTCATCGGAAGAGAGGTGGGGGTACTAATTTTGTAACGTGCAGAAGCACTGGCTATTTGTCAACTGAACGTTCGTAAAACGACGAATTGGTCCTTGTTGTAAGCCGATTGGTTTACGTTGTCATTTTATTCTGTGCATAAACGGTTTTTCTGGACGAAGGCCGTTCAGGTGTGACCAAACATGTTTGTATGAGTTGAGTAGCCTGTAGGTTCAGCGACTGTCATCCGCTATCTGACGCTAAGGTAAGGGCTGGACAATGCATGGGATGAATTTCGACCTGCCAGTTTTCCATTGTGTTTGCGACGTCACTTCCTGTCCGTTGCTTTTTGTCATAATACAGTGACCCGTTCCAATCTAATGTAAGCAGTACGCTAGCCAGACACTAGAGGTCGGTTTCATGACGTCACACCCTCATTTCTTATGCTTATAACGCTAATGTGGTTCATTATATTAAAAACCTTTCGTATAGAATAGGGCGTGGATGTTGGCTTGTAGGAGATTAGTGGTCAGCGTCACGCTCAGGCCGCTGAGCTCCTGGGTAAAGAAAACTTGTCTGGTAGAGATAAGGAAGAGAAAATGAAAATAGCTGACCCTGTCGGTAATCGAACTGCAGTTGTCCATTCCGGAGCCAGTCGCTGTGATGCCTGGTATCCAGGCTCCTTCTCGCATCTTGAATACGACTATGCTCAGCTAGTCTAATCGTCATCATGTGTGTACATTTGCAGAGGCATTATCTCTTGAACTAAGAAATGTCTAGCAAGCCTATTGTCTATTGTCTGTTGTTTCCTTTGGAACTGTGAGGTTTGTAAAAAGCCCAGTATTGGACCGTATACTGTTCCAGTAAACTACATTGTGATTCTTTTATAGATAGGCTCTTTAATACTTGTTCTTATATTATCTTTCATATATCATATTTCATGTTCCATATTATTTATTATCTTTCCCATATTTGCATTTATCTCGTACTTTGAGGCTCTCTAGCCAAAATCATCACGCTTAGATGTTCTTCACTCTCTGGAACACCTCATTGGTCCATCCATGCCTCTCTGCTTTCTCGTTTTTTTCTTTGTGGGTAGGCAACCTACGTGACCGGGGGTTAATGTTGCGCAACAGTGGAAACCCTTGGTCCCATTGTTGGAACATTTTGGCGCGCAACAGTGATCTCGGATAGCATGTGTGCAGAAATCGGCTCTGTAAAGCCCAGTTTACACGTAACGTCTTATCATACGTTTTGTTTGACGTATCAGTCAAAATGTTACGTATGGACAGAGAAACGGACGTTTTGCGTGAACTGAATGAAGACGGACGTCTCTCAGAAAACGGATCGGTTAGAGCATTGTTATCCGGTAAAACGTCAGTCTTTGTAGCTTTTACCTGTCGCTAGAAATCTTAGAATAGCAGTCAGTCTCTCATGGGGTGTGATAGCCCTTCTCATGGTAGTGTCCTTTTTTTTGTATTTCTGGAGTTACTAACGATAGTAATTTCAAATAAGTGTCCGTATCCATTCGTAAATAATTACGCCAGTCTTCAGGTTCATGACGTATTTCCCGAAGCAAATTCACATGAGAGAATCTGCCCCTCTTTAGCAACCATACTCTAGACCACCGTGAGCGACGAACAACTTCCTTTCTTTTCAATTTCACGAGACACAATGAAATAATCGCTACAAGTAATACTTCATCCGTGGTATCTATGAAACTGAGCAGAAAACGGTAGCTAAAACGTAAATAGTGTGGACATGGGATTTTGGTAAGTTTTACCTCACCATCTTAACTGATGAAACAAAACGTACGATAAGACGTTACGTGTAGACAGGGCTTAAGCAGTCTTTGTATTTGCTTCTAAGAGTGTCATTTTCACTGAAATAGTCTTTTGGTGTTGAACCTAAATACTTCCAGTGCTGCAGTCTGATCTGAGTCTTTTCCGTCTCACGTGTTTCTACATCATGAATAACATAAGCAGTTTGACTTTATTAAATATTCATATTAGTTTCAGAATTTGAAGGGCTAACTACCAGCGTTTCGTCCGGAGAGACTAAGAAAATCACCCTTACTCATGACAGGCAGTAAGTAACCTGCCGAAGAGTCGAACCTCGTACATCCACACGCCAGTGTTCGAGACCGTTATTTACAGGGTGGGTGGGAAGTAAGTAGGCATTGGGAAATGATTATAATATAGAAATATAGATGTTATAACCATTTCTCAATGCCTACTTACTTCCCACCCACACTGTAGAACCCATGCCCACCAGGCTGAGCAAAATGCAGGCCTAAATGTATGTACCTGGCCAACTTGTCACTACTAAACTAAGGAATTCCATGGTAGTTTTCTTGAGCAGTTTATGGCTTTTCATTTGGTCGAGTAATTCCCTGCTCTTATGAAACCTGAAGGTGTATCGCCGGATTCACAGAAACCGCAGTTCAGTCTGTTCCCTGGGACTTTATGTCTGTAAGGCCTGTCCTTCCTTCTAATTCTGCGCGTCTCAAGAGGTCGACGGAGTTTTCAACCAAATTTTTGTGTAAAGAAGATGGCTGTCTTTTAGGTTGTAGAGCCGTGTAGTCTGGTATAAATATACCGACGTTTCAGATGTCTTTGCTGTCTCCATCATCAGGGTGATGAGTCATCGCCCTGATGTTGGACGTTGGTAAACGTCTACCAGACTACATGGCTCAACAACCCAGAAGACAGCCGTCTTCGGACTCACCGCCGTGAAACTTCAAATCCTACTAAATTTATTTGTGGTCTGCGTCTTTCATTCTCCCGTTTGTGTTGTGTTCCTCCCTTCATTATCCTGGTTTAAGTATCGGGTGAGGAGTACAAATTCTGGAGCTCTTCATTATGTAAATAGTCTGCTGTCCTTTGTTACTCTGTTTCCCCTATGACCGAACAACGTTCATTTCTACATCACCCAGTCGCGGGTAATCATTTCCAGTCGCTTACACGAGCAAACAGCAGCCTGGAAAGTGAATGTACTCGAACATTGAGTCTATATAAAATGTCCGTACAGGTTACCACTTTATTTAATTGTTTTATTTGAATTGCTTCGCCCCCTCACTGCCACACTCTGGTCACACAATTGCAATCTTTGACCGTGATAAAAGGGGTAGTTATCCCCACAAATGTTTTGTTAAGCTGAGAGGGACACCCAACACAATGAATGGCAGGCATTATACCGCCCCTCGGAATTGTTTGTTGTCCGGTGGAGCATGGCGGTAATCACCAAGGGGGCGGTCTGGCGGCAACATGACAGGGGGGGGGGGCGAATGACTTAAAATATGATGAGCATGGGTGTAAATTTCTCATACATGAATACGATCACGCAATTGTATAGTAAAACTCGCATCAGGTAAGTCAGGTAATGCGTGATTTGCCACGAATAAGGCAACTCAACTGCACAGTGCTTCTGCACTTTGTTAAAGACCTTTCAGAAACAGTTGGCTATTTTAATAATTGTGATTTACTGAAATAAGGCTGGTTGATTTATTTATTTGGTTATTTCTTTATTATATTTAGGGCTATGTTTGTTGGTCTGAAGTAATCATGTCAGCACGGAACATTAATAAAACTAATGAATGAAAGTAATTTCGGGATTATTTGGATCAGATAGATGTGAAGTAACAGGTGATCGGAGGAAATTGCTTAGGTCTGTAAGCGGTCTTCGTAATTTCTGCAGCGCACACGCGTCTTTAATGTTGAGGTGATTGCGATGGGTCAGAAGGAATCGAAGAAACAAAACATTTTTCTTAGAAAAATAAACAAATTGGGGGGGACTTAGAGGAATATTTACGTAATATTAGAATAGATCAGAGATAACAAGAGTCGAAGATTTGATCTCAAATGAACTGACTCGCGATAAATTTGCATGAAGGGCTTGTATTGTGACATTGATGATTTTTTGCGTTCCATAACGACATGAAATTACTATAATTCACTATAGTAGTGAAATAGGCATACCTGTCTACTGATAAGAGTGTTGTCTGTACAATGGAGATAGTCAAACAGCTATTTTATCAATTCTTTTACGTAGCTTATTAGTTACTTGGTTAAGTTGTCCGTTGGTCAGTTTAATAATTGGTTTAATTAGTTTAGTTAATGACTGTTACGTACTCATTTATTCGTTTAGTCTGTTAGTTGGTTAGGTGCTGTGTTCAATCAGGTACGTAAGCAGCTACAAGGACGTCTGAAACGTTGGCGAACTTCTACCAGACTACCCGGCGGCACAACCCAGAAAACGGCCATATGAATTATGCACAATGTTAATAACTTATATTTGAGCACATTCATTGGTAATTTGTGAAAATTTCTGAATAAGTATTATTTAAAGAATGAAAATCGGCTGTTAGTTGCCAAAAATAATGCTAGGAAGGTTGTCTTGGCATTGGGTTTAACTGGGTAACTATTCTTGGCCCGAGGGAAGAAAAACGTTGGACCATCTTTATTATCCATGTTTATAGTTCATTAATGGCTTCACAGCCTCCGAAATCAGGCCCGTCGACAGTATTGTATATAAAATGCCTGTCACGAGACATCTCATCCACTCTGGTTTGTCTAATATTCTTTTATCGCTTCTGTTTTCCGGAGCTTCGATTCTGAATTTCGTTTTCGAAACCGCCCTTCCGCTTACTGTTGAGAGCATCTCTCACTTTATTGCGTGTGTTCATTTCTTGTTTCTTGGTAATTAGTAGCACTTTCTTTTCTTAGGCGTATGAAACGGGTAGCTCTACATATGCGTAGTTCCGGAAACCGTAAACATGAAACTCGGGTATGTTACAGATATGCTAAAGCATTTGCTCGGCGTTGACATATTACTTTATCAGCTATAGCTCTTATATGCACGTATTTTAATTTGGTCCAAATTACTCATTTCATGCTTTGAAAGTTGTTTTACTACAACTGTTCTTGTACATTTTTTAGATATGGAGGTTTGTGGAACAGAAAGAAACTGATATTGTGATAATGTGTTATATTTTACAAATTATGAGGCTCCTATGTGAGTAATTTTAATTAGTCATATGCTAATAAAGTCTTCTCGGGCTATCAGCCGTGTTAGTTGGTGATCAATCACCGATGTTTCGAGGACAGAGATGGTCCTCGAAACGTCGACGATTGATCACCAACTAACACGGCTGATAGCCCGAGAAGGCTTTAATGAAAGCCGCCGTGAAAGCTTCACATCAGATATCAGTCATATGCTGTTTCATCTCCCGTATGTCCTGAAGTCTTTATCTGCACATTGCTGTCAAGGAAACTCTTTGTAGGTCTTCCTCAGAATGAGAGATCAAGTTTCAGACCCACATGAATTAAACAGACCTACAATTGTTTGTTTCAAACCTTACATTGTAATAGAATGATGGATGAATAAGGATTCCGAGATGAATGATGACGAGCATTTCCTGAATTCGGCCTGCTTTAAAACTCTTTTAAATTCGTTCCAAGTAGGCCTTTTTGAAATGCGCCGGAATTTCAAAATATTTATGTGACTTTGTCATAGACCTACTTTCTGGTGACGGAGACATAAATGCATACTTGTCTTCCTTCAGCCATCTTCAGACTTACGGCCGTGAAAATCTCAAATCCTACGAAAGGGTTCATCATCATTTGCTCATTTCCTACATTACAGCAAACTTTTGACGCTATGAATCTTTAGGTATACCAAGTTACAGTTTAAGTTTATTCCTCAAGTATTGTGTTGGTAGACATTTATTTACCTAGACTACAATAACACTAATTATAAGTTGTTAAGAAAACAGAGGCTATTTTGTCTTTATGTCCTGCAGCTAAACTTAAGAGGTTAGTTTATTCCGACAAATAATTTGCATAATAAGCCAATATATATAAAATAGAATTGTTTTCCGGTTTTCAACTTACTGGAAGCGTTCACTGTATTTATGCATACTTATACATTATCTCGAAGGTTTAGTGATCCCTCTAATTTAGAAGACCTATATGTTATTGAGAATTTATATTCCGACGGGTTAGTCGAGAGTTATTAACTGTAGTTCTCGAATTTCATGGCTAGATTTATTCTTAATGTTACTTTACGATGCTGTTCCAGCCGTAGAGATTATATAGCGCAGAATGGCATAGAAACATTGTCATGAATAGCTAATAGGAAAGGATATCGAAGGAGGAGGTCGTAGCTTCAGGATAACATTTTACCCAGACATTCGCTGTACAGACTGAGAAGAACGACGAAAAGGATAATTATTTCAAGGATTTGACGGAAGAAATTTATAATGACAATTGTTTGTGCCACTGTTTTTATAAGAGTAGTCGCAAAAATCCTGGCGGCTCTTCTGTGTTTTAGAAGGCTTTTTCGTCTTATTAGTTTTATGCTTCAGATGAGTTAGTATCTTTTTTTATAAGGAAATAATTTATAAAACATCGTGTAAAGGTTTAAATGTGTTCGAATGGGCCACGCTAAGACGATATCTTGTAGGATAGATATATGTGTGTGTGTGTTTGACAGAAATTATCGGAAAGAAAAGCATGTATTTTGATAGTCCAAGGAAAGCGTCATAACGGACCACGGTTTGAGAAGCCCTGACGCAGGTGCCGCGGATGAAATCACGACTCTCTTTTGTTTGCTCGCGCTACCCCAATGATGTGCAAAACCTGGCCACTGTTGGCCGGCGTCGTTAAACTGCTCGCATGCAACTCGCCATGAATTATTCAGTCAGTAAATTGCTCCTTGTTCCCATACATTAGTAAAACAAACAGATTCATGGCTGATGCCATTCCTACACGTGCGGTTTCATATAGTGCCTGATAAAATGGTTCACCAAGCACAGGGGATAAAGTAACAGGATTGTTGATTAATTTTATTATGCTCAACGTGTATATAGTAGAGGTTATATACAGAACTCTGCATGTTCCATTACTCTGAGGATTTTGATAAAGTTTGGTATTAGAAGATATACGCTAATAGTTGCCAAGCGGATTTAATTCTAGTTTATGTCTGTCTTACGTAGTCTAATTAATTTCTGTTTTGTATGAAGCTCAGTCGATCTTAAGGTTGATAAGTGACATAACATGAAGATTTCTGTCTTCTGGGTTGTTGCGCTGTGTAGTATGGTCGATGTTAACCAACGTTTCAGAGGTCATACTGCCTCCGTCATCAGGGCGACACAGCGGTGAGGATGAAGATTTCTGTCTTCTGGGTTGTTGCGCTGTGTAGTCTGGTCGATGTTTACCAACGTTTCAGAGGTCATACTGCCTCCATCATCAGGGCGATGAGTATGAAGATTTCTGTCTTCTGGGTTGTTGCGCCGTGTAGTATGGTCGATGTTTACCAACGTTTCAGAGGTCATACTGATGACGGAGGCAGTATGACATCTGAAACGTTGGTAAACATCGACCATACTACACGGCGCAACAACCCAGAAGACAGAAATCTTCATACTCACCGCTGTGAAAACATCAGATCTTACATGACATAACATGGGCTACAGATGTGATTAAGATCTGTATTTTTTATTTAAACATGTTTGTGTACAGTTTTCACTATTCTATAGAGTGTGATTGAACTCTGCAGCAGTAGATTATATTCCTAGAATTTTTGTGCAATAATTGGATATAAACGACATTGAGACACCGCATGAGAATCGCAACGAACGTGCACTCATAACTGGAGTATAGCCCGTGCTTTCCAGTTTTGTCCATACTTGTGTTTGGTTTGTGAATTAGCCGGAATAGCTCAGCTAGTACGTCCTCAACGGCTGGGGTTCTGTTCCCGGATTTTTTCTTTGTTGCCACAGCGACCAGTTTTCAGATTATTGTTTCATGTGCCTACGACGACAAGGTTGTAAACTCCTGCAGACAGCATCAAGGGACGCCTTCAGAGCGCAGCTTAATTTATTGCATTGCCCTGCCTTAAAGATATAAAGAAAGTCCACCGTAACTGTGCTTTATTTTTATTTCAGTTTCACTTCTGCTGTTAATGATAAAGAAATCGCAGGGCTTTAGGCTAATATAAATTCAAGCGTTCCTTCTAAAGTCCGAAGTATTTTTTATTTCGTTTCGAGTATACGAGCTTTGGCTGTGTTATGCAATCCAAGTCGTGAAATGATAATTATTCCACAACGGGCGGGTTATATTTAAGCCTTGGGGGTCAGTTTTCTCATGCACGGTATGGTGATCAATAGCTTACAGTGACCTCTTTTTAAAATTTGGTTTTAACATACCAGTGAATGTATACCGAAAATAGTCGATTTTTATAGACTTGTGTGATCATGCGTATTTAAAGGGAAATTCTCGCTATTATATATTTGCTTATGTTAAGACTACTCGTAGGTTAGATAAGTATATCAAACTGAAGGGTAGGAAGTAGTTTTAAGCTTTTGTTTCGCTACTCGTGTTATTGTAACGTCACGAGGAAACTGGTCGTGATTTCGTTTATTTTTTGATGTGGACAGATGAGGCCTGCTCTATCCTTGTTTGTGTAGATACATGTTTCAGGATCTCCTTTCTGATTCCAGATACATGTCCAGGTAAATATCATTTTGCACCCATAGGTCCACATGTGTGACTGTTGTTAAGATTTGTCTTACGGTCTATGGATATGATAATGCTTGTTACATTTCTCGAATATAGACCTTTTGCTTGTGTAAGAAGGTATTTGTAGGTGGTTTAAACGTGTTACTGCAGGGTGTAAAGCTATTATTATAGAAAATAAATAGCACTGTTCATGTTTTTATTACAGTCTCTTAGCCTAGGCTATTATAAGAATAAAACGCGTTGCTGGTCCACTGTGATTCTTATTAAAGCATAAAGTGTGTTATCATTGTAAAAAAGAAATTAAATATAGTTTTGTTCTCAAATTATAATGAAAAGGAAAGCGTGACACTTTCACTCCAACTATGCAGATTTTATGTTCACTAGAATAGCAGTTTGATATGATCCATGTCATGCCCATTGAACGTAAGTTACCTCCAGACTAAGTTAATTGAGTGATAAACATGATAGATAGCTACTCACAGCCACACCACAGTGGTCATTGAAAGTATTTAAAATGGATATTCATTTGTCTCTTTATACAAACCAACATGCCTTTCAATCAAGGTTATTTTAGAAATGTGATAGTATGTTAACAAATTAAGTAAGGAACTTATTCCGTAGTGCAGTTTGTTTTGACCATTTGATATTATTCGTCTGGCAAGATACATCCTTTCGTTGAACCTGCTTTTGGGCGCTGGAATCATGTAGCGCTGATGATTGAGGCAGTAAGATCCTCTGAAACGTCGGCATTAAGCCAATTAGTTAAGAGACGTCCTTTTACAGAGCGCGAACGGTCATAATTGCGGAGAGTTTTAATATTATGTTACATCAGAAGTCGGATAGTAGTACTCGATCATTGCTTGCGTGTAGGTCTACTGATATAGATCTAATTCATTATATTTCGTTTTAACAGGTAAGTCTGATGTAATTTCTAACTAACCAAGTGTAACTCTGCAAGCGGTTCAAAATGTCGGAAGCGAGGTAAGGTCTTATCACTGTTAATTACTTTGGGATTGTAGAAGTTTGTAAGACCCTACCATTATAAAAAGAAAATGTAAATCCAGATTTCTCATTTTATTTAATCATCATCTGATTTCGAGAACCCCAAAATTCGAAAAAGTGGTAAGCGCGCCGTTGTCTTTCGGAGTCTTCCCGTGGATCTAGTTATGAAGTGCAGATGAGTTTAATTTATTATTTTATTAACTGGGGCTCCTCATTGGTGGTGACTTGATTTTGCGACTTGGGGAGCAAAGATTCATAATATTAATTTGTATTAACGGGCTTCGTTGTTATTATTATCCCATCTATTCACCACTTTATTAATATTATTATCATTATTATTATTATTTTTTTGTTTTTGAAAAATATTGTTTTCCTCTAGTCGTACGTACGTTAAACATTCCAGGTTTTACGCATGCGTGAATCGATTAACCAGTAAAAGATTGTCTACCGAACGGACCAATGGGCACAGGTAAATGTTTGCCCCCCCCCCCCCCCCCCCTCCTGCAACAGAGAGTCAACAGCAATACAGATATAGGAACTGCAGTCACGAACATGAGTAATGAAACTGTCATGTTTGATAGCAGCAGAGGCCATTAGTACGAGGCCCAGCTTTTTAAATGGCAAAGCTCGTAATAATATGAAAAATCCTGTTCCCACCTGAACTAATACGGGCGGCAGCTTCCATTGCAAAGATCAGCTAATTGAAATATTGATTTTTATGAAAGCAAACCTTGTTTGTTTGTTTGTTTGTTTGCTTGCTATGAGGCTGAAACGAAATCATAAAACCATTCTGTAGTTAAAATACCAAGTTGCTGAACGTTGAAGCTGGCATAGTTACCACTGCTCTTTATTGAATTATTTCTACTGCTCATAACCGGATTATATGAAGACTACTGTCCTGGGATGTTGCGCGGTTTCTGGCCAGGAAGAAGTTTACCGACATTTCAGAAGTGTCGTCGGAGAACTTCTACCCGACTAAACGGCGCAACATCCCAGAAGAGAGTCATCTTCTTACTCGCCGTCGTGAGAATCTGAAATCTCATCTACCATTTCTTGTTTCGTTATAATGCGACCTTGCGCCTCGAACCTAATAGAACGTGGACATTCCGAGCTGGTTTGTGTAGCGGTAATGCTGCAGATTTTGCCAAATTCGGGAGGTCTGCGGTTCAAATCGCTGCCTAGATATTCGTAATTCATTTCTTTAAGAAAAATGGGCCAAAACTGCCTCCTTCCAATTCCTTGCCCACTGACCCGTCGAGAACCTGTTTTCCCGTTTCATTCGATGCCATTAACAGCGCAAGAAATGATCACCCAGATTCTGCAGTTGTTGCAAAGTTCGAGAGGATGATTGCTGGACTGTTTAATGGCGCCTTCTCTCTACATAAGTTGTACTCTGTAGCGTCGAATTCAAATGAACATGTGGATTGGGAAGGTGGCCTGTCTGCCGTTGTTCGTTTAATTTAATATTCCCGTCTATTTTTTGTTGTGGTACAATAGACATTGCTCATTATAATGCGTCATCTTTAATTTATGACAAATTACATCTCCGAGACCGTGAGCCCTCTTGCGTAGAAATTTGACACGCGTGCCTATATATAATAAATTATTCAAAAATGTTTTCGGATATATGTCAGAGTTTTAAAACCCTTTCTATACCTGGGGAAACATTTAATCTTTATTATCGACAACTAGCAACAAGTTATAAGGACAGATTTTTGAAAAGCCGCGTCATTTAATAAGATATAATAAATTATGCTTGCTGTTGAATATGGCATTAGTGAGGTATTTGACACTTGTTTGCTTGAGTAATCCTTCAAAGTGAGGTTCATTTTCTGTTCTTGGGCTTCTCATGGCTCCCTCCCAGTACACGTCGGTGAGATACGTTCTGTTTATCTTGTTACGTTCTTCATTAAGCTGGCGACTTGCTCACAGCGGCAGGTATTGTCGGATATCGACGATATTGACAAAGCATGCCTACTGATGTCATGTAACTATTTCTCATTAAACTGAACCCCGCAGTTTGCTGGCCGCACAAAACTTATCCTCAGTCTAGAAGTTGAGAACTCTAGATGTATGTAGACTGTATGGGAAGAGCACTGGTAGAGGTAGACAGTGATAAGGGAAATAGGTCATGAAAATCCCCTTTATCATCCCATATACTTTCCTAAGCTATTGATCAGATGATTATCTATAGCAGTGATATTCAGCCTTTTTTGTTCGCGTACCCCCAGATATAATTTATCTTCAACTTTGTACCCCTAACGTTGTTGGTGTATAATTCAAGATAAATAGTCTACTTCTAAAATAAATTAAATAAATTACATTACTGATTATTCAGTGTTTATCATAAAATAATATATATTTTTTAAATTTCACGTACCCCCGGGGGTACGCGTACCCCAGGTTGAATACCACTGATCTATAGGGACTGAGGATAGGCGAAAACTGCAGTTGGTTAAAGCAGCCTTAGGATCGAGATTCAAGAATACGAAGCACAGCGAAGTAGGGGCATGTAGGATTTGATGTTTTCACGGCGGTGAGTGTGAAGATTGCTGTCTTCTAGGTTGTCGCGCCTTGTAGTCTGATCGCCCTGATGACGGAGGCAGTATGACCTCTGAAACGTTGGTTAATATCGACCAGACTACACAGCGCAACAACACAGAAGACAGAAATCTTCATACTCTGATGACGGAGGCAGTATGACCTCTGAAACGTTGGTTAACATCGACCAGACTACACGGCGCAACAACCCAGAAGACAGCAGTTAAAACCTGAGAACCAGTCATGATATTGCCCCCAACTTGGTGGTTCTTCCATGCAGAAGAGAAATCCTAGGATTGAGGAGGGATCTCTGGAAACCCATCCAAATAAACGTCCCGAAAAAAAAATCCGAATATCGCATGCTGCACTGGATATACGTCTCTGTGCCTCGTCTTGAACCTATAAAGACGTGCTGCAAGTGATTTTATCTGCACAGCAAACTGCACGGAGACAAAATTGATGAAAAAAGTTCTGATTTATCGGCTGTTGAACTTACAACGAAGAGAGAAGAAAATCGCAGCGTTCATGACAGGTCCGTTTTCAATTGTATCATGGTCTATTTTGCTTCAATTACTTCTTAGAGCTTTACAAAGTATTTCTTTTGTGTAAATAACGCGGATCTGTTTCTTCCACTCTAGTTTGCCTGTCGTTGGTTATTTTACTCAGTTGTACGTCTCAGAACTTTCACCGGCGACCCCAATATTGAGTAGCCATTTCCTACTTTATTATAGCCACATTTGATCAGAAATGGGGAAGCATCTTTTCGTCACTCGTTATGAATGCAAAATGTTTTAAACATAAATCGCATTTCACAGTAACAGTAGGCGTATTTACAACTTTTATTGTTCCAGACATTATATTGTCCTATATTTATTCCTAAATGTGTATATTCTTAACTGATTTATTGCCTTAATTAACATTATTAAGTACTAAAGTTTAAAATTTGGTTTCTGTTTAAAATAGGCCTAAGAACTTGTAAATTGCGTTTTAACAAAGTTAATATTCGTATAGATAGTGTGACGTAAATGTAAATTATTTACCATCTTTCACAGTCACTTCAAAATCATTCATTCCTTGAAGCATGTAACGATATAAGCACGTTTTTAAAATTCATGTTCACTGTTTAGTATTGTTACATGCTCGTCGGAAATAGTATATACAGTAGCTACTGTAATTATTAAGAGTTAACACGCGTTTCTTTTCAGTAAATTAGAGCATTTATTTTTTGTTGGCTTAAAACGTAATTTGTACAAATCTCATAATATTTCTCAAGCGATCTTGTTACTGAAACCACAAATTTTAGTTTCTGATGTTCTAGTTTACATTAATTAAAGAAATCTCAGAAATTAGTGTGATAGCTGAAGTATTGTTTCGATATCGTACTACTTTTGACCCTTTCTCGCATTTTCATTGTACCAGAAACCACAACTTATAGACATTGGAATTCAGTGCAAGATGTAAATAAGTGAGAATAATAGGACAAGCTGCAGTTTTGCAACGTTGCTAGTGTTTACCTATCATTTACAGACTGATTTAACTCGCGTCTTGTGCCGTTATAGTTCCCTGTTAGTCCACACACTACAGAAATCAATTCTCAAGCGTCGAATTAGTGTAATAGCCTCGCTAGATCAGACCCTCCGAAGCACGTGCTCCTTTGACCGGAAGTTCACTTCAACCCGGTCATTATGTGCGACTGATGTTTGGGTATAAAACTGCCCTTATTGTTTTTACAGCTGGATGAGATGTCATGGTTCTTAACTGATGGTAATGGATGCAGATATTCTGATATTATTCGTCTTAATGCATAAAGTACAGTGTTTCATAATAATAAACGAACAGTAGTTAAAAAACGATATTCTTTACTTTGTTGTAATCGGGAGATTTTGCCTCTGCATAATTGACGATTTCTTTTAACACTCTTTCTGATATCAAAATATTCTCTAGAGCTACGTTGTCTTACTTTTCTAAACATTTCCCGTGCGCTTAAGAAACACATTTTCATACCAAGACAGTACCTAAAACAGGTTAAATCATAACTTTTGTGCTTCTTAATCAATCTAATCTGTATTTCTTTTAGATAGGATGTGGGAGTATAGATGTTTCTGAACTGTACAGTAAGAAGCATATCCGGAGCTTAATCTGCTTTTAATTTCTTTGTTAATGCAATTTTTTATTTGTTACTGACAGACCCAAATATTTCAATTTTGTCACATTTTCTAACTCTTTGGGAGATATTTTGTCTTGCATTCTTGTAACGAGATGTGAACACATAGGCGTTGGTCTATTTATTTTTGTCTCCGTTTGTTCTATAAATAAAAACCGGATGCAGATAATTTATTTTTCTGTATCTTAGTTTTAATCTTTCGGAGACAAGTAGGACTTGTTTTCCATTCCTTGGAAACCTCCGTGGTTTCGTCATTGTTTGGTCGGAAAGTAAGATGTATGGATCTTTTTTCCAAAGTTAATGAATTACACTTTAAGGCAAAATATCAAGGAAATGAGTTTCTTCCGTGTCTTTTTCACATAAAATTCAGGTCTGCTAAAGGGGAAAAGGATTCAAACAGCATTAATTAATGGTTTATAAGCAGGGCCGAAGTTAAATTCCTATTCTATTAGACGAGGACGCCCAACGTCTTCAGCTTCACGAATTGTATCTAATCACAGCTTGTTCTGTCCAAAGAGAGACAGTATTATTTTTACGACTTGAAACTTGCCTTTTGGCTGCCATTTTACTTCTTTGTCCACAGACACTAAAGTGAATTGATAGTTTTATGTTAATATTCGTAAATCGTTAGATTGGTTTGTGCACACAAGCGTGACGTACAAAATTGCCCTTATAAACAGACTTGTAAGTTTTCTATAGACATTAATTCCCCCGAAAGCGTGATCAGTTAATAAGTTGTACATTCTAGTTGATCGAATCTTGGGTTATTTCACTTCGCTAGTTCAGCTGCATGGGTCATATCTTTTGTTTGCCAGTAGGGGAACCACGAAAAGTCTCCGACATTCAGACCGTATTTTGAACCCGGGATCTCCCGAATACGAAGCAGGAGTGGTAAGCACTCAGCGTTTGATATGTGCTTTCTAATTGTCTAGATACATTTATTTTTGTATTGTAAACGTCACGACACTTTCGGGATGTTGCTCCGTGTAGTTTGGTATAAGTTAACCGACGTTTCAGAGGTGATTACTAACTCCATTATTAGGCCTCTGCAGATGATGGGAGTAAGATGTTTAAATGCTGACAGTGAAAAGGTTGGCGTAAAAGTATTCATATCTTATTTAAGGATAGTAGCCTAGAATTTGTCTAGAAATACCGAGGAAAACAACGAAAAATCTGAGTCACAATAGCTGGTGGCCCAGTCTTAAGTCGAACCAAGTATTTCCCCCCAAAGTTCATTTCTAGAACATTATCGCATAAGCTAAACTTCTCAGTAATCGGAATTTGTAACTCTTATACTATCTAGGAATTATTGATTGAACATGGTGAATTGTTGTGTGTCTAAAATTATGTAAAACATTGAAGAGTCGCTCTGTCATTCATGATTATGTAGCCGTATTGACGTATGTGCTTTTATTCAAGTTTATTTGGGTTTCGTAGGAAATTAACTAGGTGTTGCAAATGTTATGAGCTGTTCTGTACCTTAACAAAATGAAAATGAGACACCTCCTACAAGCAAATGTTTCCAGCCGTCGTGCCGTCACGACGCCTGCGTCTGGACATGCGCCGAGAACACTGCAGCCCCACTGGTTCTCCGTTTCGGCGTATTTCTTTCTTCATTTCCTTCCCCCCTTATATTATCAGAATTGAAGTCTAATATTTTACCTTAGCCCCGCCTACGAGACGTTTACATCCTATTTTGTGGTTGGTGGGTTTTCTAAACGTTGTTTGTTTTCTGATTGGTTCTATATTACCAGTGTCCTTTGTCTTCATTTCTGTTGTATATAAAATAATGTTTATATAGTGTTACATTATTTTGTTATATAGACCAGGGTATTGATTTCTTGATGTGAACCGAGTCCTTGCAGCAAAGTTGTCTAAAAATAAAAATTACCAGTTGTTGCACCTGACATAATTTTGCGAAGTCAGATTTAAGGTTCTCGCGGCAGCGTGTATGAAGATGGCTGTCCTCTGGGTTGTTGCGCCGTGTAGTTTACTGCCCTAGTATTTGTTTGAAAATACTTAAGAAATTCACGAGAAGCGCCAGTCACATTAGTCACACTCAGGAGCCCAAAATTCGAATCCGAGGCTTTCCGAATAAAAAGCAGGATTGTTACCACTTTCCGCAACTTTCGGTTTCTGTGGGTTAACATTTGTACTGTACACCATTGAGTATCCTATATAGCTTCTTCTGGCTGTAAATGCAATTCTTAAAATTGTTTATATTATTTGTATAGTTTTCGGGCACGAGAGTTTTCCATTTTCTAAATGTTGGAAATTTCCTTTCTTATACATACACTCTGCATGTGATTTTGTAGTTGTTGGCTTGTCTCTGCTCCCAGAAAACAATTGTGTATGGCATGTATTTTTCTCAGTTTGTCTGCATTCTGATCCACATGATATGCTTAATACTGATTTTGTACTTTGTGGTGCCATCCACGTATAATTACGATATTTCTGTAATAAGGGATATGTGGCTTCTACTTTCCCTTGAAACTTACGTCTATATGAAATTGCCAGTGGAAGTTCTAAATTAATAATGATACAAGTAAGTGATTTATCTTCTTACAAAGTAACTACTGAATTATTACAGATTTTCATTAGGTGTACCCAGAAGTTGTCAGAAGTATCGTAGAAATTTGTTATTTTCTTCCTGTGTTATTTTCCATTCTTCGGAAAATGTCCTAAACAGAAGTTAAATATTTTTCAAACGTCATATAACTATTAGCAGGCTTAGTTTATTTAAAACTGCGTTGCTCTTATCTCTGAAATTTGTACCGACACGTCGGAATTCTTCCCAATATGGAATCAACAAGGTGTAACCCAGTTTTGAGTTAAGTCTGTGCCTCATTGATTTTGTCATTCTATGCTACTAACCTACAGGACTGAACCGTAGTTTAAATATGCGTAAGCAGTTCTTTACATTATGCACTTACACATGAACTGTTTAAGAGGTAAAAATAGACATGTCTTCTCTTCTTCTGATCCTATTTCTCCTGCGGTGGACCAGCATTCCTGCGGGCGGGATAACGAGACTGCAACTTATTTGTTACCTTCTAATGGCGTGTTGTGGTAATTTCAAAAGAAACGTAGACCTGCGAATAGTAAAGTCTCCTCTGCTTATATAACTCGCTTTGCCATGCTTTTGAAGGAAAGAACAGCTTACGGGTGTTTTCAGGTGCTCGTGGCGACGATTAAGAGGGGATGTCTTCTGGGATATTGCGCCTTGTAATCTGGTAGACGTTTACCGACGTTTCAGAGATGCTTAATGCATCCATCATCAGGGCGATGATTACTACAAGAAGTGATGGCTCGAATGTGAATCCGAATGACAAGCCAGTTGTGATCCACAGTCCAGCAAACAACAAGTCAGCAATGAAAGTTTACGGCCATTAAAGCGCGTTCTTTTGTTCTCGACAAGGACGGTCGTGATAAATATTTGAGTAGTCCAACGTTTATTTTTAGCAGTTTATCCTTCTACTCGTTTCCATAATCTTTCTTATATCGTAGATGAACATTCTTAGCTTGCTTTAAGACTGACATCGCAAGGAACATCATCTGTGAAGTCACGATAAATTTAACGTTGCCCTTTCCAAGATATTTCTTCAATTGTTTTACTCTTGAATAAAATGGGAGCTACTGTGAGAGCCGTACATGGTGTGCAAGTGGAATTGACTGTAAGAACAGAGGGCGGTCCATTCGCGGAATTGTTCTTATTGTGACGATTCTTAAAATAATACTGCAACCACGAAATATCCCTATTATGCCCAGTGGCGATTAGCCTGTATATTCTAGCTGCTTTAACTTCATTAAATCTTCACCTTGTCCGCATCATATGTTTATGGGTTTCGTATAATTCTCCGAATAAACGACGCTTTTTTGCTTAATCAGCGTTAACCAACTGGTCTTTGTAATGGGGAAGTGTTGTGTTTTCTTTGTGGGCAAACTGAATTTGCATAAAAATGTGTACTATTTAGATTAACTTCGACTTATTTCGCGAAAAGTTATTATGAAGAATTTGAGGGATTGTTTGTTTCTTAGATTACATAATGATGTTTGCTCAACAGCATTGATTATATTAAGACTATGAAACCTCCGAAAGGAGGCCCTATGCTCCACTTAGGAGTTACAGGATCTATCTATTGATTATATTGGTGAACAATGCACAGTGAATTGGAAAATGTGTGAAAGGTCGTGGCCTAGTAAAGGTACTGTCGCAGAATTTACTAAGAGAGGTCGAGGAAAGACACGAGGCTACGGGCCAAGAGAATCGAAACCAGTATTTTCCGGCTATAAAGTGGGAGAATAAACCAATCGACGGTGACTGTCGGTGGCCACGTTTGGAGACTGCATGGAAATATTGACATGGATCATGGGGAAATAAGTTTTGAATTTGTAAATATGATTTCACTATCTCAAGCAAGCCTAGCGTTCGGTTTGGGGGTACATTATCACCGAAGCAACCCTTCATATTCGAGTTCGTATTTGTACAAAGGTGGTATTTAAAGTTGTTACGCGGTGGGTAGCAGGGAAGTTGAATTATGGGAAGCAAAGGGGAAGAATTATCAGACCAGGAGGTCTTATCTGTCAAATGCAAGAGAATAAAAATAAAACAAATATCTTACGCTTTTTGACGTCTTCTAAGAAACAAACGAATGCAGGAAAGTTGTTCTCCTTCTTGTTCCACTTTTAACGACGTTAATTTTGTTGCGAGTTCGCGTGCCTGCACCATTTACTGCGGAATAGAATGGTCGTTGTTGACAGACAAATGTAGCCCACGTTCGTACCGACTGTAGAAAGATAATTTTTAGAGCTGCCCTATAATTTGTCTTGATATGAGGCAGTGATATTTGTCATGTGGGAACATGTTTCAGAATTGTATCGTTTACTAAGTCTGTACATAAAAAAGAGGGCAGTGACTTGATTTGCTGCATCAAATATTTCTTTCATGCTTAATTGAGCTAATACCATTAATCACGTATTAAAGTGGTTGACTTTTATTTCATTGGTGACTGACTGACAGACAAACAGTTAATTGACTGAATAGTCAACTTCGTTCTATGTGTCACCTGTCTTAGTGATATCTCATCAATTAAGATATGCTAGAATTACATCTGCTGAAATAAAATTCATATATGATGTGTCTACTCAGTCTGTCGTATACACATTTCAGAATATGAGGCAACCACCAAAATACGTGGAAGGACTGGAGAAGATTGGAGAACATTCTGGAAAAACTAAGTGTCTGTTCGGGACTGACCGTAATGTTGGATTACAGAAAGAAATTGTTTTCTGTGTAGGGAGAAGATAGACTTCTGAAATCGATTATTAAGGCAGAGGCCGACTGGTACAAAGAGACAGACAAGAACCTACCTATCTATTTGACACCATGATGGCAGTTGTGGTTATAATTATTCTCAGTCATAAATCCAGAATGTGAATCTGTACTTATACAGATTCTGTGTCAGATGGCATTTTGTCACAGATTGTGACTTGGTAGTTTGTGGCATAAATCGTTTAGGCTTTACTTAAAGTGAAATTTCTCAAACAAGTAGAAGGTTTCGCGATTTCATGCTCTTGATACGGGGAATCATTTCAAGCGAGAGTGAATAGTGTAGACTAAAGCAGGATTCTCTCTTACGTAGGTACAAACAAGGATTAATCAAGCACCGTTTCATTTCGGATATGGTTCATTACTGCTAAGGTAGTTTACTGGAAAGTCCTCTCTTTTGTTTCATGGCAGAAATTCATAGTGATGGTGATTAACGTCTCCCCTGGGGGGGGGGGGGGGAATTGTTTTGATTTAGTTCAGCATATTGTGGTGAGGCACAGTGGAGTTTGTAGGCCCAGCCCTTTCACTCTTCTGACACATCTCTGTTGTGTCTCTCACATTACGGAACATACCACGCGTAAATTAGCAATAGATTTCGACATGTTTTCGCTACGATTTAAACTACTATTTCGAAGCCTTCCTCGGCTCAGTGCTCTGTTAAAACCAGGGCGTTTAGAGTCGGAAGCAATTTTAGGTGGAGTCGGTAAAAATGTACCGGCCCCAAACTTGATATAAAATCTTAAGAACAATTTCTATACCGTGTGAGCCGCAGGCGGCCTTGTACTTAGGTAGATTCAATGACGCGTTGAGCCACATGGTGTGGGAATAATGATTTGTAACTTTAGCTCTGGTGGTACCTTAAGAATACAAACTGTCTACAAATCAATCGATTTCTGCAATAACCATTAGACGTATATTTAAATATAGGTTATATGTCTAAAAATTAGTCTGACGTTTCACGTGGTGGTGATGAAATCTCTTATGGTGCCATTTGCCATTTTAGTAGGTTTACCTTCATTAATACATACTGAGCTTTTATGAAGGAGTCGGAGTCGGAGGTTTTAAAACCGAATCCACAGCCCTGGACACGACAATATAAGTACCGGCTTTTAAAATTTTCAAGGTATTTCGAAAGTCATTATTTTAAAAAGCATCTTTCTGCCCATGTGTTGGGGTCTGTGTCAATACTCATGTTAGTTTGAGATCACGCACAGGCCACTGTCATGTCATAGTCACGACAATATCAGTCCGTTGGTTTACCCAATAGAGGGTGTTTAAATTCTCAAGGTCATTCGAAGTTCATTTTTCAAACGCATATATCTGCCGATCTGTAGGAATCTGAGTGACCATACTCATTTCAATTTGAGGTTACGGACATACGATCGCCATGTCATAGTCACGACTTTATAAGTCCAGGGATTTTCCGAAGAGAGGCCTTTAAAATATTCACGAAATTTCGAAAGTCATTTTTTCAAATGCATTTTTCTTCCGATCTGTAGGGATTTGATTGTCTATACTCATGTTAGTTTGAGGTCACGTACAGGCCACTGTCATGTCATAGTCACGACAATATCAGTCAGTGGGTTTACCGAATGAAGGGTGTTAAAATTCTCAAGGTCATTCGAAGTTCATTTTTTCAAACTTATATATCAGCCGATCTGTAGGATCCTGAATGACTGTAATCTTGTGAGTTTTTAGGTCGTGGATAGGTGAATGTCACTTCAAGATCATCAGAAGATAAGTCCAACGTTTTAAATTGCGGAAGCCCAACTCGAGAACAGTTTTTCTCAGTATTATATGTCCCTAACTTTAATAAACTGAGTGTCCATAATTATGTTAGTTTGAAGGTACTTTTAGAAATACTTCATTCGTAAGTCAGGGCAATTACATTCCAAAAGATGGGGCGTCTAGCGAAGGATAGGTTCTTTTAGTTTATGTTGGATTAGGTTAGGTTAGGTTAAGTTAGGTTGGGTTGGGTTAGGTAAAAATGTACCGACTCCGACGTCGATATAAAATCTTAAGAATAATTTATATACCGTGTGAGCCGCCGGCGGTCTCATGATTACGGAGATTCAACGATGCGTTGAGCCACATGGTGTGGGAATAATGCTTTGTAACTTGGCTCTGGTACCTTAAGAATACAAACTGTCTACAAATCACCCGATTTCTGCAATAACCATTAGACGTATATTTAAATATAGGCTATAAGTCTAAAACGTAGGCTGATGATTCACGTGGTGGTTATGAAATCTCTTATGGTACCATTTACCATTTTAGTAGGTTTACGCCTATTAATATATATTGAGCTTTTATGAAGAAGTCGGAGTCGGCGTCGAAGCCTTGTCGGAGATTTTAGTACCGACTCCAGAGCCCTGGTTAAACCCCAGAAAACATTTGCTATATGGAGTTGGTGCTCTAGTTGCTTTGCTTAACCCAGTTGTTATCAGCTCGTGGGTTGCGGATCGCTTGCATCCTTATGACGTAATTTATGCGGCCTGCGTACCTATTTAGTGACGCTATTCCACCCGTTTGACGGAAAGTACTCACCTGATATCATAAACATAGCCAGTATTTAGCAGCACCTACAGATAGGAACAACTGTTCAGTCTGTTGAAGAACGTCAGAATTAGAACAAAGGATTACTCAAAGAAAAGAAGCATTTGACTGATTTATTAAGGCAAATTATTGAGTTATGTGTGAAGATATTTGCAACTGTTGGCCACGTTAGCAAAATTTTAATACATTACAATGGCGTTTCAAGAAATTCTTTTGCCCCCCGTGTCGACAAGAAATTGCGAGAAGGTCGAGAATCTCTGGGCCACCTCTTTGCAGAGCCGCGGAAGATGTGAATTTCGACCAGCAAATTTCTCTGGCCGTAACCTGCACGAAATCCCATGTCGAGAGGAGTTTTGTGACGGGAACACGAAATGGCAAGGGACATTGATTTTCTTATTGTGCTGCAAACACCCTTTGCGGAAGTGTCAGGAGGGTTTTACCAATCGCAGGAGGAGTCACTGTGCTCTTTAGCTTGGAGTTCAGAATATCTACAGATCCCTTTTCTATTTGGCAGGAAAGGAAGTAAGATTGTCTGTCAGAAATCGAACCCCGGTCACCAGCAGCTTAATTAGATACTTTATTATCCGAGGTATCCTGCTTCATTGCTATTATCAAATCGCCATTTTTGTCATGAAGCCGGTGTTTCTGGACCTTTTCTACGTGATGACACAGAAATATAGTTCGTTGTCTCACGACATATGATATCATATGTTATTGTCGTACATCTTTGTATGATTATTTTTACTTTACATTTAGTCTGTGTGTATTTTTGAATGATGTGTCATAAACATATTTTGTTAGCAACATGTTAGGAACGAGTTTTGAATTGCAAGAATGACAACGCAGTATTTAAAATAATATAAAGAAATACAAAAACTATAAGACAGCTACAGTATAACATATAGCAGCACACCAGTGATGTGACAGAACACGGATTAATAAATCTCGTTCATATAACCTCACTTTATTGAATGTAGAAACACATTCGTATTTGTAAACGCTGTTTTGGCGTACCAGTTGAGAAACAGTTATTTTGGTAGCTCATTCAATGTCATTAAATAAAGGAACATTCAGGTAAGCTTATTATATTTAAGCCAGAAAATACGTATGTTTCAGACTTTATATTTCCGATCAACCTGTAGCGGAAGTAGGCTGGTTTTTGATGGCGGTAGATTTTTTGTTGTTTGTTTTATAGTACTTGGACGCGTATTTATACAAACGAAAGTCCCTCGTGTAGAAAGAGTTCATGGTCACGCGCGAATATGTACTGAATGCAGGTTGTACATGGATCAGCTGTAAAAATGAAGAGACTTCTGTTGTTTTTATGCGAATTTCAGTATCTGGGTCAAAACTTCACTTGCATCGAGGAACAAATGACTGATGAAGCGCAAAACCAAACAGACACTTTTCCTTACAGATCTTAAATAGTGAATTGGAGTAGTTCTATCTACTAGCATACAGAAAAGAAACTGCGAGTTTTCTAATCAACATCAAAGAAATCGCTGGACAAAGTGTGTTAGGGTTCTTATTGTTTAGAAATCGTTAAGTGTAGGCCTGTTACAGGTCGTGGGTGTTAATTTTGAAAAGTGAATACTTTTTTTTTGCAAGGTTGGCTTATATGTGTTGTCGCTTTTGAATTTTAGATTATACTAAACTTCTTACTAAATAAATATATATCTCACTGCAGAGCAGTTGACTTACTACGTGGTTGACTGATTGTTAGGTCGCTGAGCAAATGGCTGGTTCTCCGTCTCAGAGACTGACTAAGTGGCCAACTCTTTTGTAACAAACCCAACTTGAACTTCGTCCCCCACTCTGAAGAACGAATAGGGATTTTTAGCTGCCCAAGGACTACGCCAGTGAGTCGTCTGGAATTATGCTTGTGCGTTGCTGTTAGAAAGGAACGAGAGGATTTATATTAAGCGTTACGAAGTGTAATAATGAGACTAGCGTTAACCATTACATCTGTTCATTTAACTGTCTCTGACTTAGTAACAAACACGCTGTTCATTGCTGTTTATTAAAATATTTTGTTCATTTTGTACTACAAACTGTTTTCAAACTAGAAACCAGTATCCATTCCGGACATTTTATCCAACAGTGACTGTTATAAAATTTGTTATTTATCTCGGGAAAATGTTTCAGATACATTTGTACGTATTGACATAAATGCATTACACTATTTATGTACTTTTGGAAATCTTAATAAATGTTTTAGATGTGTTATTTGAGTGCCAAAGTCATCTGTATTAAAACTTTAAGCATATTCTTTATTGGACCTTGTTTAACGTAGTCTAACCCAAAAGAACTGAAAGTCGATGTAACTTTCAGTCTTAGCAACGGGTTGCCATGGTTGCTGCTGAAGTTCCATTCGTTATTGATTTTGTATCGTCTCAAAACATTCTGCTGTAAATAACAGACAAGCCAGCAGACCGTTGACGTAGAAAATGATTGTGGTTATTTATTCGTTTTCCGTCATCCTACCTTAAATTGCATTTACTGTTGATGACGTATGTATAAGGGACTTATTTGATGTAAGATGGTGGCTCATAACTAGCTACGTTTGTCTTACAGAACAGAATTAAAAATAAAATAAAATTAAATATATCTGATGAAAGTATTTCGATCTGATAGGGTGTAGTAACAGGAGGGTGGGAAAATTAAATAATGAGGAACTTCAAAATGTGTTCTTAAGTTAACCAAATATTATTATGGTGAAAAAAATCACATGCTTGGGAAAGATGAGAAATACATTTTTAGTCGTGAAGAGGTGCGATGTGAGGACGTGCACTTAATTTGTCTGGCTCAAAATATGGGCCAGTAGTGATGTAAACACCAGGCGAAGACATTTTTTACTAGCTGAAGGACTGTTGGCTTTTCAAGGATCCTCCTTCATCGACTTTAAAGAAATTTAGGAATTTAACTAAGGAGAGAACCAGCTGTACTGTAACTTACAGCTTAGTTCAAGTTATGTTTCAGTAAGAAGCGATTCTATAAAACCAGTGTGAATTTCACGCTGAATTGGAACTAAGGATAGTAGCAGGTTTACTTGTTTTTCACATCTGGAAGGTACGACACTTCTCAGTGGCGGGCAGCGCCCAATGTCTGCGTAGATTGTTATACTTCTTTCTTCAGGAGCTCGTTTTAATTACCTGCCAAGCGGCACACAAGGCTCACATTCCTGACAAACGTTATGCTTTGCAGAACTCGTTGCATGGATTGAAATGTTCAAAATAATAGAAACTTTTTTCTTGTCGATTTAATTACGTCGTTGTTAAGTATTGCTGCATCGCGAAGTTTTAATGCTTTAAACGAAGGCATAATTATGAAGCCGTTTTTGTGTCTCTCTCCGTGTGTTTAATGTACGAAACTACTTGAAGGATTTTGATGATGTTTAGTACTTGTTAGTCCACACTAGTTGTTTATATTTTTCTTCTTACCGGTCAAATATAACTCCTACGTAACACGCTGTTCATTGAAATTAATCGGTTTAATAATAAGGATAGAATATAAGATGAGATGGATGAGGAAATTCGCTATTAATCGACCTTATAATAATTTCCCTCCTTCGTTCTGACGTGTTTGGGTTGGACATTGGTACTGTTGCTTGTGCAACAGAGACTCGAAGATACTTTGATGACCACCCAGAGTACTCTTTCTTCTGTGTTTGTTTCTGAAATTGTGGCGGCGAATTAATCACCCTTTAGGAGGGTATCCTGTCGACTGAAACGCTCCGATTCGTTTCTGCTTTTGCACAATGACTGTGGACCCTCTTATATATTCCGGGCCAAAATATTAGGTATTGAAACTCCACTAATTCTTTTTAATACACAATTTTATTTTTCGCTGTCTTCGCTGCTGATTCACAAGTCTCATAAAAGTTAGTGTTCTTGACGTCGTTCGGGGTAGTTCACATGGTAGCGTGTTTTTTGACGGTACGGGCGATTGGCTTTCGGTTTGCAATCAGGTGCTTTTTTAAATCATGTTACCAGCAGCATAACAGAGGACCCTCGTCCTCGAGGATGTGAAATTTCAAATTTTACATTCACGTTATTATTTTGACAGTTGAATTGACTTATGCCAATGAATCGGCCTTTGAATCAAACAGTTATTCCTTTATCGCCACGCTTAACTGTGAGATTACTCTGAAGAAAACATTACTGTATTTTAGGTCAGTGTTCGTTTCTGGAATTACGGAGTAAACGTAAAACGGTGCTGAATGTGAAAGGGTACTAAGTCCTACAGGGAGGGACAAATTAAAAGCTGGGAAAGTTCGAGAGGGATGGATCCCTAATTTGCGTGCAGCAGGTGTTACATTATTTTTTCCTCCAAAAATCAACCTTCCATACAAGACTACCGTATCCTCCCCTTCCCATCTCCCCCCCTTTTTGAAATATAAATGGTTCGAGCGCGTGATCGTTGCGCAGCTGTCTGTCAACAGGATGTATCATGGGGGGATCATAATGAAAGGGGTGGGTTGAGAAATTGGATGAATGGGGTGGTTGGATATGAATTACTGCACTATCAACTCTTAATACACACGCATTTATGTTGAATATGTGTGTGTGTGCGCGCGCGCTTAGGCCTACATGCGCGAAAACTCTCACGATCTGTACAGGTCTGTGTTCTGTGCCCCCCTGAACTTGGGCACATGTAGCACTGTGTTCTGCAGTTGACAAATACTGTATGATTTAACAAGAGCGAGATAGCTCAGTCAATGAAGTGACTGGCTACGGGCCGGATGACGGAGTTTGTGTCCCGGCAGGGGCAACATTGTTAATTGTTGCCACCGCGCTGTGGGTCCGTTGAGCCTTGTACCCAGTGGGACCTAGGTTGAATCGTCTTGTTCCTGGTTGTACCTATAAGGTTTCCTTTTGTCATTTTCCAAAATTTCTTCACTCGAATATCTGGATTTTTATTACATAATTCACGACAGCCTGCTCCCAAATCCGTACCTGCATTTATTTTAATCGTCCCATGTCATTTTATATATTGAATTTATGGTTAATATAATATCTTTGAACAACGTGATCAGTCTAAGAAAGTAATTAGTGTGTTTTTCGCGTTAAACAATAAACGCAAAACAAGTTACAGAGTTATTTATATTAGTAGGATTTATTTATGGTATGCATACCTTTACGTATGTGTGGAATGACAGTATTTTTAATGTTATCGGGTCGTGGATGATTGTTATCTCTGTGGATCTAAGTATATGAGTAGGCATGCTTGCACAATTCTGAGATTTTAGGAAAATTGTAGAGATTTTTCATTAACATGAGCATTTTCTGTTCGGGGATCCTGTATTAAATGTCGTTAGTCTTTCTTCCAACTCTGAAGTTCGCATGGCCGTCGTTTTAGTATTATTACTTGTTATGAAATAAAATGTTTCGTGGTTGGTTCGAGGAGGAAGACACGCATTGATATCCTGGCAACAAACTCATCTATCCTTTTAAACATGAAAATATCTTAGAACATTGGTGTGTGCGAATCAACTAGAATAATTTTGTTTGTGCGATTGTTAGTCTTTTACGCTTCGAATGATATAATAATCTGACAAGGCCGTATGAGAATTTTAAAAGTGGTTTTGAGGTCGTGTGACGTAAAACATTACATGATCACGACCGTTGTCATGCTTCAGGAATAAAATGAGTCATCCCTCTTAAATTCGGCGGCTTCAGAAGCGCATGACGAACACAATCGGGAAACGCAGGTTTTAAAATCATCCGTCGTTGGCGCGGTTCTTTATACCGTCTTAGGTGTTTGTCCGTGTCGTACTACATACGAGATATCTCGTTCAAAATCACTAATCCTTATAGATCGAATATTTATTGTTGTGGATGAGTGAAAGAAACGTCTCCCGTAATTTCTCGAGCTGTTTATCCTTTTTGAACATTAGAATTTATGATTTAATATACGTGTACCAACAGAAGAGATAGGCGTAAATGGAGGACCACATCAAACCAGTCGAAATACTAATAACAAACAAACAAAAAAACCAACAGAAGATGACTTCAAAAAATAAAAGCAAGTAGGAGAATAGTAAAATGTCTGCCACTCGTAGGAATACTACTGAGTTTACACGAAACCAAAGGCCTACATACTTCACATTTTATGTTGACTTATGATAATTTATCTATTAGTTATTCCCATAGAAACTGAAATACTTCGGCGCTGGCGAGAGCCATGTTGTTATTTCACATTCTTAAATATATCACAATAAATATTGCATAATTTTCAAACCCCTGCCACCATAGAAATCTTCAAGAATCTCCATTAGAATGGCGCTAGTCTGTTTACATCTCACATGTTTGAATGACCTTCATGTTCGTAATCTTGATGAGAGGAAATCTCAAACGGTTTTACGTACAAATGGAGTCTCACGAGAATTGGTCTCTGATATCGAGTCTGAGAAGGGCAATGGGCTAAGCAAATCATAATGAAATTAATGAAGAATTTTATATTAGATTAAATACTGATAATTCTTGCTATAATTATATTATCTTTCTGTATTTTGTTTAAAAACTTGAAGATTTTATTATTATAATTTTACCTATTGCTGTTATGAAATTGGAACTTGGTCCTTAATATTAAGGGCGGAGTATAGGTTTGTGTGTACATATGGACCTATCACATCGACGTTTTTTCGTCGCATGCAGAAACTCAAATTTCAGACTGTCCGGAAATAGTGAGTGAGGACAAGCATTCTGCCATTTGGTCTCCAGTCCGTTTTGGTCGACCAAAAATCACTGAAAGATAGGATTGGCTTTCTCGAAACACGCGTTGTACTCAAATGGAGACAGTGGGCATGTTACGATGTGAATGGTCCGCTTAGGTTTGTGTGCACTTCGTTGACAACAACGTAAAACTAGGAGACTATCACGGTATGTCACAGACCTGACACTTGTTTTTATAGAGATAAGCTTTGTAATAACAGCATCCTTAAGGACTCATTTTATTGTGTTCTGTGTTGTTGATATCCGTGAGATTAATCACAGTGGGCTTGGAAACATTGTCGACGGAAATATCGGAAGACGGCCTTCGGAATGGCTGCAGGCGGTAAACGTCTCTCCCAGTTACAAGTTCGAACTGAGAGACCGGGACTGTTATTCTTCGTTTTTGGCGCAATTCTGGCATTTCGTAGAGGCATAAAATATTTTTGTGTTTCGTTAAAATATAATAAAGGTGTTTCAAATAATTATTGCAGGTCTTGATAGCATTTAGAGTATACTAAATACAAATTTCTTATAGAATGAGCAATTTTTTTAGGAAACTGGTGTAGTCAAATCTGAATTTTGTGGAAAACGGATTTAATTGTGTCAGTATGGACCAAAATCAAATTATTTCGACAACTTATAAATAATACGGACACTAAATACTAAATTTAATTGGAAGTATTGCTTCGTAGGTGGCGGAATTTGATACAAAAATACGAATAAATTGCTGCAGTTTTCTTTCCGAAAGTCGAAAGATGAACTGATAAATCTACTGTTCGGTTATAAAATTTATTTGCTTTGATTAATTGTGTACATTTTGAAGTAGTACAGAATTGTAATTTGGAAACCGTTCCGTGGAGAGTGTTTCAAGCCTCTGGACACGTGTACAAACAAATGCTAGGCTATTGGTCACCATTATGCTGATTCTTAATAATAGTTATTATGTAGGTTTCGCCTTTTGCAAGGCAATAAATAGTTGTGGTGAGGGGGGGGGGGGGTTAATGGTCAACGTAATAGGTGGAACAGGCACATACTCTGTATATTTTTTGTTGATAAGTAACAATGACTTTTCTCGTTGCATGCGAAATGTGCACGTGGTTGCTGCGATAAGGCCTCGAAATTGATCGTTTAAGTAGTCAGATGTCTGCGAGGGTAATAACAATGACGTAGCTCGATATGATATTGAACTGAGAATGATTTGTGCTACTGAGTGTGAGTATTTAGATTTGCTGTGGCATGAAAAGAGTGTTATTAATCTCATTTGAGTCCTGCTCGAGTAAAGTTGTTTCCCCCCGTTGGAATCCGGCCTAAATTTGAGGGTTCCGGCTGACCGTCTGCGTGTCTCTGCCGCTTTTCCGTAAACATATTTATTTGGCATTGTATATTAGCGCTTCCTTCAGAAAACAGATGGGATAAAGTTAATTTAGGCCGTATCAGCATTCTGCATTAAAGTCAAATATTTGTTTCGTTGTCTAAAATAGGCGTATTCCTAGGCCTACGTAATTTATACATTTAGCTGACAGTATTGTTCTTCTGGGTTGTGACGCCGTGTGGTTTTGTGGGTAGATACCGACGTTTCGGTGTCACAACCCAGAACATCGCCATAGCCATGAGAACCTGAAATCTCATATGCAGACTTATTTCGGTATTAGGCCACTGTTTAATGCAGTTGACTGAAAGGGTTAAGTTATTTTTTGAGGCACAAAGAAGTGGGATAAATACAAATGTTTTCTGAATATATTTAGGATCTAAGTGTTTCCTCAGTTTTGAGACGAATGCCACTCCACAGGTGGAGCTGGACCGGAGCCGGTATTCGAACAAGGTACCGCCCGAAGTATAGTTTAAAGCAGCGTTTCTCAACCTATGGTATGCGTACCACTGGTGGTTTCGGGAGCCAGTGTTGAGTGGTACGCGAACTACGTAAGAAAATTAAAATATGATATTAACATAAGTAGGTTTTACCTAAATGCATTTAGTTAGTGGTACCTTTAATGTGTTAAATTAGAATTAGTGGTACGCCAGCGAAAAAGGGTGAGAACCCCTGGTCTAGAGCGTTGTCGCTGCTGCGGTCGTCTCAATCAGTGAAAGTCATATGACGCACATGCGCAGACATACGAACATAATACATACACGCTTACGCTCTGGCCCTTTTATCCCCGGTGAAAGAGCCCGTGGTACCGATTGGGTAGAAGACAGGATGTTATCACAGTCGGTCTGAGCCGATCTCAATCAGCCTGCATGTCGGACGCCCAGGAATCGATTTTTGACAGTGATTTTCCATTTCGCCACTGCATCTAGGCCAGCCCTGAATTTCTTTCAACTTGCCTGCTGTCCATTGGGCGCGGAGCGTTCATGTTAACACTTTGAAAAACTAAGAATAAAAATTATCTTCCTGGTACTCTCATGGTTCGATGGTACTCCATACACTGGGATACAGCAGAGCCGATCCGATAAAATGCATGGGTAGCCAGTTCCAATTAGCCAGGTATAATCGGCGAACGTAAGCCTCAACTGGCTGGTTGAGTCGCTAACGATGGATTCGATGTGATCGGTTCTGCTGTGCCCCAGCGTATGAGGTATCTCTGAACCACGAGAGTAAGACGGAAGACATTTCGTTTCTAGCTTCTCAAAGTGTTAGCCGGGCTAACACGGTTAACATGAACTCTCCGCTCCTGGGAGCGCCTCAGATTTGAATCTTTATTTTGAAGAAAGTAATTTCACATCACTTGTACGAAATATAGGCCTACTGAATAATTTCTGAATATGGTAAAGTCTGTCGCTGCATGAAGAATTTCTTGAAATTATTTTATTGTTACATGGAATTTATTTTAGACGTTAGTATGGACGTTCGCAATTAGTTGACATTGGCTTGTTCGAAAGGCACTTCGTAGAAAATATGTCTTCCTCATATTCGGGCAAATATGGCGGTTCTAATTACTTAAGTATAAAACATAGCTTTTGTCGTTTCCAGTCACCACGACGCGGCGATTACCTCAGTGCGTGTTGTAATGATACTACTCCGAAACAGAGGTAATATTTACATTTCCTTTTATCGGTACACCACAGATATGTTTTCCGAGTAGTTAATCGTTTGTTGCCGATTCATTAGAGCGTATAAATGATGGCTGTGGAATTTTGAATAATATATGTGATTTACAGTGCACACGAAAACTTTTTCCCCCCTCGGATGCCGTAATGCCACAAAATGACCTTCCTGTCGACAAATTGCTTTGTATATTTCGACCATGAACGGGAGAGAGACTTAAGTATCTTAAATATGCTCTGTTTCATTTACGGCTACAAGGAGAACAATTTTGCTGATATATTCCCGAATTTCTGAGCCCTAATACGGACCCACATTTGTATCTTGATTTAAGAGCGGGTTCTTAGATTTTTGCGTTGAGACGCGGGTTCAAAAGGTTTTGTTCATCCGCTCCGCCTTAATGGCCTTATTTACTGAGCCTCTGATTTTATGAGCGACTTTCAGCTCCGCTGACATACATTGGCGGGTTTAACTATCGATCTAATTCTTGTCTTTCGGTTTTCACGGCTAGAATTCAGTTTTCAATCTCGCTTTTCCGGGTCGAATTATCCACCATTTCGGAAAACATTGCACTTACATGCGAACATTCTCAGTGAAGATGGCAATTAACCACCACTGGACACTGTCATTTGCCATTTGAATACAGTTCGCACCTCCACACCATATTTTTAGTTATAATATTATCCTCACAGCAGGTATCTCCTTTCCGTGTATTCATACCAAACTTTCGTACGAATTTGTCCGCCATGCGTGGTACGTGTCTCACATAGGATTTGCAGTGATGGAACCGTAGCTTACACGTGCTGCAGGTTAGGATTCCAGCAGAAATCACCAAGGTTAAAGTCATGCTCATAGCTAACAGCGTACCTTGTTTGCACTATATGAGCAGTTTCTAAGCAAATGCTGCAGCATTAGACCGTCTTCACTCTAGTTAGCGACGCTGGTCTTGGGTAAAGTGAAAGCATCAGGGTTTTTTTCGTGTAGTTACCGCTAGTAACAATCAAGAAGTCTATTTATAACGCTTGGACTTCCATTCGAAAGGTAACGGTTTGAATCTCGTAATATGCCTTTTTTTTAATTTATGACCCAAATTAAATCAGAGATTCGTGCATCATGCAGTATTTTTGTTTAGAATTACCAGTGTGAAAACGGAAATGTGGCTTCAACCAAAGGACGTTCTGCTGCTTCGAACTCATTCACATTTACGCCGATTAAAGAGACGTTGACTGATTTCCTTTACCACGGTTGGGCGAAGAATCTCCGTGGCCCTCCACGAAAAGGTTAATATAGCAGTAGCGATGCAGGCTTGTGTGCTGAAGGTACCCGGTTCGAAACCGGTACTTCTGACTCCTTACTGAAGTTTTGTGCGAGTTTCCTCATTCTTTCCAACTGAATGATGAGATAGTACTTCGAAATAGGCCATGATCCCTTTCTACTAAATTATTACCTTCTCATTGTTCGTGACTAGTCTGTTATCTGTTGCCAAAATGTAGCATCTGCAGTTGAAACAGCGTAGTCAAATAACCTGAGTGTGGAAACATCACAGATCTTTACGTTGATATTTTCCGCGGTACTATGGACATTAATGACTGGTCGTGAGTACATTTTAATTGTGTTATATCGCTGCTTATTGTACTCAAATACAGACATGGAAAAGATGAATCTCATTTGTATACTTGGTTGATGCTGTTGTGATGGCTAACCAATTCCGAAACGTGTTACCATTTTAACTTGTGTAATTTAATTAATATGCGCTAAAGTGATGAAATAGTAAGCGTTTATATTACTGTGTCTGTGAGTAGACCTATAATTATGCATTCTGTATTGTGATTATTGCATTGACAGAGCAAGTCTAACTCAGCGATACTGGATCTAATATTTAAACTAGGAAACTCTGGTTCCACTCTCGGCAGGAAACTGGAAATCTCTTAGGGTCGTTTGGTTGTACTGAGTACTGACATTAGGCTTACATTTAAACAGTCCGTGACCTCTTCCATCAGATATTTCGTGACCCACGTTTGAGGATTCTGATATGGCATTCAACTAAGTCTTTGCAGGTGATACTGCATCACCAAATACATAGAAATAGTATATATTATAGCGACAAAGTCTTAATACAGGTCATCCATTTTTATTTTTAAAAATTATATTTATAATGCAACAAGTTTGCTGATGCGGTGACGTGATGCCCCTGGGTTTTTGAGGTACCAGTTCTCTAATTTCTTTCGTTTTTACTCAGTAGCTCTAGGTGGATGTTGGCATAGCTTTTGTATAGGCCACAGTCAGTCTTTTACAGTTCACCGAATGTAACAATCTGTAATAACTACATGTCGATTTATTAACGTTATATTATGTATGTAGTTCAGCCCTTATATATTTTTTTTATGATATAATTGGTCGTGATACAGCTAACCGACGATCTGAAACAAGGAAAGAAGATGAAATTCCAGGAATTAAAACGAGAAGCTGAGAATAGGGAAAACTGGAGAGCTCTTTTTGGGCACAGCAATGGACCTGTCGTCAGACAGAACACTGAATAATAATAATTGGTCTTACAGTATATAAAATCATCACTTTTGCGCACTTGAACACCCATTAAAATGTGTAATATAATTTTTAGTTGCTATCTGCTCGGCCATGTACGTACCGCCGTATCAGAAATTAAAAAGCAAAACCTTTCACAGAAAATGTAAAGTTATTGTCAGATGGCGTGTTATTGGTCGACTTTCTGTTAGGCGTTTTGTGATTGGTTCTCATCACTGCAGAGCGTGCGAACTTCAGAGGCACAGTGCAGGAGAGAGAATAGGTTGAATGAAATGAGTGAGATCAGTACATAACTAGCGCCTCTGGCGGTGAGTGGAAATGGTGTAAGTAAAGTAACGCCTCTTCTCTTACCTGTGCAAAGAAAAGGACTAGTGTAACTTTTCCTAACAAGAAAATAGTGCAATATAGCCTTCGTATGTCAGTAGCCGTTGGTCTCTACGCGCAGCATGTAGTGATCTGCAGTAAGTGATGTATTGGTGAGGTGCTATTAACAATATTGATTTCGTGAAACACTCCGAAGACCTAGCTGATGTGGAAAATTATTTGTTTGACACGTATTATTTCACGTCTTTGTGTGCAATTCAGTGTGCAGTTTCAGTAATTACAATATCACATGTACCCAGTAAACACCCCATTTTCCCCCGTAATATGATGTTTAAAGAATGCCGCATAGATTTTCTCAGTGTCTAATGTAATATTCAGCGGCTGTCCTGATATTAATTTTTAATTTATGACATTGTAATCACTGTTGTGAGGATCTATAATAAGTGCAGTTGTAACAATCGAGTTATCCTTCTGTTAACGATATGCAGACATTTTGAGCGATAATTTGCCTACACTACTATCAGCAAAGCAAGTAGGTCTCTGAAAGTCGTAACAGGCAATAAGTATAACAGAATTGTCAATTTAGTATTTCGTGTTTATAATAAAATACCGGCTGTAATGGTCGTGTTAAAACACTCGTGAATAATGACTGAAATTTTATGTTTCCTATTTCTCGCTTTGTTCACATTGTATCAAGTACACAGCTGAAAGTTTAAATTATGTGAAGCATGTAATAAGTCTAGGCCTATATATATATATATGGAGAGAGTGAATTATAAAGTTGCTTTTGTGCACTAATCTGCTAACAGTGATGTAGTTTAAACAGATGTAACGTTCAGATAAATGCATCATTTAAGTTCCGTATATCGATATTGTTAACGTTATTCCAGAAATGCTTTTTCGAAATAATTTTTGATGCAGATCGCTACAAAACCAAAATTGTAGAGTTTCAAATAAAACCATCTTTAAATTTGAAGTACTGCGTTTAAAATACTTTTTAGGCGGTGCATTTCATATTCAAGTCAGCTTACATTTATGATGAATACGGGTCTTGTATACAAAGTTGATGATTTTTTGCAGTACTAAATGTGTTGGAATATCTATTTAATGGAGGCTTTTATGCTTATTAAAAGAATAATTAATATTTTTTATTAGGCGGGCTGCACAGTTCTTCCTGAGCAACAAGAGACATTATGAAATGAAGAATTAATCGAACAGTGTGTAGAATGGTTTATAGTGGTAATGTTGCTGAAAATTTGTGTCTTTTCCCCACAAATGGTCTGTGAAAAGGGCGTACTTCGCAAAATGTTGATTTCTAAACTGTTCATTGGCCAGTGGAGATATTTTAGCATTACAATAAATCCTGCTTTCTTAATTAATAATGTTTCTTATACTCTTGTTTCGACCTCTTCGAATTTGAGAGTTTTATTCTGAAAAAGACGACAAAATCTGAAGTCTAATCAGAGTTGGTGTTGGTATTGTATGATAGACTTGGACTGAAGGCTTTACAACGACGTTATGTGCAGGTGTTCGAGAAACTCTTTCACTGGCTGTTAACGGCGGTGAGCTGGAGGCATGAAATGGCTGTTCGTAAGCTGTAATCACAAGAACACTTCCTTTGCCCTGTAAGACTATCATACACAGCAGTAGTAAATGCGCCCATTGTTTTCGAACTCAATACATTTGTCAGACATCGTCGTAAAGTGCCTTCGATCTTTAAGGCAGTGGAAATTTATCTTAAATAGTGAAGACTCGCGAAAGTGACATCGTTGCTGTGGGTGTACAGAATAAACTGTGGTTGGTGGGAAATGGGGTTCTCTAGGTTTCCGGTGCTCTTTTCGGTAACGTTGCTAAGGTTACGCAATTTGTAGCTGTGTTATGAGCGCATCAACAGCCACTGGTTTGTAGATAGTGAGGAACATTTGAACATTAAGTAACTGGTGGCATGGAGTACACGTGGAGCCTTCCAGAGGACAGTGGTGGTGGCGGTAACACGGATTCCACGGACAGGACGTCCATCGCCGGCGGCCAGCGTCTAGTTATCGACGCCCGGCGTCTTCCACATCCTACGCCAGGTCTGACTTTTATTATAGCCCCTAACTTATTTCTTGTTTATATTATTTTCTACGTGTGCAATATTTATTATTGTTTGCAGGAAAGAGTTTATGAATTTATCAGCTATGGAAATGATTGGAAATAAATACCATCGTCATTATTGATTCATAGTATTTAAGCGTTTGTGTTCCTCTCAGTAACGTATGTTAATCAAATTTGATTCTCCTATCTCTGACCATGACGACCTCGTTGTTAGGAACTTAATGATTTTTAATTCAAAGTTTTTTTAAAAGTATCTTTTGGTGTATAGAAATTCCGTTCTGTCTACAGAAAAAAATATCATTTGTTAAAATACAAAGTAGGCGACTGGATTCCGAGGCTAACACAATCATAGCCTCATAATTTTACTGATTTCAGACTTAAGATTAAGATATATTTCTCGTTCTCCCCGTTTCCCCGAACGCGCACATAAAATCGAATTTCATTCATACCACATTTCTGTGTTACAAAATAGCTTTACAGAGGTCATTATTTTACAGTTATTAAAACTGGGACCGCTTGTCGTGTATAATGTAGAAGTAATTCGGGCCGCATAAAACACCGAAAAGGACAGCGAAATTGACATGCATCATATAAAGAATAATGTAGAGGGAAACTGAAATAATATGACATCGACCTATGTTGAAATTAATTAGCGCAACGGAAGTGGAGGTTGCGTAAATTTCATTGATAATTTTCCTTTTCGGTTCGAATTGTTTCCATTACTGTAACTGTGTTCTTAAAAAAAGAGAATCATTGCTTTGCATACGGTCGCATTTATTTCGAACTTAATCTCCACTTTGTCAGATTTTTCAATAAAGTATCCTTCCATGGCATGTCGTATGTTACAATCCATTGCACCATTCAAGTCTAGCGATTTTTTGTGATGTGTCAGGGAATTATGAATAATCGTGTATAATGGACCTGTAATCATCTTTGTTTGTCTCGAGTTTCCTTTACGAAATATGTAGCATTAGGCTTTTCCGATTACCTGTAAAAACCCTCTTATTGGTAAGGAATGCAGTACCCTAAACTGCCTCCCGTCTTGTTTGTGTCCGTGTTACTTTTGAGACGGCAAAGAAATCCTCGTATTCGGTTGTATGTAATGCTCAAGCCATTTTACGTCATATTTTAACAGGCGTTTATTGTAGAAATAAGGTATAATTTCTAGGCTAAGTAGATAATTATTTGTAATTTGAAGTTAACATATTTCCAGCTTGCCTTGTAAATGGAATGCAAACAGAGACCAGGGTATAGTGTTGTGTTTTAAAACGCGTTGCTGATTGGTTGTAAACATCCAATGTTGATTCATCTGAATAAATAACGCGTTGTTCAGCTATTTAAGTCTGACTGCGTAGTCGGTTCTTTTATGGCTAGTTTTGCTTATTATTGATATCACATGCTATGCCATTTGATAGGCTATATTACCTGAATTTCTTTGAATTCTTGAATTGGTTGAATTGTATTGTCAGTTTCTGCAGGACTGCATTGCGTAACATGCCAGAAGATGGCCATTTGTGTTTTATTTCTCCTTCCTGCATTGTAGTTAATCTGTTAAAATTTTCTCTGATCTGAAATGTGTATTGCAAGGATTGGAAAAGCGTTGTGAAATGCTGAGATTAATTTAAATGTAAGTTAATTTCGTTGAAATTGTGGATCATTCTGCACGAAATGAGAAATAAATTAGCCTATAATTATGTGTAATCAGGGAAGGAACGCCTAAAGTGAACTAGGTTTTACTTCGAATTAATTTTGTCAGGAGGGACCGAAACGCATTTACTTCCGATTTCACGGCGCACAGTCCTGGATTGTCGAAGCAGCTCTGACATTCTTAGTAATTTTCTGTGAACATTTAATTGTGGCTAATTTTTGTAGCTGCGAATAGTCCCACTAATAGACTTGCAATTAACATGTTCATTATATTCAACCAGGCATTTTGTTATGTTTAATAATTCCATAGCAGTAACAAGATTTTTATAGTTTACTGCCATTGTTCTGAAAACGTTAAGTTGACCCCCCCCCCCCCCCAAAGAAGTCTACTCGTGACCGAACAGATGCATTGTCTTGATTGACTGTCTTCTTGCTTACTGCCTAATTTTATGTGTTCTTGTGAGTGAACCAGTAGCCTACTATGGGGGGCATTGCACGTTTCGTGCCCACAAAAAACTTGGCTGATTTAAATTATAGTTTGTGTAAAAGATTGAGCACTAACGCTTTGGGGTTTAATGTTAGTCCGACAGCTTTTACATTCAAATAAGAGAAACAGATTCGTGACGCATTACATGAACGTATATTTAAAAATATAGAACTTTGTGTACCACGTAAGGTTAAGTAAACTGAGAAACAAACAACGAGGTATAAAGATGACTGTCTTCAGCGTTCTTGCGCCGTGTAGTGTATAATTTTACGGACGTATCAGAGATGCTTAACCGTCGCCTTAATCAGGGTGATGATCTCCCTGATGATGGAGACAGCACGTCTGAAACGTCGGTAAACTTCTGCCAGATACCAGGGCGCAACATCCCAAAATACTCGATGCCGTTAAAACCTTAAATCTCTCCAAAGAACTAGGTGTGCCTTAAGCTCTTCCTGCACTGACTGTGTTCAAGTACGGCGAACAGTTTTACCCTTACCATGGAGTTTAATTGTTCTGTCAGTAATAGTCATACACGTAGAACTTTGTTTCACCTTTCGAACAGAACATCCTTGCATGAGGACAGAGTAACAGCAATCAAGGACCCCGGAAGGTGTTTCGCTTGCACCTTGCTCCTATAGTAGCTTCTTATTAGTGCCGTTATAATGACAGCGTGTTTCTGCTGCACTTAAGTTTTGTCTTCGTGCAATTGTCACGTCACTTGTTTACAAATTATGAAAGAAAAGGCTCTGCTGTATGAGTTATAAGATACTGTGTTTCTTCGTCGTATTGGCCGAGTGCTTTCTCTGCTTGTTGGCCTGTGAGGACACAGGACTCTGCAGTTAGCCGTAACTGCAGAGCGTAGGGAGGAAGGCATGCGATCAGCTAGTTTCACTCTTTGTAGTGTGTGATGGTCACACTCGTAGAAACAGAGATATCATAGAAAGCCAACTTGCGAATGTATGAATCGTCCTTTGCCATGTTGCTTGTGATGCCTGTATGTTACAGATAAAAATCTGTTGCTGAAAAATTAATTTACAGCACCTGACAGTAAATTGTTTTGTTGGTATAGCTAAATAAATGCACAGATAATATTACAAAAATACATGTACCACATAGAAAAATTGTTCAGGCAAAAGATGTAACATATATCAGAATGTTTTTAATATTTTGTTATTTAAGATTGATGGTACAGTGAGCTGTTTCATATGAACATTAATAAAGATTCTATAAAGGCTTGTCGCAGTGGCTGATTCATTCATTATAGGAATAATCATTATTGTATTGGTCTAATAGTTTACACACTTAGCATTCGAAAGGTCTTGGGCTCGATCCCGACCGTAGTCACTAATAAAAGTAATAATTGAATTTAAATGACTAATAATAATAATAATAGTGTCAGTATTATTACAACCAGTCACCTAAAGACGGAAGTAAAGTCAACTCCGAAACGTCGTGTTTCTGAATTATACCTCACATTGTATAATGTCCAACGTAATGTTCCTATAATAAACACTAACTACGTTTAATTTGAACTTCGTGAATGTATGGTTTTTTGGACCGATGCAGACAAAAATGGATTTGGTTCGGTGTTAACATGTTTGAACACTGCAGGTAGTCGAAATGTGGTGTAATTATCGATAGAGGGAAGTATTTAGAAGATGGCTGTCTTCTGGGTTGTTGCACCCTGTAGTCTGGTAGAAGTTTACCGACGTTTCAGATAGCCATCTTCAAACTCACCGACGTGAAAACCTCAAATCCTACAAATATTTAAATTTTGAGTGCACGTGTTTGCGCTTGTTAAATATTACTTACATTACCTTAACCCTTTTCAGAGAACTCAGAGATATTAATAAAATCCTCTCGGGTTATATTTAGATCGTACATTAACTCAGATATATTTCTTCGTAACAATTTTTTTTTTGAAGCGAACGTTCCGAATCTGACGTCAACGATTCGCTTGTAAGTCATAACGTGAAAAGTAAATAGATTTCCTACGGAAGCAAGTTAATTTTAATTTAATATGAACGCGACTGTGGAGGCGTACTTCTGTTTGTGGTAATCATGTTGTCCGCACGTACTTCGTTATTTTGTATTTCTCATTGATCTTAACTAGGCTATGTAGGTTTGCTGCCTATTACTCCTTTAGTAAAAAAAGCAAATCTAAAACTATTAAAAACTAATGATAGGTTGCTTATACGAGGTGCGATCGGAAAGTTTCAAGACTGCGCGTATAAAAACCCGTACACTTATCTCAGGTATTAAATTCATTCATCACCCTCGAAGTAGTTCCCCTGGGAGTGAACACAACGATCCCAGCGCCGCTGCCAAGCCTGGAAGCATCCCTGGAAATCTTTCTTTGTCAGCCTGTCAAGCACCATCTGCGATTCTGCCTGAATCTCTTGCCAAAGACTCGCCAAAACGGCTACGGAAACCTATGAAATGCTAAAGCAAGCATTTGGGGAGTCCGCAATGGGTCGTGCACAAACTTTTGTGTGGAATTCACGTTTTAAAAATGGCCGAACCTCTGTCGATGATGACGAGCGTTCTGGACGACCATCTTCGAGCACAACGCCCGAAAATGTTACGAAGATTCGGCAGGCCATTCACGAAGATCGACATCGTACCATCAACGACTTGTGCGACATTGTTGGGATAGGCTATGGGACCTGTCAGCTGATTCTAAAGGAAGAACTCCACATGCGACGCATCCTGTCTGAGGACCAGAAGCAGAATCGACTTCTCGTTTGTCAGGAGCTCAAAGATCTTGCAAGAACCGACCCCAACTTCCTTTCTAAGCTCCGTGTGACTTCTTCCTCTTCCCAAAGATGAAAATTCAGCTAAAGGGAAGGAGATTTGAGACGATAGAAGAGATTCAGGCAGAATCGCAGATGGTGCTTGACAGGCTGACAAAGAAAGATTTCCAGGCTTGGCAGCGGCGCTGGGATCGTTGTGTTCACTCCCAGGGGAACTACTTCGAGGGTGATGGATGAATTTAATACCTGAGATAAGTGTACGGGTTTTTATACGCACAGTCTGGAAACTTTGCGATCGCACTTCGTATATAAAGTATTGTTTAAGTTCACTTATTGGGCTTCTAGTTTATTGAACCGTGGAGTCTTGCTGGTTGCATACCAACCTCTCGGATGAGCAACCCACGATTTTGCATAGCCGCCATATTAATATTTTTAACAAGGAATTAAAATTACAAAACTGTAATGGAATACAACGGTATGACACTTGTACCAAGTTTTGTAAATATCCATCAGTTACTTTTAATGTTTAAGAGGACACACCTAAATACAGCCGGGCGTGATGGTACAACAATGCTTATGTTATTTTGTTAAATAAAGAGTGTAATCTGAGAAACCTATTTCACTTCGTTTGAAATAGCAGAGTCATTGACTAGGTGACACATTATGACGTGTCCTTTAAGCCACATTAAGTCCTATTTATTATAGAATGTATAATCGAATTTTAAAGGTATCTAATTGGTATTCAGTGAAATACGTTGGTAAATGTTTTCAGTGTATTGGTTTTGTGCTTGCATTCACATAATTAGTTATAGTCCGCAGCTTACACAAATGTTAATTAAAAAATTAATAAATTGTTCTCGCCATGATGTGGTAATGTTTCTGAATGATGGCAGTTCTTTGGTCATTAGCGATTTTATCATAGCAGAAGGTTTGTAACAACTCAGCTTTATTAATAATTAACGGTGTCATTCCATTTGATGTTATAGTGTCGGAGTGTACTTTTTCATATACGCAGCAACTTATATAGGAGTTATTTTTATTCAATTGACTCTTCACCATCGTCAAGAAGTTTTAGATTTGATTTATATAGGAGTAGCCTAATATGAGTGATGTCAGTTTATAATGTATGAGTTCATTCAGTATCACTGCCTCGAGAAAATAGTTCCTCAAGGACATCTTTTTACATGCATACATGTATGTGATGTGATACAATGCATGTATGAATGCATATGGACGTGTGTGTATGTATGCAGTGTAAGTTTGTGTGTGTAGCCTAGAACTTATCTCGTTAACTACCGCCAGAAAAAATCGGTGTCTTCAGCAGGTTAATGGTTTTTATGAAAGTAATAGCCTTTCATCTCGATAATTAAATTAAAAAAATATAAATATATTTTTTGGGTAAAGTGCAGGAGCTTTTGTACGATAAAACGGGTGTTACATGTAGTTACCACTTAGCATTGTGCTGTAAAGTGTTACCGTACAAATTACGTCACAGCATTGGATATTTACGTATGGATGTTGAAGTGTTTCAAATGTTCTGTCGTTTTATTCCAAATGTTTTATTTTATTTGCAGTTTCTCGTTCACTTAGAATATTAAATATGCCTTTCGTATTATGCCAGGAGAAAGCTATTTAGGCTTATCGCTTCAAAGAACTTGAGTGAACCCTCCTGAAATACGAACGAGATGCTTATCCTCTTCTTAATTTTAATTTAATTTGTGGTGTAATGAATAGTCTTAGTGCATGTACGTGGAGAAGACATTTTGCACGCCAATATAAATTGTTTGTTTCGATGTCTTTGTTGCATGTTGTTTCACTTTCAGTTTTACGCTTTAATTAGAGCGAAACACGATGCAGAATTAAGGTGGATAGATGGTAAAAATATGTACGATGGTATATCGATAAGTGGTTAGAACATATGGCGATGGTATGCATACTTGTAGTTGTGAGATTTCGTCAGATATCTCTTTTTTACGTCAGCTTGGTGTTAATTCTACTACATCTTACTAGTTTGAAAGACACGATCTATATGTATCTGTTTGTGTGTTTGTTATTCTGACGTGCGAATGACGTGTGGCTCTTGCAAATTACTTCTTCCTTCTTGAAGGATAAACTTTAATGCACTGAAGACTTAAATAACGTCTCTTTTTGTAGACCAAAAGTACTCTAATGAATAATAAATATAGTAGCACCTACTACTAACACAATAATATGCATACCTTTAGAACTAATTAAAATTGCGGTTCCATTTTCATTGTACGTAAACTTTTGGGCCATGTGTTAGACGATTGAGAAAGTATTTGGGGCATGACAAATGTCAGTCGTAAATATATTAATTGCATGTAGGTAAAGTGTCTGCCGAATGGTAACAATAACAACAACAACATGAACAATGACGGCTGCTGTGACTTGCAATTTGACCTTTGAATGGGAAAGCCGAGAGGTATTAAATCAATCACTTATTTTTGTATAATTTTTGTCATAGATTTTAGAATATGATTTTCTCGTGAACATATATTTTAACACTCTATCTAATACAAGAATATGAAGTTTAATTGTATTTTATTTTTCCTCTTAGTGTTCGGAAGATAACATTATAACATTCTTGTGAATGTGTTTTAAGTGGCTTGTGTCTAGTATATCACTAAAATATTCTTAAATTTATATAAGAGTAGACATTTTGACCTTCTAGTTTTATCTTTGACTCACAGTTTGAAATATATATTTTGAAGCAATCTTTGGCAGAGCTTAGAAGTTCTGGAACATACTATTCAAAGAACTTCGTTTGTCTTTTATCATTAACGCCTCCAACTTTCCGTTGAGGATGAGAAAGCATATCGAACGCGAAGTGTGAGACATCAATTCTAAGCCACTCTGTGTAAAATATTTTAGATAGGAATTTATTTTCTGTAAACGTATTTGCTATACGAGACCACACAATTTAGCTTTATCATAATGCCTGACAGATATTCAGGGCTTCGCAGAATCTGTCCCATAAAAATCAGCACTTATTTCAGAGGTAATTGAAGAGGCGGTGACACTAACATGGTAGTACTCGACGCTTATCTTTCCTTATTAATAAGTAGGTTAAACAGTATCCTCAAAGTCAGTTGAATACACGTATTCATATATTATATTACAACCATCTGCACAACAAATTGTCTGTTGATACTAATTATATTTGAGGTTTTTAGTGACATGTATCGACATCAGCTTGTTCCGAACTACACATACTTTTGTCGTGCGTTAACATTTGAAATCTGTAAAAGCAGATGCGTCACTGACAACATGCTCATACCGTTTTACGAAAATATTGAAGTAAATAGTTTTATGTTAAATGTTTTAGCCGTATTAAAGTTTGGCGCAACAAATTAATCTCATGATAATTGTTTGACCAAATGATGACACACTGATGCCGAAACATGTGGCCAAGCAGCCCGATTCAGTTAGTACCAGCATCCAGTTTGTATACATGATTATAATAAGTAATATAATATTTAAAATACCCAAAATGCTGCAGTATAAGATTGTATCTATGCTCAACAATTTAGGACGTTAATCTGGTTGTGTGTCTGATAACAAAGACGTTGCATTGCTGTTCAGTCGAACCTTTCAGCAATTATATGAGTGAAGCTTTCACGGCATCTTTCATTAATAAAGTCTTCTCGGGCTATCAGCCGTGTTAGATGGTGATTAATCGCCGACGTTTCGAGGACCATCTCTGTCCTCACTTTCAAGGCTGTTGACTGTGTGGCTCGTAGCTACAGCCTTGAAAGTGAGGACAGAGATGGTCCTGGAAACGTCGGCGATTAAGCACCATCTAACACGGCTGATAGCCCGAGAAGACTTTATTAACTTTCAGCAGTTGTCTTGCACAGGACTAATCCTGAATACGGTCATAAATTTGTATAGGCGTGCCATTATTGCAATAAGCTGCCTCTGATGCAATTAAAAATCGATAAAGAAATTAAAAACATGAACTGTAATGAGAAATACATTCAAGTGTAACACCAGTCAGCTGGTTACTTTCTACCTCAATTCGATTTCCATTCAATATACATGTCTGTTGCCCTCAATTCATAGTCAACGTGGTAGAACAATTTCAGACTCGTTCTGTTATCCTAGACATTCCATATAGCTACTTCCGGACTGTCATGATGTTGCATCTTTTTTTCCGTAACAGCTCTTACTTGCTGCTATAAAAAATCTTGCATTTCTTCACTCAGATTGTTGTGCAGCGTGTCAGATCTACAACAAAAAGACTGAGTTGGGACATCTTTCTCCACCCAGTTAAATAGTTTCAGAGCAGTGAAAACTTTTCCCGATTTTCAATGTGTAATTAGTGTTAAATTGCTGTTTTAATATAGTAAAGAAGATGCGATGGGTGGCGTGTGTGGTTCGCACGAGGAAGTAAGAAATAAATACTAAATTTTGTTGGGAATATTTGTAGAAATAAATAGACGCCTGCTGTACTCTTTATTGTTAAAAAAACATGCTCATACAGTAGACTCCCGATTATCCAGAGGCGGATTAATCGGCGTATGTCTGACTTAAACGGAAATTAAACATTAATTTATAAAATCTGTTGTAAGAGAACATTTCAGAAGAAGGGAGGAAATTCGAGGACATATTGAACGTACTAACATAAATTAGTTGCTGATAAAACCTGAAGTTTATGACAACAGAACTTTATTACTCTCCCTTTGAATTAGGTATACGTTTATTTATTAACATTGTTACAATAATTTCTCAATACTGTAACCAAATGTGCTGTATTAAATTTTACATACAATTATTTCTGTTATTAGAAAGTCTTACAAATTTAAGTAGTGTATCTATGTCTCTAAATAAACTTCCGTATTTGCTACATTTGCTTGTTTTCTTTTATTTTTGCGGATTATCCGGGGAAATATATTTCCCAACCAACTCGGATAATCCGGAGTCAGCTGTAATGAAATTAGTGAGACAATATACAAGACAGCCACATAAAATAAATTCATACATGGGTTTATGTGTACATAACACATACAAGCATACTTTAAAAATTAATTTGTAGCATGAGGGTGTGCTGTTTTTCTGTTTCACTTCATTATCTAAGAGATATCACCTGAGTAAAACAGCGTAGCACGGTATAATTAAGACGTTTTCTTTTAGTCTGTGTTCTATTCTCTTGATAGATTTTTTGTGGTTCTGTTTTCTTTCCGAGGTTTCTTCAGTACGGATTCTAGTGAAAAGAGAGTGTCTTCACATTATACATCGTTCTTTCAGGCGTGAAGTTTGTTCTAAATAGCATAAAGAAAATAAGATGGATAGAGTTTCGTTCTGAAAATCATTAGAGAAATTAAATGTATCTTTTGTTTAATGGTGCGAAGAAACAGTTGAATGCTGGTTCATTGAACTAAGAAAATGTTAAACTAAATTTGAGGTTTGAAAGCAACCGTTTTTACGTGAGCAATTATTTTTGTATGTGTAAATTCAAGTGCAAAACAAGAGTGACAGTGCGTTCTTTGCCATTTGTTCGTAACTTTCATCTTTATTTATAGCGTTACAGATCTATTATTGCGAAGTTAAGTTCGCGAAAAATAAACTGTTTTCCAGCATTCTCTTTCAGTAATCTGTCAGTCATAAAATTTGTATACGTAACGAATTTTTTGTTTTATTTTTGTGTTTTTTAATGAAACGTTGAGAAGTTTTATTCCGCTCCGTTAAAGGGCAGGGGTCGCAAGGAACCGAAATGAAGATTTCTGTCTTCTGGGTTGTTGTTCCGTCACTCTGAAACGTTGGTTAACATCGACCAGACTACACAGCGCAACCACCCAGAAGACAGAAATCTTCATGCTCACCGCTGTGAAAACCTCAAATCATACAACCAAAATGAAGTTCGCCAAAAAAAAATTGAGCTTATGTCCTTGCTTTTCGCCTTTAGCCTAGTTGAAAACTATAGTGCCCTAGCTCTGAAAATTACACATGAGGACACGGACGTGCGCGGACATTATAGGTTTATTTCATATAACGTGTGCATAATTATTGAAACTGCATGAGCTTTATTTTTGTTTCTTTGTTTCTTATATTTATCTTTGTCAGTCTTTCTCTCTTGAGACGCTTAGCATGTCTTACATTAAGTGTTTTGAAGCCAAAAGTAAAGTTATCCCTCGTTCTCAGCTGAGCTGTAGACACCCATTCTTAACCTCGGAATTAAGTGGGATGAATAGTTAGCTCCACGCCTTGGTTTCTTTACACCCGAGGAGAGAACCCCGTATAGGAGGCTGGGTGGGTCCCAGAGCCGGTCTGGACGTTGTGACGAAGAGACAAAATCCGCCTTGCCTGGAATCAAACTCCGGTCGTCACCGCTGTGTTTAAAGAGTAACCTGTGCGTTGGGATTCTCTTCGCCATGGTGCTGTGCCCAAAACGGCTGTCGGAACTGTCCAACCTATTGTCGTTCGTTCCGTTGCACTGGCTCAGTCCTGTTGAAGCGTAGCTGGTACCTCGCGTCGCAGGGTAATGGCTGAAACTCTACGACTCCGGCTTTGTTGTACGCGGGTAGCCGTTTCGACTGGCGGACGGGTTGCTAGCCGTCATGACCCATGTTTTCGTGGTCTTTATTAGTCTGTTCATGTGAATACCTGGACTATACAGTGGATGTAATTAAACGTTTCCATGACCGATTCCATTCAGATTCTTCCCAGGTATTCAACGCGTGTAGTTTCGCTGTCCAGCTGGCTGCCACAGCGATAATGTTTGATTCGTATTGCTGTTTGTTCTGACTGAGATTGTTCGTGATTTTTCTCAGCTTGTAGAGGCAGATGTCGCCTGCCTTTCAATACGCCACGACAATTCCTTTTGAAATCTTTAACGAGTAACTATTTGTTATCTTCCATCGCATTCGATGTCACGTCACTTTTGTAGTTTAAACGTCACCAGTTTGTATTTCTGTGTACTTTCCTCTTGGTTCACGCTGACAACATTGGACATTCATGAGCTGGGAAGCGTTGAGTCTGTCTGATACATTGATGAACTGCGTGTTCTTTGTCGATGGAACCAAGATTGCTTTCACGCTGGAGGTCATAAACAAAAGCAATGTGTAGTTGTAAGAATACATTCTGAAATGGCCTGCGTTTTGAGTTTATAAACATATCTGCAGTTTAACAGAGCGTGTAGACCGGCACTCAGAACCACATATATGCATGTCATGTTCTAGGGGTGCCCATATTAGTAAATGTATTAGCCATGTTTATTCGGAATGAAACGCCGACGTTTCGTGTTAGCTGCTGTCTTTGCTTCAATTACCCATGACTTACGTGCTCAGTAGTCCAAATTGGTCTAAGTATTAGGTTGTGTCATTGCTTGAACTCATTTTTTAGGACCGTTTTAAACTAATTACCATCATTGCAATATATGACACTGCTTTGTCGTTTGTCAAATCACAGATGCCCACTTTGATTTCGTAGTAAGCAAGCCTTGATGCATTTTGTAATGTGTTTTCGTACTCTGCTCCACAGCTTTGATTTCAAATAGTTCACTTTTGAAAATTTTTGTAAAAGAAAGCAATTAGATGTTGGAGTTCGTGGGCCAAAACCTCCACGAGCCGTATGTTGCATATGACTGGACTATCGTGTTTATAAACATTGAATCTTAAGAAAGAATTTAACTGAGGCCTTCTAATTCCATAGTACAGACGCCTCCTTGGGAAATTAACCAGTGACGAAATTGCCTAATTGTACAGAATCTATGAAATCGGTAAACCCACATTTTTCATTAGAGCGATCGTTGGGCCCTATCCTGATTAGTGTTGTTTTTCATATATACCTTGGTCTTGCGAGTTACCTCTTACAACCAAAGTGTTAATACGCACCTTTTATTTATTTTTCGGTCCTCCACTCTTTTCTTTCGTGTGTCAGTCGCCCCGACCAACTAACCATTCATCGCGATCCTTCCCATCTACCACCGCCTCTCTCTCTCTCCCTATGATTTTGTGCAGTTGTTTAAAGTTGATGGAATAGCAGATTATTTCTGTTTATCTGCTTATTCATTGCCCGTTTAAACGCTAAATTACCAGATTCGTGTGCATTGTCTTTCGCGTGTCCCTGGTGATACAGCTTCTACTTGCATGCTCCATAGAACACGTTACTTTTACTAACTTGTTATCCTATGCTTTCACTGACGCATGTGGAATAATTGTTATCCACACGCATTATTTCCCGCTGACTGCCATTATGACACCTTGAGAGGGCTTGTTCATTATACGATTCCGGTAACTGCATAACGTGTAGGGTATCTTTCCTAAACGTTAATTGGCTTTCTTATTGTTTTGCACCAAACACTGGTGTTTTGTGAACGTTGATACGTCAAACTTTCTTTCTTTCGAAATATTTAGTTATGTTCTTCCTTAAATGTTCAAGTGGTAACTCCGTCATTATGTCTCTACGTACAAGTTACGTGCAACATTTCTTGTACTATTTGAGACCTGGCAATTGCTTGCACTTTCTGTGCTAGTACTGATCAGTATCTGCTATGAATAGCCAGTGATGTCCGTTGAAGTGTATTTTAACCTACTAATTTTAAATCACATTTATTTATAAAATATCATACATTGACGACGTGAACTGTTAGCCCAAAAAGTGATAAAGTGAAACCTACCTTTACTGATCACGACCAAGCGCTATGTATGTACAGGTGCAAAGGTGAAAGTGAAAGGATAATTACATAAAATGAAACAAAGGAACTGAGATAACGAATGAAGAAAGTATGGAAACTTTTCATAACCGAATATTTTGTTCGATAAAATTAACTTCAGGGCGTTTTACGTCATTTTCCTCTCAAAAGATTAAGTTAATATACGAGACTAAACATAATAAATTGCTTGGTTTTCACGTTTAGTGTGATTGTAGCTCACATAGGTCACTACCACTGAGGCATAATTGTAAAGGGAAATTGAATTATAATAGATGATCGTGAATTGGTCTGTTGCTTACATAAGTTGTATAATTAGAAATATAATAGGAATCCGTCTCCCGAAAAATATGACAGAAAGTTGCCCCCCCCCAACCGAATTACCATTTTTTCTTCTAAATCCATTCAACAGGACCAGAGCTGGACATTGTGTGTCTGTTATGTACTTGGAGCAAATGGCACGTACAATGTGAATCGGGATTTGGACCGAGAGATGACCTTGAATAATTTATGTTTTCAGTTGTTTACCGTTTCCTTTCAAACATTGCATGATTAAAAATATTCCAGGAGTGACGTTGGTTTGATGTTGGCCGAGTCCTTTACAATGAAGTAATAAAATATCATGTGATGCCTGAGTGCGTTCAGATATAGCCTCGAATTGCCAATTTCTTTCAGTGTATTGATGCACCAGCTCACCACGTTTAACGCGACCGTGCTACATTATCCTGGGCCATTAGATGCTATAATAGAAAGCATAAACACACCGTAAACTGGGTAGGTGCCGACTTGGTACTGAAATTAAACTGTTTGGAAATTGGCGTCGAAGCGAGACGTGACATTTCCGTAAGAATGAAGAAGAAGAAGAAAATCCCTCAGCAAGCAGAGTGTGTTGCTGAGGGGTATGCGGACCACTGGCACAGAATTACTGTGAGCACATGCCAATAGGCGCGCCGATAAGAGATGTATCTGTTACAAGTGGCGTACATTTCTGTGATCAGGATGTCAGCGCATTGCTTTCTGCGCAGAATTAAAATCAAAGTTCTGTTCTCTCTTCATGCATTCTACCACATATTTTATTTGAATTCGTATCTTTACAAGTAGTTTAAATCGAACTTAACTATTTATCGTTCAGTATAGCTGTCCACTTCCAACTCCATGAATCAGTCCTCTTTTTGAAGCTAGTCAAGAAATTCCGCGTCTTATATGGAGCCCGAAGACCATTGGTGTTCACAAGATCCCGCCACTGGCCCTTATCCTGACCCAGATGAATTAAATCTTGTCTTCCTAAGATCCATTGACACCTACGCCTAGGTCTTCCGAGTGGCCTGTTCACGGTCAGGCTTTCCAACCAGAATGTTATACGAATTTTTCTTCCCCATGCGCGCTACATGTCCTGCCCATCGTACCTACTTGATTTGGTCATGCAAATAAGTTGTTCAGTCCGCAGAGTGTGAAATTTATTAGAGTCTGTTCGTTTTATTTGATGCATTTTTCGATGTGGTAAATATTTGGTGACACAGTAAAGAATAATTACTTTATCCAGGTAGTGAGGCTAGTTTTGCGTCATTAGGTTCTACATCTGTGTCTGCAGTGTGAACAGTTTGAAACAGTGCATTCGTATCTGGAATGTAACGGAACTTACTGACATATTTTCTTCGTGTCAAAACATGTAGTAAGGTATTTAAATATCGCTGTGCTATAATAATGTAAGCAAATCCTATTGAAAGTATAATAAAAAATTAATATTATTGAATAAATAGTTTACACATGGACCTGTATAACATTAATTTAGGATTTAATTTTGTTTATTTATTTAATTAATTTATGATTATCTTAACGACTTGAACTGTTTTGCGTCGGATGATAGGACGATTGATGAACAGTAAATTGGAAAGTATATTGAAGGAACTGGTCGTTGCTTATTTTACGAGCCACACAGTCAACAGACTTGAAAATGAGGACAGAGATGGTCCTCGAAACGTCGGCAATTGATCACCATCTAACACGGCTGATAGCCCGAGAAGACTCTATTAATAAATTACCTTCTACGCCGTTGAAGTAGGCTATGCTTTGTGATCTGTAAAGGGCCAGAATTCATATTAATGACGGAAGACTAGGAAAGTAAAAGGGTGCACGCCCTGCGCTTACACACGTGTTCGAAATGCTCTACTTGCGATTATGCACCTCTGAATAAAATTATAAATTCCGTTCCTACCTCTGAGAAAACACACCGCATCTGTGTTATGAAGATCACTGATTTCTTCATAATAGCTACGTTTATGCTGACAAATTCCGAGTTGCTAAACATTAAGGCAGGTAATATACGTAGTAGCCACTGCCCTTTTAAGGGATAGAAATCTGGACGAGGTTCTCGAAAGGCCTAGTTGATCAGCACAGCGACAACTGGACATCTCTTGAAGCCTTGAAGTCGTGTGATACGTCATTTGTTTACATTTTCTCAAGTACAAACAGCTAAACACGCTGGAGTTCGTCTTGAGCATATCTATTAGAACACTTTTTTATGCGTTACTGTGGTAAATAACGACTGATGCCAGTAATAGTGCTAATTTCTCAGTCAATGTCATAGTGACACGAAATTGCAGTGTACAGAATGAGACATGACTGTTTCAGAAGTAACTCTGATGTACAATTTTTTGAGATTTCAAGTTCTCACGGCGGCTAGTATGAAGACGTCTCTTTTCTGCGTTGTTCTGCTGTGTAGTCTAGTAGAAGTTTGCAGACGTTTCAGAGGCGCTTGCTGCTTCCATGGCGGGAAGTATATATGAAACGTCGATAAAAGTGATTAAGTGAGGGAAGTTGGGCGAGGCATGTAAGACAAGTTGAGAGTATGAAGAAAGCATACAAACATTTTGTCGAAAATTCAAGTGAAGAGATTACATGAGAGGTCGAGGGGCAGAGAAGAAAATAACATTAAAATGGAACCTGTAGGAACAGGGCATGACGTATGCACGAAATGGAACGGTCTAAGGCGACACCTACAATCATCACTTCCGTTGTTAAAGAAATTTCACTACCAGTGACTATGTTTTGCGAAAATGATATTGAACCTTTGGGTTTCATTTAGCGGGGAATTTCTTGACCACGTGATGGACTTTTAATCTTTTCAAGAGAATAGAGCTGTACCATTTATTATTTAAGCGTCCAGACTACCTCATTCCGAACACTTCGGCGGTCCAGTGGTTGACGATGAAGGGGGGGGGGAGGCTTGTGGTTTATCTCAGTCTCTCTCTCGGAGAATTCCGAGATAGTATCCTGTAGTTTGCAATGACTGCCTCCTTTTAAATCCCTGCCGGTTCGCTGTCCATGATCTTCCTTCCGTCTCAATCAATGCCTTATATCATATACAGTGAAAAGAATGCCGTTAAGTAACTAAGAGCAAGTCAATACGCAATTAATTTTGGGCGCAAGCGAGAGAGGTCGTTTTAACCCTTGATAGCGCTATGGTATTTATGTGCTCCACCTTCCATGCTTTTCTGGAAGTCGGCGTTTCATACGCCACGGTCGGTATATTTCTTTCTTTACGTTTTGTGTACAAACAGTGATTATTTTCCTAAACTTATCTAATCAACCAATCTTGTCAGTTGAGTTGTGGTGTGTTTTCCTGGAGGTGGGAACCGAATGTTTAAATCTTAAACTTTAAAGTGTCTTAGACCTTAATTCCAAGTTCATTTTCATGTCTCAGATTCTGGCGACCGGGTCATGGCAGTATACCATTAAGTCTGGTATGAAAGAAATTCCGCTAACGACGTTTAGATTAGGCTGATTTTGACCTAACGTGTTGGCAGTCGCATTGAACAGTACAACTAAGTTAATTGTGAACAAATAAATCAGTAATTAATTTTCCGGTTCTGAAACGATGGATGAATGTGACCTACGCCAGAACCGTGACAACTTTAAGCGACTCTCTCTGAAGTCCCGAGTAGTGGAGTTCATTGCAAGATTGTGTATGTGGCGCATGCTTTTAAGGACATGACTGTATTTCAGCGGCCTCACTACTTCCATTTTGTGCTTTAAAATATTTAACACCCTGTTTGTTGGCTTCCTCAACTTTAGGAAAATAATTATTAAAATTGACAACACGTTTTCCATTTGAGAATAATAAACAGCGTGTTTGTTCACCGTTAAACAATCAGAACATTGTAATAACAAATAAACACTCTTTACATTTTGAACACTGTATAAGTGTGTACGCGAAAAATATTTACTTGCAGGTTGTAATTGAGTAGTAACTACGAGGCACTCAGCCATCAACTGAAGTCAGGGGTCATATTGTGGTGCAGGCCTGTGCTTAAGGAAACTGTTTTCGATAGTCAGTGTGTTATTTGAAATAGAAACCAATTGTAAAGCGAATCACAATAACGTACGTCTGCAGCTCTCAGTTCCTTAACCAATGTAATGGGAGCTCTACAAGTCACTGTTAAACCGGGTCCCCTGATTGCATCACAATTTTCTCGTATCTGTTACTTCATTACGTCAATGAAAAGGAGAAAATTTTACATGGTTTTCCTCTCTTGATGAAACATAGAAGAACGTCTTTTCCTGAATGTTTGGCGTTTTTGTCTAAAAGTAGTGAAATCTCGGCAACCCTGAAGCGAAATTTCAGATGTACTACTATTAAAGTTTAAAAATGTACTGTTTGTTGTTGGTGTATTGGTTATTATACGATACCATTTTAGGTGATGAAATTATCAACCGTGTAATGAGGTGATTATACATGATGAATCGAATCTAGGTGTATCTTAAGGTACTAGTTGATATTTAACTGGGGCAAGTGAGGAAAACCACGAATCAGAAAGCTAATATGGCCTGAAGATCGTTGTCTTCTGGGTTGTACCGTGTTTTCTGGTAGATACTGCCCGACGTTAAAGAGGCCTTTACTGTCTCCATCATCAGGGTGATGTGGGAAACTGGTAGTTGGGGAACCCGCAGCCACTGTAAAGACTTGACAAAACGTAAACAAGAATTTGTAAGATTTTTAAAATAGAAAACAAAAGCAGCAGTGTAACGGGAGTTAAAAAACCACGCAGTGCCACTTTGAATGCTAGAAACGTGGCCTCGATATTCTTACTGATTTACCCCCAGTGAATTTGGATCGCCTAGTTTGCAAGCCGCAGATCTTTCCTTGAGTACACAAATTGAAATCCGCAGATACATAAAATCAAATAATGAGGTTGGCAAAACTGGATACAAATGGAAAACTGCGCATACAAATCGCGATTTGCGAAATATTGCTAGATAGTGCCTACACAGTTCAACTTCGCAGTTGTGAAGCGTTTCAGAAGCTTCGTCTGCAGTCCGTCGTTTAGATGTCTCCGCTCGACAGCAGAGTTCGAGAAGTTGTATTCTCAGCAACTAGCCATGGTATTGTTGTGATCTTTATTATCCATTTCTTCATTTGTTTTATGAATCTCTCATTGTTTATACCATGTGCAATAAGGCAAATAAATTGTAATTTATTTCACCAAAGACAGCAAGCATCTATGAAACGTCGGCCAATTTGTGCCAGAATATATGGCACCGGCATCCAGAAGACAGCCATGGTCATGATCGTCGCCGTGAAAAGCTTAAATATCACCTTCTTATACCTCAATTTGGCTGTAATCATGTTTGAATATGTGTTTTGTAGACTTTCTTTCGTCAAGATACTACTACGAACAAAACCCCTACAGGTTACATGGCCCAGTGTTGTTCTAACGTCTGTCCCCCTTGTCTTCCCACGGTGCAGCGCACGCCAAACCTGAACACCACCATAGTTTATGCAAATGTGACGTTTATTCGTGCAGTGGCCCGACTAAACACTATACCTAGATAAGCATCGTGACCGAGGTTTATCCTTATTTTTCTCTATATGCCACACGCACCTGCCCCTAACCCGAGTTCTGTCATCTGGAAAAACAAAGGTCCGCCATAAATCTGTCTCTTATGCTACGCGTCATTACTGCTCGCGGACAGGCAGATTAACTGTTAACAGTTTTGCCTCTTGACTCCTAACGGCTTCTTTGACATTGCTGTCTGAAACGTCGATTATTATACGAATATAAATATAGGGGTCCGCAGTGGCCGCGCGGTCTGAGGCGTGGGCCTTCTGCCGCTTGGTAGCTGGGACCGTGGGTTCGAATCACACTGAAGCCATGGATGTTTGTCCGCGTTTTTCTGTGTTGTGCTGTCCTGTGTACAGGTAGAGGCCTTGCGACGGGCCGATCCCTCGTCCAAGGAGTCTTACCGAATGTCTATAGATCAAGCCAACGAAAAGTTGGGACCCGCGGTGCTGAGGCACTTGAAGAACGGGTCGTTCCCAGTATCCCAGTATATAAATCCTGTTCCAATTTAAAGAAGTGTCAGCGTTAACAGACAAATTCCGTGACTACAGTTTCCACAGACGCTAGGAAATGTATATTTAAGCACCCGGTTATGGTACTATTTCTCCTCATAAACAGATTGAGCATTGCACACATCGTAATATAGCGCCTGACAGTTTTTGATAATGATTATAATAAAACACGTGCTTTGTTTTATATGTTAACAATTACGTAACGTGGTGTGTGACCGGTGTATATATACCAGTAATTGTGACTAAGTTAGATTATACACCACAGTCGAAGTCTGAAGGTTTCCGATGATTGTGCGTTATAATGTGTGAAGTTCGTTCATAGTATGAATTAGAAAATAATGAAACAAAAACGTTTCGGTAGTTGAATTTTACTTCCGAATGGATTCTACTGAGATTTGCTCAACCAGGGGCCCAACAAATAGTCTTTCTTCCCTACTCCTACTTTTTTTAACTGAAGACGGAAGCAGAATCCAGCTTCGAAACGTTGTAGTCATGTTACTTCAAACCTTAGACGAGTATTCTATTGTCGAAAAGTAGGGCTGAAACGTGTTTTGCATTAAAAATTATTCACTATCTGGACTTTTTCCGTCGTCCTTGTTTAAAAGAAGAAACCATGACGTTTCGAAAACTGGCTCTGTTTCCGTCTTCAGGCGAGAGGTACCTACTCAGTTGGGTCATTCAGATAGAACTAGTCTGAGTAGGTTCCGCGTCAGACGCATCGATAGACTGAAACTTTGAAACTTACCTGTAGTGTAAGTCTTCCGTTTTGTTGCAGGCCGGGGAGACTTCGTGGGAGGCATTGACAACGAGGCTTTGGACTTCAGTCAGTTGGAGGACTTCATCAATGACGACAATGACGCAAGCAATACGTACGTATTTATAGGCCTAGATTTATTGGCAAGGGCGTGAGTCCATAAGCCTTTCCCATTGGAAAAGTTAATTACGATAAAAAATTGCCTTCGGTAATCGCTCCACATAGCCCATTCCGGTGACCGGTCGGCGTAAAATTGGTTCTAAAATGAAAGAATGTGACATAGCACAGTTTCGTAGTATTTGCTGCTTGGTGCCCTATAGGGATCGGTTGATGCATTAAACTGTTGTCAAGCAACGTAACAGCTGTGGATACTTCAAGTAACTGTGTCTACGGCCAGACACATGTTGGGAGTAAACAGGTGTATCCAGAACTGCGCAAAACGTCATATTTGATCGAAATTTTATTTGATTAATGCTGAATTTAAGGGTTTCTTAAAATGAACTATTATTTATTTATACGACGTATTTTTCGTGTTTAGCTATGTGAGCTAAGAATCAGTTATGCAAATCTTTTCGCACCTGTTTGAGATGAGCTTAAAAGTTATTTTGCTCTCGTGTAAAGTGGCCAGTCTGAACGAAAAATTGTAATGGCTCCATAGTTTTTGTAAAATTTTCCACTATTAAATTTGATTAAAATAGGGTGTCCGTTCTTACGAGGTGCGATCGGAAAGTTTCAAGACTGCGCCTATAAAAACCCGTACACTTATCTCAGGTATTAAATTCATCCATCACCCTCGACGTAGTTCCCCTGGGAGTGAACACAACGATCCCAGAGCCGCTGCCAAGCCTGGAAGCATCCCTGGAAATCTTTCTTTGTCAGCCTGTCAAGCACCATATGCGATTCTGCCTGAATCTCTTCTATCGTCTCAAATCTCCTTCCCTTTAGCTGAATTTTCATCTTTGGGAAGAGGAAGAAGTCACACGGAGCTAAATCCGGCGATCCGGCAAGATCTTTGAGCTCTTGACAAACGAGAAGTCGATTCTGCTTCTGGTCCTCAGACAGGAGCCTTGGCACAAACTTAGCTGCGATGCGTCGCATGTGGAGTTCTTCCTTTAGAATCAGCTGTCAGGTCCCGTAGCCTATCCCAACAATGTCGCACAAGTCGTTGATGGTACGACGTCGATCTTCGTGAATGGCCTGCCGAATCTTCGTAACATTTTCGGGCGTTGTGCTCGAAGATGGTCGTCCAGAACGCTCGTCATCATCGACAGAGGTTCGGCCATTTTTAAAACGTGAATGCCACACAAAAGTTTGTGCACGACCCATTGCGGACTCCCCAAATGCTTGCTTTAGCATTTCATAGGTTTCCGTAGCCGTTTACGGCGAGACTTTGGCAAAATTTGATGCACACTCTTTGTTCATGAAAATCCGCCATTCCGAAATCGCAGGAGGGTCGGTGTAATGCACTACCAAAACGCCCGTAACTAAGAAACAAATGCTAATTCGATGATGCCGGCTGGCACACTAATTCACTATGAATGTAGGCCGCACCCCCTAGCTGCAGAAGCTCGTACTACATCCGGTTCGCCCTCTATTGACACAGTCTTGAAACTTTCCGGTCGCACCTCGTAAGTTGATTCATACGCTTGGTGGAAGATCACGCTCTGCGTCACATCAGCTGTGAATAAACGAACACACTTACCACCCACCCACCCACCACGTATAAAACACACACATAGTCATTTTGTAAATAGCCCTATATTTGATGTGGATATTGAACCAAACACAAGAAAAACATATTCAGACTAACTGCAATGTGAAATCTTGGTTTCACAGCAGTTAATTTTACATCTGCTATAACTGCTCTTCAAGTTCAGTGATGAATGCAAATTTGTAAACTTGAAGAAAATTGCTCTCCAACTAAATATGTTTTATCTCTCTGTCGAATTTACTTTCTGGTTGATCTTCAATTAAAGTTTTTATTGATCTATCGTTTGGAAGTTTGTAGTTGTTAGCTATTTACTTAATTAGTAAAGATAGACAGGTACCCCTGAAGGTAGGCCAACACTTTCTACGCGAATGACCCCCCCCCCCTTCCCGCATCTTATTAAAGATTAATTTAGTTTTCCTCGAAATGTTCGCAGTGGAAATCGGACATAATGAAGGAAATTTCTAGAAAACTTGTCGGCCGATTACCGTAGGGTCTGATACTGGATGATGTGGCACGGTAGAAACTGGTCACTTTTGAAAATTAAGGTTAGGAATTAAAGCTGGCGTGAGAGACGGCACAATAAGATGGCGGACGACATACAAAGGGGTGAGAGGACGGGTTCCGAGGTTTTGAAATTACAGAATGGACGGAATCTACACTGGACACGCTAGCAAGCGTTGCTTAGTTAATTTCCGAGTTCAATCTACTTTCTATCCGACCTTACGTTTTCTTTCACTCTACTTATTTCCCTCCTCCCCATAAAGCATTTCCCTTTAAATTAGTTATCGATTTTGTGTGGGAAAGTTTTCTGTATAACGACTGCCCACTGTTGCACATATTTTCCTTGACTTTGTTACGCGAACGTTTCGTCTCCTTGCGTTGACTAGCGGTTTAACTTGCAACACATACACCAAAAGCAAAGAAAAGTTCTCATTCCCCGGTCAAAAATGACCTGGCTGCCGTAATTTCTTATGCATAAATTTTACCATTGCCATTTGTGTGTGTTTGTATGTTTGCACTCACACACACAAACACATATCCATCATAACTTCATACATTTTACGCTAAGAGCGCTAGGTGTGCTGTGTAACACATGAAGTTCTTAGTGAGATTTCACGTTCTCACAGTGGCAATAATGAAGATGTCTGTCTTGTGGTTTCTTGCACCATTTAGTCTGTACCAACGTTTCAGAGGCGATGATTGTCCTGATTATGGAGGCAGCAAGGACCTGTAAAGTATCAGTTCACTTGAAGCATACTACATGGTGCAACAACACAGAAGACAGCTGCTTCATTAAGTTCCTTGTTATCCATTTCCCACTAACCCCGTACAAATAATTTCCAAAGAATGTTATTTTAATATGTTTGGAATAATTATTTACATTCATCCCTCAAAGGTTCATAGTAAGACACCATGTTTCACAACCATACAAAACAACTTGTAAACCACAAAAGTCTTTAATTATTTGTCACAAAAAAATCACAGTTATACATTTTGACTTCATAATCCTAAGACTGTCAACTTTTTTTGTTGTTGCAGGTACTTTGCTGACACATTGGCACACAATGAGGTACCCCGTCCACCACAGTCCAGTCACTCTGCCACCAACACACCAAATGTACCACCACCACCACCACCACCACCTCCACCTCCACCTGCTGCAACCATAGTGAATGTTGTCGTGGAGCCGGGAGGGAGCCCCACTCATCATATCACAAGTGTTATCAACTCTAACAAGACAGTGCGGATACCAGGAGGTGTGATTGGTACGTCACTACCCTTCAAACCTGGTACTGCAGATGGCTCCACAAACTACACACACCCGTGAGTATCGGTGACTGTTTCTGAGTCAAATGGTTGTGTTGTAATGGTTAACTCTCATACTTCATATTTAGGAGGTGCGGAGTTCTATTCTTGGCCTTCTCGATTCAGAATCAACAATTTATACCTATAGAGTATGTAATCATTAGCCCTTAGTCACACCATTTAAATTTGCTGTGTCTGATGCTTTCATGTCTGTTAAATTAAATACTCTTTGTGTATTGTATTTTAGTATGTTAGTGTGCATATGTATGTATATAGATACAATATGCCTGCATATATATCATAACTTAATTCCTATCAGTGGACTAGTGGTTAGCGTGCTCACCACAAGACCCAAGGTTTGCGGGTTCAAACCTGGCTGAGATCGATGAATTTTTAAGGGTGATAAAAATCCATAGCACATCTTCCTTCGGTAGGGAAGTAAAGCCAGCGGTCCCATGTCGGAGATTTATGGCATGTGAAGGAATCTTATGAGCATGAAAGATGTTTTGTAAGCAAAATTCATTGGGCATTTCTCACCCATGTCTCTCCTGATTCTCTACTAGATGGCTCTAGCAGACAAAATCAGAACTGAGTAGAAATTGTGCAGAGGCAGTGAGCTGGTCACTCACTACTCACAAATGCACACTTAAAAATACTAAGAAACCTCTGAAAGGAGGTGGCCAAGACCTGCACTGGGTTGTAAAAGAAGAAGCAGAAGAATTCATATACCTTAATATTGCTGAGTAATCTGTATAAGGCATGCAGTTCCTTGTGAGACTTCAGGATCTCATAGTGGCGAATATCAAGATTACTGTCGTTTGGGTTGTAGCGCTGTGTACTCTGGTAGAAGTTTACTGTTTCTTTTCTGTGATGATGGAAGCAACAAGTACCTCTGAAATACTCTGGTAAGTTTCTACCATACTACTGGTGCTGCAACCCAGAAGACAGCCATCTTCTTAATCTATGTGATTTGAAATTTTTTAACACATTTGGGAAGTATGTGTCTGCATTTTGCCAAGATGTTGAAACCAATCGGTTTTGTATTGAATAGTTTTGTCCCAGATAGGTTTTGTTTTTAGTTATTTTAATATATTTTTGTTTCTTTTATAGTCCATCTAGGTGTGTTTGGATGCATTGTGGAAGAATCAAAGACATAGATGGAGTCAGAAAATGACCATGGTATTGTGAATTACCGAACCCTTTATAAATTCTTAGAAACAAAACAAAGACTATTATATTAAACAGTTGATTGTCAAATATTCTTATATGCATTATGATGCCCTTTGTCCATCATTAATAGTACGTATAATATATGTGAGTTCCAGAGCTTCATTGTACCTTTAAATTCCTCATCTTGTTGTGTATACTACTAAACATGAGAATGTTAATTACTCTGAATATTTTTGCAGACACAATCTTCCAGAGAGTCCTCCAGATTCAGGTTCTGAGCCACCATATTCACCACCTGACCCAGGTGTCCATTCCCCACGTAAGTATTTTGTTGTATTAGTTATAGGATATTATTAAAGACAGTCACATTTATATCTTTTTCTGAATTTCACTTCTTTCAGTGGATGTATGTAAGAGATATATATGCAAACTCTATAGCTGAAATATAAGGAATTAAGGATTTTATAAGGCAGAGTTCACCAAACTAATTTTATGCAGAATCCTTTTGAATTTCTGCAGTATTAATGGAAGCCTTTAAAATATTTTTATGATGTAAAGTCAGAAACAGGAGATTAGAATTTTTACAATTTGTATGTATGTAAATTAATTAAATTATGAAAATATTGTTTGATTTTTTATGTACTTCTTATTAATGCCTTTCAAGACTAGAAAACTGAGAGGAAGTAAAAAGCAATAAAACTTAATTATTTAAATGCATTTCTGTTGTTTGAAATACATTTTTCTTTTATGTTTTAAGTGAAAAGGGTGCTTTCTGTTAGGTGTAGTGCTGGAAGTGTAGACAACTGAAAACTGCTGATCAATTTTTGAAATAAATGAGATATCTGAAGGATAAAATGCTTTACTCAAATAAAATTCCTTATGCATGTGTCTTTTCTCAAAATATATTTATTGTAAATTCCAGTTATACAAGCTGGCTGTAGACTATTTTAGTGAGGTTTTTGTTATAAAATGTTAACTCAGTATTTTATAGCCAAAATCATTCAAAACTACTATCACTGACCTTTTGTCACAGAATCTTTTGTCCCTCTACACAGAACCCCAGGGTTCCATGGAACTCAATTTGGGATACACTGATGTAAGGAAGTTTAACAGAAACATCCCAGAGGTAATTACCAGAGGTCTGTTTGGCGCAGTCACACAAAGCCACCAGAAACATTGAGGCATGCATGTCATTAAATTACCAAATGCTGAGATACAGTTGTCTGCTGGTAAAATCAACCTTGTGCAGCCTGCTACTATTTCTGTTGAACTTTGTTTTCTGGTAATTAGCCTGAAAAAGATTCTGTTAGCCTCCTACAAAGAATAAGTTCAGATGTACACAGGCCATCTTGTAATGCTAGAGTGAAGAAAATCAAGAACAGACGCGGCTTGGTCATGAAACTCTGATAGCAAAGGAAAGAAATGAATGCCGAATTTTGATGATAAAGTAGAAATTGATAAATTTGCAGGAAAGACCAGGATGCCTTAGATGAACTGCTGTGCCCATAATGCTTGAGAATACAGTAACAGCTATAGAGCATTCAGTAAAGATTATCATCTTATTTATTTGGATCTTAAATGCTTCTGTTTGATTGCAGGCAATCATTGGTAATGTTACAGTCTTGTTTAAATTTATAGATGTTTTTGTAATAATTATGCTGATGACATTAATATTTGTGTTTTGACAAATGCCTGTTACAAACTTTAGTCAAATGCCTGTGTCTCCTGTCTTACATCTGGAGTTTTCCATTTATTGTTTTTTTTCAGATCAAAAACATTCATCTGGAACAACAAATCTTCAGCAGGAAATTTTACTGCAGCATCCCGCTGGCCATCCACATTCTCATCATAACCATTCTCTGCCACATCATCATTCCAATATGTACCATCCATCACATCACATCAACCTTGTGAAACCTCCTCCACCCACCCCTCCTCATCACCATGGTGGTCATCCTCAACAACTCTTACCTGTGGGAGAGACGTTACTAGTACAACATCCAGTTCTGACACCACTTCTCACGCAGCAGAACAGCAACGCTCAGAACATTCCATCCCCAAACAGTACAAATCAACCCACGCAGGCTCAAACTCCAATTAGTTTAAATGTTACAGCCTCCTCTGCAGGGCCAAATTTACAAAATTTAGGTAAGTGGCAAATTGCATTAAATGGCTAATCACATGTTTAGCGTTCTATTTGAGGTTTCCATCGTTCATGTCGCCATCATCATCACAAGGGTAACAGGATTATTGAACTGACAGTGAACTAAATAATTAACTGTCTTGTAAGAGGTGGTTCAGTACCAGTAGTACAAAAGGATGGAAGTGTGTGGCTGCCATTTAATCACTGGAATAATTTACAATTAGCTGAAGCCGAGCTTATGAATGAGTGATCACAGTGTCAAGCTTTCCTAGAATCTGTATTTTAAGTATTGCATGCAATTGTAAATATATTAAATAAAGATTATCATCAATACCACCACCAATGCCATCATCATCATTTTGCTTTTTTGCATTTTGAGGGAGGATTTTATTTCTTGATTGCAGATGTAATGACAAGGCGTTGTTAAGTGTTGAGAGTTATGAATTAGATGTGTTATGGGTTAGATAAAGGATCAGGTCAGGAACATCTGCTTATCAGAGCCAAAGGAGGGAGGGGTAGGAGATACAGAGCTAAGCCTGGGTCTAATACGAGCAAGTAATTCAGGACCACCAGAGAGGAAGAGGAGGAAAATTTGGCCCCTTCAGACTCCTCCCCAAATGGAAGGGACAGAACAGGAGAAAGTGAAAGTTTGTTCTTGGAGAGAACTTTCCTGAAGAAGGTCTTCCTTGATAGAAATTGGTTGACATTGAATGATCTTCTGTCTGTCTTCAGATACTTCTTATGACTTTATTGACAATTTGTGACTTTATCATGTTATAATCATTACATTAAAATTGTGCAATTGTACATTATAATAAAGTCATGTTTCATACAAAGAAGCATTTTTTCCCAGACATAATGAAGCAGATCTAATATTTTCAACTAAGGAGACCTATGATTGTGTCTTTTAAAAGGTTTAGTGCCAAATACGTCCACCTTGACACTGGCAGCAGCACATGCAGGCCTTGCAAGTGAGCATCAGTCTAGCAACATCACAATCTACTCAACTCTGCAAGGGGGCTCCAAGAAAAGAAAGTTGTCACAAGATGGGGGAACTCCAGGATCAGGAGTCAATGGAAATTCAAGTGGTGCCACTGGAGGTCAGCAACAGGGCCTGAACAGTATGGTGCATGTAAAACAAGAACCAGGTGATTTCATCATTATGTTGTAGCAGTCATCTGAACTGTCATTGACTGTGATGGCAATTTAGCTTTGGGGATAGTGGAGTTTATCCCTACCAATTGATTTACAAAAAGATTTCATTTTTTTTCATAGGTTGAATATCAGGGCTGTCAGTTGCTTATTATTTGCCACTTGTGTACTAGTAGTAATCCTATTTATTACTAAATTAGTCACCCAGGTTATGTAGTAATATAACCCAAAGGAGTATAATGATGGCGTGTTACATTCAGTACTGTTGTTTCTCTGGACTTGGTTCATTGTTCATCATACTAAGAATGAAACAACTACATTTCAGGAACTGGCTCTGCTTCTGTGTTCAGGTGACAATTCTTATTCTGTGGGTCGAATAGAAGGGGCTACCCTGAAATGTAATGGCTTAATTTTTAGTATATTGGAATGATAGATCAAGTTTATAGAAACAGTAGTACTGAAAGTTATGTAGTGTTTTTGTTGGAGAGTGATCATGGAAAATTAAATTGGAAGTATGTGGAAGAAACGGTCATAAGCAGTTTAAGATACTATCTCAGCATTTCCTTGGAGGGGCTGAAGAAGATCATGAAGAACCTCAGCCAGAACAGCTGATCTCCCAAGTAGCTAAACAGGAGTGCCAACTTTTCAGTCACTGTATTTGATGTGTCTTAGTATCAAACCCGACTGGTAGGCACATTGTAAGGCCAGAGTGTTATACCTCAACTGTGACTACTCGCTGGCCTTTTATCAGATAATCTCAGCCTGTCATTCATCTTTTGGAACACAAAATTTAATGTATAAGATATGAAGCTTTTAAACTAGATAGCTAATGTATAGCATGGAGAGGGTTAATACAGCTAGACTGGGTTGCCTGCTGCCTGATTACCTGCACCAGCTGGGGCCACTTTAAACCATTGAACATCTTAATGTATATATTTTAAACTAACATAACGTATGAAGATTTTTGTCTTCTGGGTTGTTGCGCTGTGTAGTCTGGTCAATGTTAACCAATGTTTCAGAGGTCATACTGCCTCCGCCATCAGGGTGACCTCTGAAACATTGGTTACCATCGACCAGACTACACAGAAGACAGAAATCTTCATACTCACCGCTGTGAAAACCTCAAATATTACATAACATAAAGTACATTTCATCTGGTGGATGTTTGTTCATATTTTCAGTGCTCATTCTTCACCGTAGTTTATTTAATCATTTAATTATATAAGCCTTATTAACTATCTTTACCAACTCTCTAATTGTATAAAGCATATTCTTCTCTCCTAATTTAAATTTATGATGGTCACAGCTTTGCACATACTTTGAGACCTTGTTATGTAGTTTCTTATTATAGTGTTTTCTCATATGTAGTAGTTAAGTACAGAAAAAATTAAGAAATTGCAAAAAATTTGTAAGAAAACACTCTGATGTTAAATAAACAGTAAAGTGAAAATGTTTGCATGTTGTAACAACAACAGAAGGAATAAGAACGAGTGATGATGATGATGGTGGTGTTGATACGAACAGTGGTGATAATAATAATTAATAAATAAAAATTAAAAGTAATGAAAATGGCATAGTCAGTAGCAAGTTGTCTTCCTGTAAATAATCATTTTAATATTTTAGGCTGGGAAGATTTTAGTTTGAAATTCTTTTTGCCTCTATGGAATATTTGTACATGCCTTTAGGTGGATGTGCCCCACACAGAATTGTTATTCTTTACCGTCTTGTTTTACTTTCTTACAGAACTGTCTCCAGACTCGAGTTCTAATCAGACAGGAGTGCTGGATGATGACTATGGATTTGAGATTCCTGGAGAATCAGGAATGTATTTGGATTCCAGTTACCAGTGCATTCGTTTTCAACCATTTCAGCAGACTTCATGGCATGTGCTTTGTGACCAGAACTTAAAAGAGCTGTAAGTTTGGTATTTTTTTTAAATAATCAAGTTTTAATATCTTACTCTATTTAAATGTAAGGCACCTAAATATTAGGCAGTTCTGTTTTTTCAAAATTAAATATATGGAAAACATTTAAATTGTGATCTTCTAGGTTATTCAATAAAGATAGGCTAATATTTTCTATGAACAGGCAGAGTAATTGTGGCACTAAGAAAGTAATTTTGAGGCTGTAACCTGAATTGCAGTCTTTGTAAATGAAACAACAATCAGCTATTTTAATTATCTTGTTAATAGTGCATCAAATGAAGAAAGTTATCTTTGTGAAGAGAAAATCCAGAAAAACTAAATTTCTTGCTTTTAGGGCCCATGTGTACCTATTCTGAATTAGGGAATTTAGTGACCCTTGTTTATAGGAAGTTGCATATTATTTTAATAAGAAGATACAGACAATTATGTGGACTGTTGGGCACAAAGATATGTGAGAATTATTCAGCACTTAATTATTTATCACAGTGTAAATGTCTCTTCCAGCCCTGTTCCACACTACAGAGTAGATGCAGACAAAGGATTCAACTTCTCTAATGCTGATGATGCTTTTGTTTGTCAGAAAAAGAACCATTTCCAGGTAAGCAAACATGTTAGTAGTTAATGAATACAATACAGATTTGGTTTTAAAAATATATAGGTAACCCTCGATCTGCACCGGTTCAATTTTCGCTGATTTAGAATAACGCCGATTTTGAAACCAGCAAGTCAAAAAGTGAAAAAAATATATTTTACTATTATTTATAACGTTTTACAATGTATCTCGTACTGATTCTTATACTAAATCGTAATACTTACATCGCTGATTTTGGATAAAAATTATAAATACAGTCATATCTGCAATTACGTATGTTTTGTTAACGCACATTTGCTTCAATGAGATCGATGAATCAGTAAAAGCTGTTTGTGAAATGCAAACTTTTGCATATGCAAGTTTGCTCTTATGCTGTTTCATTCCTGGCCCTTTAAACTTTCAAATGACTAATTTAATCTCTGTGGAGGTACCGGGGGTTATTTTTACTACGCGATTTTCTATAGGTCGGCGTCATACATGAATGCAACTATCGCATAACAGCAGAGATGACTGTACACATCAATCACATGAAAGAATTGCAGTCAGTCATGAGGACCAACGAATTGCCGATTGTAAGTGTAGAAAATATGTTTTTTAAATTCCCTTTATTTTATTTATGTAGAGCTTTAAATGTAATGCCATTATATTACTCGTCAATGTTTGGGTGCTGGGAATGCGTGTCATTGACCTCCCATTGATTTACATTATAAAAGAGTTCCAATTTGCGCTGGTTCGTCCAGGAACGCATCCCGGGTGTAAATCGAGGGCTACCTGTACTGTAGATTGTATATGATGAACAGAAAGAGAGGACATAGTTATGGATGGAATTTGAAATGTATAATGCAGTTAGATTATCTGTAAGTACATATCCTTGACTTGTACTGTGAATGATTTTTGGAATGTAAGTAAATTATATTAATTTAATTTATATGACAGGAAGGTTATAATCTCTCAGTCAATAAAGTTTCTGTCTTATATGGAATCTGTATGCTCAATTGTCATGTGAGCATGCCATTGGACCTTATCTTGAGTGAAATGAATGCACTCCACCTCCTCACATTCTATATCTTCAAGGTCCATCCTAATATCCACTCATTTATGCCTAGGTCTCCTAAATGGTAACTTCCTTTAAGATTTACCAACTTAAATTGTGATTGCAGCTACAGTGTGTATTACATGCCATGCCCTTCTTATTCTCTTTGAAAACTTATTCAGTATGATGGACACTTATTTAGCTTCAGTCAGTAGAGTCAAGTAAAGCTGGCCCACTATACGCCATGTAGGCACTTGGTGTTGGGGAGAAGAGGTGTAGCTCCCACTTATTCTTGACCTTGGCACTAGATGGGAGTGAGTGTTCAGCATCAAGATCTTTCAGTTGTTAGATGATAATAATTCGAATTGAACACTATTATTTCTTTATTTAAAGATATGTGATAAGAAATATAATATAAGTTTTAAAGGAAAATTAGATATTATTACCTAAATATTTGTCTTCATCAATCAATAGTTCTTAATACATATCATCTTAATGCATGTATGCATGTGTAGAAATTGAAGGGTTGCACAATTTCTTCAGTAATTGATCACTGCAGCCAAATTTACACTAAATGTTCCATAACATTAATTACGCTTCTCCATACAGATCACATGCCATGCACAGCTTCAGGGTGATGCACAGTTTGTCAAGACTGCTGAAGGCCTCAAGAAAATTGCAAGCTTCCATTTGCATTTCTATGGCGTTAAAGTGGAGTCCCCAACACAAACAATCAAAGTGGAGCAATCGCAAAGTGACCGCAGCAAGAAACCCTTTCATCCTGTGCTGTAAGTTAACATGTCATGAACAGATTTCAGCCAGTTCACTGTTACAGACAGAAAACTTCCACTGCTGTGTGATATGGATGGAACTACTCTGCTATTTATACACTGTGATATAATAATATATATTTTTTTAAAATTTTACCAATAAATAAATGCTAAAAGAATTTCAGTTTTATATATTATTGTTTTTACAGATAAAGAATTGTGGCTTTCATGTTTACAGGACTGAAATATTGATGGTTAGGTTAGGTTAGGTTGGTAAAGCAAACTTCTTTCTGGACATTATCCATCATCCAAGTTTTAATAAAACATGATGTTTCGAAGATTGGAGTCTATCTTAGTCTTCAGGTGAAACCTATTCTGTTGGACCCAATCAATAGATCTAGTCCATATCTCCAGACATCAGAATTAAGCTAGGTTGGGTTGGGTTGGGTTGGGTTGGGTTGGGTTGGGTTTGGTTAGGTTAGGATGTTGGCCAATGCACAGCTGTTTGACTTCATTATTTTTCCTAACAGTGATCTCAGACCCTTACTCTTATCTGAGGAAAAAATCAGTTTTAATAGCTGCAGGTGGGTTGTAGGCCTGTGGTGCATAGGTTAAAGTTTATTGGCTTCAGAGGACTATGATATCACCAGCACCAATTACAGAGGTTACATTCTGGCAAACCTGTCACAACTGTTAAACTGTGTGCACACAGTACTCTGCAATGTTGTTAGCAGTTCTGTATTAGCTTGTAGTTCTGCAGGACTTAAGTCACTTTGAATTTCAGTGTGGATCTGCAAGGAGAACAGGTGACGAAGGTCACAGTTGGACGTTTACACTTTAGTGAAACAACATCCAACAATATGCGTAAGAAAGGGAAGCCAAACCCTGACCAGCGCTACTTCTATCTGGTAGTGGGACTCCATGCGCATTGTGCAGACAGTAACAACTACCCCATTGTATCCCATGCTTCTGAGCGTATTATTGTCAGGGTAAGTATTACTACTCCAACCTACAGTTACAAATTTTCTGTTTGGTTTTGCTGTACTAATTTGGAACTAGACATGGATATAATGTTCTGTTAGAAAACTTAATAGAAAGAGGCCACTCATTAGACCAAAGTATAGATTAAATCTTGATAATAACTGCGATACTGGGAACGACCCGTTCTTCAAGTGCCTGAGCACTGCGGGTCCCAACTTTTCATTCGCTTGATCTATAGACATCGGTAGGACTCCTTGGACGAGGGATTGGCCCATCACAAGGCCTCTACCTGTACACAGGACAGCACAACACAGAAAAACGCGGACAAATATCCATGGCTTGAGTGGGACCAAGCGGCAGAAGGCCCACGCCTCACACCGCGCAGCCATTGCAGACACCTTGATAATAACTGTTGAAGGAAATGTATTGTCATGATGTGATTTGAACAGGATAGGGTGATAACAGTAAAGAACTTTTGAGTTAAAAGAGAATAAATATGTACTTCAATTTGGAGTTATAATATTCTTAAAATTTATTCTTAGCATTGTTAAAGACAGGTAACACTGTATTGTATCAGAAATTTATTTTTTATTGTATTTTTTAAAATATTTATAGCACTGTAAATGTTTCAGATATAGGTTTTAGAGCTAAATGAGGTCTGTATGTTATGTATGTACTAATCTCTTTATGAACCTTTTTAAGGGAATTATTAGTTTTGAATCTGAGCTTTGTGTGAAGTTGGGATTATATTGGACAGGTACAGACCAAAGTTAAATTTACTTTACAACTTCTGGCATAAACCCCTAGTACCATATTTAATTGGAATTATCTGGTAGTTTTGGAGAAGAAACATGCAGACAGACAAATGGCCTCATCATTATATGTTTTTGTTTACATAATAATGTATGAGTCAACCAAGACACTAACAGAAAAGGAATGTTTGCCTTTGTCAGTTTTTGCATACACTAGCAAGTCTAAGAAACTTAAGTTTATTTGATTTTGTGCTAATAAGGATCATAATTTGTTTCTGTAATTCTTTTCAAATTCCTATACCGCATACCATCTAGAGCAGTGTACCTGAAGACACCAGGCTTTCCTGTTTCAGGCATCAAACCCTGGCCAGTTTGAGAGTGATGTAGAACTTTGCTGGCAAAAGGGTCATACACCAGAATCTATCTTTCATGCTGGTCGAGTAGGAATCAACACAGATCGACCTGATGAAGCGATGGTTATTCATGGTAACCTGAAGGTGACAGGTCATATTGTGCAGCCAAGTGACAGGCGGGCCAAGGAAAACATACAAGAGGTGAGATCTTACCTTATTAAAATAATACTGTGAGGTATCCTAACACATTTGCAGTTCAGAAGATAATTCCTGCTGTCACAATTCTTACAATAGCCAGTGGAGCTTATGATTGGATTTGTAAGCATACAATGCATGTATTTGTAGGTAGATGTTGGTGGTTTGGGGATGATATTTTACTACACAAAATAGTATGTTTCACATGAAATTACTGTCTCATACACTGTTAGCCATGCTGCAAAAACACTGAATATTTGATAAAACCTTTCACATCAATTGCATATTTTATATTGGTTTAAGTAATGCACAGAGCAGTGTATGTAACTGCTGATAGCACAGGTAGACAAACACCAACATTGTGTATTAATATCATGGTCCTCCGCTTTGTAATCATCAGGTGGTTATTGATTCAGTTAAAATATTGTTTTTGAAACAAAAGTTTGAGAAAGGAATAAAATTTTCTACTTAAACTTCTAGATCAGTGATTTCTAAACTTTAGCCAATATGGTTATTTGTGGCCACTGGAGTTTCCAAGTATAGCCACTGATTGTGTTCATGTTTATTATTATTATTATTATTATTATTATTATTATTAAGTGTTCTGCTCCACTTTATGGGGTATGTACTCATGTACCCATGTACTCCTGGGTGGGTGAGGACTAGTGTCCAGCATAGTCAGACTATGATGGTGAAAGGTACTACCTCTCCCCATTACCTTAACCCCTTATTATTATTATTATTATTATTATTATCCCATCTCTTCACCACTTTATGGGGTATGTACTTCCATGTACCCGAGACAGACCTCGTCCCTAAGGTACATAGGGCAGCAGCTATTCTGGGATCCATATTGTTTGTAGCAACGACAGACTCAATGTCCCCAGGAGCATATGGCAAAACGGGGGTCTTATCTATGCCGTAAAAGTGTCAGGTGGTAGTAGAGTATATGTAAAGCAGCATTATGTCGATGAATGTAGGCGCAGCTGGCGTAATGTTTACATGCCGACAAAAGATGCATCAACGTCTCTGGTTGCATTCAGCATGCCCTGCAGACAGTATCCGCTACCCCCACACCCATCACCATTCGGCAGCACACAAGTGTGTTTACAACACAATCTTGGCATGCTAAGATGAAACTCTCGGTTTCAGACTTTAGTCCAGCCGACTGTAGAAAGGCGAACGTCAGGTCTTTTGACAAACCCATTTTTTCTACATTTTTGAAGAAGGCCCCATGCATGGGTTTATCTGCATGTTGCTTGAGCAACAAAGTTTGCTCAGCCTTCTTAACAGTGCCCTTGAATTGGTCTGACATCAGTGTCAAGAGGGGCAACTGTCTTTGCTGTCCAACTGAGCTGGTGTCGAAGTCAAATCCGAGGTCATTTGCTGCTCTCTATTATTGTTATTATTATGAATTGTTTAATTGGTCCACAAGCAGCCAAAAACTTCAGGCGTGTTGCCGTCATAACTCAAATGCTTGCAGGCCAGATGAAACTGTAGTCACGGCTCAAACCACGAGATGGGCGGCTACAGTGAGTTGGGGTCGTGCGCACGCAGTAGTCGGAGCGACCCAAGAAGCACGGCCTTTTGCTTCCGGCTGAGTAATGCTTCAGCATTACGCTGGCAAGCCGGAATGAGCTTGATGTTAGCCAGCAGTGACGACTTGACTCCTCCAAGAACTCCAGTTATAAGGACAATTAATTTGACAGTGAATCCTGGGTACAGCTGTCTTAGCTCAAACACAAGGTCTTGATACTTGGTCCGTTTTTCAGCCTCCTTCACAACTATGTTGGTTTCAGCCGGGGCCGAAAACTCGATGACATACATGGTGCATCCAGAGGTATTGATGAGAACGATGTCAGGTTTAGTGGCTGTTAACTGCCTGGTAGTGGGGAACGAATAGTTCCAATAAATTTTACATTTGTCATTCTCAACAACGGACTCAATGTCCCCAGGAGCGTACGGCAAAATGGGTGTCTTATCTATGCCGTAAAAGTGTCTCAGGTGGTAGTAGTAAGTAAGTAAAGTTTGTCCCGCTATACGCCATGTAGGCGATTGGGGGGAGTGGAGGTATAGCTCCTCTCTTTCTTGACCTCGGCACTAGATGGGGTGAGTGATCAGCATCACGCCCCGGCCGGCTTTACCCCCGGGAAAGGACCCCGGTACCCATTGTATAGGAGGCTGGGTGGGGTGGTAGTAGAGTACACGTAAAGCAGCATTATGTCGATGAATGTAGGCGCAGCTGGCATAATGTTTACATGCCGACAAAAGATGCATCAACGTCTCTGGTTGCATTCGGCATGCCCTGCAGACAGTATCCACTACCCCCACACCCATCACCATTTGGCAGTACACAAGTGTGTTTACAACACCATCTTGGCACGCTAAGATGAAACCCTTGGTTTCAGACTTTAGTCCAGCCGACCGTAGAAAGGCAAACGTCAGGTCTTTTGACAAGCCCATTTTTTCTACATTTTTGAAGAAGGCCCCATGCATGGTTATTATTATTATTATTATTGAGTGTTCTGTCTGACGACAGGTCCATTGTTCTGCCCAAAAAGAGCTCGCCAGTTTTCCCTATTCTCAGCTTCTTGTTTTAACTCCTGAAACTTCATCTTCTTCTTCCTCCTCTTCTTCTTCTTCTTTTTCTTCTTTCATATTAGTAACCAGACTTCACGTGATATTAAGTTTTATTCTGAGATTGGAATTTATTTTCTTTTTCCATACCCTGAATGACACTGAACTTTAATGCATTTTTTCATATCCTCTGAAGATTTTGTTTATTTTCAGACATCCAGTCTGCCTCAAAGAAATTTTTAGGCCCCCAGGGACCACTGCTCCAAATTTTATAAACAGTGGTATAAAGACTGTAAATTAATGTGGAAATATTGTTATAGTGTGACACTCGGGAACAGCTACGAAATGTTCAGAAGCTGCGCGTGGTGCGGTACCGGTATGCACCAGAATTTGCTCTCCATGCTGGACTGGCTGCCGACCCAAATGTCACTGCTGATACAGGTGTTATTGCACAAGATGTACAGAGGGTTCTGCCAGAGGCAGTGCATGCTACAGGTGACATAATACTTCCAAATGGCCGGCGAATAAATAACTTCTTAGTTGTAAACAAGGTTTGTACTTATTTTATTCTTGCATCTGAAGAATTATGACAATAGTTATTTCCTTTCAAGCCGTCCGCAGTAGCCATGCGGTCTGAGGCATGATCCTTGTGTGCCTGACTGCTGCGACTGTGGGCTTGAATCCCACTCAAGGCATGGATTTTTGTCCGCGTCTTTCTGTGTTTGTATAGGTAGAGGGCTTGTGTCGGGCTGATCACTCATCCAAGGAGTCCTACCATTGTCCAGATCAAAAATGAATAAAAAAAACCTCGACACCTACGGGTAAAAGAGAATGAGAGAAAGAGAAAGTATTTCCTTTCAGTGACAGACTTCTTGGGCATTATCCATTGTCCTAATTTTAATTGGAAATAACATTTCAGAGGCTAGAATCTGTCTCAGTTATGAAGATGGTTAATGAGTAAATGCATGCGTATGAGTATGCCCCTGGAAGTGAACCAAAATTAACTGTTCCAAGATGAAACCTACTGTGTTGAGTCCATTTGCTAGAGATAGAGTCCAATATAATAAGTTTTACCTGAGGACAGAAAGATTCCAGTCTTTAACATGTTTTTAATTAAAGTTAGGATGATGGATATGTACAAGAACTTTCTTATTGTAATCTTTCTCTTCAGGGACCTGGTTATACAAAGTCCGTTTTAAAGTTGAGAAGTTAACCCATTGCTATATGTAAAACAGTAGAATTTGGTAAAATTAAATTTTCTCTGCCATATACAATGTAACTAAGCACAGTATATGTAGGACATTTAAATTAACTGGTCTAATAGTATCAGAATATATTTAATGTAAATGGTGTGGCTAAGAAATGAATTGGTTCTGAACCATTTTAGTAATGCTATACAATGACTCTAGTCTGATGTAAGGGTTGCCTCTTCAAGGTTTTCAGATTGGTCTCCCTTCATATCTTTATTTTTATCTCCTGGAGAGAGAATGTCTTAACAGTTTTAGGCCTCTCAGGAATGAGGCCCCTTGTTGATCCAGTGGCTTTCACTCAATATTTTCAGGCTACATTTATATATCTGGTGGTCTGCCACATCTGTCAGCCAGGGAATGCACTTTTTTATAGGTTTACTAAGAGATGCACTACAAGAAAGTTTAAATAACTAATAATTTCAGTTACTAACTAATGTCAAAATAATACTAACATTTCTGCTGTTTTTATCAGTACATTCTTTGCACCACAGAAATTGTTAACTGTATGCTTACCCTTTAGTAATGGAGACAAAATTCTGGGCAGTGGTGTTGAGAAATATAAGTGATACATACTTGAATATCGCATAACAGACATAGTAGCTATAATACTTGCAAATTCTATTAAATTTGCATGGCTGTTATACATATATGTTTTTTTTTAAACTGGCACTGAAAGTATCAATTTCTTTGTATAAAATTTGCCACTTTGAATTTCTATTATTTGCAATGTGTTTATTAGAAATTTGTGTTACATTCAGAGATGTGATATATGCATTTTTATATCTAAATGCTTCTAAACTTTTACATTTGAAATTTATGTATTACAGTGATTTACTCTTCAGAAACAAGCTGCATCAGTATGGAATAAAACTTCAGTTTGGGGACTTGCTGTTTCCAACGTTTCAGAGAGTTTTATTTCATACTCATCTAGCTGGTTACTATAGAAGACTATTTAAAGTTAATCACTGAGAGAAATTTAGATTTAATTTTGTTTCTTATTCCAGGAGAGGATCTTTATGGAGAATGTGGGAGCTGTAAAAGAACTATGCAAGGTGACAGACAATCTGGAGACTCGTATTGATGAACTTGAGAGAATGAACCGAAAACTTGCCAAACTGAAGCGAATTGACAGCCTCAAATCCACATCATCAAGCATTTCTAGTGGTCAGTATATGAAGCATTAATATCTAAAATCTTCTTCTTCTTATACCCTTTTCACTCCTTGTGGAACATAGGTGCTTCCCTCTGGAGGTTTCTTGATCTGTTAGACATTTAGTAGGACTCCTTTGATGAGTGGGTCAGTCCATCGCAAGGTCTTTACCTGTACACAGGTTAGCACAACACAGAAAGATGCAGACAAACATCCATGCCTTGAGTGGAATTGAAACCCGTGGTCACAGTGTCCAAGAGGACTAGACCCCCACCTCAGACTGTGTTGCCACTGTGACTGGAAATATCTAAAATAGAATACCATAACAAATTATTTAGTATCTAATCAGTCCTATGGTGTTTGTAAGTTTTTACTTTTGTTGTGACTTCTTGCCTATTTGAAGAGAGTAGAGCTACTTGAATTAATTTTTATTCTAAATTAGTGTAATATTTCTTATTCCAACAGCGTTCCTTTTTACTGTTGAGGTCATGACAAATTCCTTCTCAGAACTCAAAGAGTGGTGGCTTGTATGTTGATGAATACTGAGCAAATGAGGATGAGTGTTATAGTATAATTGATAATATTGACAGTGAAATGCTAAGTCAGTGGTTATCAGTATAATATTTTATATTTCTTGCCATGTGGTCTTGTTGGTGATTTGCAGTGGAAGTTGTATAGATGGTATGTTTCCTGTGAATGCTTTTAGCCACCTACAAGACTTGCAACAATCCAGAAGGCCACAATCCATATGTAATAAGAAATAAATAAAATACTAGAAACATCAAATGTTTTTATTTGATTTATTATAATTTAATGCTTTATTAAATTACATCCAATTAACTGTTGTGATTAAAATTTGAAATATAAATTAAAATTAATAACATTAGTGTGGAGTGGCAGGTTCTAAAGTGCAGTCATTTAATTCATTGCAGCTGTAATTCCCTGCCTTCTGCCACATTTTTGGAACTCCAACTTAGAGCTGGTTTCATCTCTCCTTCCATAACAATTAATTTCTAGATTTTCAGTGTTCATTAGGCTATAGGCTAAAACTAAAATTATTATTTTCAGTTACAAGTAAACTTTCTGGAGCCACTCTCAAGCATAGAAGATGCAGTCGCTTAGATGCAGATGATTTTATGTGTTCCAACAAATTTATCCAAATTACTATAGTGATTCTTGTACTCATCATGGCATTCTGGTAAGTAGTATATAGGTCCATGACACATGGTTTTTTCTAGAAATGTTTATGGTTGTCTAGCAGGGCACATATTTCCTGCTTTTTCAGAACCCAAACATTTGTCACCCTATATAAAATAACCTGCTGCTGGAACCTGCAGTTGAATTCATTCAATGCCTCTATACCAAATTTCTTAAAGATCAAATTTGATATTGATCTCCCATTTATACCTAGACCTCCAAAGTGGTCTGTTCTGATGAAAATTTGTGACCAGAATTTTATATGTAATCTTTTATTTTCTTCTGTCTGCTGCATGTCCTGCCCATCCCATTGATTTAATCAGTGTAAGAGTATTAGAATACAAATTATGAAGCTCCTTGTTGCATAATTTCTGTTTTCCCTTGCCATATCTTATTTCGTTTGTCCATATAGTTATAACAAAGCTTTAAAGGTTAAATGTAGCACTATTGAGATAAAACGCGGTAGAATTTGCTAAATACATTTCCATTGTATGTAGAAGTGAAGACATCCCTGTGCTGTGGCACTGCTTCATGAAGACATGAAAGCAAAGCTCCATGAAAGGCTAAGAGCCTGACTCATTAAGCTTCCCCAAGAAATCTTACATTCTTGTCATTTATAAATAGTCTTTCAAGGCCATGCAGTGTGCTGCTTTATGAAGGTTAAATGGGCTAAACTAATTACAAATGTAAGCCAGTGGAACTTCCTTTATGCTTCTTTTAATTTAAATGAATGAAGAAATTACCATTTATTTTTAATGATAAGTGTGTGTGTGTGTGTGTGTGTGTGGGGAATAAAAATATTTTTTTTTAAAACTGAACACTTTATGAACTCATTGTTTATTGATATATGCGGTTTCTAACATTTGTCTTTACAGTAACAAACTGCTGTCTAAGATGTACTACTAAGAATCATGCTACAATCCACTATACTATGAATTCATAAGAAAGTAGCATGCTTGTCATACTTCAGACCTAAATATTAGTTTCTTTTTCAGAGTTATTTGTCTTTTCAGTTTGGTAGCAATGGCCACTCTGTACTTCTTGGAATTCCAGAAGAGAAATAAACTAGACCATGACATTCCTCACAGGTAAACTAATATTTAGAATACATTATTATTATTCATATTTGTTACTTTTATATTCTAATGAATGCCAGTTAATTTTTTATTTTCTTTCTCTGCAGCCAGCATGTGGGACAAACAAGTCCCCATGTTTCAACAGCACAAACGCTGACCTTCAAATCAGTATTTTCTTCTCATCCTAACCTACCACCTATGACTAGTACAATGTCTCCTGCATCCTTTCCATTAAACATACCCTCTTCAAAACCTTCAGTGAAACATTCATATTATACTAAGGATCTCATGACCAGTTCTTGGTATCAGACCAGAACTCCTCAAAGACTGACTAGTATATCTCCCATTAGCAATGACCCTGGGTTATCTAGGAAATCAGTTGGTCCCCACCACATAAATCTGAACAATCCTTTATCGACAACAAAATCAGAGTACACGGTATCCGAGGGTCCCTCAGACACAGAAATGTTCTTGTCTCCTGCCTCATTGAGAGGAAATGGTGCTGCAAGAGCCTCTCCTCCCATTCTTGGAAGGCCACATGAATGTTCCCATTTGGTTGGGGGATCTGGAAGCAATGTGGGTGGCAGCAGTAACCTCCATCACTATTTTGACAATGAAAGCCCAATATGTCAGGTTTGTATATCATGTTCTTTTAGTAAGAAATTGTTTATATAATCAATATCTTGCCATTTAGAATATTAGAAGACAGGTAGGCTGAATAAATCATAATGCTGGAAATAGCCATCAACTGCCACAATTTATTTATTTTACATTATGTATTCTAGTTGTTAAACTAAATTTAGGTGTAATTATGTAGGTCTTTTACACCGTAAGATTTGAGGTTTTTACAGCGGTGAGTATGAAGATTTGTGTCTTCTGGGTTGTTGCGCTGTGTAGTCTGGTCAATGTTTTTTCATCGCCCGGAGGCAGTATGACCTCTGAAACGTTGGTAAACATTGACCAGACTACACAGCGCAACAACCCAGAAGACAGAAATCTTCGTCTTTTACACCATTATAAACAGTATATCACTAATTTGTGAGGATGTGGGGATGTCACTAATTATCATCACAAAATTGTGGTTGTTGATGGTATAAAAATATTACAGACCTTATTAGACATTTTATTTGACATTTTAGACATATTGCTGCTCTCCTGACATATTTCACCTTGAGGAAAACCAGGAGCATCATGTGGAGTCAGCAACTGCTGCCACACGTCTTGCTGCTTCTGAAACTCGATCTTCCAGGCAATTCTGTAAGTTTTCAGCACAGTCACATCATAAAATTCTGATTTTTTTTCCTGCAGTTTGTAATCTTTCATAGCCCTATCCTGCATTAGGTTTACTCCATAACGTCCGTGTGATGGGCAAGATATATTTGACTTCCCAACCACTTTTGTCAGTTTTCTTAGACATTATCATCTGTTGTACTTCTGAGTTTATCAACAGAAACCCATGATTATCTTACTGCACTGCAACTGTGACATTTTTATGTTGCAGCGTTAACATCTCTCTGCTTCAGTATCATATTCTCTGGGCCAGTCTATTTTTGTGGCCCATGCAGTTTCACAAGAATGTGTATTTCTTTTGAGAAGCATTGTCATAAATCTTGTGGAGAAAAAGAAATTGTTATAATAGATGTTATGTAGTTTATCAAATACTCTTCACTTCTTGTTTTGGTTTATATGACTGATTACCGCCTTGTCACACTGAATTTCCACACACTTTGGTCTCTTACATCAGCAGTGAGTTTCTTGACATTCATTGCTTTATCCATACCCGTATACCAAGATCTGCAAGATCCTCATGAGAAGGTCCTGCCAAATTTATTAATTCAACAGCTACCTAGTAAGTAAGGTTATGTTTCCATTTTATTTGTAGAGATGGAATGACAGTACTGTCATCAGCAGCATTATCATCTTGTTATTCTATGCCTTCTTTCTTCATTCCATGAAATCTTTTAACTGTCACTACTTTTATAATTACATTTTTTCAATTTCTCATATTGTGGTATGTGTCATGTGATTTTTGGCACACACAAAGAAGATAACTACAACTGAACTAAACTCAGATACCAGCATTGAAGCTCTCAGGCCATATGTAACTTGTCTCATTATGGAATCTTATATGTGGCATAAATAGGAATGTCAAACAAGTACGGTCAGTTAAAAAGAAAATGCACATAGCAGCATTTTAGAGCACTGTTGGTTGGATGAGAATACTTCAGTCTCAGCATTACAGAGTGATGTAGCCTGGGAATGGGCTGCTTTTGTTCATATTTACATTGATTGACTACTACATAGAAGTTTTGTCAGACATGTCTTTTTTGTCCTGAACAATGGAACATAAAATATTCAACATACCAACCCACATGTAACACCACCAACATAATAACAGAATGTCATCATGCTCAAGCCCATTATTTCAAAGATTTTAACAAGAATTCCCTATTTTACTTTATGATTTTCACAATAGTATGCAACATGGGGTGACAAGCGTACTGATATGATCTCCTTCAGCTTTTCTTTTGGTTCCTTCCATTGAGTTGGTTGAAATAACTGCAAAGTTTTTTATTTCCTGAGCAAACAGAAATTAACTTTCACCAGATTGAATTCTGAACAATATACTTATGTAATATCCATCTTTTTTTCCTCATTATTGTATGCTGTTGCTTTTAGCTCACCATGGTGGAAGTTCATTGAACCAACGTATGACACCAGCAACTAATGCACTAGAGGAACATAGGAAGCCAGAAAATATGCAGCAAAATAGCTACAATGCTGCTCTTGATCCTGTCAATAACCAAGCACTGATAGAGGAGGTAATAATAATTTATTTACTGTCTAGATTTTCACCCTTCTGTGGTTTAAGTGCCCAAAAGTACCTCACTTTAGGATTTCCTATCCTGGCCTAAAGTGTCTGTAAGTGCACTCAGAGTTTTCAAGTATCTCATACCATTTTTCAGCATTTGTGATTAACCTTAAGGTTCTAATACAGTTTAATATTTCTATAGTGTCTGTTGCCTCTTCCGCAGAGGCCGTGAAGTGAAGAATCATTTATAATGAATTCTTCTCAGGCTAGCATCCGTGTAAGATGGTTTAATAGCAAAACCAACATTTTGAGAACCATCTTTGTTCTTGTCCTCAGGGTACTGTAACTGGTAGTCCGCGAAAAAATCATTGTAGTTAGTCACTGAAAGCTTCAGATCATGAAGAATCATTCTTTATGACAGTTTCATAAAATACTGAAGCAACAAAAAAAGGAGTACATAATGAAATTCATCTGGAGGAAGCGTAATTTGTATCATACGTCTGTTGTTTGCTATTTTTGACTTTTTCCTTTTTTAATATTTGAAGGATTAATTTGTTTGTCACATCTAAACCCCTTTCTGTATGAAAAGACAATTGATTTTTTTTGCCCTGTTGCATGTGTCTGTGAAATTTTATGGTGCCAGAGATGTGCAAATATTTTACTGAAATGAACATTTCTCATTTATATTTTCCCACTGAATATTCACCTTTATGAGGAACTTCTTTTTAGAAATCTTATATGCCATGTAATGTTTTAACAGTCAGAACAGCAGATTCAAAGATTTATAGATTCAAAGTAAATTAACTACAGTTCCCAAATGTTTATTTTGTTTAAATGTTTATGTAATGTTATTATTCCCCCAAAATCTCATTTTTTCTTTTAGCCAACTTCCTGGTTGAAACCTGATAGACTAAAGAATGCAGTAGACCTTCTTGTTCGTAGGCGAAGAGATACAGATGAATGGAACTATGGAGAGAATGTCTATAGCAATGTTGACTCCTCTTCTGGTAAGGAAATGGAACATTGTTTTGTTTATATAATCATACAAGCATCTTGAACAACTGATGTTTACTGAATCAAGAATCCTTGCTTTTTCATGGAATCCAGAGGTTCATCATTATATTTAGAAAATGCTGCCATTGGACAGTGTTCTGAACCTCATCTCTCAAAGATCCATCATAATGTTATCCTTCTGTCTTGGCCCCTAATATTTCTGTGTGTAAAATGTATAATACATGTATTAAACAAGTTTTATTTTCTGCCTATATTGTCATTGATACAGTGATTATTTTCCCATGTAAATTCTGCTTCTGAACATCATAAATGGCAATTGTGTGCAGTGTCTGAAAAATATGTTTCTAAATTTTAGTATTCTTCATTCATTCAGAACAGATATAATACATGTAATAACCCCAACAGTGCAAAAAACTTCACTGCTAAAACAACAAATAATAACTGGGAGTTCATGCGTAAATATTCTTCTTTTCATCTTATTTGTGTGTTGAAACTGCGTCACATGGGTCTACTGTAGCTTAGAAGTTTCCATTGCAGTCTCCTTCCCACATTTATGAATATTAAATCTCATTTCAGTATGTCTTCTCTTCCATTATATTTTCTCTCACTTGATCCATCAAGTGATGTCTTGGATGTATCAGTTATACAATTTTGTTATAAAGTAACAAAACTTAAAATTAAATATGTTAATTATAATTTCCAAAGGCAACAGAGTGCCAACATTTAAAGCACATTTGTCTTTGTTGTATCAGATGTGGATCATGCAGGTGTGTCTGTGAGTGTGAAGGGGCGGCATTTCAATCAGACTTTGGGTTCCGAGTTCTGCTTGATTCAGGATGGACCAGAGTCTGTGCCCTGTATTGACCGTACAGCATTCAACTATACATACACAGTTCCCCTCAGCAGGTTTATGCCTGATGAATCTCTTATCCTCCAGTTCCAGTGAGTATGCTCAAATTTACATGTAATGTTTCAGTAGGGCACAGTGGATCTAAACTGAAGTATGTCTTAAATTGGTGGAATTATACACCGATATAATGGGATTTGGAGGCTATAAATGATAATCTCGCTCAGATGTACCATCCAGGTTTCCTCTGGACAACTTTGGTGTTTAAAACTTTCAGTGAAATTATTCTTATCATATTTTATGCATTCTTTGTATGATATTGGGAAGTACTCTCCAGCCACCTTTTTTACATGTTTCATCTGCAAATTTGCTCAATTCTGAAGATAACTTCTCAAGATTCTTCAGCTGCATTTCATGTGCATGGGTAACTAGCCAATGGCAGAACTCCCATATTGGGGAGAGGAAGTGATTGATTTAAAGTGTGTAGCTTCTCATATATCGCGATCTGTCCAAGGTTGGTTATGTTAGTCTCCACAAAGCAGTGATAATCATTTTAAACTGCAAGTGTACTCAGATCATCCAGATGAAAATATTTTAAGTTAAAACCAAGATTGTAATGAGATTTTGCTGTATATTTAGGTTTTTAGGAGCTCGTAATTTTTAACAAAAACGCGTGACTATAGGATTTTCTGTAGCAGTATTATGTTTTGTTTTGGCAGTTTCTCACACGTGGCACGATCACATTCAGCTGAGCTGTGTCATTCACCTATTGGCCCATCTGTATGTGTATGGAGTCGTAGCAGTGATAGCTGGCCCAGTGATGATGTGAATTCGGGACTGCAAAACCAGCAGCAGGGAGAAATGCATTCTAATGGTGTATCATTCTCAGTTGATGTGGGAGCCTTTGCACGCATGACTGTTCGTTACAGGGTGCCACTGGTACAGACTGTCACTGTAAGTAACTAGTAATAAATATGAAAGTCCAATGATCATAATAATTCCACACCTAGTGCTAGAGGATATTTAGGAAGGGGCTCTTGATTGAGAGTTTTGTTTTCATGTTGATATAACACATCATATTCTTTGTCAGTACAGAGATTAACAAACTTATGAAAAACATTTATCTAAAAATAATGAAAAATCACTCTGAACTGCAGGGGGAGGGGGATCAGATCCTTGGTGTTTATGAATGTTGGGTATAGATGCAGCAGGAACTGAATAAAAGGTAACTTGGTTCTTTTCATGTTAGCTTATCATGCTTTTATTATATTCTGCTACTTTCCACAGCATGAGCCGGGATAGCTCAGTCAGTATAGTGACTAGCTACGGGCTGGACGACCGGGGTTCGATCCCCGACGGGGGCAGAGGATTTTTCCTCTAGCCTCTGTGTCCAGACCGGCTCTGGGGCCCACCCAGCCTCCTCTACAATGGGTACCGGGGTCCTTTCCCGGGGGTAAAGCCGGCCGAGACGTGATGCTGACCACTCACTCCATCTAGTGCCGAGGTCAAGAAAGAGAGGAGCTATACCTCCACTCACCCCAAACGCCTGTATGGCGTATAGTGGGACAAACTTTACTTTTACTTTCCACAGCATGTATTTATTGTAATTTTTACAAATTCTTACTTTGGTACCACAAAGTGTCTATCAGTCATGAAGATGGAAGGTAGCAGCAGATCATGTTATGTAACATAAATCACAATTGCAATGTTTCTTGGCCTATTCAGTTATGTTTGATTTAAAACCTGCTTTATGACTTGAATATTTACCCATAGTTTACAGTTGTCCGTATTATGTCATCAAACACGATAACCATTTTCACAGAGAAGAGAGAAAGCAGAGTATCATGTAGGCATGATCTTTCATACAGCCAAAATTGCTATATCAAATTATGCTGGCTGTAATATTCCAGGTCACTCAGCTGACAGTCCAGCTGAACATCATGAATTAGTATTTTTGGTGGTGATACTTTTCATCAGTTTTTAAGCTATAAAATAAAATGCATGAAATATTTGGATATTTATTTTTCATTATTTCACAGCAATAAGGAAGGGAGCATGATGCAGTGACATGAATTAAACAAATGAATATGGTTTTTAATAAGAGCCTCTTATTGAAAGTGAGTGTGTTTATGAATAAATGTGTAATTTAAATCTACATGTATTTAATAACAGATATAGAGTTGCAACAGATGTTTTAGGAAAGATTGTGTGCATGCATGTGTGTGGGTTATTTTGATAACACTGCTCAGGTTATTCAGTATTAAAAATACACTGGTTAATACAATAAAACAAATATCATTTTTATTTAAAAATATATAAATTCAGAGTAATTAAGAATGCATGTTATATATTGTGTCATATTTGTTTTGCACTCTTTTCACATATTTGTACTTAATATGCTTGATTTTCAGAATACATGCTTTCTGCCTAATGATAAGCTTGGAATTGACTACTTGGAGTACAATTTCCATTTCTACAGAGATTGTGATGAATGAAAAGAAACTTAAGAAGGTATCCTAATTATTTATGTTGTCTTTTGGTCACTTCTCATATATAAGTTACTGATTTGGACTAAGTTTTCTTTCTCAACAATTTACTTAACACACAATATATTTCTTTTGAAAATGTTGTGTTATGTTCTTTTATGGTACATTGTGGACCCATGAATTTCATATTTCTCTACCTTACTATGCTCTCATTTTAAGTAATTATCTGTCATAGTTGACACATGAACAACAGTGATTCAAGATGACACAAAAAACCAAATAAATGTACACCTGTATTACTTGTTTGTTTAAACTGTATGAAATGGGTGCACACAGACAAATATTAGGCTGGCATTGGAAATGATAAACTATAATGCAGATTCTTTATAATGTATGTATAGTTGAAGCTAACATTAAAACATTTGCCATTATTATATACATTTTTAGAAATAGAACTGGATTTAAATACAGAGGTGAGGCATACTAGTTCAGTAATCATGTTATTTTATTGCTATCTGGTTGATGTAACTTCTCCTTTCTTACGTTAAATATTAACAGTGTATGTAATTTCTTCAACAGGATAATCAGGATGGGACCTCAGTACAGGATTCACTATGGCGATTGTCTTGCTGTTTAACTGTGGTAATTGGGAACAAAGTTATTGCCATATAATAATTATTTTCTAATGTTTAGTGTGATGCATTTTTGAAGAAATAATTAACGTTCTGTGGAATAATTTAATATTTGATTAATCTGAGTTATGATTAAGTAGTATCATTCTCAGATTATAAGAATATGTATCAATGACATAGGTATAGAGTCCTGCAACATATGCATTTTGTGAATAAAGTTGATTACAGCATAATGTTTGCATTGATATCAAATTAAATGGGAATCATGCATTTCATCGTCCATGTATATACAAATAACATAAAATTACATCTGTTCAAAGCAAATACATAACTTACACGTTACTTCCCACAACTGTTCTTGTTTCATGTGTGTATATAGAATTGTAAATCAAATGGTCATGCTTGTTACTTTTTGCAGAAGATGAGTCCTCATCTCAAAGACTTTCAATGGTAGCATGCTGGTTAGTTAACATATTCACTTTAGTAACAAGTAGATTAGAAATGTGTATTCTCTGGAGTACACAGACTTTACAAAGTGTTCTTATGCCATTGATATTGTTGCATTAATGTTATCTGAGGTTACTGATGAACAACAATGTTTTCCAACAAACCATTTTTGCACTAACATGGTCTTAGGGCATTGTCACAAAACTGTGTTGCAGAACTCCTGTTGCCATTGTTGCACAGCAGTATGTTTCAACAGTAGGACTGTGATTCTAATTGTTATGCAACATTAACCCATGGACAGATATTCTATATGGACCCATAATGTGTTCTTTGTTTATTACTAAAGTGTGAAGAACACCTAATAATTCTATTGCTTGGGAGAAAATGTGTTCAAAACCCTCATGTATATCCATCACATACTCCACATAGAATAACATGGAAAATGACCAGGTCCATCTGCCCCCTCTCTGGACTGCACATTATTTTTAGAATATTAATGCAATATATTGTGTTATGAACATAAAGAATATAAATAATTTATAAATGTAATGTCATCTAATTGCATTGTCCAATATAGAAGATTGACTATGAAGAAATAATTACATTTTAATATAAAACAACTAAATATGTGTTTGCAAATTGCAGGACTCATAAGTTTCAGTGTTCACAGTCTCATGACATCTTAGATTGTAATGTCTGAATCAAATGAATAGTGAATTTTTCAACTACATTTTATAATTTCAACTCTTGTACCAAGATGAGAGAACTGACATTGTTAGAGTTACAACTGTTTAGTTTTATTTTTGTAAAAATGGGCCTCATATTGCTTTTATGTATGGAATTTTTGTTATTTTAACTATGCCATTGATACAAGATTTAGCACTAGTAAAATTAAAAGAAGATATTTAGCTGTACATTAAAAACTCGTGATTTAGACAAAAACTGTTTTAATGGCTTCATATTGTCATCACATTTCTATAAGCAAGCGCAAATGATTACTGTAATGTAAAGCTTTCTGTGCTTAACATTTTGATTACATTCAGTTCTGAGCATTAATTTATTTTGAACAATCTGTGATCAAGAGCTCATAATTTGTATACAGGACTATGAATATTCCTTACTGTTGATACATTCATAATGTTTGAATTTCCTACTTCAAACTTTTCACATTCCAAAGAAACATTGTGATTTGCTTGTTTTATCCCTCCAAAAGAAATTCTGATGCTTGTCTGGCATTAAGAAAATACTATTGTTCATATGACAACAGTGTTGCAGGCATAGCAGGACAGTGCAGATAGTTCAGGTACAGATTTTGAAACTGGCCTTTACAATTTGGATTGTAATTTCCTGGGCTATTATGCTGTTGTAGTCTTGTAGGTGGTTACATGTGGAAGACCAAAATTTAAAGTTTCACTGCTATGAAAACCTCAAATCTCACATGACTTCTGTGGTCTCATCACCATCCTAAGATGGTAAATTTGCTCTTATGTGATGAAATGAAATGGATAACTTACCTGTACAATTTACTGCAGAGAGATTCCTGCAAAACAGAAGGAAGCTTTCAGAATTCCTGCTGCTTCCAGGGTTTCTCTCATATTATAGCTTACATTCTTCTTTTAGGTTTTCTTGTGTATAGTTAAAATATGTTTATAACATTTTATTGTTCTTTGCTTGTAAGTACTGTTCTGCTTTGACAGTATTCTCCTGGAATGTGATAACACGTGGATTTGTAAGTAGGATTTGGTTTTCATGGTGGTGAGTCTGAAGATGACTGTGTTCTGGGTTGTTGCACTATGTAGGCTGGTAGAATTTTACCATTGTTTTAGAGGTCCTTACTGCCTTTATTATCAGGGTGATAAGTAAGTTGCATGGGTGGAGACGGTTATAGTTGTAGGAAACTGACAGTCACGGAAGAACCTTGGCCTAGCCTTTGAGGTCTAGTATCAGAATCGGGTGAGGGTGTGGGAACCAATAGGAGCATGGGGGCATGAGGACTCATTTCCACTCTCCTTATTCCTCCTCATCATGTCTACCTACCTACCGTATGTCTGGTGATCCACCAGCTGGACTTTGAGGGGCCCTTATATGGGCCACTTTCTGAGACCTCTTTCTCACGCTGTGGCACACCCCCACGCTCCTATTGGTTCTCATGCCTTTGCCTGATTCTGACACAGTTCCCACTGGCTGGGCCAGGGCTCTTCCTTGACTGTCATTTTCCTATAACTAACCATTTCCGCTTGTGCAGCTTACTCATTGCCCTAATGATGGAGGTAGCAAGGACCTCTGAAACATCAGTAAACTTCTACCAGACTACACAGTGCAACAACCCAGAAGACAGCCATCTGTATGTGGATTTGTAGGTATATACCTATGTTTTAGAGGAACATACTACTGTCCATACCTACGAATTTACTTTACCAAGCCAGCAATATCTTTTCTAAGAACACATTCACATCACCACAATAAGATAGAAGAACTAAAAATGTAACATTGTTTCAGGATTCACTAAGCCTAAGTATGTAAGAATATGGGGAAATAAAGGGAGACTCCTATGTTTAGTGAGCAAGGTAAATATAATATAAAGAAAGGAAAAGAAAGTTACAACTTAATCCAAACAAACAAACAAACAAACTATCACTTGTCTCCAGCCCAATGTGAGAGAACAAATGAAAAATGTTACTTGATATGTTTGTGGTCTCATTAGAAGCAAAATCCCATAAAGCAACATACTCTATTCTTGAATCTTGATTTGCCATGGAATAACTCCAGAATTATGTCATTTCATTAATTCATTGCACAGGGGACAAAAAAGTTCAGAACTCTGAATAAAATTGGTTTTAGCCATCTTTTAATGCTTGCTCAAAATGTTGGAAGTTCTCACTGTCCGTAAGAAATGCATACACTGAAGTATCAGAAGTGTAATTGCCAACTGAAGGTCAGCCCCCTTCCATGTGATTGAGACATGTTGTAAGGGTATAACACAATACTTAAAAATCTGTGATTAATTTTTTCTTATTCCCTTTCCATTATATATTTGTATTGTTTGTAAAAATATCTTTCTTGGAGATAATAGTTTCACATACACTATATTCTAGTACTTGCAGGACTAAATGATGATGCTGACTTACAAATTAACCACATTTTAATTGCCTATGTTACAGAGTTTATGTATTTATGGGTGGGGAATGTTACTTTAATTTACCTGAATGTAACCATTATTGATCATATGTCACAACTTACACAATTTCCAGCAGGCTGCTCATCACATCAGTATACTCCTAAACCATTAATCCTGGAGTTGAATTCCACCTGGTAGCCCTGTAGTACAGGGGTTTAAATCCACTGTTACCATATTATAGAGATTAAAATATAAATTACAGAAAACAGTTGTTTTCTGCTTGTAGTGATGAGTGAAACTATTTTGTCAGTCACTATTCAACACAGTAATAAAATAAAATGCATGTAATTACTGCTTTTTCACATACTTGCTATTATATTGCTTTCCTTATGTATTAGACTTAAGAGATATAAATAGTGTACTACGTTTGGTACCTACTGCTGCACTTCTATTCATCAGGAAACTTAATTTATGTTATTAATTTGTAATTTCTGTATATTACAAATCCTTTATAGTATTAGAGTGAATGTGCATGAAACAGAGGATACAAAACTTCACCCTAGTGAAGGATTTTTCATTCATATTACAGTATGATCCCTTCTCTTATATTAAAGTGAATATATATTTTGAACTAATGGGGTTTTCTGTATTTAGTTTTCTCAGAATACAGTATTCCAGATATTAAATAAATGCAGATGGGTGCTCTCTCTTTTTTTTGGGGGGGGGGGGCCACAGTTGTAAAAGGGAAAAATCTGGTTCACAGAAAAATTTCACAGTCATGCCACATATTACTAACTAAATATAATGAAAGATACAATATAACATCTTTCCACTAAACTTCTTACCAGTATACATTATTAACAAAAGCAAATACTTGTCCTTGCCGTTCTTGATCCAGCCATATTTACTTATTGCTGAGACTGGAAATTTGCCATTTATTCTCACTGTGACATTTGTGACTCCCTTCTCTAGAAAAATGTTTGAGTTGTGAGGGATTTACTCCATTACTATCCAGGACTGAGCTCTGTAGCCCCATAAAATGTGATGTGGGTGGTGGCAAAGAGAAGGAAATATATCTACTATTCTACTATCCACGTCACAGAGTTTAGGCTGTTAGTCGCCAGCTTCTCTCTGCAGAGGCATATTTTGAGGGTGGATACTAGTTGTGTACACCAGTTAAGCAGTATCCTCCTAATTGGCTCTGTTGCTTTTCCCGATTCTGCCTCCTCTCATCCGTACCTCTTCCTCCAGGGCTATAGAGCTTGGACCCGAACTATAGTAAGGTATTTTAAGATCTTTATGAAGTAATGGGAAAATGTTATGTTCAAGTGTTATTATTACACAGTATTTGTTGTCTGGATTAGATTTTATTGGTCAGAAGGCTAGAATTTGTGTTTCAGGGGACTGCAATGAGTTGCTAAATAATAATTTTGGTCTTTACTTCCATCTCCAGCATTAGAGGTGAATAGGAGTTTCACCTTCTTACCCTCATTCTCATATACCAAAGATAGTTCAGTGGAACTTCATTCAGTATGTTATAAATTCACATAAAATTCAGGTGATTAATAAGATAATTCTGAAACTTTGTGTGTCCCCGACTTCAGTGCTTTGTGAATTAATTTGTGAAAATCAGTCTATATTAAATTAGAAAACTATAATTTTTTATAAAATAGCCATTTTAACATTCTTAAATATGGGTGTTTGAACACTTTCCTTTGTAAATTAATATCAAGTTTTAATTTATTGCAAAAGAACAAAATAGTATGTAATATACAACATTATGTATATTAAAAATTACTAAATAGAATCTTCAGCAACTGATCATAATCACTGAAGGATTGTAATTTACCCTTTTCATGGGAGAATGTCAATGTGCTATGTTATATAAATGTAATGCCGACTTACTTGATGTATGCTGGGAAATATTTGATTATTATCTATAGGATGTTTGGATGGATGGCATATGTAAACATATCTTCAGCTTTTTGCACAAATTTTTATTAACGTTAACAAATATATGTGCTTACTAGTTCCTGTTTTTCCCTTCAATTAGTCATTGCTTGTTTCATGCACACAGACATTAGTGAATTTAGCTTGTGAGTTGGGTAATCATAGTGCATAAATTTGGAAATGTGACCTGAAAAGAGGTGTGGCATCCTTTTAGTTAACAAATGATTTATAGTTGAATCATGGGGACGGACACGTTACAAATGTAAGGTACTCCAGTTTTTTTGGCTACAAATGTGAACATATTATTTTACATAAAAATATGGTATTTATTTATTGTTGCTGTGTTAGATAAGTTTTTAATATACATTATAGCTAAATTGTGATGATCTGTTAATACCTAATTGTTTTAGCTAATACATGGCTTCTCACATAATCCAATATATGTACAGATTGGAGAAGCATTTATTCGTAATTTTAAAGATATACTAGTCAGCCACAATTCATTAAAATTCATTCAGAGTAATGTGATTTGAAAAACAAGTGTTTGCCATTATTGAGGAACATTATAACAAAGTTACATCTTAAAAAATAACACCTGCCAGATGTCATCCATCAAGATTGATGCACTAATGCACTTAATTCATAACACTACGCACAGTTACATGACTGGTGATTTAGCATTAATTCTTCATAAATTCTCTGTTTGAGATTATTTAATTCTGCTGGATGTGTTTGAATCACTTCACTTTTCAAGTAGCTCCTTAAAAATAAATCACAAGCTGATAGTTCAGGTGAACAGGCTGGTCCAGAAATCTTGCCATAGTGGGAAATTATTCGATGTCGAACACAGTCCTTAAAGTGTTCCTTGTCTGCTAAGCAGCGAAGTTAGGAAAAAATTAATGTCGTAACACTGGCCATGTTACTTCAGTAATAGAAAGTGTTATGAGTGAGGTGCATTACTGCATCATTCATAGATGACATCTGGCAGATGTTATTTTTGAGAAGTAACTTTGTTATAATGTTCCTCAGTAATGGCAAACACTTGTCTTTCAATTCACATTGCCTTGAATGAATGTAGATAATCTATGGTTGACTAGTATATCTATAAAATTATAAATGAATGCTGTCCGTCTGTTTATGTATATAGTATATAAAATTCACTGTCAGGGGAAGTGTGATTTGTAGCATTAATGTTCCAAACTAGACTGGCTTCTTCTTTAAAAAAATTATGCATTGTACTGAGATTTTACAAATTTTGTCCCATCAGGCAGAAATCAGAACTAATTTTAAATGTTTCTGATGTCAGACACTATAAATTAAACAAATGTCAACAACAGCAAGTTAATGCAAAAATGTGGCCTACCATTGAGAAAGAAATATAAAATTCAGCATTGAAACAGGTTATATTTCTTATGCAGTCCTTGAATAGAATCCAGGATGACTTTTGAGAAATTATAAATTGAAAAATGTGAAAAGGATGATTTGTGTAACTCTTTAGTTTAAAAACTTTAAGAGAAGAGGACTGTAGAGGGTGTATTTGTTAAGTTTTCAGTAGAGTAACATACATCAGCCTTAAATAGCTACTCTGTGTTTACATTAATCTTTAATTTATAGAAGCTGTTTTGGTCAATATGGTGAGACCTTATGGCATAAGGGAGTGTAAACAATGCATTTACAGTAATGTTTGAGCATCCAGATAGTGAATTTTGATTCAGTGTCTGTTTGTGTCGCAGTTAGCTATCCGTAATGATATAAAAGGTGGAAAAGATAAGATTATTTTGCATAGTCCTACATGAAAAATACTAGGATGACTTTGGATCCACTGACAGGTAATTACATAATTTTAGGCCCTTCTGAAAAGTAATAGGATGGCATGTCACCTTTTGTTCCTTCTGAAGCACCATTTCAGTGGTGTACAAATGCATTTTCAATGGGAATGGTATTTGGTGTGCTTACTAATTCAAGGGATTGTTAATTATGTTTTGTACTTCATGCTTAAATACTTGGTGAAACATAGTAAATATGTAGTGCTTGATGCTTTTCGTAAAAATTGTTAAAACATTTTGAGTATTTATTTATGTACAGACAATTCAGGGCTTGAAAAATTATGCCTAGTTCTGTTTACCAATTAAAAATGCATTTGCCACCTGAAAGACTTTAAAACTTTGCTATCATCATCATCAACATCATCATACTTTTAGCCTTTCTACAGTGACAAAAATAAAGATGTTTTTGTGGTGTCATAGGGACGTCTGAGAAATTAGCTCTTCATACGAAAGCAATCATTAACAGTACAATATGAAAATGTCAACTGCATTTAAAAATACTGTAATCTGTCATTTAGTGCTAGTAAGGCATTTTAACCTTTTTTAATTTCCTATATCTGGCCAGTTTTTGGATGACAAAACAGAAAATAATTACCCAAAAATATAGTGCCAGCATATTAAGATCACTTAATAAAAGAGGGAAAACTGAAACAAAGTTCATTAATATAAATTACTGTTTTGAATTTCTCTTCACCACATTATAAAATCAACTTGTCTCAGGCAAGTAGCTGATATTGTTTTTAAGCATTGGATGTTGTCATCCATTGATACATGAGCTAGTAACCTACTAAATCAAAGAGGATGATATTCCAGTAATGCAATATTACCACAACTAAATAAAGCTTTTAACAAAAATCTGGTTGCCTGTTTCCCAGCTAGTTGTTCAGGTAAGAACTTGTTGTAAATACATTACATAAAAGAATTCTGTAATGAAAATAATTACCGTCCACATTTCTATCTTAGAACAGAAAGTAAATATGTGTAGTTGTATAATATTAATTGTATGTCTGAATATTTGTGATACCAATGCAGTGCATATATACATATGTAACTGAATATAATGATATTAGTATGATATTGTATTCAAAATATGTTAACATAGCAGAATTTATGTGTGGTAGGATTGAAGTCAAAGAAATATTTCTTGTATATAATACACTTTTCACTATTGATGTTCTTATCCAGTTGTAATATAGTAATAGGGTACATTAGTATATAATTGAATGTATGGAAAATAATTTAGTGTATATTTTCAATATCTGAATGAATTCCATGTATTACATAGTAAGTAGATGTTCCATATGGACCATTTTAAGTGCAATTTTGTATATGTTGAAAGTATTGAACATTTGTGTATTAATATGCTGTAAAGTACTGATAAAGTTTTGGCTAATGTTTTCATGATATTATATATGATGAGATGATAAGAAATGCTGTCTTATTATTCAGTTATAAATAAGAGTATGCTACACAACTCTATAAAAGATTATTTTGTTTTAGACAGATACATGCTAACTTTTCATCAGGCCTTTCTGAAGTAACATAGGTATGGTTAACCATACATGTTTCAGATATTGAAGTGTTGTCCATGGACATCAGGGCCAACGCAAATCGAAGCACTGCTACAGATGACAATAAATCCCCCCCCCCCCAAGTCAAAAACACCTCATAACACAAAATTAACAGACACTGTGATCAAAACCTTCACTGATGTCATAATTCTTAAAATGAGAGTCAGGGAAATATTAATAAAATACAATGTCATCTGGTCTCAACAGTTGTAAGCTTTGCAGTGGAATTAAAAGTAGAAGACTAAACAATACTCCCACAGATGTGTGAATTATGTTCTTGTCAGTCCTCACACACATAATGTGGTAGCAGAACATAGTTTGAAGTGTCAGAAGAGTCTGAGAGTTGCGTGTTCATTCATTTCCATTTAATGAGAAATAAGACGTAAGTAAAGTGTGTTGTCCCTAATATCATGCAATACCAGGTATATAGTTGGTTCACCTGTGCTGCACACCAGCCCCAACAGTCATTGAACCTTGCGCTTGTGACAGAAATGCATGTATCTTGAGCATATAAACTTATTTGTGTTTTGTGTCTTTAAAACATCATGTAATTAGTAATGACAGAAAAGTATTTATAAATGTGTATTCATCTTCTATTTGTGTGCCTGTTTACAAACTGATTTTTCAGATAGTGATTGAATATCTCTTTGGAATACCCAGTTACTTATGTCCCAGTAGTAATACAAATGACAAAGATTATAGGTCAGAAATATTCTAATAAAAAGAACAGACCATAATTTCCAAATATATCCTGAAAATAAAATATTTTGGAACTATTTTTAATAAGAGCTGCAAACATTAATGAAGATTTGTGTAGCCAATATATGTATTAATATCTGTTTGATGCAAGAGGGAAAACATGATAAACTAAACTAATTTAAAATATTTAATTTAAATTATATGTGTATCTATTTTTGCCTTTCACAGTGCTGTTTATTACAAGCTGCATTTCTATATTTTTCTTATAAATTTGATAGATATTTGCAAATTTAATAAATTAATACTTTTGTGTCTATATTTTGAAATTATCTCAGAATTGCTTGATGTCAGAAATGTGAATTTTATGTCAGATAAGTGATTCTAATCATGAAAATTGTTGAGTGTTTTTATGCTTGAGGAATAACAAAATGATGATGAGGTCTACTTGTTCAACATACTACTTCAAAAAATGTTTTACTTATAAAATAAATTTTTCATAAAACCTAACATGTTACTTCTAGTGGGAGTAAGAGTTTCATATTAATTTGAATTGAGTATTACTGATTGGATCAGAAACTCTTCTGTCAAATCATCACTGTCAGTAAGATCACAGGTTGCTAATCACTAGTTTGAGTGTGTGTGTATCTGCTTACAGTATATCTTTATATGATACTTAATGTTACATCAGAAATGGTATTTGCTTCTTATAGTAAAAGAATTAAACTATAAAAAACTGGTATTAATATAGACTTCACTCTATTTTACATTAATATTTTGTAGGTAACATATTAAAGTTTGTATCATGTTTATATAAAACATGAAGTTATTGAACAAGTTATTTAATGTCTTGTTTATGCATGTTGTCCCACTTATTGTACAATTGTGTTTGTATATTGCTTAGAAGTGATTAGTTTATTAATAGAATTGAAGCCATATTTGTATTTTACAATTTGTAAGAAATTAAAATGATCCATATGGGCTTAGTTATTTAGGTTAATTAATGGTGTGCAATATGTAGCAAAAATGTCATTTATGTCAAATTTGTTCTTAAGTCTTGTAAAAATAAATGTATGTAGCAATAATTTTATAATTTTAAATTCTAAAACTTGTAAATGAATCAACAGAAAAGTCAGCAAGAACAAAGATGTAGACAATTTTAATCCACTAAATATAAAATTTAGTAATGTTAGGAACTATAAGAAATTTTGACTGCAAAATATGTTAACTGCATGAATTTCCGTGTTGTTGTTTGGTTGAAGAATTTTTCCCCATTCAGATGTTTATTATATAATAGTACTTTATGGCACAAGTTTAATTTGACTTCCTAATTTATTAATGTAAAGACAGTGTGCCTTATGAATACCATAATGCCCTATATGAATTATGCAGTGGTGTTCTAATTAATTTGGTGGAAGGTGTTCTTGTCAGAGTTTCAGTAGATCATTAATGGTATGGAAACAAAATAACAATACCGTAGTTCTATTGCACTACTGGCAACAGTTAAGTTTTCAAAAATTCATGTATTTAGACTAGTCATATTATGTGCAAAAAACATATTCCTTTATAAACATATTTAGTCACTGCTGTACAAGTAGACACACTTGCCAATTACCAGTAGACATAAAAAAATTCGTATCACATTTAAATCCGTAGAATGTGTGGGTACAATGAAACAGAAATAATTATAGGCATGTTTCTTTCATACTGCTACCATATTTATATAGTTTGTATGAAGTTGTGTTTTACATTGACTAATTGTTTTTGTTATCTGAAATAGTGATTTTTATACATATTTTTTAGTGTCACAGTATATCCCAAGCTTATACCTATCATTAAGTTCAAACTGAAAATGAAGGTGATACAGCAATCCTAACAAAGTGCACTTTTCCCAATGAATTTGTTAAAACTAACTGATAAGTTTTTGTTATTTTTGTTGCATCTGCATTCATTTTCCATACTTCTATTCCTGCACCTTTTCACCCTTACATTACCATGTTTTATAGACCACACTAGAGTGGCAAGACTTCTCACCCCGGATTTTTGTCTCTTTTTTAGATATCCATATTACTGCATGTGTTTTTATCAATATCTCGGTGAGATTTTCATCATTTGATGGGAAATCTCTACCATATTTTCAGCTTTTATCTTTTAACATTGTAATGTTTGCAATGCATATTGTAACGTGGGGCGGTATTGCTACCCTGGTTGTCAACCCTGATTTATTCACGTCAAATTAAATCAGTTACAGAGGTCTGCACATACAGCCAACTCTCTGCCACAACAACAGTCTTCGAGTCTCTGTTCCCTGCTCTCGACACGCACACATACTCTCGCACTGTCCTCCGAGTCTATCTGGTCCCCCGAGCTCGGCGCTCTTCACATACGCAACCACATCGGCCCGTAGCACCCCACTGGACACACGCTGGCTCCTCGGCCGCCACGGTCCACGAACCCGGTGCTCCCACATGTAGCCGACATCGCAACAATGTCATTAAACAGACACAACAATTATAAACGAATACAACAATGTCAAACGCAACAATGTTTATAAACAAACAACAATTATAAACTAATACAACAATGTCTATGAACAAACAACAATTATAAACGAATACAACAATGTCAAACGCAACAATGTCGATAAACAGACAACTAAACTGTTTATTGACATTGTTGTACTGCTCTTACAGCAACACGTCACAATATATTGTAAGTATATGGGGGTTGACATGAGTAAGTTAGAAATGAACGTGTTTGAGGTTGGCACTGATTCACACCTCAACTCTTTTCCACACTCTCCTCAAAGGCGCTTGTCAATCGGCTTTTAAACAAACGCAACAATGTCATTAAACAACAACTATAAACAAATACAACAATGCCAAACGCAACAATGTTTATAAACAAACAACAATTATAAACTAATACAACAATGTCTATAAACAAACAACAATTGTAAACGAATACAACAATGCCAAACGCAACAATGCAAATAAACAGACAACTAAACTGTTTATTGACATTGTTGTACTGCTCTCACGGCAACACGTCACAATATATTGTAAGTATATGGGGGGTTGACATGAGTAAGTTAGAAATGAACGTATTTGAGGTTGGCAGACTCATGGTTGGCAATAGAAGGGTCACAGTGCAACCGAGACTGAAGTAACCTAATATCACAGTACTTTATGCCCCAAATTTGGGCCCAGGGCATTGCATTAAGTCTTTGTTTAATCTAGTTTATCTGTAGTACCTGTATTTTCTTCTTTTAGTATATTGCAAGACACTTGCAAAAGTATATTGCTGTCACTTTCCTGCCTGCTCCATTATAATAATTATACAAAGACTGAAATTAAGAGCAGGCTAAATTTAGAAATTGTATGCTAATATGCAGTTCAGAATCATTTGTCTTCCAGTCTGCTACCTAAAAGCATAAAGATTAAAATATGGAAACTATAATTTGACTTGTAGTCTTTCATTTTAAGGGAAGAACATTGGCCATACTAAGGAGAATACTTAGACCTTTGAGGGATTAAGTGACTGGAGGCTAGAGAAAATTGCATAATGATGGTATTCATAATTTGTACTTTTCACCAAATATAATTAGGGTAATGAAATCAAGGAGGAGCAGGACATGTAGTGTGTATTGTTTGGTTGTAACGCTTGAAGGAAAGTAACCACTTGGAAGTCCTAGATGTAGATGGGGGAATAATATTAAAATGGATCTTAGAGAAGTAGGGTTTGTGGGTATTGATTGGGTTCATCTGGTTCAGGAGAGGAGTGTGTGGTGGGCACTTATGGGCATGATAGTGAATCTCTGAATTCCATGGAAGACAGGTAATTTCTTGACTAGCTGATTATACTGTTAGTTTCTCAAGAAATTCCCAGCTCCATGGAGTTAGTTATGGTATAGAGATTTCCTTGAGTGGTCTGTTGTTATTAGACTGACTGAGAAATTCCATATAATGATTTGCAAAGGGTTATCATGATCATTATAAACATTTGTCCATAGAATAAAAAATTACCATTTCAGGACCAACCAGATCGAGTTTTACACACAAATAAGTTTTTGTCCAGTGTGGGGCACAGTCCAGGAGTACAAACAATGTTAATATTTAAATGTAAAAGAAACAAGTTTGTGTTGGTATAAACATTCTTCTGCCTCCATCTTCAGGGCTTATGATAGAGACAGTATGTCTCTTTGAAACACATATATACCTATAGGATCACACATGGCATCAGAATCCAGAAGTTCAGTGTCAACATCAAGACAAACTCTGATCTCACTTGGAGCTGATAGTTTATCTTGTGTTCAAATATATTATGCAGAACAATTTCTCATACAGAAATAGAACCAACTAATGAAACATGTTTTTTTCGAAAAAAGAAAAGCAGTGTGTTTATTAACAAAAAATAAAATAGTATAATTATAATGTCATACAAAAGGGCAATATTTTATGATGGAGTTACAGTTTCAGCCTTCATCCTCAGAAAATTACATGAACAAAATCAGTTTCTGTCCAGATGCATTTACAAAAGTTTTTTATGATCAAAATACCAAAATGTATGTAGCTCTGAAGATGACAGTCATCTGGGTTTTGGTGCTGTGTAGCCTGATGGAAGTTTACCAAATTTTCAGAGGTACTTGTTGCTTCCTTGAGCCGGGATAGCTCAGTCAGTATAGTGACTAGCTACGGGCTGGACGACCGAGGTTCGATCCCCGACGGGGGCAGAGGATTTTTCCTCTAGCCTCTGCGTCCAGACCGGCTCTGGGGCCCACCCAGCCTCCTCTACAATGGGTACCGGGGGTCCTTTCCCGGGGGTAAAGCCGGCCGGGGCGTGATGCTGACCACTCACCCCCATCTAGTGCCGAGGTCAAGGAAGAGAGGAGCTATACCTCCACTCACCCCAAACGCCTACATGGCGTGTAGCGGACAAACTTTACTTTTACTTGTTGCTTCCATCATTAGAGTACGCCCTGTTGATGGAGGCAGAAAATACCTACATGGCGCTACAACAGCCGTTTTCATTGTCACTACCTTGAGAACATGAAATACTACGTAGCATAGCTGTTGTGAACTGAGAAAAAATTGCATTTCTTATGGAAGCAGTATTCACAAAATATCAATTTTTCGATCTTATATGGGCCAGATTTCTGAGTGTGAGTAGATCTGCATAAATATTTGCTGTGGCCTAAAGTAAACATGCATATCATTCCTGATGTTGGCATTAATATTATTTATTTATTTAAACATCGACCTCTATTTCCCTGTTCAGCTGTTGGTTACCCTGGTGATGGGTGATAGAGGCGCGGCATTGGTAGTGTAGCTCACTCAGACGACGTATTTGGGTGGCTTGTGTCATTGCTCGTGATCTGCCTGGTCGCGCTATTGAGTTGGGAGTGTTGTGTAGGAGTGTCATGTTTTTTTAAGTTGTTTCACTGTTGTGAACGTGACTACTAGCACACTTCCTGTGCCTTCAAAATGGGAGCTCATGTGTCGAGAACTGATTTCGAATGGTCGTATACAGAAGAGCCACATGCTAGTCGACGAAAAGAAATTTTAGGTAAGTATCCTCAATGTATGTCAATGTGCAACGAAAACATTTTAAGTGTAACACTTCTCATTTTGAGTTACAAATTGAAAGATTGTTCACATGTGTAGATGATTATATTAATGCACTGTATTTTATCGCCGTCGATAATTGTTCTCTTCGAAGAGCAATTATTTGTGAAGAGAAATAAAACATATTCAGTAACAAGTTTGGATAATGAGTCACATGAACAGCATACAAGCCATGTATTAGTCGCATCTGTATATCATGAGTTAAGAATTGACACATATTGTATATATTATTTAACTACGTAATATAGAACATTAGGAATCATATGGTAATGACAGAAAATATTTAAGGATGTATTACTGTGTTATTTGTTAATGTAGTGTTTAAGTTGTACAGCAGTTTAATGGCTGGATTCATTTATTATATTACATAGTTGTGTTTAATGTTGTATCATGTCAGATTCAGGATGTTTATATAAATTTTTATTGCAGAAAAATATCCTCAAATCAAGAAACTTTTTGGATATGACCCATACTTCAAATGGGTAGCCTCAGGAATGGTGCTTATTCAGTTTTTCATGATGTATGTGATGATAGATCAGTCATGGCCTATGATATACCTGGTTGCATATTGTTTTGGTGGAGTCATCAACCATTCCCTGATGTTAGGTGAGTTTCAAAAGTTAATTAATACAAAAAAATAAATTTAATGTTGTTGTAAAATTATAGACATCACTATTTTATCCCCACAAGGAATTTTGAGATGACTTGAGTTGAAATGTTGTTATTTTATCTTTTTCAACCCAGTACTCAGATGCCTTTTTTTTGGTATAGTTCAATAGAGCATAGTTCTTGGATGGGAACTGCAATATGCTTTTGTTTGTGTTTTGACTCCAAAATGGCAGCCAATGCCAAGTCAGAATTCAAGTTAGAATGAGAGGTGTTGCTAGCAGCAGATGAGTGTGGAACTTCGTCTGACATTTTAAGAAAGAACATAAATAGAACTTGAACAAGTAACTAGGATAATACGTAATCTGAGACATAATAGAAGAATTTAACAAATTACTAAATATAATGTATATAATTTATAATCTGTTGTTAGAATTCACAAATCAAGAATGATACAGACAGTATGTTATGCATAAGGGAAAGGAAAAATGAATACAAAATATTTCTTGCAAAATCTCCAAGAAAGAGTCAGCTTGCAGGGTCTAGACACTGATGGTAAGAAAATATTGAAATAGGTGTTAGGGAAATATGACGTAAAGGTGTGAACTGGACTTAAGTGGCTCAGGATGATATTTAATGGCAGGCCTTTGCAAACTTGGTAATGAACCTTGCAGGCTTCATGAAAGCAATTGTTTTCTTGTCCATCTGAGATTCAACATGTACCATGGAGATAGTGGAATATATAATACGAATGAAAATTCACTGAAAAGTGGAAGTGGTTTGTGATGAAACATCCAGGGCTGGTTATTGGTAACAAGACAAGATGTATGCATAGCATAACAGTACTACCACAATTTATAACTTTGCCTTTTGGGTGGGAGTCATGTTGGACGTTTGGCATTAACCAATATTTCAGCAAACATTGCATTTGAACTCCATCTGCAAAAACCTACAGACAAAAATGCTGTCATATTTCATAAAATCTGACCATCGACCTTTGCATGCTTGGGGTGTCCAGGTGGGTGATGATCACATCAATAGATATGTTATCTGAAAAGTGTATGTATTTTTTGTTGGTGAGAAGTGATTAGTTGAGAGATGAGATAATATCAGAATATTATCAGCATTAAATCTACTTGTTCCCATTGTAATCTTTAAAAGTTATCTTTGTGAAGACATCTGTGAATGAGCAAACTTAGGCCACTTTCAGACTAATTATTATTAATCTTGAATAATCACTCCTGATTTTATTCTCTTGAATGAGAATTAAACAATAGATATACATATCTGTCCTCAATACCACATTGAGCATATTAGTCTTCTGAGTAGGCCAGTGTGCTTTAATTTCTTCAGTTTGTCCATCCCATTTCTGGGATTCTGCCTTTAAATAAGCCTGGACTGACTTCTTGACACTCTGTGTTTACATCTCATTTCATGCTGTACATCTTCAGTGAACGAAACAACAGTGTTGAATATCCTAACAGTTACCCAGATTAACTGGCTTTAATATGCACAACACATGTTTGAAAAGTCCATATTTGAATATGAATGTAGAAAATGTTCCTTTTATTTGCCAGTTACTTAAACCCTGAAATCATTGAAAATATGTTGTTAAAACTGATGAACTTGATTATCCAAAGTGCAGATGTTAATAATTTTGATCATGATGGTAACATGCTGCATAGTGGTCAAGCAACAAAGTTTTGAGATGCAGGAGTTGAACCAGCAGAACCAATGGATCAGAGTGGAGGCTCACCCTTCATTATTTGATTTCAACTTTTTGCAACCTGCTGTTTCTTTATAGTAAGGAGTGTTGCCCCCTCTCCCACTCAACTCCCAAGCTTAAGGAACACTCCTCGTCACTTGTCCGCAACTGCTCATTCAATATATTTGCAGCTACACTCCATATCTGGAGGCTTTCAACTGCATCAACATCTAGAAGCAGTCTCCCAAACTCATTATGTGTTTGTTTGGCTACTATTATGATTTAATCTCACCTTATTTTTACTATGCTACTATTTGGCTGATCTACATGGTGATGAAGCTCTAAGAAATATGAGCCAGAACTCCTGCTCCTTGAGAGTGACTCTTCACACGTAACAAACAACTCAGTTACTTTTCTGCAGAACAGAAAAATAAACATGTTGTTTCTTGGATCTAGAATAAGGTTGTGGGTTTTCGGAGGCTTCTTTTTAGAGGTTTGTTGATGATGAAGTGTGCATTTATCAGTAGTGACCAGCCCACTGACTGCGCAATTTCTACTCAATCCCGAGTTGACTGCCGGAGCCATCTAGCAGTTAATCAGGAGACTTGGGTGAGAAATGGCCGCTGAATTTTGCTTACAAAACATCTCATATCATGCTCCTAAGGTTCTTTTACATGCCGTAAATCTACAACATGGGACCGCTGGCTTTACTTCCCCTCTGAAGGAAGTTGTGCTACATATTTTTATCACCCTTAAAAATCCATCAACCTTGGCTGGGATTGAACACGCGAACCTTTGGTCCAGTGGCGAGCACTCTAACCACTAGCCCACATACCCCACCCCAAGCATATAGTCCATATCTGGCATCATAAGAGATTTCTAATTTCCAGAAATTGATGGTAGCTTTCAGCTCATCAGTTTTCAAGCTCTGGAAACAACCTACATGTATATAAACTGGAGCTTGGAGAATTATTCATAAAATTAGTGTTGCATTTGTTTTAATTGTTTGTTCAGGAGTTTGGAACTTTGCATAGAATGGGGGGGATATACACACTAAATAAATGTAAATCGTCTAAAGATGTCATTGTTAGATTATTAGTATCTAAACGCTGAAATTGATGAACATGAAATTTTGTCTTTGATTCAATCTTCTTTGCTCCATCTATAAAAAGGAAGTTTCATTGATGAATGATTGTGTCATTGTATGTTGTTCCAAAATATTGAAATATGAATAATTTATTATGATTATATATGCAATTAATGAAGAAACACCAGAGTTTACTTATAATATAAAACAAGATGTTCACATGACTGTAGTTCAGGCTTAATGCTAATAATCTCTTTTGTGTATATGTTTGAGATGTCAAGTTGTATTACACTATTTAAAACGATTTTTTCAGTATATCATTAAAGATGAAAGAATGTATCTTGCAGTGTCAATGACAAGAGTATATAAATGCCTGTCTACAATCTTACATTAAATATGTCAGAAAAATCTATAGTAGTGGGGACCAATTTTTTCCTAAAATGCTACTTTTAGTTAGAATTATTGCTAGTATAATTTACTGTTTTTACTAATTTCAGCAATTCATGAGATATCACATAATTTGGCATTTGGTTGTGCAAGACCCTTGGCTAACAAAATGCTTGGTATCTTTGTTAATCTTCCGATTGGAATTCCATTTTCCATCAGTTTTAAAAAGTACCACTTGGAGCACCACAGGGTATGTAATGCAGTTATATTCTTCATTAGACATAAGGACATATATATTTAATGCTCTCATTGCTGACATAAACATGAAATGGGATTGCCTTTTTTAATTTAAAATGGAAACCATCCCTAAGACATTCCAGTGGCTGTCTTGTTTGTGTTATTGTATCATGGTGACAAAGGATGTTCATTGTTGCAAGGCTGTTGTTATGTTCTATTGGTATTGTAGTCTGATGACACTTAGTGTATTGCCATGGTAGTCAGTACAAAGCACAAATTTGGCGTTCTGATTTAGTACTAAAGCAAAATAGTCTGTTCAGTTTACAAAAGAAACATGTACTGTATGTATTTGAATGTGTAAATATAAATGTTTTATCTTTCTTTTTAGTACCAGGGTGATGAGAAAATGGATACAGATATTCCAACTTATCTTGAAGCGAAGTTGTTTTGTAACACATTTGGAAAACTTTGCTGGGTGATACTGCAGCCATTTTTCTATGCGTTACGGCCTGTAATCACATACCCAAAGAGTCCCACAAAATTTGAAATTGTCAATGTTATTGTCCAGCTTGCATTTGACATTCTAGTCTATTACTTGTGTGGTAAGTATTCAATTTTGGTACAGTTACATCATAAAAATATATATTTTAATAAAAACTGATACTTTGTAAGGGTTATAATCGTATCCTAGCTCAGTTCACTTCACTTCATATTGTCATGACATACCCACACCTCATCCGTGCCTAGATATTAACTATATTTTAACCAAATTTGTTAATGTAGTTCTTATTTTCCATGTGTATGTTACTTGTAATACTTAAAATGATAATGCTGTGCAAGGGGTGCAAATTATGAAGCTTCTTTTATGGTTTTCTCCTTTCTTTTGCTTTATTTATCTCATGTTCAGTCTCCTCAACACTTGTTACAAGATGCCCTAAGTCTCCGTTTTTTCTCTACAGTGAACAGAAAAGTTTCATAATGATTGAATCATTAGGTGATTTATACTTCTATATGCTTTAATGTTAATGTTTTGGAATGAGAAAAGATAATACATTTTCTGTTAAACAGCAGCATACATTTTCTTGGTTTATTTTGCCGTAAACTTTATATTGGTTTCTATGAACTTTTTAATTTACACAGAACATAAATAAATTATGTTCTGTATTTAATTAGTTATGTGGTTTGTCAAAACTGCTTTGGATAATATTCATAGAGCTAATTGGAGATATTACTATAAAATCTCAGGATAATTTATCATGATCTTAGTATCTCTGTAGGATGAATACAGGAAAACAAAAGAGAATTCAAACAGAAGCAACCTTTAACTTTGTAAAACTTGATATTTTTCCCACAGGTGGTAAGGTTATAGTCTACATGATAGCAGGGTCTCTTCTTGCTATGGGTCTTCATCCTGTGGCAGGCCACTTCATCTCTGAACACTATATGTTCCGCAAAGGCTATGAGACATACTCATACTATGGTTGGCTTAACTGGATAACATTTAATGTCGGTTACCACAATGAACATCATGATTTTCCAGCTGTACCAGGTTCAAAGCTACCAGAGGTATGTATACGAACAGTGATCAAAATAAAGGCAGATAATCATTTTTGGTAGAATTTTATTGAAGAATAAAAAATTGTTAACACATCAGTTAATTGTGTTAGGAGGTTGGCATCTTGCATCACATATTTCATTTTGAAAGTGGTTCATTTCTAATGATATTTAAAGTAGTTTTCTCATGATATTCACATTTCCTGTGTTTAAAACTCAAAGAATATAGTAGTTGATATATTCTAAATGTACTGATGTTAATAGTAGTGGTAAGTAAACACTGGAATATCTACAAGTGAATTATTGGGTTTGTGAATTAACTGCTGTTTTTAGGAACATAAGTAGCTTAAATATAAAAGCCTTTGTGTACATAGTGAATTTCTTATCTTTGGTGTCTGAATGTTTAAATTGTGCATACTGTGGACTCTTTGATTCTAACTCTCCCACCACACCTTCTAACTTTATCTGGTATGATATCTAGAAAAGCATCACTGCACACAGTTTCTCCCTTGGTCATATCCAGTCACTTCCTCCTGCAACCAGCTCTTAACCTTTCTACTGCCAGCAACTCTGCAGCTTGCTTACATCACAGTCCAGCCATATTTAGCAGTTTGCAGTATTTCATGATAAAACATGTTGGAAAATGTACACAGCATAAAAATTCTGGCATGGGTGCCAAAATTTGACTTTTGCAAATGGTGCCAGTGGCAGGTGTCTGGGGCAGAGTATTTTACCATGTAACCATAGTAACAAAGGCACCCGGACATATCGCCATGCTTGAATACACATTGGTTATTGACAGATTTGAACCAAAATTGGAATGTGCTGACAAAATGTAGTAAAACTCCCCAATATCAAATTTCATGAAAATTTGTGAGGTATTTCATTTAGGCAGACAGAGTAGTTTTAATAGGTGTTCTGCAGAGATGCATACATGCTTGTAAAATTAATTGTAAACAGTATACACTCATTCAGGAAATTGTAAAAGCTACTTACATGCATCATCTGGCAATAGAAATGAAAAGTATTTGGTCAGATTGTGTTCTGAAATATAAATCTTTCTGTCTTGCATCATGTTACCATCTAACCTGGGTTGGGGTACTGTGGTGTGAACAGAGTGTTGGTAAATGACCAGACTGAGACTTGGAAGATGTATCGACACCCACTGCATAAAACAGTGAGACAAAACTGTTCACTGTGCAATGAGGTTTATCAACATTTCATGTGGTATTTTGTTGAAAAATGAGATTTAATGATGCTTCACTGCTAACCATTTTTGCAACCACCATGGCAGAATAGGTAATGTGAAAGTAGAACTTTTCCTGAAGTTTATGGATGAGATCAGAGAAATTAAAACTACTACTAAATGACATACTGAAAGTAACAAGGAGATGGGATGTAGTATATATGATTACTATTGTGACGCAGACCTTTTTATCAGGGTAAATGTTAGTACAGAGGATTGAACTCAGCCCCTTGAGTTGTTCTCTTCACCAAATATTATTAGGACATTCAAATAGAGGATGACTTTGTGGGGCATGTAGTGTGCACGGGGAATAAGAGAAATGCACATTTTTAGTTTGAAAGCCTGAAGGAAAAAGTCACTTGTAAGACCTATGCATAGGTGGGAAGACCATATTTAAATGGTTCTTAAATAGAATATGAGGGTATAGATTGGATTCATCTGGCTCAATATATGAATCAGTGGTGGGCTATGATGAATTTTGGGGTTTTACGAAAGATAGGACATTTTTTGAGTAGCTGAGTATATAGGCAGACTCAAGAAGGTATCTTCTCTGTGGCCTTCAATTGTTTGTTAGTTATTAAGTTAATCAAAAGTACTACTCTAGAAAATGGTTGCTAATGTAGACTCCACTAGCAGGTTCTAGCTATAAAAGCATCTCAGCACACACTTGATGTTGGTCAACATACATTACCAGCTAGAGGACTGTTCTGAGAGTGGTCATAGTATTCTACTAAGATGAAGTGCTGAAGGTGGTTATCTGTATGATTTAAACCAGTTATCCTGTCTAACTTGTTTTGGAGATTGCCAGCCATGGACAATTTGAAGAGTACCTTGACAGCTATCATCTTTGTTGTAAGTTGTAACTTCTACTGATGAAACTATGAGAGTTAATGCCAATAGATTTACCTTGTACTTTTTGAAGGAGGAAAGGAATGTATATGTATAAATGGACATAACATGATAACTAGTATAATAGAAGGTGATTTATTGATATATTATGTTATACAGTGAAACCTCGATGCATCGTTTTCGGCGGGGGTGGGAAATAAAAACGATAGATGCGGGAAAGCATTAAAAATTTAAAAAAAAACAATGTTTCTCTTTCAAAGTTACTTCTTTTTACCAAAAAAGTCTTTAATGGACAACTGGTTTGTCGAAACTTTACGTTTTAGACCAAACAGAGTACTTTCCACGTTCAAAATGTTTTCCTCGTCACGTTCGCTAATATGGGCATAAAAGAACGACTTCACTTTTGCCAATGCAGCGTGTGCTTCGGCAAAACTCGGCACAGCTTCGGGCTCGCATTCGTCGTCTTCCTCACCGCTCCCACCCCCTTCGCGATCGTCACACAACTTATCAATCGTGTCGACTCCGCATGTAGCAAGCTCGCTGTCTACTGCCGCGTAGTCACCAAATTTAACCACGTCTTTCACGGCGCCAAATCTATTCCAGTCTTCGTGAAAGCCATCATGCTCATCCACACTGACGTTAGAGTCTGCTTCTGTGCGAAGTTCACACCCGTAGCCACCTTTGTGAAAACAATTCAGAACAGTTGGTTGGGAGACATGCCGCCAAGCTGCCACTGTGAAATGAATTGCTTGTAGCACGTCAATTTTCATGTTGACATCCTTCCCAGCATCCATTGCACATACAGCTGTTTGCACAAGGCGCTTTCTATACAACTGCTTGAGAGATTTTATGATGCCCAAATCAAGCGGTTGCAAGACGCTCGTGCAATTTGCTGGATACTGCACGACTTTCACATTTCGTAGAAATGTCGTGTCCTTCGGATGAGCGGCACAATTATCAACAAACAGCAAAATCTTTCTGCCTTGTGCGCCCATGGAGGCATCCAGAGAACTTAAAAACGCCGTAAAGATGTCTGTTGTCATCCAAGCCTTTTTGTTGGCGTGATATTTCACCGGAAGTTTTTTCATGTTTTTGAAACAACGCGGTTTTCGTGATTTTCCAACTACAATCGGAACCCGTTTGTCACTACCGTCACTGTTAACACACAGAAGAACAGTAATTCGGTGTTTTGCACGTATTCCCCCGTGGCAAGATTCACCTTTCAATGCCAGAGTCCTATCCGGGAGGGCGTTGTAGAAAAGTCCGGTCTCATCCGCATTATAAATGTCCCGCGGCTCATATCCCTCCAGCAGTGTTGGCAGTCTCTCGAGCCACAGCTCCGTTATTTCCACATCCACAGCAGCACTTTCGCCGGCTAACTTCTTGTAGACCATACCATGTCGTTCTTTAAACCTACTAATCCAGCCATTCGACGCTGCAAAATTTTCAATATTCAGTCTTGCGGCTATCGTCTTGGCTTTTTCCCGCAAGATGTTGCCATCAACAGGAATTCCTGAGGCCCGCGATTGCTGGTACCAAGTGAAGAGGACACTTTCTAGCTCACTGAAAGTTGATTTTCTTCCGGATTTCCTTTTTTTGCATGAATTACCGCACTTGTCAGTTTGTTTTCGGATTTCTTTCTTCTTTGCAACTATTGAATTTAAAGTAGATGGTGCTAATCCAAGGCGTTTAGCAATGTCGATTCTTTTTTCAAATGGATTCTTCTCCAATTCTTCTATGATTTTTAATCTTTCTTGAAGAGTTCTGACTTGCTTTAGTGGGCGAGACATGGTACAGGAATAATAACAAAATAATTAACAGGAGTAAGAGGAATAACAAAATATTTACGGGAACAACAACAAAAGTATAGACTGGAACAATAACAGGAAGAATGGAAGTACTGTTACTGCCGAACACGACGAAACGTAGCCGTAGAAGACACTGAACCACTGGAAACGAGATGAACCAGAAGAATGAAAAGTGCCGCCAGCCTTTCCTTTGTACTTGTAATAAAAGCATTTGTGAAGAAATTCACAGTGCACATGCCATTTGGCATCGCTGGAACGAAATATGAGTGCACCCTAATTAAAATCGTAAAATTTCTGACAATGAGCACCGCCATTCACTCCAACTATCACCCCTGCACCGCTGACCCCTCATTCCAAAAGGATCTGTGCTGGTTGGGCGACATAACAGGTTACCGCTACTGTGTATTCCAAAAACATTGTGCGTCTTTCGGTATTAATTTATCTCAAAACCCAGCATTTTAATTTCTCAGAAACGATCATTGCGGGAAAATTGTTGGCCGGGACTAAGATTTTTGAACGATCGATGCGATAAAACGATAGTTCGAGGAACGATAGAAGCGGGAAAATGTAACATTATTTTATATGGGATGTATTCGGGACCGAACAAAACGGACGATGCATCCGGGAAAACGATAGTTCCGGGAACGATAGATAGAGGTTTCACTGTATTTTAATTGTAAATGTGTAACATACATCGATGATGATTCCAGGGCACTGAAGTGAAATGAGGTAGGGAATTTGAAGTCCTAACTCAGTGACACAAACTGTTATGAGCAGTTTGTGAAAAATATTATTCACCGACAATAAAGAAAATAGTTGCTTGAGTTTTGACAAGGAAATAGTTTAAATTAGCTGCTACCCTGACAAATGTGGAAGGTTATGAGAAAGTTGACACAACATTGAGCAGTAGTTTAATTTGACTGACAGTATCATCCCTGTTATTAGATACTGATGCAGTAAAGGTATCTAGCAGTATCAAGGACAGGCTACAAATGAAAATGAGGATGGAATAACAGTTAATATTAGAAAACAGCCTTGCCTAGAATGAAGGATTAATAAATAAATTGTAACACCACACCCTTGTGGTCAATCCATTAGTTTCAGGTTTTATGCCTGATGAATGGGGGTGGATGGTTGTATAGGGAATATATAATTGAAGAAAAACAAGTGTTTCTTCAGATGGATTTAGCATTTATTGATATAATTTGAAATACACTACTCAACAGCAAGCACCACCAGTCCCCCTCATCCTCCCTTTCCTCACAAGACTTTGTGTGAAGGGATAAGTAATACAGTAGGGCACCGCTTATACGGCGGGTTAGGGACCAGACCCCCGCCGTAAAGCGAAAATCACCGAAAAGCGGATCTTTTGCCTTATTTCACTTGCAAATGCATATCAAAGCCTAATAAGATGTTACACTATCATATAGTAAGTGCACAATAGCGCTAAGCCTAAGAAAAAAATATGAAGGTAAAATGAATATCAGTAATACACACATTGTCCTCAGCTTATAGTGATTGGTGAATATAAATTTGAAAATTGATATGCTTATAGTAGGAAGGATGAAGGAGATGGCGCATCTTCATCATCTGACTCTTCAACGAATCTTATTCGTTTTGGTGATGGTTTGGAAGCCATAGACATGCCTTGTTCACGAAGTTTAATCATCTCTAACTTGGCATTTAAAATAAGAGGCTTACGACTCCTCTTTTTATCGCTACTACCCTTAGACGTCTTTGTAATTACACTGTAGTAACACAAAAATATTATATAAATATACAGTTTGTAATAACTGAAAAATTGCCAGAAATACAGAGGGACGCGGAGCGCACAAAAGCTGTAAACAGACTGAATCAGCGACGAGAAAATGGCGCCGGACGCACTTCTCTGACTCAGCTGTTGAGCGCCGTATTAGCGGATCGCCATAAAGCGGAGCGCCGAAAAGCGGGGCCCTACTGTATGTCTGTCAGTCATATTTGGAATAACCCTGGAAAGATTACATTCACATTTGGGATTCAGTTTTGTGACTTTGTAAGGAATGCAAGCCAGGGACAATTCTCCCACATTTCTCTACATTCTGCAGTTGCAAAGCTGAGTCCCAAACAGTACAGACAATTCCTGATAATAAAGTTTAGTAACAAGGGGTTGTATTTTTGACTACTGAATTTGAGATTTGAATTTAGTTATTGTCACAAGTGGTCAGAGATAGAAGTGGGTGATGGTATCTGCCCCAGACACACATTATAAAGCAGCACATTGATCACTCAGGAAATATTCCAGCACTATTTTGGCTGAGTGTTATATATTTATTGTAATTGAATATACTTCAGACTTAGTGGTCATGTGTGAATTGTGTTAACTTTTATCATTTGGGAATAGGGGATCTCAACTTCCATAACATGAAGCTGCTGCACAGGCTTTAACTGCAGGGTTTAATGGGATGCTATGACATCACACTGTAAGCTGGACCATGTGTAAGACGTGATGCACGGTCAGTAAAGGTTAACTGTATTTATTAACCTATCAGTAAGCTTCTGCCATCTTTTGGGAATGTGTTTGTTCATAATTTTGGCCTCAGTATATTATAGAAACAAGCATTTGTATTTGCAATTTGTCATCATCCTGTCAACTTGCATCATGACATCCATGACATATATGCAGTTACTTTATAGAACCCAAACAGGAAGTGGATTTGAATCATAGGTTTCTGGACATGCTATATAAGTAATTTTTTCTGTAGTGAATGTGAAAAAATCACTGAAAGTAATTTAGCTCCGGGGATCTACAACACAGCAATTAGTAACATAGTAGTGAAATATTAAAATTGTTGACAAATATGCCACTGAATTGGACAACAGACTTCAGTAATATGAGAATACTAACTGTTTTCCTAAGATATTTCCACTTTGTCATCAGACAGCAAAGTGTCCTTCTGAATATCTGTCCACAGCTCCTGTGTTCTTTCTTTCTTCTTTATGACATCTTTCCTAATCTGTTGTACACATCTTGATCTTGGTCACTCTCTTGGGTGTTTTCCTTGTACTTTCATATTCATTACCTTCTCTTGGATTCCCTTTGTTCATGTTTAAAATGAATACAGGCCATTTTGTTCTGTATTTGTTAATTTGCCTTCCAAGTTATTTTTCTGGAAATTTGTCATTGTCCCTTTGTTTCCAAGAATTTATAAAACATCCTCATCAGGGTCACTGCTTGTCTTACCAGGTTATTGTCCTTGCTAAATGGTTTAGGAGGAAGTGCCTTCAAACAAACCCCAGGTGCACACATGTGTAGGTCCTCTCTACCTTGTTCACTTCAGTTCAATTTAACACTGTTTTTGTGTATTCACAGGTAAAACGAATAGCTGCAGAATATTACAACAATTTACCTCAGCATGACTCATGGGTTAGTGTTTTGTATGACTTTGTGATGGACCCAGACATTGGACCCTATGCACGTATCAAGAGAAAAAATCGTGGACTAAAGTCATAAGTAAAATTGAAGAATAACTCAGTTACCCCTCCATAAATTTGTGATGGATCTGAATATTGGTATTACTTATAACGTAATTTTTTCACATATTACTCCAGTGATTTGTGAATGGTTTTGATCATTTTTTTCTAGTATACTGATGATGTGATACATATTCCATAAACATATTAGCATTGAATTGAAGAAAGATCTGTTATGGAAAATAATAGGTAAACTTTGTTTAAAAACTTATGCTTTTGTTATGTAAGTATAACATTCTGAAAGTAATCTTGTTTTAGCCAAAAGTATAAGAAGTATCATGAACATGTGTCTTGCCTTTTGGTCCTCAGATATTTTAAGTTACATAGAAATTGATTATAGAATGAATTCACCAGTTTTTAAAAGAAATTCTGAAGATTTATGGGCTTTAATTTTGTCAGCTACTGAACCTACTATTTTGATATTTTTTGCTGGTGTTATTAGCAGTGGTTCACAGCCTTTTTAGTGCAGTGTCACTCTAAAATTTGCTAAAACATGTATGAACACTGTTCAGTGTTAGGGATTATCTGCAATGAAATATAATGGAAGAGAGTATGGTAATGAAATTCCATAGATGAGCCCTCCTATGAGGATTACTGTTGAATTGCCTTTAATTAGGAAGTATTTGAAGTCCAGTAGTGCTGCAGTTTGCCATGCATGTGAACAAAGTAATTAATACAGATATTGATGCACTTTACTGAGATACAAAATCTGATTTGGCTTATGGTAATATGTCATTTCTGTATCTAGAAGGCAGTTTCCCCTCCTCTGTTAAAGAATTGGTGGAGTATCTGGAATCCTGTTAAACACTTTTATTGTACCATTTCTCAACCCATTATGTTATCATGTGTGCCCTCAGGTGATATTAAAATATGTTATGGAAAGAAGGAAATTATAATAATGTATCTATCTTCAACACATTTGTATGAGACATTTATTTCTGTATTATAATTAAACATTGCATTTTTATCATTGTGTGTCAGTTACCTCTCCTGTTTAGTTTAATTGTTCTTGATCATGTAAATTCATGCTGGAAAAAATGTATTCAGAGTTTTTTTGAGAAGGCCATTTAGAAGACCAAAGTAAGATGGGATAATAATATTAAATAATTCCTGGGGAATTTAGTTGTATGTGAATATGACTGTCTTGACTCAGGATCATATCCAAGTGTGGGCTTTGGCATTACCATTTCTGAACTTTTGGGTTGTCTTACCAGACTGTCAGTAGCATCTGTTGTGATATGTTAGTCAGTCACTTAATTTTACTTCTTAAATTCCTATATTTTGGCATTTTGTATTCATCCGTCTGGAAGACTACATATATACAGTGGTTCATTCACACAAGGTAGAGTTGTCACTGTGACCAAGCATTATGCCATGAAGGCATGTTAGGACACAGAAGTGAAACTTTATGCTCTGGCTTTCTTTACCTGGTGCCCATTGGACAGAAGTCTGAGTGGACAAGGACAGAGATGTAAACATATTGATGATGTTTAGCTGCTTAGTAAAATGCTAGAAACATGGCACGTGTAGAAACGAAGCTTCTTTACATGTACAGGTTGGTGAAGTTATATTATAATTATTCTAACTTTAGTTTAATTCTTTGCCTCTTGTAATTTTAATGTATTCTTGTGCTAGCAGACCATTGTGTAATACCTTTTACATCATTATGTTTCATGACAATCTGAATTTATTTTCTGTTCATCATTGATAGTTTTATTCAACATGTGTTATATGTCTTTGACAAACTGGGGTGTGGTGTTGGTGAAAAAAGGTTGCCAAACACAGGTCTAAGGGTAAAGTGCTGGACTCCATTCCTGGAGGTCTGAGATTCAGAACCAACCACATTCAGTGGATACTTGCCTTTTGCTTTTCCCATCTCTCACCTGTGATAAAGGCGAAACTTTGTAAATGTGGTGAATACCAGAGTTCACAGGAAAATAAAGATTCTCCTTGCCTGCCATCATTTTTATAATTGCCATACTGTTGACTGCTAAATTTTGAGTGGAGGTGTTGGAACAAAGTTTGGCAATCTTCAGAAATTTAACTTAAGATCTGTACAGAGCATTTTGGACTACCATTAGCAGCATTGACAGTTAAAATGTTCATGTTATGTTTATAGATTTTGTGAGTTGTAATTTTGGTAGATAATAAAATTCAAAACCAGTTGGTCTGCACTGACCATTCAGATCCTGACAGTTTACTTGAAAATCAAAATTAAATGTAAGACTATTTAATTTAATATTTACTGCATTAAAAAATTGTCATGTCATGTTTGAGGTACATAAGAAGATAATATATCCCCCCCCCCCCCCCCCCCCCAATTGTATGTTGAGCAGTATTTGGGAAAATAGGCACCAAGGGTTGCGGATTCCTTTAGTGGTCTCTTAAAGTTCTTTGGGTGCTGATAATATGAAACATGCTTGGTTTATGTTGTAGTGAAAACATACATCACAGTGATTAAAAGGAAGTGGCAGTTTTGGTTGTGTGTTTTAACCCATAACAAAGGTAAAGTTCAAGATCAGTTGAAAGGGTGTTATGTAGTGTTGACTCATCTGTGCTAGGTAATTACAATTTATATTTTTTTCCTAAAAATACTGGTGTTTGTATATCCCTAGCTTTCAGATTTAGAACATATGCATATTATATATGTTGTGACCAGATAGATTGTTATACATGATATTACAACCAAGTTCATGAAATACAATATGTTTTGAAAAGTTGTATCTGAAATATATTTATTGAGATTGGTGACCAACTGCAAAACAGGCATTCTTTGTAGTGAGATACTATTTGTAATTGTTACTCAAGAGGATTAATATATTTTAAGTATCTGATTCAGCTTTAAATTATATTTTATTTTCTGCAGGCTTGGTGTGGAATTTGAAAGGAAGCCTCACTTAATATTTTGCTCTTACAATTATATTAATTGTGTTTTTAGAATTTAAAAAATATTTATAATAACTGTATGGTAATATATAGTGGCTGCATGTGGATTTGCATGCTGAAGAGTGAGCAACAGTTGCAAAAAGTCTAAATAGGGTTTGAGGTGAGGTTTCCCCAGCAGTGAGTATGAAGATGACTGTCTTCTGGGTTGTGGTACCATGTAGTTTGTAGAAGTTTACCAGTATTTCAGAGGTCCTTGCTGCCTCTATTATCAGGGCATCACCCTGCTACTTCAAGTTCAGAAAGAGTGTCTGTGAATTGTTCACACCATTATAAGCCTTAATAAATTTATTTTAGGAGCAATCTTGAAACGGTTTGCTGTAGTTAATAACACAACTCAAAGACATTTTTGCTTTAATTAAGAAGACTACCACAGTTAAGTCAATACTTCAGTAAACCAGAATTCAGTAAACTTTGACGTGAGCCCCATTAGTAGCAAGCAGAACATCAAGGCGTTAGATGATTTCATTCCAAACATTAAGAAGCAGAGTTCTCTGAAATTTAGTATTGGGAGTTATACTAAAATTTGTCAACACATTCCAATTTGGTTGAATTCATACAACTGTAAGAACTTTACATGAAGACCTACATGTATTTCTATGATCAGAAGCTTGGGAAATTGCCAACAAACTATGCAACTATTTGGGGAATCCTTCATGATGATACCATCACCCAACCAGACAAGTGCTAGACATTCTCCATATAACTGGTTTCATGTGTGCCATTAATAAAAGTCAAATTCTGTAGAAATGTCTGAATTGTTATAATGTGCATCATTTCATGACTTGTTAACTCTCGGTCCAGAAAAAAGTTTGGTTTTATAAATATGTGTTGTTCTCTGGGAACTTGGTTGTCTTAAACTACTCTACTTCTGTTCACATTACCCTAATAGTCTTGGTAACAAAATATTAAATTGGTTGTTATCCATTAGGACATGCATTTTGCTTCAAAATACAGAATATACTGAAATTAATGAATGATTTGAAGGGTGTGTAATAATTTATAACACATGAAAAATTAATGTACAGTAAAACCCCTCTAGTTGGACACCCCTATATCCCGGACACCCCTCTATATTGGACACTTTTAATTGGAACCGGCGAATATCCTATAATTTTACATGTCCACAACACCCTATATCTTGGACACCCCTTTATCCTGGAACTTGGTCACCCCTTTTGTTGTAAGTTGGACAGGTGCATGCATGCACTTAGCTTCAATGCTTTTATGGGAAACATTTACAGTTAGTGTTTTGTTGTTTTGAATTTCTGACGGATGAATGCCTTCTCCCTGAGGATTAGCTTATGGTTGAGGGTGTGAGACATTGGAATGCAGTGAAAGTGAATGGTTATTCTTTTGTTAAACCCCTCACTGGAGTTTTAACTTTGTCAGTACTGTACTTGCAACTGAGTTAAACAGTGTTAACAGAAATTGGAACGGTATGCGTTCGCTCATAAACAACCAGGAGTGGTTGAAACATTATTTGGATTGCGGTGAAAATTAGAAAGAGGATGGCAAATTCCAAGATAAAAGCAAAAAAGCAGTGTCTTGTGACGGGTTTCTTCACAACAAATAAGTGACATCTTATGTTGAGCTTAAAAAAATACATTCTGAACATTTAAAATTTTATTGAGGCTGGGGTGTAATGTGCAACCATGAGAGTGGGTTTCAAAAGATTATTATTATTATTGTAATTAATTCTTAATTCGAGCAAGCCTACAGTAGTTAGATTATGTAAAATAGATTACATTGTCGGTAAACGTAAAGTATTGGTGCAAGTTTAATTTAGTGAAAACAAAATTTGTAAAAATTCAATTTACACTTTTGATTTTTCTTATCAGCAATTTCCTTTTTTTGGGAAGGGCTCCATAATACTCTACAATTACCACATTGTCATTACACCACAATTTGAAAGGATGATTTCCCCTTTCCCTCTATCCTGGACACCTCTGTAAGTTGGACACATTATCGTGGAACCGCAAGTGTCCAAGTTAGAGAGGTTTTACTGTACTACAAAACAATCACATAGCATTGGAGTTTTGTAACAAGTGGCCATAGAAGTTCTTATATAACATTTTCATATGTGTTATAAATAAACAATAACACTTCAAATTGCTCACTAATGTATGGACAACCTATATGTCAAATAAGTTATAGGTCTTAACAAGGTAAACATCACATCTTGTATATATTTTTTTATATAGTAACAATTTTTAACATACATTATTAAGTTAGATATGACTGTAGATGATGCCTGTGTATTCGTAATTGTATGTTGCCAGTGTTTTTATAAGTCTAGAGAAGTGTTTATTCACATTACTAGTTACTATAAGAAAGATATAATGGGCTTGAGTGCAAAATACAAGTGGCCTCTTATGCTGTATACTATTGAATTCATTAGTTATGTGGTGTTTTTCTTTATAAACCTTCTTATTATTTGATTTTTTCCCCTCCCACCCCACACTTCAGACTGTAATGAGAGTTATATATCTTTACCATGAAAATAGAGGCAGTATGTGTCTGAAATGATGGTAACCACCCACAAGACTCCACAGTGGTACAACAATCAACATTTTCATTTACATGCTTATAGTTTTGAGTTGTTTATTTTTATCTCACGTGCAGAGTTATTTCCACATGCAGTTTTATCTCTGGGTTTTCTTTACTTGTGCTGTCAGTAGCATTGTTGGCTCAGAACTTGAAAGTGTGTTACATGTGTACTTTTTTGTCCTTAATAAAGGAAAGTAAGCTGAAAATATTTTGTTAGTTCAGTGAAATTCATCTCACTCTTTTCAGGTCCATAGTTTGACCACTTCTTATATCTGCCAGGCACTTAATATCGTCCACTGTTCTCATACTATGCAAGTCATTTAGGATCTTTTGCAGAAAGATGGCCACAGAAGAAACTAAATTAATTTGGTCTTCAGAAGGTAAGAAACTGCATCCTCACCGTGCAAAAATATAGAAACTTAACCAAGGTGCTTCAAGTATTAAAAATAGTATGTTATTTTATGGGCTTTTATTTATAATGGCACCACTTGTACAGAGTCAAATTTTCTGTGTCTGTCTTTTCAGACTGGCATATAATGTAGTTAGTTGTTCTATAAGGTTGTAGTGAAAACAAAGTCATGTAGTCACTCTTTAGTTGGTATTTTATGTTTGTTTTAATATTGTATTCTCTTTTTGATGTGTCATTGTCCTGCTGTCTGTACATAACATGTTCCTGATATTTTTCTTCTGGGCAGTAATGTGTGTGGTCGTTCACAGTTTTTTAATATCGTTTTTAAAATTAACTCTTTATCTCTGCTGTGTTAGATATTTTGCATCCAAGGCATGCTTACTCCTTCGAAATGTGTGACACATGCCAATTTGCAGTACATGTAATTTCATTGTATGCAATTTTACATCCCTTATTGGACTTGATGCTCATACACTACATATATGTATCATTTGTTGAAAGATAATCAGTAATATGGATAAATACCATTGCATTTTTTTAACATTCACCATATTGAGAACAGTCTAAAATAAAAGTTGTGTGTCTTGATGACATCCACTTTTTATGTCTTCCACAAAATTTTTTAATTATTTATGGCTGCAGGTTACATAGATGTATTGGATTTCTACAGGCCAAATTAAAATTTTCCAAACTTTTATTTTAAGACCCTAGCAACAAACATTACTGAAGTCTGCTGAGTACGTTTAGGCATGGAATGTGGTAGGTATGGCCTATAGTACGTGTGTTTCATGAATTTTTGCATGAGCATTTTATAATCATAATTTTGAAAGTGTATTTTTGTAGTCTTGTATGTGGGAATTTATGAGTTGTTTTATTTACCAAATTTAAATTTTATTTTATCATTTTGTTGTGCCATGTGTAATGCTTAATGTGGAACCACATGCTTTGCCTTTATCCTGGTTTTCTTGATACTCTCCATGAGTACTTTGCATAAATTGTAATTTGTTGTACATGACTGTGATCTGTACCCTGATTTCATGTACAAGGAATCATCATTTTGTATTTCAAGCTACAATCTGTATTCCAAATAAATTTATAACATGCATTGATAGTGACAACAAAAGCTATATTTTGTACTCGAGTAACAATTAGTAATAGAACTGGTTTCATCCATCTTAACATCTTCTCAGTCTTCCAAGGTGTTTCCAAATCAGAATTTTACATGCATGCCTTGTTTCCCCGTAAAACTACATATCCAGCCCATTGCAACCTCCTTGATCTGTTGTGTCATCACAGCTGTTTTTGTAATTACCTAAAATCAGTCTACATTAAATTAATCAAGCATTCATTACCTAAGAGTTTGTAATTATTGATTTCTAAACATTATTTCACAAGTTATATGAATGTTTAGTGACACTGCACCTCATGTCGGTCATGAGGCACTGCAAATAAAGATTGGGTCTCGGACCTCGTACAACTGGCATAGGTTCACACTTGATTAGATGTAAATGTCAGTATTACTCTGTTTTAAACTTTATACTGAATAAATTATTTTAAATGTGTTGGTTATTCATGGGGCAGATAATGTAAGTCTTTTACCACATAAACAGTTGTCAGATTTCAATAAGAATTTTGATAAATCACATCCTTTGATTAAAGAAAACTGATGTTAACTGATGCATAATCGATAAACTGTACGTCACAGAGTGACATCCTTCGATCATAAGCAAACAAGTTTTCAGATTTGTTTTGCATTTGTGTTTGAATAGAAAAGTATAAAAGCACATATGTGAAAAGCTTAGATGACAAATGCTTTATGCCTTACAGATATCCTGTCTTTGCAATATCTGACTTATAACTTGCAGTAGAGTATATCAAACTTGTATCTAATAGTACATGTGCTCGTCTATCTTTTAATATATAACATTGCTCTTATTTTAAAGATTTCTGTGAGACGTCTTTGAATCGTAGGAAATTATGGAAGGATGGCCACCGTCTTCCATGTGTAAACCTGAATTTATTATTAATGGTAGTGAGGACCTTTGAAATCATACAAGAACACAAAGAATACAGAAATGTCTATCCTTTCCAGTAGTCGAACTGAACTTTTTGACTGTAAGTAGCATGCTGGCATCAGAGGAAGTATAAATACACAAATTCTTTAGTTTTGATACTGTATTTCAAGTTGTCTGTTTAATTCATATTTCAGGCTCCTTAATTCCCCTGCAGATTTTAGAGAAATTCTGGTGGTGGAACTGGAACATGCCAAAAGTAAGTAGATAATGTTCTTTGATATTTTGAATTCGATTTATAGATATTTGAAAAATGATAAACATCAAACTTCATGTGAAATGCCCTTAAGTTATAAATGCTATGTATTCCAGTCTGTACGATGCAAAATGTACAGTAATTTTTATAGGCATCAGTACTAATACTGTAATAATAGTCTCCGACTCTATAAAATATAATTTTTGGATAATGCTGTAGTTGGGGTTGTTTCAAAACAGATTTGTTAATTGAATCAGTAATTTGTGAACCCACATGATTCCAGGAAAGTAACTTTTGAGAAAACAAAAAGAAAAATGATAGGAAACATTATTCTTGAATTTTCCTAAGAATAATTGGCAAGTATCTTTTTTATACAGTATAACCCATGGCATGTATAATTAGTTATTAAGTGAAATTTATTTTTGGACTCTTGGTTGTGTCCTTTGTCATTGCTGAGATGACATGTTTAACTTGTCATGGTTTCTTCATGGTGAGTCAGCCAAATTCATTTGGTAATAAAATGAGTTTAGAAATTGTTTAAAGATACCAGAGAGAAAAGAAAAAACAAACAAATATAGTAAAGAAAAAAATATTTTTACTGATCTGTTTAAACACAAACGTTATAATACTGCGAAATATAAACAACAATACTGAACTAAACTGTGTCACAACACACCGTGAGGGTTTGATGACCAGCCATATCGCCGTGTTTTAGACTTTCGTGACCAGCGTCCGCTACCCTTTCACAAGTAGCTCCTCATTTCACATCCTTTTTTTGTAAAAATATATAAAAGTAAAGCTGTCCCACTATACGCCATATAGGCGCTTGGGGGGAGTGGAGGTATAGCTCCTCTCTTCCTTGACCTCGGCACTAGATGGGGGTGAGTGGTTAGCATAACGCCCCGGCCGGCTTTACCCCCGAGAAAGGATCCCGGTACCCATTGTAGAGGAGGCTGTAGAGCCGGTCTGGACGCAGAGGCTAGAGGAAAAATCCTCTGCCCTCTTCGGGGATCGAGCCCCGGTCGCCCAGTCCGTAGCCAGTCACTATACCGACTGAGCTACGCCGTCTCACCTATATCAGGGCTGTGCAAAATGGGGGGGGGGGGGGGTTGAGTGCGGCGCACCGGGGCTCCGATCGATAAGGCTGGTCTCCCGACTTAGTTTACTCATTGCGGCGCGGTTTAATATTTTCTTATCTCAATTAAGTAAGAGGACCCCGATTTATTCTTGCACCTGGGCCTCAAGTACCTTTGCATGACCCTAATATTTATAATTGTAATTTTTACATAGTAAAATTCGTGTTTTTTTACTTTTTGTCAAAATTAACTTCTGCGGACGCCTGTGCTAAGTACGGCCCTGATGGTAGAAGTAGCTCAAAGCTTATAAAAAGTTTATGTTAAACTTGTTATTTACTAAATTAATAATTTCCGTTTTAAAAGGACATAAAATGTGGATTTTATTAATATATACAACTTATATTTGAAACTTTTTTAATGCAGCTTATATTTAACGAAGTACAGTGGGAGATTAAAACGATGTAAACCTAACCTAACCTAACTTTGCATTTTAGTAGAGCCACAAGAGTTAAGACGACGATAGGAAATGTAATCTTTTATGTAATGTCTAAGAAAATCACCGCTACCAAAAATGCCCTGATTTGAGTTTGACATGTTTAAGGAAACACAGGGGATAGATATTGCATTCCGCTGTTCGTGTTTAGATTTCTGAAAAGGTAATTTTATTTTGCTTATCATTATATATTTTACGCTCTTTTCGCCATATTTGTTCAGCTCGAGATGGATAGGCAAACGAAACAAAGTAATTTGTATTTGCATTAATTAACATCAAGACTAGGGAAGAGTGTAGAATAGTAAAGAAGTTATTTTAGATATTAACCGGAATGCACGTTTTGACTTTTCTGGAATATGCTGAATGTTCTCTCAACTGCTGAGGTTAAACAGGGCTCATGACTGTCAAGAACGAAAATTATTTGTTTTGCAGAATATTACATTGATTATCGTTTTGAAATTCGTAATTCGAGTCACATTGCTTTGCTAGTGTATGTTTATTTACTTTCTTGTGTAAATATTTGCGTGATATACAAGAAGTAACGAGATCGTAAACCAATCGATCTCTTGGTTAAAATGGATGCGTTTTACATGGGCTATAACCAACTAAGTTCGGAAAAGTTACTATGTATGTATGTCTCAGATGACGTAGAGATGATAACAGTGGTGTAAAGGTGTTGGAATACGACCTGTTTTTTTTCAATTCGTTCTTTCCATAACCGTATTTATTATGCGTGTGAACAGAAGTTTATTATCTGGAAGCTAGTGAAATGCTATTGATATTACACAATAGGCTTAGGCTGTTCTTTGGTTTGTATTTTGTTCACAATTATGCCTAAAGAAAAATACAAGATGAAAGTGGCAAACATTATTTGCGTATTTTATGTTACGTGTCAATTTTTGTGCGATGAGTAGTTTTTCGTTCGACCTTGGAAGAATACGAATGAATACTAACATTTTCCTACAGATAGCTTTTAGTGCAGACAGCAATACTGAATTTTGTTCGCGTACGTTAAATAAAACAGCCACGGTGGTCTAGCGGTTAGAACGCTGGCCTTGTAATCCTGTGGTCTCGGGTTCGATTCCCGGCGGTGCCCGAATTTATAACTTGTGGGCAAGGCCGTGGTCTAGGCAACACGGAGTTTTCCTCCGGGGGCTTCCCCGGTTTCTCCGTGGCATCCCAACAATTACTCCATTCACACACAGAAGAAGGCAATGGCAAACCACTTCTGGATCATCTGCCAAGAACGTATATGAACAGGTCCCAGTCCGAGAAAAGGATGGAAGGATCCTGTTCATATGGACCTGTCGTCAGACAGAACACTAAATAATAATAAGATGAGGTGGTCTAGCGGTTAGAACGCTGGCCTTGTAATCCTGGGGTCTCGGGTTCGATTCCCGGCGATGCCCGAATCTATAACTTGTGTTGGGCAAGGCCGTGGTCTAGGCAACACGGAGGTTTTCTCCGTGGCATCCCAACAATTACTCCATTCACACACAGAAGAAGGCAATGGCAAACCACTTCTGGATCATCTGCCAAGAACGTATATGAACAGGTCCCAGTCCGAGAAAAGGATGGAAGGATCCTGTTCATATGGACCTGTCGTCAGACAGAACACTAAATAATAATAAGATGAGGTGGTCTAGCGGTTAGAACGCTGGCCTTGTAATCCTGGGGTCTCGGGTTCGATTCCCGGCGATGCCCGAATCTATAACTTGTGTTGGGCAAGGCCGTGGTCTAGGCAACACGGAGGTTTTCTCCGTGGCATCCCAACAATTACTCCATTCACACACAGAAGAAGGCAATGGCAAACCACTTCTGGATCATCTGCCAAGAACGTATATGAACAGGTCCCAGTCCGAGAAAAGGATGGAAGGATCCTGTTCATATGGACCTGTCGTCAGACAGAACACTAAATAAATATAAATAAAAACGTTCAATAACGTAATGCCACGATGTACAGGTTAGTGTTCTAGTCATGGCCTCGAGACATAAAAACCGGAGTGAAAGTGAAGATGACCATCGTCCGAGATGCTGCACCGTGTAGTCTCGTAGAAATTGCCCGACGTTGCAAAGGTACTTAATGCCCACACGGTCGAACATCCCAGAATACGGTCATATTCATGTCTGGACTTGAAATGCCTCAGGATATATCGCATTTCCTGTGTCCCTAGAGTAGTTACTTTGAATAGGGGACGATTATTTGACCATCTGAGGCATCAGTTCGTCATTAATTTATAATCACCCTTGTCATTCGAAGCGATACCTTTGGCGCTTGTAAGGAGAGCGCATACCGAACCAATTCTTCCCGAGCATCAAATGAGAAAGCGAATTAAATAAGCCAACGTGTTCCTATTCAGAACGTAGAGTAGTTTCATAGGTGAGGCGTTGAATGGTCGAAACAGGTTCATCATTTTATGTGCACATTGCGGAAATAACGCATTCAGTTTGAATTCAGTCCCCTTTTCTATGCGTTTAATTTCCATTGACTCGGATTACAGCGATTAACTGCACACCAAATAAACAGTTTAATTTGTTATGTGTTCCCATCGTGACAAATGCACTTTGTTGAATCCAGAAGTAGCATCTGTTTAGGAAGCCACCAACATTCTATTTGCGCTTTGCATTCATTTGCCTGATGTCAATTTAGGTCAGACAAGTCACGCCACCTGCCAGGACAGTAACAAATAGACACAGAAGAACAAACCGGAAAACGTAATTCTCGAGAAAAGAAGACAAGACTGTAAACTCTGTATTTCTCTTCAAATATTGCTGTATTTCTAGCACTAGCTCGATGCTTTGACATTGATTATTTAGCGAATGATTCCAAATTCACCGTGACTTGATAACTCACAGCAAAATATACGAAACTTCTTGCTACTGCATGCTTACACATGGGGGCTTTTGCAAGAAAATTCACAGACTTGCAAGGACGACAGACGAGGTATGACGTGGACATTATTTATTTAATGGATCAAAGATGAAAGAAATTCTTTATTTGCATTCGTGTCCACTGTCGTTAGAGTTCTTTTAAATTAATGCTGATGTCAAACTTAGAAAAGTCCGCATGTTCAGCATGAAGTCTTATAACACAGAAATTTCGATAAATCTTTATGTAGAGACTGTTTTTAAATTTATAGATTAGGAATTTGAGTTGTTCTGCACGTATGCGGGACATACAGAACTTCGAGTCACTTGAATCATGGCGTACACATATTTTCCAAAATGCATTATTTGCGATTTGACATACCTCATTGACACCCTGATATCAATTTATTGCAAATGTAAATCTATTATTCCAGATACAAATCTGTTGCTTCAAAACTGATTGCAGTGCTGCATAATATTTGACAATGTTTTCTTGAAATTCTTTAAATATTTATCATATCGAAGAACTTCTCAAATAAATACCTTGAAACAGGCCATGGCGATGTCCTTCCAAATCTTTGCCTACCACCTATGCGTGATTTTACCAGCCGTCAGTTCTATATGACTTAGTTGAGATGTCGTCATTAAATAATACAAAAAATTAATCATCTTCGAAGCCAGTGATTTACACAATGTCGCGAAGGACGGATTTGGGAAATATTCAGAACTGAAGTGCGCTATTATGCGTTCTTTGTACGTAATATATATTCATAATAGAGAGATAGAGTCTGGAGGTCCATTCATCTGCGTTCTCCAGAAAGACCGGGGCTTGCAGTGGGCTAGAGCACCTATATATGCTAGTTGCAGTATATTTAACGAAATGCAAAGACTTGTTTATGGTGAGATTTCAGGTTCTCACAACGGTGAGTATGTCTTCTGGGGTGTTTTACCACGTGATGTGGTAAAATTTGATTGACGTTTCAGTTGGCATTTTTGTTAGTTGACTAGTTCACACGATTAATCGTCCTGATGATGGAGGCAGTACGTATTTCTGAAACGTCTGTCAAATTATACCAGACTACGCGGCGTAGCATCGCAGAAGATAGCCATCTTCAGTACTCTTCATGACTGTGTGCAATATGGCATTCGGTGTCCTTATTCTCCCACTCGTAAATTTTGCTTCATATGGCATGTTCTAACGCCGACGAAGGTGAGGGTAAAGACCTTTGTATACAACAAGCAATGTTTATAGGAGAAATAAAAATTGTGATTCTTAGCCTTTTGAAGCCGAAGCTCAGAATTCAGGCCTTACCTCAAAGAAAACAACACTTCTCCGTCGCAAAGCTAAACTTGTTAACGTTGTACATGAAATTATCCCTGTTTAAAGTGAGAATCGTAAATACGAAATGCAGTTAAAGTAGGTGGTACGTATAGTTACCACTAGGCTTTAAAGTGTTAAAGCCAACAAGAACGGTGGGTTGATAGCACATGTAACAGTATAACGTATGAATTCTACTTTTTTCATATTCCTTCGTTTGAACTTTGATGTACTGCAAGGTCTTCTGGAGTTAAAATTTCCATTTGTAACTTTAAAAGCGTAAGTTATAAGAATAGTCATCGTACCTCTCGTCTTGTATTAACACCAATATTTATGTTAACTGAAAATAGAACGAAAGTTATTCGGTTTCTTTCTGTAAATAATTTTTATTTTATCTTCCGACTCGCGGCCCGGAGAGAGTTTTGAGCTTCTAAAATGTATCCCCAAAGCATGATCCCACAGACAAGAGATTGTAGAAAAGTCGCGAAATTTTTAATTTACTATAGTCCGACCCATTTATACAGCAGAGACTCGGGCTTGTACCACACGTATTCATCAGACGACTTACTGCAGCGATAAACCATTTCCATTCTCCCCCTTTGTTTACCCTTCGTACGTTAAAATAAATTCCGATTATATCGAAATGATGTTTATAAAGTATTACAATAACTGCGTGTCTCTTAATGATGTTTATTATACGAAGTTAGTTTTGTTACGACAGAAAACAAAATAGCGTCGTATTTCAGGAAGGCGTACCCAGGAGTTCAGAGTACAGTATCCAATCTGAGAGAACACAAAGGCGAATTTAAATGTCATTCGTCTTACGGTGTTACCTGTTTGTACTGCTGTTATATTCTAATTTAATTTTATTGTGACTAAGAACGAATTTTATGTGATTTGAAGTTACTGTTTTCGCATATAGGCGTACGTAGTTTGCAGGAATAATTGTGAAGGAGAAGAAGGAATTATCTGGAGATTTTAACAGTAAGTACATTTCAATATAACTGAAGGCGTGCACGATGTTATGGATTGAGACTTACGCTATGCGAATTCTGAGGTCACCACTTTGAGTCCCTTAAAACTATGGATATGTTTATCATCATCATCATCACTTGTCGTTCTGCTTGGTACCACCACGTCCCAGATACGATGTGCGTTCTGATGCAGGCTTTACGTACAACGTATAACCTACAACACTAGAGGACAATAAAAATTGACATTGGGTCTTTCGATATGTTTTTGTTGCTTTGTGTTGAAGGTGCAAGTACGAGGAGTTACAATGTGGCTACTGCTTATAGCTCTGGTAATAATAATTAATTACCCCGCTTCTGGTATGGATATTGATATTACTATTAACCTCATCTGTGAATATGTAACTGAGAACAAACTGAAAGCCGCAGTAGCCATGGTTTGCTGGAAGAAGGCAGGTAATTGTATACTTAATAAATTTGTTTGAATTGGTTTAGCTGATTCAGATAACTGATAAGGCACAGTACATTTTAAGGTTATTTGGAGTATCGAATGCTGGCTATTTCATTAGTTCACACGTGTCAGATTTTCATGTATAAGAATAGCAATTATTATAATTTGTTGTACGTTTAACTAAGGTAAAAGTAGACATATGCGTACTCTGCAGAGTTCTGTATTTAAAAAAATAAGATGCGTTACAGAACTTGGTTTTTCTGACTAGTAAAACTCTATTCATAATGTGCCATCACACTTGCAAATGTATCTACCGGAAATGCCTGTGTTGTTGTTGTAGCGAACTTTTTTCACAACTTCTGAGGCTGAGGGAAACCAATGCCACGTAATTTAATATCCCGAAATTTTTTATGGCAATATATATTTTTTATAAATGTGCAGCGCTCTTATTAACCCTTTTAAGCTTTTTGGAAAATATGTACCCCAGTTGCTTGACACTCTAAGAGTCTGCATTTTTTAATGTTTCTTGTGAGTTTCTCTGCTATATTATCACTCATCAGTATGCTGGAATTGTCGTATGGCTTGTCTTCGCTTATATTTAGAAGTCGGCGTCACGATAAGTAGCTATTTGACATGCATTTGAATTTGAAATTTTGTTAAATTTGGGAAATTTTGACGCATCCATCATTTGTAATTCGTGAACTGTATCGGGCCGAGTAAAATATCGAAGAGTTTTTGACATGCTTGGTATAACTGTTGATAAATTATATACCTGTATATATGTAAAACGTACTTAGGCATCTGTAGAAGATGTTCCCGAAGTTCTGCCTCCAGGTAATCACCCTATAAAATACTGTATTACTATTAAATTTGTGGGACCCAAAACTGTTTCCACTAAAGTATCTGTTGTTGTGTTTCTGTGTTTCTGTGTAGATCAGTTGAAATTAGGTAAGCGCTTATCGAAAAAGAATGTGCCGTTGAAAATGTCTGAGCACTCTGAAGACGCAGTGAATTACTCTGTGCTGCAAGCGGAGTACAGCCATTTGGCCGTCATTGTTGATCTACAGTGCACAGAAAGTTTCGGGATTTTAGCTGAGGTATGTTGCTGTTGGCATGTTTGGAAATTGTACTGTTTAATAAGAAGTAACAACGAAGTTTAATTGTTTATAATTTATTTATTACTATAATATCAAATGCCTCTGACTCCTGCACTTAGGCGAATGGCTAATACATATATTGCAAGTAGACCTTTTTGGGTGTACGTTGAAATGAATGATATTCATCTTCTTTCTGACTGTACGTTCGTTGACATAGAGGCAAAACACATTAAGTGTCAAATTTAAAAAGAAAGTAAAATGATATTTCTGTGCGTCTATGGGACATGCTTTAAGCTCAAATTTCTTAACGCTAATCAAAACAGCTTCAGTAGGTCTTCCACACATTTTCATAAAAAATGTAATGAATATTTCAACGAAATAATATTGGGGTAAAATTTTCCATATGAATTTTTTGCTGTTTAAGGTACCTCATTGGCCTTGGTATTTGTACGCATTCTAGCAAACAGCCCGCAGTGTTACTGCGGGGAAATTCGAAAATTCTTAAGTTTTTTACGAAGTTTCCTTGCCCGAAAGCTTATTATATTCTTGATAATTCGATATGTATAATTAAATACCGCAGGAAAAATTATTTCTGAACTTAAGAACATTTTACTTTACAATATTATCTACAGTAATCAGCATCAAAGGTATTCGTCAGGATTTTACCCATTCTTCTGTTTGAATATAAATAACAGTTGGACCCGTTCTTCAGGATAGATTCACGCTAAATTTGTTGAATCATGAAAGGAATAAGAGAAAGGTGGGTCAGTGCACGCAACTAACACGTTTCTTGCTGTGAATATACATTTGACTTTATATCTGGGAGTCATATAGATTAATTGCATTCTTACATACCACAGGTAATAATATTTCATGAAAAGGTACGCAAATTTACATGGAAATTAAAATAAGCAATGTTAATTAAAGTAGTGGAATTAGTGTTCTTAGGCCCCGCTGCGACGTGTAGTGCAGACTAGCAATTATATTCTTTTATTTCACACATTTTCGTTTAGAAGAGATGAACAGAATCACCACTTGCTGAAGAACCAATATTTCATACTCCTTCCACCCTGTGATGGTGCTCTGTATTTCGGCACGTTACCTCGGATGCCTACTGATTCGGCAACTTAACGCTTTCTTTCTGTGGTTTGGTCTTATTTTCCAAGGAAAATGGAGCTGCGTAATTAATAACTACTCGGCCGACAACAGCTTTCTGCAGCCAACTGATTGTAAACCTAAACGTCTCTTAATCTTTCAGGCTTCAAACCGCAGTTTCTTCAGAGGGCTTCATTTCTGGTTGTTGTTGTCGACGTACGGAGAGACTCCGGTTTCGAGTGACGATCCACTGATCACAGCCCTGGAAACACTGAACCTGCCACTAGACGGTCACGTGACTGTGGCACGTCCAGGACCTGGCCGCGTCTTCCTGCAGGATGTGTACAGGCTCGCAGACCAGCCACTCACAGTGACGTCTGCACGTGAATGGAGGCCTGGACGACTTCTGCCACCTGCACCACGCAGGGACGACTTTAACAACATAGTGCTCAGAGCTGGTGTCGCTGTGAGTGCCGAAAGGGGTATCACGGCACAGTCGCTGGACCCAGTGAGGACTTTCCTATTTTTCCCCTTCTTCTATCGCCTCTTGCGCCCATCTGAACGTTCCCTCACTCTTGCTACGTGGACGTAGATCAGGATGGCCAAAAACTATAAGCCTGCAGGCACAGGACATCGGTTTTCCAAAGTCACGAAGCAGTTCGCACGTCACATACATTTTCATCAGCTTGTTAGCGTTGAAGAACTCACACAGATGTAAAACATATTTTGACAAAACGCACACGAAGAGTTTGCCTTGAAGCTGAGGCGCATGGCCCAGTCTTACAGAAGTCGAAATTTGAAAACTTAGGTTGTATTTTTCAGACTCTTAAGAAGAATTTTTCCAATTTCGTTGCCTTCGAATTTTAAAGATTGCGTTCGGCCACTTCTTCGTGAAGTTTTGTACTTAACATGGCTGTAACTGCTGTAGTTTTAATCTTTATAGTGAAAAATGTATTATGCTTTCTTCACTATTTTCCTCTTTTAGGTTATTGATGATCCATGGGAGCACTTTCTGGACTTGAGATATAGACATTTAAATACTATGAGTAAACTGAGCTACGTATTAACATGCTACCTTGCTGAGACGCTTAACTTCAGGTAATGTATTTACTAAAAGGATTTTGATTCAATTTTGTATTGCGAGTTTACAATAAAAGGTTTCAGGTGAATTTAATTTTGATTCGTGTCGGTTCAATGTCCTGTAACGGTTAACGTTCCATGAAGCTCGTGTAGAATTTGTCAATTATATAAAATGTGGCTGAGTGTAAATTAATTAGCACAGGAGATAAAATATTGGTCTCTTAATTTCAAGAACGTTAAAATGGAACAGGTGCGAATATTTGTCCGTGTTACTTAATTGGGCGCGATACCTCAAATTGGCGAATACGCGTAACTTGCCCACAATAAAGACGTCAATTCTATGACGAATATTTCCTTTGAGGTCTCCGATGTTGCGAAGCTTCTACATGTAGATCTTTCCTTTCATTAGACCTCACACGATGAAAATATTGCGGGATTTGAAATCTGGGGCTTTGCCGGCCAAAGGCGTTTTGAGATAACTCGATCTACAAAAGAAAATTGTAGCCTGGTGTCTTTGTGCACGAACATCGAGTGCGACCACTCTCTCTACAGGAATGAGGTTATATTTGATCGTCGACACTGCATACATCGTGGTTTTGCCTCTAACGAGAGGATCACTCGGTGTAATTGTGTGTTGTGTCATTTCTTTTCAGGATGGAATTAGTCTTTTCTGATGCCTGGGGCTTTCCTATAAATGGTACCAAGCGGTATGCTGGGATAGCGGGATTATTGCAGCGTGGCGTAGTTGAGATTGGAGCCACTACTCTTTTGATCAAAAGCGCCCGACTCGATGTAGTCGACTACGCTGCAGAAGCATTCCCTTTCGTGTGAGTTTGATCGCCCCACTCAATTAATGTACCATAAGATGCAGACACCGGCTAACCTGAAAGGTTTTTTTGTGTTTTTCTTCAGCATATCAGAGGCAAATGTCGGTATAGTGTCTGAAATCTGAGTTACTTATAGCGTTAAATAAACCATAAAATAATACATTATCGTAAAAGGAAATCCACCACTGCAGGCTGTAGATTTTCCTGGGACTGTCTAGGACACATACAATTCAAGTTATGAAGGAAACGAACAGTACTGCAGAATGTAAGTGGACATGAAATTCTTGCTACAGGGGAAACTTCATGTTCTTGAAGCCATCTCTTTCCGAAATGTCCATCATATACACCCTGCCGTTCAGCAGAACGGTTTGGATCACCTACGCCCTCATAGTAGCCGTTCTAACGATTGCCCTGGTGATTTCAATTAGAACCGAACAGGCCATATCGCCATCGGAGCATTACCATCCGGTGAGGTGGAGTGACGCTGCTTTGAATTCGGTTGGCATTGTCTGTCAGCAAGGTACGTCCCTTGTATGTTCTCCTAACAAGTACGTTCATTCACTGTCTCTCGGCCAGGTTTATTCCATTGTTCTAGCTACACGCTTTCTCTAAATTCCTCCCGGTAAATTGACTGCATTATGAACCAATGAAATCTTCTTGAGCGAACGGCCTTGTAATCCGACGTTTTGGAGACTGGAGGTAGAGAAAACTACGAAACGGATTACAGCGCCGATTTCACGCGGCCGATCGCCCGAGAATACTTTGTTGCATTCAGTCGCCGCGAATGCGACAGATCTTGCACTTCTTGCATTATATTTGCTTACGCTTTATTAGTAGACTTATCAGGACTGCAGTCACAGAGAAAATAAATATACACTTGTTATACCAAGAGATATTTTACCTTGTCTGATTTTTCAAATGGGCTTTTAGCCTATTTAAATTATTGAATTCATTTAGGTGCCTCGGAAATTCCGGAGAAACCCTCGTCCAGGATCGTGTTCTTATTTCTCTTGCTTTTGTCGGTGTTTCTGTTAACGTCTTATTCGGCGATCATAGTATCTCTGCTACAGACAAGTAGTTCTGCAATCAACTCAGTGCAGGAACTGATGAACAGCCAGTTTAAGCTCAGCATGCGGGATGTCACCTACAGCATCACATACGTCAATGTAAGTATGCTTATATTAATTTATTTGCTTGAAATAAGATTTAGGCATCTCTAATCTAAACGAACTTAGCATTTTGTTTGTAACTTTATACAAGTAGCAATTGATATTAATTAAGATGTCAGTAGATTCTGAACGTGGGAAATTTTGAAAAGTTGTTTATTTTATGTCATTATTCCATTATTTACTCGGAGAAAACCTTAAAGAAGTAGGATTTGAGGTTTTCACGGCCGTGAGCCCGAAAATAGCTGTCTTTTGGGTTGTAACACCATATTACAACTTTAAATAACTATAGTGAATATTAGTCAGGATAGCTCACCTCGGAACTAAGTTCAAAGACTAATCTGAAAAGTAAAAACCGAGTTTTGGGGAAAATTTGTCACGTACTTTTCTTACGATGCTTCAGTCTGTATGATTATGTTAGTAAGCAGTCTCAAATAATAATACCGTAATTCACGGGTGCATTTTTGTGCGTAATTAGCATTAGCACATTTTCTGATTACGTTCAATTTGCCCGACAAAATCTAACTCCACCATCATCTTTGCGATTCTTGAATTATTTATTTAACACATAATTTGTAAGTACGCTTTAGATCTGCCTCCATACAAAATGTCACTACAAACAATTCCAAGAAAGCTCTTCAAAAATTTACTCTATTTTCAATTCAATGAGAGAAAAGTTGTGAAATGTCAGTCGGGTGTGTTTATTTACCCCGTGGCAATCCATTCTTTTGCAGTTCATATAAGAAGACTTAAATATAAAGGCTATAATTGAAGGGTTCATGAACTTATACCACTCCTGTATTGATAAAAAAATATCGTAATCCTTTGTAAAGACGTTCTTACAGAGTTTTACATATTAACTTATGCCCAAGTTTATTAACTTAATTACAGTAAAATGTTTAGGTATATACTTTCTAAGTAACAAGTGTTTTTCAGGACACAAATGACCCAGACGTGAAGAGACTTTACTTTGAAAAACTTTACACACAGCCGTTTGATAAGGCATTCACGTCTAATGAAGTTGGAGTCGCAAATATACGTAAAGGCTTACATGCTTTCCAATCGGACGCAGATGTTTACAAAGTGATGAGTGATACCCTTGAAGAACATGAAAAATGCAGATACAAAGAGATCGTGGTCTTTGTGACAAATTGTCTTGCTTACCCCGTAAGAAAGGGGTCCCAATACAAGGAACACCTTGCAAGAAAGTACGTATAATTTTGTTGACAAGTCATTTTGCTTAAACAAAGGTATAATTTAACACTTATGGCTTTTAAAGATGGCCTTCTTCTGCGTTTTTACACCGTATAGTCTGGGAGAAGTTTACCGACGTTTCAGAGGTGCTTGCTTCCTCCATCATCAGGGCGATGAGTCTTCTGTGAAGTTCTACGACACTACATGGCGCAAATCTCTAGAAGACGGCCATACTCTTTCTCAATATTCCTCATGTAATCGCCTAAATAATTTACTGTGTGTATATTTGTATGATATTTAGAAGCATTAGTGTTACCTTATTTCTTACAGAGCTCGATGGATCAAAGAAATCGGTTTTGTTGGTCGTGAGTACAAACGCTGGTATCATCCAAAGCCAAAGTGTGTAGACAATAGCCAGGGTTTCGTAAGTGTGCGAATCCAAGATTTCTACCCAGCTCTGGTTGTCTTGGCTTATGGTATTCTGTTTTCTGTTTTAATTCTCGTCCTGGAGATATTTTATGACAAGATTCAACTTCGATATGGTCAACGAGACAGAAACAGCCATCCCCCAGTAAGGAACCACGATAATACTCTTGTATTAGGAAACAAACATCGAAAATGGATGAACTAGGACAGTGTCGCGCCTTTGTCAACCGCAAAGGTATCACTGAAATGATAAAACGTGATTGATAAGGACATGTAGCTGGGGTTGTGATCCAGGAGAGACAAAGTTTGAATCATACAGAGTGGGTGTCAGTTTTAAAAATTATTTCGCTGAACTTGACAAAATGCATTTGTGTACCACAATTTGTTCCCGTACCTAAACACCACACCATAAAAGTGTATGGGAGTGGAGGAAAACTCCACTTATTCTTAACAGCGGCACTAGATGGAGATGAGTGATCATTTCATGCTTCAATCACTTTGTCGTTATTGCCCGCGAAAGGACTACAAATAATTGTGTGCTGACGTGTATGCGTTACATCCTTATGGTTGTGCGAGGTAAATATTTCAATGTACGATTATTTATACAGTTAAAGAAAGAAGGTACGTAGATGAAATTTAAGTAATTACAATTAAAATATTATAAACCAGACTAAAATAAAACTGGTGTGTACCTAATCAGATTTCTCAGCCAATCGAAGAGCGTATATGTATGTAATGCACTTACTAGTTTCAAATACATACAAAATGTACTGTGATGCTGAATATTGTTATTATTTCCAATTTACTTTAACAATTCTAACAGTCTTCAGTCACAACCAAAATTACATGAATTTATGAGTTGTGGCCCGCAACTTGGAATATCACTGAAATATTTTAGCCTTTTGTCTCGGATTTATTCACAGCAGAACAAAATGGAATGCCCAACTAAATTTCCTACTTCATATATCTTATCTTTACGAGATGCATCACGGTTTTATAAACGAGATTATGAAGACCGAATCCTGGCGGTCTTGTATGAATAATATACTGCTATCATGCGATACAGTCTCAGGTGACTAGCCGCGTCATAATCACTTAGCTAGTCAATAAATTCTCTTATTTTATGGAACTCTACCCTGAGCGAAATGAAATTAGTTCACACTCTCAACTATTTCGTGAAGATCCGTCTGCGCTTAGGTCTCCAAGTCGTCTAGACTGAAACTGCATTTGACATTCTCCCAACGCGTGATGTTCTTCATCAATCTCAGCCTCCGTCACATAATTCTGACTGTTATTACTAATTTATTGCCTTAATCGCATAGGCTTATACAACAACTAGTCTCACCCCAGTAACACTTGGTAGAGTATAAAAATTATGAAGCAGCTCATTATGCAATTTTCCCCTCCCTCCTCCTACTTCCTCCCTCTTAGGCCCGCAGATTCTCATCAGCATCCTGTTCTTAGACACCTTTAATCTCTTTTAGTTCCTTGATCCCTCAAGTTGGCTTTCTTTTATTTTTTCTCTCCTTTGTTTATTTTTCTGTAAATTATGACCAGTGCATTTCAGTCAGCTTTAAACCAACTAACTTATTAATTATGGATTTAATCCCAGTAGAAACATATATACATAATACATTTGACAGAACTGCTTCAATAAATCCAATCTAAGAATCGCCCACTATTATATGATTACAAATATTTATACTTCTCCATTTGTGTGCCAAGGAAAGACAGGCTGCTAAGATTTGTATGTTTACATTCAAATCAAATGTCACTGAACACTATACACCTTCTGAATGTTTAAGCTGATCACTTCTTGAACGAAAAGGCTATAAACGGTGGCTGGTTTCATACACTGTGCTCTTATTTGTCATCATCGCTGCATGAAACTGTATTGTGATGTGTAGTTTTATTTAAAATCGTTGAGTATACTAATTTTTCAGATTTAAAGTTTCATTTCATTGTATAGTTTCTTGGTAATAATATAACAGAATACATATTTAAATTTATCTGAGGAATATTCATGACAGTTTTAAGAACGTATGCATTACGTAGAACATGTTCATGTGTTTGAAGACACATCGTTACATTAAAGTGCTTAGAATTGCTGAAATTGGGACAATGAATTATTGGTGGGTGTATTTTGGATTTTCTCTGGCTTTTCATAATACATTAACAGGGGTTTATGCAGATTTTGTCAGCAGAAACACTCTGAGCCTCATCAGGTCGTTTCTGTACGAAAACAAAATAAGTTTTGCAGTCGTCATCAACTGTCGGACAGCAGGTAATTATAGATATGTTAACATATTAAATAAATAATGTATTAACTAACAAACTAGAGCTTTGTAGTAAATGTCTTCCTCTATAAATTTATAGCCATTCATCTCAAGATAAAATTTCCTGTCGCTATGGAAGCTAATATTCGTTAAAAGAACATGGGCTTGGATTGGATTCATATGGCTTACAGGGCCCGCTGGCGGGCTCTTGTGGGTACCGTAATAAGTCTCGGGTTTCATGAAAGATGGCTGTTAGCTTCTCAAGAAAGACTGCTCCCGAGAATTAGGTATCATTCGGTGAAGTATTTTGAAAACACAACAAGAATTTTAATTTTTTCTGCTTATTCCATCGTCCTGTCCATATTGTGTACTAGTTTCACAACACATTGCCGTTACAAATTTTTAGATTTATACTGAAGGAATTCATAGAGAAATCTCAATTGTTTTCTTCATTTCTCATGTGTCAAAAGGGGCTGAGAAAACATCCGTCAGGATGGCTGGTCTATCTGTTGAGATTCGAACCGGGAACTTCATATAAACGAAACAGAAATGCTAACCAAGTTCGGTGCGTGAAAGGCGAGATTGTCGGACCTGCCTTAAAACAAACCATTGTCGCTTCCTTCGAGCCCCTAGCAATTCATAACATCCCATCGATATTACATAACCTCCATAGCTGGGGTACGGACAACGGAAGGTACCCAGTTTGAGTCTCTGCCAGAATAACGTCCATCCTGATTACGATTCGAGACTTTCCTTAGTCTTCCTAGGCAAATTCCGTGATAGTATTAGTTTGACTCTTGGATGTAAGCATAATTTTGCTATGCACGTAGCAGGTCAAGGACGTCCTGATGTCGGTACAAGGGGAAGGCTGCTTCTCGTCTTATTAATTTTAAGGTTAGATACCATAAACTGGCTTTTCACTAACCACGAAACTGAAAATGATGACATTAAGGATCACAAACAGGCCACTGCCGAATTTTTCGGAGTACTGGCCTACTTTTTCATTCATAATATTATTAAAATGTTATTCTACTGTTTGAAGAAGGTCGTTGAATAACTTAAGAATCAATCAAACAGTTCGTATAGTGCTAAAATAAGTTAATAAAAACCATCTTCATTTGCCTGTAATGCGACAATATTCTTCTAACCCAGAAGATATAAGGATCATGAAGTTCTTCTCAGACAAAAGCATACGAATAAAAGTTCAGACGAAGTGTGACGCAGTGGAAGCTTCTTCATTACTTTCTGTGGATAACCATAAACTGGGTGTGGTGCTGGACTGGCAGTGTAGCGATAGCACCAGATTTCTAACACAGGTAAGTAAATAACAGGATACATATGCAAACCAATTCTATAACAGATGAAGACAAATTAAGCAAGGAAATTGTCAATACAACACCGATAACTTCCTTATACAATAACAGTGTCATAAAAGAGATCTCGTCCTAATATAAGAGCTAATGTCCGTCTAGCGTGACTGGACGAGTGAACCCTTCGTGCGGTCTAGAAAAAATGTATATTGAGTCCTGAAGGTGGCGGCTTTGGTAACAAGAAATGCAGATGAGGATATAGTGAGTGGGGCTGAAATCTTATTTTATCAATAGATTCAGATACTTGTAACCTTTAAATGTACTATGACACCAACGAGTATATTTTATATTTACTTCTAGGCTTCTGAGCAGAAGTTATACAGCAAACTTCACCACTGGCTGATCCTCAGATTTTATGAAAATTCTGGGCGAACTGTGAAACTAAATGGTGATACCATAGCACAGTTAAGGAATAATACGCATGTTACACAGTCTGATGATACACTGATCTCAACCAAAGAGAGATCGCGGTCTACACCGCATGAAGATGCACTCATCGCTGCTTTAGAACCACTGGATCTGCCCCTGGACAGTCAGGTGACTGTAACACGACCAGGAGCTGACGTGAACCAGGTTCTACTGCAGGATATTTATAGGATTAAATCCGGATTGCCTCTCATATTCACACCGCTTTGTGACTGGGCTCCAGGACAGCCATTTCCTTTTAGTTTACGGAGGGACAATTATGGTGGAATCGTATTAAACACAGCAACTGTTGTGAGTACCCTGGCCAGTATTAGCTGAGATTTCAGTTTCTCATGGTGGCGAGTATGAAGATGACTGTCTTCTGGGATGAAACCTCCATCGTCAGGGCGATCGTCCTGATAATGGATCTACTAAGCATCTCTGAAACGTCTGTAAATAGCTACGAGACTATACGGATTAACATCCCAGAAAACAGTTATTTTCTGTTTACTAGTAATTAATTGATTTTAATATTTCTCTTACTAAACTATACAGATATTCTTCTTTATAGTGTTTAATGGTTCCTGAATTTCCGGATTTGCTCATTAATGGGAGTTATCTCCTACAATCAATTTTAATACATATTTGTTTAACTGTGTGAGAGACTGTCCATGTAGTGTGGTATAGGTATGGACTACAAAGTCCAAGATTGAAATGATTTTGTACCGCTAATAATGACCCGCGCTAATTAAACGCACAAGCTCTTCGGCTAAATGCGACCTCGCAATCCTAGTGTGCGCTTGAAAAGATCTTGGTCCCGAAACTGCGAGGCCACTGGGCTCAACTTTAGGTCAGTCATCTTCATTCTGTACTTATTTTGACAATCGTTCTGGCACTGCTTTTGTTTATTTACGTGTCTTAAATTTTCTTCTATGGGCCTATGGTGTTTAAGTGTATGACTGATTCTATTGTATGTTTGTTCAGGTTTAAATAAATGAAAATTTGTGAAACTATTCAGGTTATAGGAGATACGTGGGAAAACTTCTTGAATTGGCGCTATAAGCACATCAACTCCCTGACAAAATTTCACTATATCCTCGTGGAACATCTGTCCAGAATGCTAAATTTCAGGTAATGTTCAAGCAAATTTTTTCTGTGACACTAAACTGTGATTAAAATGTAAAATTGTCGCTATGTTATATATTTTGATTCTTCACGGTGTGTAGTCAGCAGTGTTATTATTACCTTCGCATAATTTTTTTATTTATATTAAGTTTACTGTATCTTCAATAAATAGTTTATCTCTATTTAGTGCTCAGCACGAGAATGGTTCGATGTTTGCTTCTGCTCTCCTGTGTGAATCTATGGTGCAGTGCTTGTGTATAAAGACAATGTCAACTGCAATAAACATGTACCTATATATAGGCAAACTGATTGTACAAAATAGCAAGGAGCACATTTTTAAAATAATAATATGTAGGGCTGTTCTCCAAATTCGAGTACACTTCTGCACACTGATTTCTCAGGACGAACGTAACCCCAGTGAATTCGTGGGGGTTCCCAGTCAATAACACGGCGAATTATGATGGAGTCATCGGTTTGCTACAACGTGGAGAGATAGAAGTGTCGTCCGTCGGTCTGTTGCACAAGACAGCGCGAATGGACATCGTTGACTATGCAGGGGAGACGGTGTGTTATGAGTAAGTACAACTGCAGTAGAAAGTCCTTCAGGATGGGCCTAGGATAGCGTTCTCAGGTACGCCACTACACAATCATTCCAAACGCTTACATGCTTCATCAATCATAATCCTGTCGACACATCTACGGCTTAACCATCTAAAATATGGTGGTAACTGGTAAATGGTAACCATTTGGTTTAACAATCAACAATTCTGCGTTTGTCTAAAAGTGTATTTATCGGTTTCGTATGCTTTTTACAGCAAGCAGAGATTATTTATTTGTAGGTTTCAACAACAGTGCTAGACTCATGGATGTTTGCAGTAGGGTCACTGTACACATATCACATGTCAAATAAAGATGACTGTGATTCGTCATCACACAGCCATCATGTTATTTTATATCGGAATTTTAAACGTTCATTTAGATGCAAGCTTTAACACTTTGTTATACAGAATGTTAATATCCAAAATCGAGTAGGTCTGGTGATGTTATACCTCAGTTATTTTTGGTAAAGAAACACGCGGCTGGCCATTTGTATACCTTTTTATAAAATTATTACATTTTTAAGCTAAGCATTATACTTTGTTCGCTTTGTTACAGGGGCGCATTTCTGTTCCTGAAACCGTCTCTGTCTGACGTCTCCAACATCTACACACTTCCTTTCAGTCGTGCTGTGTGGGTCACATACCTCGTGGCGATGGCTGTTTTTTCTTATGCTCTCTACGTCACCCAACGAGCAGAAAGTGGACTTGATGAGTCACAAGGAACACAACCATTATCATTGAGTGACTCTTTGTTGACGGTCGTTGGAATCATCTGCCAAGAAGGTTTGTCCTTCTGCAATGTTTTTTAATATTGAGTGACGTTTCAGATTTTTACGGCGTCGAGTACATAGATAATTGTCTTCTGGGATGTTGCACCTTGTTGTCTCGCAGAAATTTACGTTTCGGATATGCTTACTACCTCCATCATCAGAGCGATGAGAAAGTCACGTGAAAAGCTGATGAAGGATTAAAGAAGGCGTGTGATTAACTTTGCAATAGTAAATTTGTATGTGCAATAATATATATGAAAGCCACCTTAGAAACTACAAATACTCAGAAGATAAAAATCTTCATACTCACCGCTGTTAAAACCTCAAATCGTACATATACTCCTTTTCCACTTATGTTTATACGTGCTTTGTGTTTTGAAAGGTCGACTTTCTTCACTTGCAGGTACCACTCGCGACCCACAGAGGATACCATCGAGGATTATACTTCTGTCCCTTCTGCTATTGTCACTTTTTCTCACTACATCCTATTCGGCCATCATTGTATCCTTGTTGCAGACAACCAGCACTGCAATTAATTCTTTAAAGGACCTTATGAACAGTCCGTTTACTCTTGCCATGAATGACGTCGCCACTAGCATCAATTATGTTAATGTGAGTTCGGATACGTCCTCACCACATACCTGTTATTATTAACTGATTCTCATGCAGTACTACTCAAAGGTCAATAAAATACCAAAGCTCTCCCTTATACGAGATCCTGAGCCAATATCATTCACCTCCCACCCGACTCGGAACATTAATTAATTCCTGATATACTGTACACAAAATATCTCAGAGCCTGACCTACGCCACAATAAGGGAAATGACAAAAAGGACAAGTGGGTGCCCTATTGCTCCCACTTCCTCCCGTTCTTAGGCTGGATGACTTCAACGTGCTTATTTGTAACGGTCAACGAAGCTCGGAGATATCTTGCGACCAGTACAATTGAACCCAAGTTGTGTACACTGTTTTAACACTAACATTTTATTGTTCACACAGTTTTGTAATTAACCATGTACTCACTTAAGTTTACAATTATACATTTCTTAAAATTACATTTTTTTGCATGTAAAAGGAATCGGCTTGTAACTATATCGGCTTAATAAAATGTAACCGTTCCCAGGAAACAACAGACGCTGATATCAAGAACCTATACTTCAAGCACCTGTTCACCCAGCCTTACCATAAAGCCTTCACTACGTCAGAGGTTGGGGTCGAGAAAATGCGTGAAGGACTGTACGCATTTCATGGTGATGCAGATGCTTTCAAAATCATCAGCGAGACGTACGAAGAACATGAAAAGTGTAGACTGAAGAACATTAAGATGTTTTCAACAATTCAGTTAGCTCTGGTTGTGCAGAAGGGTAGTCCATTTAAAGAGCACATCAGACAACGGCGAGTTCATTTTTATGAATCATAAAATTAAACAATATCTCAAATCCTAAATATCTCACAGTACTCACGATACGTTGATTACGGCAGACTTCTTGCAGAATTTATTTCACTAGACTAGAGTCCACTCACCTGTTATGCGACATTTTCTCATCACAGCAGTATGAACGATTTACAATACGTCTTTATCCCGTGGGGGGGTTAATCATTTTAATTTAAAGAATCTAATCCATCGACGCAAATAAGAAGCTAGTTACGAACTTATAACATCATATTTTTATGTTTCAGGGCACGTTGGTTAAAGGAATCGGGGATATCCGATCGAGAATACAAATACTGGATCGTGCAGAAACCCAAGTGTCATGGCAACGTTGAAGGATTTAAGAGCGTACGATTACAAGATTTCTACCCGGCTCTGCTGGTCTTTGCTTATGGTCTGGTTCTGTCTGTAGGAACTCTCGTTTCGGAAGTCTTGTACCAGAAGCTTCAGTGTTTGAAGTATAGTCAGCACTAGCATTTCCTTATCACTTACAAACGAGAGTAAATTTGCACTTAAATTTAAAGTGCTCATGCCTTCCAAATAAGCTTTTTACGAGTCCTCATATATCAATGGCCTTGATTTGATTTCTAATACACATCTGTTATTCCAGGTATAATTTCAGTTTCCCATGCACACTTAGTAAGCAATAAACCTGTACTCAGGTCTGGCATTGAACTATACTCTCGTGACCTAATTTTCATTTCAGAGGCTCTTTAACCTTGCAGCCAGAAAAAGAATAAACAGGTTTTTACTTTCTTCCTCAAGCGAAAGGCGGTGGTAGTGACTATGAAGACATGACAATTTAAGGAGTCAAATACAACCTGCTGCGATTTTTATAAATTTCAGTGTATTCAGTCTCAGAAAACAACGGCCAATGCACAGACCGCTGCTTGTGTTCTGCAAGATATCAGAGCACATGGTCTTTGGATCTACACATTTGTAATTTAAAAGTGGAGTAAATCTAACGTTATATATACTTACATTTGTTTATTAGTGATATATATAATTTTTATTAATACAATTTCGATTTTATTATTTCTTAAATTTTAAAATTATAATTGATTGCAAAGGAAAAGGGTAATTCCGTGTGCTTAACTGTGTGTGGGAGTATTTGCTGGAACTTATTTATTAAACTTTAACTTAATACATATAATACAACGCAGTGGCAATGAAGAACACGGGTAAAAGGTAAGTGGATATTTTTAATCCTTGCTTAAGTTTAGTCGATGGGCTACGTTATCGAAGGGAAGAACTGTCCAGACAGAGTCCAACGACAGCATATGAAACATTTTCCATGTTTATTTCTATCGGCATTTAGGTAAGCTATTTTTAAGAATATGATATAGATACACACGAATGAATATATCTATATGCTTATACTATATGTACACATAGGCCTATATACGTGTTTTTGAATGACCACGTTTGGGCACTGCTCACCCTTTTTATTATTGTCCTTTGTCTCCGCTTGTGCATACGGACTGTTCTATTATCATGTTGGAAGTTTCTGCATATTTTATACACGAATTACTTATATAAAGCAATCCACATCTTGAAATGTAAGGGTATTTTTAACAAATATTACCTTGGAACCTCATAAGATTCCAATAACACAACGAAACGTGACGGTAAATTCCAGTAAGTTTATGTTTTGATGAAACGAGAATCAACAAAACAATGAGAAATAAATTAAACTTAATTGACTTCACCTAACTTAAATTATCCTGACATCCAAACCAAATCTAAACCAACCCTGTTTATGAAAGTGTGTGTACCTGAACTTGATATAAAACACGCCTTGGAGTAGGCAAGTGGACGAAATCGAACTTATCATTCCTATACTAATGTAGTATTTATTTCCTTGAAAATATTCATTATACAACTTTCAGTAGCATGAGAAAACAACGTATGTATATTCTAACGTTGCTAGTTTAACTATATATGTCATATTTCCATACCATGTAACTGTTTTCCATTTGTATTATTAGCAGCAGTGGCAAATGCTTATTGTCGGTTTTAATTAAATTGTTTTGTAAAATAAGGATATTTTAATATATATTGACGAGATCAATACTTCTTGCAAGTGACATATTTTGAATGTGCAATTGTTTCTGTGAAAAATAAGTTAATTATAATCGTGTTATCATAATTTAACTATGTCAATAAAATCGTGCAAAAAAGGCTAAAGAATTGTATTGCCAATTTCTATTTTATATCAGTACTGAAATAAGATTACAAAATATAGATTTTTATCAAAGATCGGATAAATAATGGACTGAATATAATGTATCCATAGCATTTTTATTCACTCGGAAACCCGGGCTCAGTTCCGAGGGACTTCAAGTGAGATTTGTGGTGCACGAAGTGGCATTTCAGCAGGTTTAAGGATTAGTTAAAACACTTGTTTCCAAAATTTATTCTTCTCTCAAATTCGTTATGGTTCTCATTTGATTTCATTAGACCTATAAATCACCTTGATGCTTGAGGTTCTCGAAACGCTGGTGGTTTCTTCCTTAAACCACCTTACACGGCTGGTAGCCCTAGAATAATTAATTACACCTCGAAGCAGGTTACGATTTTGTGCTTGTTTAACGGAATCCAAGTATATTAATTAATGCTTTTCTTGCAATATTATGTATATTGTTGATAGGCCGTGTCAACAATATAATATCGATTAACATAAAATAGTATACTTACTGTAAATAACTTTACTAAGATTTATATCTGTGATGAACTGGAATCAATATGAATGGTTGAAAAACCACAAAGGACGGGTTTCGAAAATAAAAATACGATATGCAAGCTGGAAACTGGAGTCTACATTTACGCTGCTATATTCTCAGAGTACAAAAGGAGATATTACGGACAACAGCGATATAATGAGCATGAATAGGTCTAATACGTGGGTTCTTCAAAGGTCCCCATGAAAGTGATATTTAAATAAATCATTACAGGCGATTACTTACACACACGTCAAGGGTAGTGGGTACACATGTTTACGGTAGAATATTTGGATACTTTGTTGCAGCCAATCCAACGTAGTCTTTACATTCCATTCACGAACTTGTGTAAAGTCACTACGAAACACACCAGTGACACACCAGATGCTTGCAAAGTAGCTTTCACTAATTGTATAATCGTATGTTTTAATTTAACTTACATCTGTGTTGCCTCATTTAATCACCAACTGGGCCTGAATTTCTTTATGAAGGAAAGTATAATTAAGATTCTGGTTCCTTATTACAAGCATTTAAAATTTGTATTTTAAAATTAAATTAGATATCACTACTTTTCTGAATATATCACGTTCATGTGGCTAACACTTGGGACATTATTGATATCTCTTGTGGTCTGGATGCATTGTTACGCTGTTTGTGATAACAGATTGGCTACAGTTAGAGCCTTCGCATATCACAACCATATATCATCTGTAATATCATTCTTATGTCACCAAAGAGGTAAGCCCGATCTTCAGCCTGTATTGCATATGTTAAATGAGAAATAACTCTACAGAAACTTATGACGACCTGATATTTTCATAAACTATGCTTTGATCTTATGCTACTAATATCCAGACACGTACACTTTTCAACAAAGTAGATTCTGCGACAGCGAAAATGTTTTTTTTTTTAAACCAGAGTGAAACGAAATAGAGCGTACAGAATAAGCTGTGTGCTAAGTCAAATACCTAAACAGGAAGAAACAATATTACGTAACAGGGAACTTCATAATTTGAATAATTTGATCGCTGCGTTGCTACTCTTGGGTGAGTAAGGGGAGTGGTGTGGGTGAACCGTATTTGATTGGATTATACAGTAAATAAAATCAAGGGTTTGGTTTAAAATTCTAATTGAAAGACTGCAAATTTTAGTCCAAGATGTAGACAGAAGGGAAATTATTGTCTAATTGCAAATTGTAGTGAGTGACCAGGCATAAGATCTAGTAGTCAGTTTTTGTGGCTGGCGACGGTGATGAACCTTTTAGTTCTACAGTCGATAGTGCTTTATATGTGCATAGTCTGTGGCCCGGAAGCATTTTCATTTTGCCTTTGCAGCTGCAACGTCATTTTATAAGACTTTATCTGATGAAGGAATTCCAGTGTCAGTATTCTTACCGGGTCAATCTGTTGATGCGCCCTCGTTACTGAAGACTGAATATTACCGGTTGGCAGTAATTGTGGATATTGCATGTGATGGCAGTGTTCAGTTTATGGCGGAGGTAAGCTAAACCAATTACATTTTCTCCGTTCAATAGAATGTTGTTCTTTATCGTGAGACAAGTTTTACATATTGTAGGTACTGGGTATCTGTTTATGCATTATGAAAATTAAGATGAAGGAATTGAGCCTCGTAAATACGCGCTGACGTCTGCATGTTCTACGCAATAATTCTTCTGGAAAGAGGTCTTTATCTTAAACTGTACAGCACATTTCCGGCACGAACAACGAAGATTCATTTCTGCAGTTTACACCACTGTTTTGTCTTGACATATAATCGCGCGTTTGCAGGCTTTCTGTGGTCACTTGTATTGTTTTCAGGCCTCCAGAAGGAAACAATTCAGCAGTCTGCACTTTTGGTTATTACTGTCACAGTCTGGAAACATGTTCACGTCAAGTAATAATGGCGATGGACCTACTTTAAGCAATGAATCGCTTATCACAGCCCTGGAACCACTTGACCTGCCACTGGATAGTCACGTGACTTTGGCACTTCCAGGGCCTGACCAGGTCCTCCTACAAGATGTGTATAGGCTTGTAAATGGGCAGTCTCTTACCGTCACACCACCTCGTCACTGGAGACAGATAGAAGGATTTCCAGTTGGTCCACAGAGAGACAATTACAGAGGAATTGTTTTTCCCACAACAGCTGTAGTGAGTATCGTCATTATAATCAGTATCATTATTAAGAAACTGGCAAGCACTTTGGCTGTTTGTCGACGTCTTTCGACTTCAGTTGTCAGTTTCTGCTACCATCATCATTGAATTCTTTCCGGTACTGGCCACGGGATAATTTTATAATCCACAATCTTAGGCATTGTTGCTTTTGTGTTTAATGAATTCATAAAGTCGCAATTCCTTTAGTAGAACCTATATTTAAAGCCTGTATTTGTGGTCATCTAAAAGTTCAAAATCAGTAACTAAGGTGTTGGAAATGTATGTGACTTTTATTCCCCATGATTCACATTATGGAGTATAAATGGAAGAGGTATGCTGACATAGAATCTGTATTCTTGTCGAGTATTTACATATTAACTGGTGTTTAGATTCAGACTTTTTTTCATTTAGGTTACCGAAGACGATAAGTGGGAGAACTTCCTGGACTGGCGCTATAAGCACATCAATTCTCAGTCAAAATTTCACTACACCCTTGCAGAATATGTCTCCAGAATGCTAAATTTCAGGTAATAGTACCATATAAAATATTTTAGTTCATGCACTCTGAGCAATGTTCATAAAGTTTTCCTTGTCTTTATGTACTATAAACTGTTAATGTAAATTATATTTGAAAATATGTATTACATTATTATGACGTATTCCACATCCTGTTGTCATCTGACTAACTTGTACGTGTCAATTTTTTAAGACTTTAGGTGTGATTTGAAGTTCCCATCGCATGGAACATTTCAATGTTGGCATTCTGAGTTTTAATGCCATATGAACTTGTAGATAGATATCAGATACTAACGTTGCGGAGGAACATGCTACCTCCATTTTCAGGACTGAAGCACTTCAGATTTCAGGATGGAGGCAGTATGTCAATGCGAAACATTTGTATCAAGTTTACGTGGCGTTACAAAGCGGAAGACGAAGATGGACATTTGGTATCGTAAATATTTAGTTATTTTATTAATCCTTTTAATGGATCTGCCAGAATGAACGTAACTCCAGTTGAATCCTGGGGATATCCGATCAGGAACACGGCCCGATATGGCGGAGCAATGGGCTTGCTACAACGTGGAGAGGTGCAGATAGCCGCTGTCGGCCTTCTATTCAAACCAACTCGTATGAATATCATCGACTATGCTGGGGAAACAGTGCGCTTCGAGTGAGTGTAACGACAGAGTATTTAAATACTGGAAACCAGGTCATGAAATATGAGTAAAATGTACGTAATTTTAGCTAAGGCTTGCACGACTAAAATGTGTAAATTTTATGTAAGTTTCGACCGAGACTATCACTGTGTTAGGCCTACTTCATTTGACTTACTTTTTTCCATTTGATTTGATTTTCAAGTAAACCTACTTATTGAAGTGCCTGTCGGAGATTCTTATTGATACACAACAAATATCACATCGTTATTAAACATAAAACATTCACAAGTCTCTATGTGTATTTAGTTGTGTTCCAGTTCTCTAAATCCTGTGTTTTAATGTCAAATTATGTAGTTAATTTGTTCATAATCCAACACTAAAATGACATTTACTTGATGGGTCAGCGTGTTGAAATTTTTAGAAAATGGTGAGAAAGTTATATTGGGTAAATATTTGCATTACTTACAATTTTCAATATGTTACATATTATTTGTCGATGAATTTTTATAATCATAATTTATATCAAAATGTATGAAAGTATGGCCTAATGTCACTTTCTAAGGGTTATAAATCTTTCGGCCACACGATATTTTCACGTAGTAAAACTACTTATTTTTGACATGGAAGCTAAAGAAATTTATAGTATTTTGATATAGTTTTATATTTTTTCAACAAATCTGAATTCGTTGACAATTTAAGTTGAGTTAGGATAATTTAATTAATCAACTTATTAATTAATTCAATTTAATTTATGTAATATTTGTACTTGCTGTAGTAATTACAAATAAATTATGAATTTGTTAGAAGACGATTTACGTTGGGTCCTTCCTGATGAGTCGCAAGTGCTTGGTCGTGAAATTTGTTAAGTAATTCAGCCTGTCTTTATATTCTGGATCATTTCAGTTAATTTTTTACAGGGGCGCATTTCTGTTCCTGAAACCGTCTCTGTCTGACGTCTCCAACATCTACACACTTCCTTTCAGTCGTTCTGTGTGGGTCACGTACCTTGTTACGATGGCTGTATTTTCTTATGCCCTCTACGTCTCTCAACGAACAGAAGGGGGAATTGATGGCCCGAGAGGAACGCGGCCTATGTTCTTGAGCGATTTCTTCTTCACAGCTATTGGAATCATCTGCCAAGAAGGTTTGTCCAACGTAGTTATAATGATAAGCACCACAAATTTTGTGTGTTGAGTGGGGGAACTTACGGCTTTTAGCAAATTGGCGTGTCGTTACCATTTATGTAAGCTTTATGAGTTTTGTCCGTCTGTTGTACCACGTTTGTGAATGCTAAAATATTTGTGCAATTTAATTTTAATAATGGTGCTTTGAAAGTGCGTGTTTAATTATATTGAACATTTTATGGTGCAATTGCAGCGTATAATACCCCTAATTTAAATCTCGCCAAGTTGGTAATTTGCCCCCACGGTAAAATATACTTACTTGTTTGTTTGGTTTTCAGAACAGAGACAATTATCCTGAACATCTTTGTTAGACTGGAGTACAACATCCAATCAAGCTTACGAGGAAAGAAAGACAGGCATAGCGAAAACAGGCGAATTTTTGCAACTTTCGGACGCGAATTCGCCTAACAGGCTGCTCATTGTAAAAACCTAACTAGTTAGATTAGGCTTAAATATCATATTGGCCAACATTTGATTAAAATCCACAGCTTACATTTAAAAATTGTTCGACGTGGTAAATATTTCATGAAATGCAAGACAGAGAGTAATGGTGGACACTACTCAGTGTGGCATTCGCAACGCTGTTTTATTTCCAATAATGTATTTGCAACAGTATATCAGGAAAGATTGAACATCAAGGCCTATGAATGTATTTATAAAATATATTATACGGTATAGCTTTCCACTTGTGTTTATACGTGCTTTGTGTTTTGAAAGGTCGACTTTCTTCACTTGCAGGTACCACTCGCGACCCACAGAGGATATCATCGAGGATTATACTTCTGTCCCTTCTGCTGTTGTCACTTTTTCTCACTACATCCTATTCGGCCATCATTGTATCCTTGTTGCAGACAACCAGCACTGCAATTAATTCTTTAAAGGACCTTATGAACAGTCCGTTTACTGTTACCATGAACGATATTTCCTACAATATAAATTATGTTAATGTGAGTTCTGATACCTCTCCTGCACATTCCCGTTGCCATTAACCAACTGATCTTATTAACAGTCCATCTTGAAGGACGTTGTTAGTAGCCTCAAGTACCTAAACATGCTTTGTTATTTAGGGGTTTATATGTTATCTGTGTAGTTAAAAATGCTTCCTTAAATAAAATATGAGACTGGATCACTAACTAACAAATGAACAAACATGAACAATCAACTATCTGGTAGAGAAACCTCAAGAATCAACATCACTTACAGAAATCGATTGTGGTCAAACATTTTTGACCGGTTGTTTGGTATCTATAAATTGGGGTTAATTTGTTAATTAGTTGTTGGTTATGAAAAAATTATTTATCTCTCAGGAAACAACAGACGCTGATATCAAGAACCTATACTTCAAGCACCTGTTCACCCAGCCTTACCATAAAGCCTTCACTACGTCAGAGGTTGGGGTCGAGAAAATGCGTGAAGGACTGTACGCATTTCATGGGGATGCAGATGCTTTCAAAATCATCAGCGAGACGTACGAAGAATATGAAAAGTGTAGACTGAAGAGCATTAAGATGTTTTCATCTGTTCATTTAGGTTTTCCTATGAAGAAGGGCACTCCATACAAAGAACACGTCAGACAACGGTAATAACAATAGCCTTAAAGAAAAACTTTAAATTTCATTCAAAATGTTTGAAACAAGGTTACATTCATCAGGTCCAGGGATCGATTTCTGTCTGGGAAATCAGATATCCTAATGAAACATTTTTGTAATGTTTATCAGGAACTGCAGTCTAGAGATAGAATAGTTCATGGCCGATTCTTTCTAAATTTATTCACATTTATTATCCATAAACTTTTCGTATTATATTTGACACTGTATCGATTTTAAATTTCATAGAATGTCGTTTAATAATTGACATATACTACTGGTATTGCTGATGCTTTATAATGAAGATTACTGATGATAATATAAATGCAAATATCTTATGGTGAATGCGAACCAAGAACATATTATTTATTAATATTTCAGCGTCCGTTGGCTGAAGGAGTCAGGGATAACCGATCGAGAATACAAATACTGGATCGTTCAGAAACCTAAATGCCATGGCAACACCGAAGGATTTACAAGCGTACGTCTACAGGATATTTATCCAGCACTGTTGGTTTTTCTGTATGGCTTGGTCTTGGCTGTCTTTATTCTCGTTCTGGAGGTCTCATGCCAAAGACTTCACTGTTCACAGTGCAGGAGCTACCAAACATCCCCCCAATATTCATACACAAACTGAGTCGGCATTGACGTATTGACATTTCTAGCAGTACATTTGCAGTATTCGCACTCTTATATACAGATCCATGCCACCACAAATTATTATAACCGCCAGCATTAGAAGTAAAAGAAATCCTTCCTTCTGAGCCTTGCTTCAGCTGTAACACCTTCCGTTTGTTGATGTATTGATAAATAATACGTAGTATCAATTTTAGGTAAGTTTATAATCCCAAGCATTTTCCTATGGTGGAAAGATTTGATGGGGTAACAGGGAATTTTAGGAGGCAATTAGCTAAATCAGAAAGGAATTCCTGCAGTTATGAGGTCTCTGGAGAGCGAACTGTGGTTCATGATAAACAATTTTAGAATGTTTCAGGTATCAACAACTTCCATCATATTTACGTGTTGAAAGATCTTGTACTAGTTTATTTGCATTTTTTTGGCTGATTCCTAAAGTTACTGTTCAGTTTACATCCGATATTTCTCTATGTTAGATACTGACCTTTTTATTGTTATTCAGTGCATTTTCCCCAAGTGATAACATATATTAGATTCGAATGTTTGTTCTTTTCCCTGAATTTCTGATTTTCATATCTGTATTGGATTCCATATGCAATAGTGAAAAAACATAGGCCATACATTTATATCAGATTTGTGTAGATAGACATTGTACTTGTGAAAAAGGGCCAGAGTTTATTAGACGGAATACAATTACGGAAAAACCCTAAGATCTATGGAGATTATATTATGTTTAGACCAGATAAGAACTCCATCTTATTTCCATGTCTAACAGTATACCTGTGAAATTGACACTTCTAGATTCATGTATTGAGTTGGTATATGCTGAAAGGTAATAGGATTCAATACAAAAGGCTGTAGCTATGGTAGGCTCCTCAGTCTTTAAACATTACAGTGTATATGTACAAATTAGAATAGAATAAAGATCGTGAAGGTAAAGAAGTTACATGTATTTTAACGTATGTACTGTATTCTATTTTTACGCCAGTCAGACTACACGTCTTAAAGTTTAGAAGAAATTTATGTGAAATGTCCAGGTTTAAGATTTATATTATTAGCAGTAAATGAATGTGAATGCCAATGGGTTATAATGCAAAATTGAAGTGCAAAATATTGCATGTTATTTTTTCAAATTGGATTTCATATGGTTACTCCTATTGCAGAACAAAGACGGTCATCATTAAAACGATTGGTGCATAAAATACAATACAAACATCCCACAACTCTGGAAATTTTACCTGAAACGTCGATGACGTTGTTCTGGGTTTTGACGCCTTGTGGACTCGTAGATAGTTAACAGACTTTCTGAGGAATATATTGTCTCCATCTTCGGGGCTAAATATAGAGGAATTATGCTCCTCCAAAAGGTTGGTGTTTACCTACGAGTGCACATATTAAGAGTCCAACCCCAATATTATGGCTGATAATCTCTGGCAATGTGGTACAAAATAGGATACTACGATGCATAGGTATTCATTTGCAGTTTTGCTGGTCTCTGCCTATATACGAAAGCATTTACTACAAAGTAGGCGTCAGTACTTTAAACAAATTCTGTTCTATTTAAAATTTTATTCTCAAGAAATAATGAAATGGAAGACGTAGGTTTTGTAAGACCTCTGCTCGAAATTGCTGCTTAAATAAGTACAAGCAATTGCCAATATGTCAAAGACAGTAAGCACAGATGTTTACAACCTAATTTATGGCTGCAATTTGCATGAGCAATTTTCAAGTTATGTAATTCCGTTCGCGAACTTGTAACACGCGCGTTACAAGATGTCATTCGGAAAAATGTCGCTGATGGTAACAGATTGATCTCGCTGAAACTAGTGAAGAAACGTATTCAGATTAAATTCTGAATTTCTTTCCACAACTTACAATTCCATTTTATAAAATTAACATCACACGTGGTAATTCGAAGTCGTGTATTTGTAAACTTATAAGCTTCATCTAAGGCGGTCTGTGAAGGTCTATAAAGTTTGTTTTAATACAGAGAAACGCGTATTAACAAGCGTCATTTTACTTTCTGCAGTTATTTAAGGTAGGTTAGACACAGTTTCAATTGACAGAAATGTAAATTATTTCCTTGTTATCTACTTGTTTATTTGCTCTAGGTAAAACAGAGTTTGACGCTCGAGTTTTGATGTGGTTGAAATCTAAGGCCCACCATTGAGGAACCTCCATGACATTTTATTGTATGTAGTCTATGCATTACACTTCTGATTTTCGTTTCAGTTTTACTTCTTATCATCGAACAATATTTTTATAAATGTGGCTGTATCTAGGAGTACTAACACATTTCTTGTGCTGGGAACATTGTTCTTCTGACCGATTCATATTATCTGCAGTTACGTCATTTGCGTCTCTGAATAAAGTATCGTCTATAGCGGCGTTCGTATGTCAACAGAAAGGTAAGAAAAGTCTCGAAAATTTTGTACTAATATGCGCATATTTATAGTGAAGTCCAGAGTTGCATCTACTGTCCATGCTCGTCATTTGGCTGCAGTTTACCAAAATGTGTGTGGAAGTGTTTAGTTTTTATTACGAAGTTCCAGTACACTGACTGAGTTACATAGATTTCTTTTCGATGAATGATGGGCATATGGCTGCAAAGTCCCCTCGAGCCTTCAACCTACTTTACTGAGGTAAGTTAGGCTAAGTTTTTCACGTCCGTGTTTTTCAGAACTTAATAATTTCCTATCCATCTAGCGGATTTCCATGACGTCACACTTTAACAGTAACAGCCGGGACTTAAAAAACAGATTGCTTCCTGCATATTTAAAAATCACTTATCAGAAAGTTCTAACATAAGCATATTAGTTGTTAAGGCGATAACTCTACATAAGCAATAATTACTCAGTTTTATGGCTGTAGGATCTTTGTGTATTTTTGTGTTCCGTATGTAACATTGTACTCTTGTAGATGCTGCTTTGTTCTACAAGACCTTATCTGACGAAGGAATTCCAATGTCAGTATTTTTACCGGGTCAAACTCTTTCTGAGTCTTTGTTACTGAAGACTGAATGTTACCGGTTGGCAGTAATTGTGGATGTTGCATGTGATGGCAGTGTTCAGTTTATGGCGGAGGTAAGCCAACTTTATTAGAAAAAATTATATTCTTTAAGACATTTTTAATGGTACCTTCTTTACATATTACATGTAATTACGTTATTTATATTCAGTAAATTTTTAATGAAAATGACAGAATACATAGGCGCATAATTGTAGACAATTCGGATGCGAATAAATACATTACATCATCATTGCATATGCTTACTGTATTGTATATTAAAGAATACAAATAATAATATGCGCAATGCAATCGTTTGTAATTCATTTGGCTTTGTCAACATATTATTTATGTATGTGTAGTATTCGCACTAACAAACTTCTGGAGAAAGATAGTTCGACTTTAATGGAGCCTGAAATTTGCCACCATGTTTAAATAAATGTTTTGTGGTCTGGCGGTGCACTACTCACCAGACCAGAGCATTGACCACAATCTGCAAGAACTTAAATCAACATAAAGACCAATGAGTGATTCAAAATAACAAACGATGGAAATGTAAACTATATGCATTCCATTATTGGAGTACACATTTCCCCACTTGTTGAATTATATTATGATGTTCAAGGCTTCCAAGAAAAAACATTTCAGCAGTCTACATCACTGGTTGCTGTTACCAATATCCGAAGAGCCTTCTGCACCAAATAACAATGCTTTAAGCAGTGAATCACTGATGAGAGCCCTGGAACCACTTGACCTGGTACTCGACAGTCATGTGACTTTGGCAATCCCGGAACCTGACCAGGTCCTCCTACAAGATGTCTACAGACTTGTGAGTGGGCAGAATCTTACCGTCACATCGCCTCGTCACTGGAGTCCAGGACAAGTTTGGCCCACAGGACCTCGGAGAGATAATTATGGTGGAGTGCAGATCAAAACGGCGGTCATTGTGAGTACTATACTGATGATGATACAGCTTGGAATGCGCTTCTATTACAAAGTTATGGTTGTCTTTCACTCTTATTATCTGTAGTTTCTGTAGACTACACTTCTGATTTGTCATTAGCAGGATGGTCTGACAGAAGAGTATGTACAGTAAAACCCCCTCAAGTTGGACACACCTCTATCTTGGAGACCTCTACAAGTTGGACACATTTTCGTGGAATCCAAGTGTCCAACTTAGAGAGGTTTTACTGTATAACATTCGGCTGGGAATATGGTGTGCGTTTCATCTGTTAATTTTGATGACTTGAAGGTGGGGAAATTTAAATGCGTTGTTATGAATATAGGATATGATTTATGGAACTTTTTATTTCAATGTACATTGTCATTTAATCGCAAATTATTTATTTATAAAGTGGTATTTTCTCTTAATCTGAAACGTTAATAGTACTGTATTCATATTTGTCTTTCATAGATTTTTCAGTCACTGGAATGACCGCCGATCATCCATGTTTACTCTATGGCATAGGATTGTTAATCGATATTAATTCTGGATATAGTGTTGTAGAAATAATTGCGATTTTAACTTTCTTTTTGTATCTGTTTATGCCACTTTTTAATAAGAAATGTTATATTTCTTTATTAAAATGTGTAATATTATTAAACAACTTTGTAGTTGTTCATAATGTTTGTAAAACTGGAAATAATTTATATAATTAAAAATGATTTATATATGAATGTACGCTGTGGCGATTTTCCATGTTGATTGGCGTTACAAGCGATCAGGGACTGCTTCAACTTCTACTTGCAGGTAGTAGGAGATCCATGGGAACACTTTTTCGACATGCGTTACAAACATTTGAATACATTAAGTAAAAATAATTACGCACTGATGGCCTATGTTTCAGAGATGCTTAACTTCAGGTAAGTTCTGTAGCCTGTATTATTTCCTTATGAAAAATAGTCTCCATACCAGACGTTTAGAACAGTGTTGCATGTTGTAGCGAAACAGCATTTTCACGTTTGTTTTCCATTGTACTGTACTATTTTCGGTACAACACAAGCCAGCACCATGAGCTCTCAGTTGTCTTCGACATGACGTCGGACAAACAATGGCACTATCAGGGCCTACAGTCTCTTGGAGCCTACTGGCCTGGTAAGGTACGTTGACGAACCCGTGGTCCTGTCAGCTTCTTCGGTACCTGGGACCAAATTGTGTCACTTGCTTGGCGATAGAAGGAAAACAAACCTGTATTCTACGTAAACCAAACACATTAACGACGTAAGAATTGAGACAGCGAACTACAACGTATTGCAGCTGGGAAATAATGTCTGTAGTATGGACAGTATGTGCTTCCAAATCTGCTGCCTCTCTTATCTCCTTGCCTTTTATTTTTAACGGACATCAAATAAGTTGATTATTTCTGTCTTCATACTCATCGCTGTGAAAACCTCAAATCATACATATCAAAGATGTTATGAAACTGCTGTGTCTGTTTGCGCAGGATGAACCTGACGATGTCAGAGACATGGGGTTTCCCAGTTAATGAAACAAATAATTACACAGGTATCGTAGGTCTTATGCAGCGTGGTGAAGTGGAGATAGGAGCTGCAGGATTGCTGATTAAGGAGACTCGTATGGATATGGTAGACTACGCTGGTGAAATAGTAACATTCAGGTAAAAATTCAATCGTTAATTTCATATTTGTTATCATAGTTCTATCAATATTAATTAGAATTATTTCACTTAAAATTTAGGAGCGAGTGTAAGGAATCCTATATAATGATCAGTAGTGAGTAATTTTCGTATGGACTGTTGAGGCTGTTGGCATTATATTTAGTGCATTATTTCTCAAAATCTTTTAATCCTTAGTAATTTTATAGCAGTGAAACAAAATATAACATCATCTGTTAACGAGATCAAAAATTCTCAGGTCAATGTTTTTGACAACGCTGCACGTTACGTATCAATGTACTGTTACTAAACTTTGTGATGGTTAGGCAACATGATATAAGAATGTTTCCTGGACATTGTTCGCTTTCTGTAAAGATTTTGTCTACAGTGTTTCTGAGGCTTCTCCTGTTTCCGTCTTCAGGCTCCGGAATGGTGTCTTTAATTTCACTGCAAATGTAATAAGTATCCAAAAAAAATTTCATTATTTGGATTTCGAAACATGAAGAATACATGAATAAGAAAATAACGAGAATTAAACTGTCACTAAACTGTGCATCTCGTTCTATTGCCTCCAAGAATGCGTATTTTTCATAAATGCCAAAAATGACCTAAAATAACTTATACAGATTTTTCCCTTCGCTTTCAGAGGATACGTGAAACTTTTTTGAGGGATAGCAAGTTTTATTGGTTATACAAGTTACTCAACAACGCCAGTTTCTTTTGCAGTTCTGGACTAGTAATTACAGAACTTTGTATTTATGGAATGATGTTATTAACCTGGAATATATACAGTTCTTACTTTACTCTGCATTGCATGTTCAGAATCTTGTGTATCGCAACTATGACATTAAATTTATCAGTCATCATAACATGGCTCAAAATACAAGTGGTATCTGTCTTGGTTTTCAGGGGCGCGTTTATGTTTCTGAAACCGTCTTTATCTGAGGTGTCCATCATCTACTATCTGCCGTTTAGTAAAACAGTTTGGATTACGTTTACACTTATAGTAGTGATTCTAACAGTTGGCCAAGAGTTGTCAAATCGTTTACACAGAAATGTAAATAAGTCGGAGTCTAATGAACCAACAGAGTGGAGCGAAGCCATCTTGAACTCTATCGGCATTGTTTGTGAACAAGGTAATGTTTCTGGAGCCAAATAAAATATTACTTTACATCCTGTGTGACAAGGGCAAGAAAGTCATAAAATCAGACTGTAATCGAGAAGTATTATATGTGGTTGTGGATCTTGAGCCACTTAAATCCACTCTACGTACAGAACATGGGTAATATGTCCTTTGAGACCCATTTCAGTATTATTCTCCATTCACCGGCTCGGTGTTCCGAATGAGTACCAATCCACGAGGCTTCCTCGTCAAAATCTGCCCCTTTTCTTGTTTCTCCAAACGTAGGGCGTAGCTACATTTAAACATCGCTCATCCAACTTTGCTAATATTATAACTACCTACTCATGAACTTCCCTGTTGTGGGCTGTGGTCTTTTTACCCCCGTGAAAAATTCAAATCTCGTCTTGAGTGCAATGTATTCCATTCTACTCCCAGTTCATATCTTTTATGTTCTGGTATTTGTAATTTATATTCATGTCTTAGACCTATAACTCAAGAAGTAGAACTCTTTAGCTACTTTAACATATTTCACATCACTTCTGTCAATTCAGTGAGCAGGAGTACTTGTACAGTTCTGCCCAGAACCGTAAAAACAAAGGTGGAAATGCCTTGTGTGTGTATCTTATAGGTTATGTAAGCTATTGACGTCCACTGTTTCTTGTCTCCTTGCTGGGCGATCATAACAGTTTTTTTTTTTGGGGGGGGGGGGGGGATCGATCTGTGCCAACTGCTATTTCGTTGCATGACAACCGTTTAATGGGTCAAGCGTTCACTGTGAACACTGATCAAACGGCATGTACGAACACAAGAAGGGCGAAATGAATAAACATTTGAATTGTTTCCGTCCGGTTTATCTGAAGAAAACCTCGGCGAGAAAGGACACTTTCGGCTACTTTTATTTTGCCATGTGGAATATGTAGGATTATTCATAAGATTGTCAACATAAAGAATTTGTCAGAGTGGGAGGTTTTGCTAGTAGGTTATGTATAGGCCCTTACATTTACAATAATTGGAAATAAACAAAATATAATAGATTTAAAGTAACAAGGATTTTTTGAGTGCTGCTGCTTTCTTTATTTAAAAGGGTGAGATAAAATCTCTGCCTGTAGACCGGCTATCATGACAGTGATTTGTTTGTGGTCTTTGGTTCCTGCAGTCTAACGCCGCGATAACAACTTAAATTAGCCACGACCACTTCCTTTCACATTATTTTCTATTAATTTCATATTATGGTTAGACGCCATAATCCAAGTGATCGAAAGCATGGTTAAATGAATAAAAAATACGTAAATTTTTATAAATTTAACTTTTAATTTATCGATGCATAGATTTGTTTTGTATTTTTGTTATTCATGTTTGTAATATTTATGAAGTATGCCTACATTCTAATTTGCATATTTGAGTTCTTCTTACAGTGTTTTTCCAGCCTGTTCAGCAGGGCACCAAAAATTCCAAAGACCGTAATTTCACGTTTAACAGGTTAAATGCACCATGACCCGACATCACACGTTATGTGTTTCTTTCTTTAAGGTTTATCAAGTCCACCAGAGAATGTGTCGTCAAGAATAGTTTTCTTGTGTCTTCTAATGCTTTCTGTGTTCGTCCTGACGTCATATTCTGCAATCATCGTGTCACTGCTGCAGACATCCAGTGATTCAATCGACACGCTCACTGATCTGATGGACAGTGCGTTCCATCTGAGTATGGAAGACATTAGCTACAACACAAACTACGTCAACGTGAGTGCCAAGAGTCTTGCGTTTTGTAGTTCTAATGGAGCTGGGTAATTTCTTGGTTTGTTTATTTGTTTATTGTTAGGCTTGTGTATTCTTTGCTAAAAGCAGGCCTACATATAATTAACTCACAGAAGGGAGTTCATATGTTTCCGTCCACTTAAATTATTATTACCATCCCAAACTATCTGACGGGTTTCTATAAATTTTGAATCTGGAATTTACATTAAAATTTGTCTATCGAATTAATTTTGGCTTTTTTATGTCCAATATGAACCTTACGTTACGTTAAAATGAAATTAAACGTTAATCGATTGTCTCAAAAAACGGTTCGTCGTAAATGGTTGGATGAATCTATGACCTAAAATATAAGCTATATAGATTTCTGTGTGGTATAGAGATGGCTGTATGAAATATGTTTAGAAGTAGTAGAATAAATACTTAAAGAAATACTCGGCAAAATAATTTCTAAAATAAACTGTGGGTTGGGTGACATACAACAATCGATTTATAACAGTAACAAATAAAGATCAAGAATAATGATGTGGGTAAAGCCGCAAAGAACGCATTTCGAAAATACGTGTACTCCAAAATATCGTTCGAAGTACACTTTCTACTCTTGTGTAAAATATATGTTAGGATCTTAATCAAACATTGTTGGGTGATTTTAATTTTGGTTCCTTTCATGCCGTACCTTTTAGTTTTTTCTCTTACTGTTATTATGTTAGTGTCGTATGTTATAGCCATGTACTTGCCTTTCAGGACACAATAGACCCTGTGATACAAAGACTTTTCAAAGAGAAACTGTACGCACAGCCATACAAACAAGCATTCACAACGCAGAAAGTTGGAGTTGAAAAGATACGTACAGGGCTTAATGCCTTTCACGGAGACGCAGGAGCTTACAAGGTTATGAGCGACACTTTTGAAGAATATGATAAATGCAGGCTTAAAGAAATCAAAATGTATTCCACAGATAAACTCGCTTTCCCTGTACGTAAAGGATCTCCTTATAGGGAACACATCACTCAGCGGTAAGGACACAAAAGTATTATATGCTGTCCAGAATAACCGACTTTCGTGATTAACTTTTAGGTTATTTTGCAACATGATGAGCTACATAGGTTATACAGCGTCAATTGAAACGTGAAGTCCATCAGAATGAGCTATAGCTCAGGCGGTTAGTCGCTACCTTCTCATTGCAGAGGCTTGTGTTCACTCACAGTCAGAATCATGTAATCTATAACAGAATCCGTTTACAATAATCTTGTTTTATGTGTATTATCTGTTACCTCCTTGAATGCACATGTGGATTAATGACTTGTCTGCTAAAAGGCAGGGTTCTAAAAATAGTATTTACTCTCAAACTTTCCAGCCAATTATCAAATTCTCTTTAGAACGCTTCAAGAAATATGGAAGCCTACTCTGCAGAGGTTCCTGTTAACTTGCTCATGGTGAAGCAGCGACCCTTTGTCCATCGGTATAATAAGAAAACCATAGGCCTTTTTAAGAATGAAAAGGCAAAGAGCGTAATGAGAGGTTCTGAGGGTAGTTTAATTTGGTGGTAGGAAGGTCGACTTGTATTCGGGAGGTGCCAGGTTTATATTCAATCGGTGATGGTTTATCTTAGTCATTCCAGTCAAATGTTCAGTTGATACCCAAAGTCGGCCGTAGCAACTTCGAAATATTCCTTTTAAATCTGAGGCAAAATAGCCTTTGATCTTTGTTGGCATAGTCTGACACGTTCTGCCACATATGTTCTTGTAATTTATACTTCCTTCCTGTTTGCAGGGCCAGATGGTTGAGAGAGATTGGCTTAGTAGGTCGAGAATATAAACGTTGGTTTTATCAGAAGCCGAAATGCGATTCAAACAGTCAAGGTTTCGTGAGTGTTCGGATTCTAGATTTCTATCCAGTGCTTTTCATTCTCCTGTTCGGAATAATATGTGCCATTGGAATCTTTGTGGCCGAAGTCCTATACAACTCGGTGGGAGGTGTCAGATGGTGGTCTCGGATCCGCTGCAGTCTTCGGCATGTTTCAGAGCAAAAATATTTGCGCTGAGGTAACTCTTACCTAATCCAACTCAAAACATCTTAGTTTTAAGACCCTGTTTTCTGTAGGCTAATACATACGTACTTGCGAAACTTGGTTTGTTTTTCTGACTGCGAGCGAAGAACAAATAAAGACGATAGAGAAATAAAATGCTGAGATTAATATTTGGATGTAATAGAAAGTAATGAAACGCTTTTACAAAACTACGATTGTGGACATTCATATTTAGGCAACGTAACTAAATCAGTTAAAGATTCTATGAGACTTCGTGAAAGATGTGGGCTAAATATCCAAAGTAAAACAGACATAAAACAGTGGATTTGTGGTACGTAACAAACTAAAGAAATAAACACACGCTTATAGAAGAAAAAGGAATTTCCGTACTCCATTTCATACACTGTGACAAATTACATCTGGAATTTCTAAATATTTCTGAAACTTTCAATATTGCATTGCTGTTGGACCATGATCTTGCGTATAGATATGTAACTGGATATGTTTCTATATATATAGAAAATAACTTAATTAAAATATGTTATTTATTTATATAAGCTACATACTTTGAGAAACAAACATACGAATTTACGAAGGGCACATTAATTTAATATTAATTATAGAATTGGTGTACAGTGGGCTTAATACTCGTGCCTGGTATTCGCGAGGTCCCGTATTCTATTCTCAATCCCGAGACCTGCTAGCTTGAGATTCTTCGTGGTTTTCCTCAATCCCTCCAGACAATTGAAGAGAGAATACCATAAAATAGGCTACGATCTCCTCTTTTCATGTAGTTTCCAAATCATTATTTCTTAATCGTTCTAGCTCAGTCAGTGTAATGACTGGCTACGGACTGAACGGCCGGGAGCAGAGGATTTTTCCTCTAGCCTCTGCGTCCAACCCTGCTCTGGGGCCCACCCAGACTCCTATCCAGTGGGTACCAGGATCCTTTCCCGGGGGCAAATCGCGGCCGGGACGTGACGCTGACCACTCACCTCCATCTAGTGCCGAGGTCAAGAATGAGTAGGAGCTATACCACCCCCTCCCCCAAGCGCCTATATGGCGGAGAGTGGGACAACTTTACTTTACGTTCTATCATAAGATGCTGTGTCGCCTGAGTTCTTGACAGCGTCGTTAATAAAGCACTAATTAATAATAAAACAATTCTTACAAAGTTGCAATCAATTCACTGATATTACGTTACTTGTGTTAATTATAAATTACTTAGCTGACTGTCAAGATGAGACCTATCTTTCTTTGGAAGTATTGTTTACGAAATAGCTTGTCACTCATTAAAATTCCTCTAAAGAAAGATCAAAGAATTCTCTTCCATAGCACTACTTCGCAGTGACGCAAACCCCTTCTTAATTAATAACGAATTTATAAATTGAGGTTGTAGAAGGTACAGAGTATAAAACGGGTTGGCATTTTGTTCTATATCCGAATTTTCTTTGAAAGCTGTTCTTATTACTACATGTAACGTTTGTAGTAAAGTAAATTCCTGAATTGAAAATGTTGCCTGTGAGTCTAATACCAGGCAGTGTAACAATGTTGTTCGTATGTTGTGTGTCCGAAACGCGTGTTCCACAGATTATACTGTCTCTCATGGAGTCATTCATAGTGCAGAATGATGTTTCTTCAGCTGTTATTGTCAATTGCTGGAATCTTTCAGGTAACGTATGAGTATTAATCACACCTTTCAGACCCTGGTCCTTGAAGCATACATAGTTTCTGAATATTCGCAACGAATAATAACAAAATCGCGATTGCTGGTTTTATCATGTATTTTTGTCCATATGTTAACATCTCGAGAACCGCTGAACGGAATTCTATGAAACCTGGTACTAAGGAGCGTTATTAAAATTTGTCGGCACATTCCAATTTTTGTTAAAATCGGGCGACAATAATGGAAACTTTACATGAAGACGTACATATGTTTCTCGTTTCGCTAAATATTTATCGGAGCGAAAAATGTTCGGAACAAAAACTGTAGAGAATAATGAATCGCACATTTTGTGTCCAGTACATGGGCCTAATCTTACTTTTTCACAAGTACTGCTGTTTTCATATTAATCAAACAAAAGAGAGTTTTATTCCATGTCATCTCACTTGGATAACCATTGACTGATTCTGATCAAATTTTGTGCAGAAATTCCTTGTTCGTCATCTATAATAAGACAGCATCTGAATATTTGTAAATCTAGAGGCAATGACAGCGAACGCGCCAGATTATTTACGCTGTATGTATGTTTCATAACTTATTTAACATTATAATCTGGTTGTTTATTAGTATACTAAATGTACTTGAATGTTTACTTGCTAATTTTTCGGACAGGTGGAAACTTTAAAGTAGTCTAAATTACTGAACAGTCATGTAGTAGAACGTAGTACCAGAACTCATCTTCAATGAATATGATATTGTCACTGACAATTCGAAATGTTATAAGCCTGCATGTATCGATGTAATTAAAATCGAACTACAGTCACGTACACAGTAGGATATTACACTTATAATAGATTTGTAGTGTAGTGTAGTGTCTGGAATAAATCAGAATTACAACAGTGAGGTAAACATTTCTTGCTGGTACTATCTCTACCAGCAAGCGGTTAGAACGCTGGCCTTGTAATCCTGGGGTCTCGGGTTCGATTCCCGGCGGTGCCCGAATTTATAACTTGTCTTGGGCAAGGCCGTGGTATAGGCAACACGGAGTTTTCCTCCGGGGGCTTCACCGGTTTCTCCGTGGCATCCCAACAATTACTCCATTCACACACAGAAGAAGGCAACGGCAAACCACTTCTGGATCATCTGCCAAGAACGTATATGAACAGGTCCCAGTCCGAGAAAAGGATGGAAGGATTCTGTTCATATGGACCTGTCGTCAGACAGAACACTAAATAAATAAAATAAATAACTATCTGTACATATGGAAACCTGACTTTTGCCAGCTTTACGCAGAGTTTTAGTTGGTAATCTTCTGGAATATCATCTGTGTACGATCATCATTGTGGATTCATTGGATTCAGTCGTAGTAAGTATACTTAAAGTATTCATAAAATCATTTGCATTTGAAGGTATTATAAAGAATACAACGCATTTCCTTTACAAAGATTAATTGGTCATTGCTGTTGAAGGAATTAATAGCTGTCTATTCTGAGAATTATATAAAACCCAAAATACAATACGTAATTAGAATAAGTGGCACATATGGCTAGTGTTTAGGTGTATGCTTTCAATTCGCTTTAATGAAAGAAAACACATTCGTACTACGGCTAATAACCGTACGCTTTTTAGATCGCGATATAGATTTCTTTTCTTACTTCATTGTTGTGTGTGTGGGGGGGGGGTAGCCCTACATAATACAGGTAGGCCCTATGTAAGTGCTAAAACACCTTTACGCTAAAATCTACACTTGTACTTAGATTATTTCCTTTACTTGAAAGTTTCTGTGCTTGAGCACAAGGGAGGATTAATTTCTTCTTTTAAGCATTCGTTGTCCTGCATTTTGATTTTAAAGCTACCTTCGCACTTCAAATTTGTATTATAAATTATTTTATCTGTTTCATATTATACAGTATTTTCGTGATACTGCCCCTCCATATGAATTACCCTTTTCCCCATCCTTGCAATATCTGACTTCTAGGTCAGGTTTCTAGTAAATGCAGAAACCATGAAAATTCCGGGTCAAATTTGGACATGCCAAACCATCACTTTCAACTTCTGTGAGTATTGTTAGTTATAGTTTCAAATTACACGCCGTTTTCTGATTTCTGTTTCTCTTGAATTGTTTTATGTTAAGACAAGGCATCGGTGACCAAGAACTTGTCCCAGAAGAACATTATGGTGAAGTTCCAAGACCCTGGACGTGATACAGACACTTCTCTACTTCTTAGGACTGACTACCATCGCATTGCAGTGATTGTGGACCTGCAGTGTGAAAGGAGCTTTCTTTTCTTGTCATATGTAAGCTGTTAAATGTTAGGCCTAAAGTAAAGATATTTGGGTAGGATATTAATTGAATATTTAACGACGCTGTTTAAATTTTAAAAGTTTTATGGTTCCGATTTAGATGGAAAATTATCACGACCTGGAAGGAGGCGGTCTAGCCTGTTCAAAGACATACCTAGTCCCGACATTCACATAAGAGACGCGAAAACCACGTAAAATCTCATTTGGAACATCTGGTAACCCAGTCGGCTATCCCACCACATTCAAACTTTGGTTTGTATTTGAGAGGTCCCGAGTTCAAATTTCGACCCTATGACCGACTATCCTGACTGAGGTTTTCCTTGGTTTCTCCAGGCAAATACTGGTACAGTACCTTAAATTAGGCCATGGCCGTTTCCTTAACATCCTTGCCAGTACATTATTCACTAACCATTTTCCCATCCAACTTTATGTAGTCTGAGCTGCTGACAGCTTCTTCAAATAAACCACAAACAAATATATAAATATATATGTAGCCAAAAGGTTATCAAGTTGTCACGTAATTTATTATGCATCACATTCCATGTGGATGATCGCGTGGGAAAATCGATTATTATGGTTCATGAATTGTAAATATAGGCCTACATAACATATAACACCGCTTTTGATATGGTTTGTAAAAATATCTAAATTTTGCGCAAGTTTCTTAGAAGTAAGAATACAACTGAACACAATATATTTGACATGCGTAGCTTTAGTTTATGTAAGTAAAAAATAAATTCTCTTATTTTCATTTTCCTATAAAAATGGAATCTGTCGAATGGTTATCACCTCTGCTTCATGTCCCAAGGGCCCGAGTTCACATCTGAGCTTGAAGACGGGTTATCCCGAGAATTTTCGTGTTTTTCTTCAATATCCCCAGACAAATTCTGGGAATACTTCTTAAATTAAGTCAACCTTCCTTATCCTTTCGAATTCATCATTTATAGATCACGCAAAAAGTTTGTGCTATGGAACATACACAGTTAAAAAAGTGTCGTTAAATAAACAGTGAATCGTATATAAATAACCATGATAAAATGTTTATACCGTGAAAACATTTAATATTAGCACAGTTGTTAATGATAAATTTGCCTTTTTGCAGCTGTACAATTGTAGGAAGTGTTTTGTTTTTAATTACTGCTTTGTATGTTTTTAGAAGCTAAACACAGCTGTAATTTAGGAAGGTCACGCATTCGGTTAGAAATTTGGCTTTGGTCTTTGACACTCTTTTTTGGGAATATGTGAACTGGATAACATCATCATCATCATGTATAGTAGTTGTAATGCTTCTAAATTTCAGCAGTCTGACAGGATGTTCTAACAGGCACTAAAATAAGACTGTCAAATAATCGAAGTAATGAATGATTACTCCCACTTATCAATAATCCCTACCTTAATTCAAGCATGCAGAAAATATATTTGCTTCTTGAATACAAATGTCTGTTCACAGGCTGGCAAAAACAATTGTCTGAAACTTCAGCACCACTGGCTCATGCTGGTAACGAGCGACCTGTCTTTAAATGGTCTAAAATCTAAACAGGAGCCACTTATTACAGCTCTAGAGTCACTTCCTTTGGCAGTGGACAGTCAGGTGTTTTTAGCACATCAAGGATCTGATCTGAGCCATGTCCTACTACAAGAAGTATACAGGATTCGACCTGACCTGCCCCTTGTATTTACTCCTCTTCTTGAATGGTCATCTGGTCAACTACTGCCTCCAAAACTGCGGAGAGACAACTATGGTGGAATTTCTATAAATGCTGCTACAGTGGTAAGTAGTAACAGATTTGTATATCCTGATTATGTAATGTTATAAATTCATTCTACAGAAGCAAATATATTTTTAAGGTTGCTAAGAATGATGTATGACAGGAGTAGTTTTCCTTGTGCCAAAGAACCATACTGTGCAGTTTCGACCTTAACATTTTATGGAAGTGAATGGTTAGTTTCCTGCCCTGACTACATATGAGGTGCGATCGGAAGGTTTCCAGACTGCGCGTAAAAAAACCCGTACACTTATCTCAGGTATTAAATTCATCCATCACCCTCGAAGTAGTTCCCCTGGGAGTGAACACAACGATCCCAGCGCCGCTGCCAAGCCTGGAAGCATCCCTGGAAATCTTTATTTGTCAGCCTGTCAAGCACCATCTGCGATTCTGCCTGAATCTCTTGCCAAAGACTCGCCAAAACGGCTACGGAAACCTATGAAATGCTAAAGCAAGCATTTGGGGAGTCCGCAATGGGAGACGATAGAAGAGATTCAGGCAGAATCGCAGATGGTGCTTGACAGGCTGACAAAGAAAGATTTCCAGGGATGCTTCCAGGCTTGGCAGCGGCGCTGGGATCGTTGTGTTCACTCCCAGGGGAACTACTTCGAGGGTGTTGGATGAATTTAATACCTGAGATAAGTGTACGGGTTTTTATACGCGCAGTCTTGAAACTTTCCGATCGCACCTCGTATCTCTGCGAAAAACTTCCTAGTACTCATTGAATATGATTCTTAATGAACTCCAGAGGACGAATATTCTGAGCTGCTTTCAAATTATATATTTTACTGGTAACATTTAATCCTTTCCATATATAACACGTACAAGATATTGAATGAAAGTAATCACTGATATTCATTTATGGCATTGTTAGTTTGAACACACGTATTTTTAGATGGGTATAATAAGTTTAATGGATTCCTTTTGAAACTCTAGTTTTAATACCAATATAATTATTTTCACAGGTAATTGATGATGTGTGGGAAAACTTCTTTGATATGCGCTATAAACATATTAACTCTCTGGGAAAATGCAACTATATGCTTATGTTACTTGTGTCCCAAATGTTAAATTTTACGTAAGTAATAAAATTATTATATTTGTTCAGTACTGGATTATGAAAATGTACTTAGCTTTATGGCCAATGGTAGATCAGAAAAATAGTAATTAGACAAAAATAAGACATCCACAATGCAACTTATGAGTGAAATTTATTTTTCTTCACACTTTCTAGAATGGCTCTGAGGTCTATCAAATGGGCATCAGAGTTCTTTTGTAAGGAATAAAAATGACCAGAGTATGAAACTGCTTGACTGAAGTTTTATGTAATGGAACTGCTCTAATTCAGATTTGACTGTGTCTTTGTCTAGAGAAACTGAAAAAAATTACAAAAATCTGTCATAAGGGCGGCTAGCTAGGCTAACATTCAAATATTGTACCTCCTGGTATATGGCTGTAGAATTATTACGGTACTGATCCTCTCAGATGATCTTTCATGTAAATGGTAGTAGCATATACTGACTGCACTAAAATTACACGTTCTTACAGGGTGAATCTAACTTTAACAAATACTTGGGGATTTCCAAAAAAGGGAACCGGTTGTTATGATGGTGTGGTTGGTTTATTACAATGTGGTGACACAGAAATTGGAGCCTTGGCCATTCTCTATAAGGAGAGTCGCATGGATAGAATTGATTATGCTGGGGAGACATTTGTATTTGGGTAAGTGTTTACTTAAAGACATGTGTGCTTTCGGCTTCGTTTAATGGATTTACAAACAGATAGACAAACACAGAGACAGATAGTGGCTTTTATGATTAAAAATAATATATATCTGAAAATATTAAAAAAACAAATTAGTATGTTATATTATATTATAGCCGTCATAAAGAGTCTGTATATACACTGTTGTGTTGATGATTCATTGCATGAATTCTTCAAGCTGTAACTGAGTTTAACATTACACTCCCCTCACTAAAGAATAGAATTAACACATTCCAAGCATTCTATGCCATGCCTCTGTCTGTATGCTTGCATATGCATTTGAATTCCTGATGTCTTAATCATAAATTATAAAGTTTATATATGAAACTTACCGAAATCTAGTAAGAAAATATTAATTTTGTAATTATACTAGCTGTTTAAAACTGATACTTTCCTTTAAGACTAATTAAATTTTACACTTCGGCCAACCTTATTACATCAAAAGAAATTTTCTGAGAAAAGTCACACATCCTAATAAAATAAATGCATGTTCTTTAACTCATCTAGAAATATTTATATGGAGATAAATTTTTGTCATACATGACAGTTACTTGAAATAACTTTAATATTTGTTATCTTAAATATTCAGGTCATAAAATATTTAGACAGAATGTATAAATATTAATGGCATAAATGTATTATTCAGATAAGGATCCATTTAAACAGTTAACTCAGAAGCACCTATTACACTTCTGTATGCAAGAAAGTTGTGAAATTTTTTTTAAGATCCATGTACTTTTCTCTTATCTTAGTAATGAACACATCTTCTGAAATGTTTCAGACTTTCATTTAAATTCCTGAAACCATCACTTTCTGAAGTATCCATTATCTACACATTGCCATTCAGTAGATCTGTATGGGTCACGTATACAATAACAGGAGCAATACTATCAGTAGCCTTGTATGCCACACAGAAGGTGGAAAGCTGGGTGAATCCATCACGAACAGGTCCTCCTCTCTTATTTGGAGATACTGCACTAAATTCATTAGCAGTTATGTGTGCAGAAGGTAAGATTATAAAAAGTATTTTTCTACCCTATTTCTTAGTTTATTAACCCTTTCTGTTTCACCATGCTTTTTATATGGCATAAACCATGTATGTTAATAAAACACAAGAGAACATCTGAAATCTCATATAAAATTTTTCCAAAGGTACATTAATTTCTCATAATATTGATTTTTGTTGTTTGATAGCTCAGTCAGTATGGTTACTGGCTTTGGGTTGGAACACGGGTTCAATTCCTGGTGAGGATATGGATTATTCTCTTTGGCGTCACATCCAAACCAACTTAGGGGCCTAACTAGCCTCCTTCGAATGATTACAGGAGTTCCTTCTCTTGGGATTAATGTGACCAATTGCTTAAGCCCAGGAATATTTTTTATTTTTTGAGTTCACATTTTTGAAAATATATTGTTTTTAACATTTTAAAAGTTTATTTATTATAAAAGAAAAATAATTATTTCCCACCTACCTCCTTTGTTACATCTGAGTATTGACACCTTAATGAGGAAAAAGTAACTGTTTGTACATCTTGATTTTTCCTGTACATCATTTTTTGCACACTCTTTTCACTGTCTGCTCACTTGAACATGTTTCAGACCAACATGGCCATCATCAGGTTAAATTCCCTCCCAAGTGAACAGCGTATGTGAAAAGTGACATACAGGAAAAACCCAAGAAAAACATACCACACCAGGATACTATCCTACAGACCTACAAATGGTACCCATGCCTTCTTTATGAGTGTAGCATAACTGCTCATTAAGCTGTAGTTACCCTCTGGCAATCACTTTCCTGCCCTCCTTTCAGTGGGATAAATAGAATTCATGTTGTATGTGCTTTCATGTCACAAATTAGTTCCTTCACCACACAAAGAGAGAGACGCTTAAAAGTAGGCACTTGCCCTGCAGGCATTATATAATCTTTTTAAAGTACTAATTCAATTTGTAATATCATTCCAGGATCACCACGTTCACCAGAGAATCTTTCATCGAGGATTGTGTTCCTGTTTCTTCTCCTGTTGTCTCTGTTCCTTACTACATCATACTCAGCAATTATTGTGTCACTGCTGCAGACTCCTAGCAATGCAATTAACACACTCACTGAGCTAATAAACAGTCCTTTCAAACTAAGCATGAAGGATATTGCTTACAACACAAAATATGTAAATGTATGTAGTATGAACTTAAACTCTGAGTATTGTCATCATTCATTGATGATTCCAGTACATGGGTGGTCTTAAGATAAAACTTCCTCCACTGTTCACTTTCCTCCTTTAATTGTCCATCTTGTGTGTATCTAATCTTTTCTGTTCTCTTTTATGTATCTTCCTTCACTTGTCCTCTTCCCCTTGTCCATGGTCCATACAGTGGTCACTTATTTGAAACTTCCTTTTTGATGTTTTCACAGTGATCATATTATCATGTATTATAGTCATAAAAGTTAATATATTATTTCTAAAGAAGAAAAATAATAATATTTTAACTATAGTCATTCATGCAACAGAGGTTATGTGTGATCCAGCTGGCCATACTGCTAAACCATTGACCCTGGATCCCACATGATACTGGTGCCTAATGACTTGCAATAGTGATGAGATAAAAGTAAAGTAAAGCTGTTCCACTATACGCCATGTAGGCGCTTGTGAGAGAGTGATTTATTCATTTACCTGCTAGATGCATTCCTGAAAAACATTGTTTTTTTCTAATTTTATCACTGTAAGAGATATTATTGCCAACACTCTCCATTAAGTGGAAGGTGTAGTGGGTTTATAGACACATTAACTGCTATGGCTATTTTTATCTTTCTTTACATCAACACCACACCACTTCTGCCATATAATCTGTTATTGCATTTCCTCTGAAATTTTGGTATCTACCAACAAGTACACTTGTCATTACAATCCAGAAGACCAGCATGGACAATTTTCACAGTTCTCCAATTGCTTTAAATTTAAAGTATGTAAATGAAGAGCATATACATGGAAAAATTATTGAATTTGTTTAATTTTTACATAATAATGTTTTTCTTTTCTTAGGACACAACAAATCCAGAAATAAGGAGAATGTTCTATCAGAAATTGTACACTAGACCACATTATCAGGCATTTACTACAGAGGAAATTGGTGTTGAGAATTTACGTAAAGGATTGTATGCTTTCTATGCTGGTTCAGAAGCATACAAGATTATGAGTGACACATATGAAGAATATGAAAAATGCAGATTAAAGGAAATATCAATCAATCCTTCGAATGTTCTTGCATTCCCTGTGAAAAAGGGAAGTCCGTACAGAGAACATATCACTCAGAAGTAAGTAATCGTGAGAGCCAAGTATGATTCTGTAAAGATTTGTGACAGTGGTTGATTTATTAACTTTAGTTATATTGGACATTGTCAATTTTTTTTTCGGGTATAATTGACATGTTTATGAAATTTTGAGGGATTCCTGTATTCCCATATTCATGAAACTGGTTGTCATATTAACATACATTTATATTGTTTTTAGGAACAAACCTGGAACCCATTGAATACTGTCAAATAGACCCACTCTAGAACCACTTTAGTTGTCTACTGGTCTTGTTTAATTTTTATACTGTAAGTGGCATCTCATCAAAAACTGTCTCAAGTACTTACAGTTTGCTAGTCTTGCTACCATGCATTAAAATCTAATTTTCTTTCCTAAAATTCTGGTGCATTATGGGAAGCTAATAAAATGCCATATCATACAATGTTTTTGAAGAATAAATAATATTAATCTCTTTATGGAAACTGAATATAAAAGAGCCAATTTTCCATCACCAATTTCACATATTTCTGTCTCTGTAGAGCCCGCTGGTTGAAAGAAGCAGGTATGGTAGATCGAGAATATAAACGCTGGTTCACCCAAAAGCCTAAATGTGATGCTAACAGCCAAGGATTTGTAAGTGTGCGCATTAAAGACTTCTACCCAACATTGGTTGTATTATTAATTGGTATTATCTGCTCTACAATACTGTTCATTCTGGAGTTTGTGTACCACAAAATAAAATATGGCACATACTGGCCAAGGGATTCCACTACAAGTCAAGGTGAACTAGTAAATGCTAGACATGAGAAGCATGGCAACTAGTCATGATTTCCCATATAATGGCACAATTAATATCTGAAAAATTCAGATAGATTAGGGATGTATCACTTCATCTGTGGTTTGACAGACTGAATGTGTTCATCAAGCTTTTTCAGTCAGATTCTGAAAACAGAACTCTTTGATTAAAAGTTAGTCAGAATTATCATTCTGAAATGCAGCCAAATTAGGCATTGTACACATAGGATAATGGTTCAGGCATGTTCACTCTGCTGCCTCTTGAGTTTCTATTTATGACTGCTGAATTTTGATGCTTTCTTGTGAACAGTACAACATTGATAGGGTGGACAGGTAAAGAACATCATCACAAAATCTGATAAAAATGTGTCCAACTATTCTGTAGTTATGAGATGATGCAGCATGAAAATCATTTTGTTTAAAAACCTCAGATGAAAACCAAAGTACTCAGAAAGAACATATCATTAACTTGTCCACCATTAGTTCCACATAAATTGCACTGGGGTTGAACTTGGGCCTGTGTGTTAAGAAGCCAATATCTAATTGTTTGAGCTATGGTATACTCATATGGAACATATTATATACTGTATAATGTTATACATATTACATATTTGTGTAAGGACTGCATATTTATTTTGCTTTCAGTATGTGTGTGAAGAGTTCTTCACATTGTTAACTGTAACATTATATAGCAGATAATGGAATAAAGAAAATGTGTAAACAATGGAAGAGCTATAAAGGTTAGAGAAAATATTCAGCTATCAAGAAATTCCTTTCTGTGAAAAATGTGATATATTAATATCTTTGAAACCTATTCCTCTGAGATCATCTTTACTTCTGGTTTCTCTAAGATTCATTTTGATGCTATCCTCACAGACCAGATATCCCAAGTGATTTCTTCTCTTGATATATTCCAACTGCAATTTTGTACTATTTTTTATTTCCCTCACCTTATCCTTCTTTTTTAATCATCTGATACCATTAAGGACAAAAATAATTCTTGTAAACTGAATGGCTTAAATATGTAAAAATGTATGTTAAATGTGTTTTAAAGGAGACAGGTCTATAGGAACACAGAAATGGAGTGACCTCCAGATAATTTGTTCATATAGAGGAATGTATTAGTATAGACATGACAGCAAACCTTTCAATAGAGAGATCATTATTAAACATGTCAATAGTACCAGCACCTTATACTTTCCTTCCTCTCATCAAAATTACCCATTCTTGTGTTACACTTTCATCTTTCTTTTTATATTGTAATATTCATATGTGCTGTCTCAGTGCTAATCAGAGGATTTGTGTAAACTACCATATATTTCCTATCACTCATTTTAGTTGACAGATCAAAGAATTTCAACATGTTGACTTTTAGACTGTCATTCTGTGACCGATGGTTGTCATTAATTATAAAGTTGTTAACCTAGATGACATAAAGGATAATATAAAAGGATATGTAGTTGCAGGAATTATTGTACTGCAGTGTTATTAAAGTTGTGACATAGTTCTATGATAGCTGTGATTAATTTCAGTAATACCATCCTAAAGTCTTAATTTAATATAATTGGTAATATTAACACATTGAAAAATTGCAGAATAAACAATAATTGCCTTTGCTATATTAGCTACATTAAACCATGTCGCCAGTGATTTCATATAGTGTTATATAATAATTCATATATAAATGTCATTCAGTTTCTTAAAGTCAATATAAAGAATGTCATGGTAATGGGAACTACCAAGCCTCAAACATGTTACATTAGATTGCAGATCTAGTCTGTCATTCATTACTTATCTGGCTTTTCCCTTTTCATGTAGACAAGTATATTTCTGGAGGCTGACTGAGTTAAGAATCTGGTGCTATAATCAACTGAATCCAAAAATAACAGAAACATACTGGATATTAATGACATTACAGATTATATATAATATCTTTGGTTAAGGATATCCAAATGGCAAGATTAATTTTAAGATTTTCTTTACATATACTTTATCAAATTACTGTAATGTAAATGAAGCTCCTGGTAGTATTATATTTGTACCAGACTTTTGGTCTGGCTGTCAACAACATCACTTTCTCCCTCATCAACACATTCACAGAGAAAACTAGTGCAACATCAACAGTTTTCTTCTCTTGCTGGAGTCCTACAGGTAAAATGCAATTCTAAACTGCCATTAGGTGATGTTAATTGGTAAGATAAAAGTGCTCTATCTACATTTCACTGAGGAGTGTCCATTCATTCTATCAGGCACTTCTAAGCAAAGGCATAAGGACCAAATATTATAATCATTTGTTACCAGTGAAAATTAATTACTATCATAGCACGGGGATTTAGACAATTTGTATCTTTTTAAAAATTTAGATTCAACTGCAGTAAAGTTAATGGAGGATTTATGATGCACTTATGATTATGCATTTATGATGCACTTCAGTTTTCTCAGTCAATAATTCTTTCACAAACCTTCCACATTTATTGATGCCTCTGAGGAGCTAAATAGACCTGATTAATCGATACAGTTATCACAATCATGGAAGTTGTATCTTTGACCCAAAATATGGCAAGAATTAGAAAAAGAAAGTTATCTTTTAGTTTAGCTAAAGAAACAATTTTATATGTGACATATGTACATATAATTTTGCCATACAGGATTATGTAGTGAATCAGAGGGGAAATAGCTTCAGAAATTTTTCAATGTGTGTTACAATCTTATAACTAACTGCTTGCAAATTCTTAATTCTGAATATATTCTTTTATTTCTAGATACCATGCTTATGGCAAAATTCATGGCAACAAAAGGACTGTTTATAAACATTTATAATCCTGGTGTCCAAAGGAAAACACTAAAGCAGCTCTGGACTAAATATCACCATGTAACAGTTGTAATGGATCTTCATTGTGAAGGCAGTTCTACTTTACTCGCAGATGTAAGAATATATTATTTTAAATCTCCATATATTCTTCTGAACAGCATAGATTGGACACTCCTATAAAATATAGTAATTGACTTTAATATAATGTTTATTATATGTTGTAATATAATGTGATCACAATGAAACATATTTATAATCATGTTGATATCTATGTACTGAAGCTGTTTTTTAGGATAATAAGTTTTTTCCATGATCTTAATGGGCCAGTTTTCTACCAGTTACATTTGTCATGTTTTGGATATTATAAATTTGATAGATGCATAAACCAGCAATTTATTCCAAAAGCTAATGTGTTATACCAAAGTCTTCTGATTTTTCTTGCCTCTTCATTGACTTACAAATTACTTACTGCATTATTACAGCAAATTCTAAAAGAACAGAATTCTTTGCCAGCTTGTAAAATTGTGAAATGTGAAAACTAGAAACTCATATTTATGAGACATATTGATGGTGAGACATAAATGGATAGACAACAGAAAGAATGCCTTTGAAACAAACACCATATGAAAAAATAATAAGTGTGTAATTAAAGAAAAAATTGAAAGAGCCGACAAAAGAGGCCATGCTAAACAAAAATCCAAAGGTAAACCTGCAGGAAAATTGGATTTAAGAAGTCATCAAAGCACTAGATGGATTAACAATAACTTTTAAATCCAGTCCTGTCCTGTCCATAGACCCTAATCCATGATGTTCTTGGTGGTGGTGGTGATGAAAACAGTGACTAACAAAATTTATGGCTCACATGAAGTTATTTACTGGCCTATTACTGCTGATGGCATAAAGGTTTATTAATAACAAATAAATTATTCTAGGCCTGCAGAAACAACTATCTAAGGGGCCTGCATCATTGGTTGCTACTGTCATTATCTGATGTAAGTGAAGATTCATTGATTGCTACCCTGGAACCACTGAATGTGTCTGTAGATAGTCATGTGACTGTGGCACATCAGAGACCTAACATAAATGAGATAATTCTGCAGGATGTCTATCGAATCAAGGCAGGGCTGTCTCTCATATTTACACCACCTTTTAAGTGGAGTCCAAAACAACCCCTGCCACCTATATTTCGGAGAGATAATTACCGAGGCATTACTTTCAGTGCAGCAACAGTTGTAAGTAAAGGTCAATGAAGTCTTTCATGACATAATTACAATCTGAAAAAAAGCTTACTTCTTAACCTGATAATTTATTTTTCACAGGTGATTGAAGACACATGGGACAGCTTTTTGGACTTGAGATACAGACACTTGAACACTCTGAGCAAGTGTAATTTTGTGCTTATGTCATACATATCTATAATTCTAAATTTTACGTAAGTTGCTCTTAATTTATCACTTAAAGCTATCACACATAATTTATTACAGAAAGAAGCCAATACAACGAAGTTCTTGTTTTCCTCTTTCAACACTGTTTATTCTTATGAATCACTACTGCAAGCAGATTTTTTTAGTTCTTTAAAAAGTATCATATCTGCTTTATATGCAGGAACATAATGAACAAAATTACTGTCTTTGAAATTAGTATGACTATAATATACAGTTTCCTTAATGTTAACATAACTATTTGTTATATGACAGATCCATATGACATTTAAGAGTGACATAACACACTTTTAACACAAAAGCATTTCTTGCTTTTGTGTTTAGTCTTGTGGTATTTTTTATAAATCCTTGTCCAATTTGAATGAATTATGAAGTATCAGCATACTTAACCAATAATTTCTGAGATTTGAGGTTGTAATGGTTATTAAGATATCATATGTGGTATTCTAGGTTGTGATACCTTGCAGACTTGTAGGTGGCCACCAATAATTCAGAAGAATGTAGCTTCTCCATTATAAAGATTTTAGGTAATATATTCCTCAAAAAATATTGGTAATTACCCACAAGACCACACAGTGTCACAAACTGGAGGATCACAACTGAAAACTGATTGATAGATCATTTTCAGTACTTCATCAAGGCAAAATAATTTGAGAATTATGGCTTTGACAACCAAAAACACAAACAAATCTGTTCTTTCTCAGAATGAACCTAACTGTAACAGACACATGGGGATATCCTAGGAAAGATTCCCCTTGCTATGATGGTATTGTTGGTTTGATGGAATGTGGCGATGTTGAAATTGGTGCTGTTGGCCTTCTTCAGAAGGATGCTCGCTTGGACAGAATTGACTATGCTGGAGAAACTATTGATTTTGGGTGAGTGAAACCACATGTGAAAATAGCTCATTTGATCAAGAAATAGTATGGTGGCATTCTGTTAATTGACTAAACCCTTGAAAGTAGATCACAAATGTTCATCACCATTAGCACCAAAATCTGTCATTGGATGATTCTGAGTCAGATCATTGTAGTTCATACACATCTTCATAACCAGTTCCCCTAAGTTCTATCTTATTACTTCCTCTTATTTCCTTCTTGGTCTTCTATGTGGCCAGTTTGTTTCTCCGAAAGTGTTTATAAACTTCTTGATCCCCATCCTAGCTACATGCTTATTTCATCATAACATCCTTGATTTGACCATCCTAACAAAACTACTTGTAGGTGGAAAGAAGATGGCTGTCTTCTGAGATTTAGTGCCATGTAGTCCATCATCAGGGCTATGAGTTGTCCTGATGATGGATGCACCAAGGACATTTAAACTTCTACCAAACTACATGGAGCTACAACCCAGGAGACAGCCATATTTGGACTCACCACTGTAAAAACCTCAAATCCTACTTGTAGATGAACTGTATAGCTTGAAAAGTTTCTCATTATGTAATGCTATTCATTCCCCACTTACCTTACATCACTTAGGTTCAGCTATTATTCTGAGCACTCTGTTTTCAAAACACTTGCAATACACAAACTTCCATCATAGTAAGATACTAGATTCAGTGACCACAGAGAGAAAATATTCTAACTCTGTTTAATACATTGCAGAGGCAAGTTTATGTTCCTGAAGCCTTCACTCTCTGAGGTTTCTGTTATCTACACTCTGCCATTCAAAAGTTCAGTGTGGGTTGCATACTTAGCAGTAATGGGGATCTTAACAGTGGCTATGTATATCACATATCACATGGAACATCAGATGAATCCATCACAACCTACACTGCAATTTGGTGATGCTGTAATCAACTCACTTGCTCTTATGTGTCAAGAAGGTAAGCTATCCCACACAAGACTCCAAAAATGACTGCTTGATTAATGATGCTATAGTTTACAGTACAGTAAATAGTTTACAGTAAGTGAAATAGAAGTTCAGTTTTTCCTCATTCTTCTTAAATTTGAATTCAAACAATGAACATCCATACTGAACATCTTCAGGATGTTCTCACATGTTATGAAATAGTCTGAAATGTACAAGAGACTGGAAAGGTGTACACATTTCAAATTAATTCTTCATGATTCTGAGTCGTTAATTCATTAGCCATCATGTTCATTTAGTTTACTGTTGTACTAATTAACAGTATAAATATTATATTGCATAAAGGCATAAGTATTTTTCCTTGTATTTTATTAGGTGTAAGTTTATTTATCACAGCACAAATATGTTTACTTAGATTAGTGTTTTATGTCATATTTACATTTTGATTTCAGCTTCATATAAATTAGAGATTATATTGGACCAATAGGAATTAAAATTAAATTCACCTACAACTAATCAACTAATATGTGACATAACATTTCCTAACTGCCAATTCCAAAACCTTCATTGGCCTTATATCATGACTTACACTTTCCAGCTCGCTATTCATTGCAGTAACATACCAACAAACCCTTTAGTCAAAGTCTCATATTTTTATGGTTTAAATCTTTATTCCTGTTTGAACAAGGTTAAAATATCAGTAATTTTGGAGACAAAGCATACAGGCATATGACTGAATATGGAGACATGACTCCTCAGGCATGTGTTCATTTTAAGAACTTGGTGCCGAGAGTATATATATTGAATGTGAACTAAAGTCTGTCTGAAAGGAATGAGGATTCTTTGAGTAATTTGCTATGTGATAATTTAAACAAGTAATTATTCTCTTTAATATTCTAGGAACATCACGCTCACCAGAGACTTTGTCATCACGAATTGTTTTCCTGTTTATTCTCATGCTATCCTTGTTTCTAACCACATCATACTCTGCAACTATTGTGTCATTACTGCAAACATCAAGCACTGCAATAAACAGCCTGAAAGAGCTAATAGATAGTTCATTCAAGCTCAGCATGCGGGAGATTGCTTACAACACCAAGCTGGTCAATGTAAGAAATTCTAATATTCTGTTATTCACTGTTCTTAGTTACTGTAGTCTTTAATGTAGGATTATTGTGCTGACCAAATATTAACACTGAGTGGTCAGATATAATGAATTAACTAACTATTGATACCTCTGGGAGTAGAATCCAAAGATTTGAAACTTCTAATACCTTGTCCCACCATTGGCCTAAATCCTGAGACATTTCCATTCACCTCCCACCCTCGTAACTTATTTACCTGAGATCAATGTTAATGTTTATACATCGTTCCCAGTCTTCCAAATATCCACTTTATTATGAGATTTCCCCACAAAATTTTTAATGTACTATTTTCTCATTTGAACTACTTATCCTGCCCACTAGTCATTCATTTTTGCTGCCTTAATGATATTAAGTTGTCTAAATAAATCTAACTTCCTCATACAATATCAACTGACTGATTACTTAATTCCTTTTAAGTTCACATATACCCCCAGAAGTTTGAACTTTATTTATGTGTATGCTTATATTATATATTCACATACAATAGTTGTTTAATGGTATTTTAGTGCCTAGTTCTCCAATCTTGTCTAGTATATTATTTTCTGCCTTGCTGCCCGGTGTTTATTTAATAGATCATCCTCTGCTGATAAAACACCACATTTTGGGAACTGATTTGCATCAATTTCTTCATCCTTACTATAAAGCATATAATTCAATAAATAAGAATCCCAGAAAGAGACTAGTTTTATAGAAATTTGACTAGTCAGTCAAGCCTGATAAGAAAATACATTTTTCAATAGCTGCTGTTTCAGGTAGTACATTTAGTTGAGATAAGATTTTCCCAATTTTAATGCTCTTTTTTCTGGTACAAAACATACAGTCTTTAGCTAATTAATTTTATGGCACAAAACCGTCCATCAGTTGATAGTTATTCAGCCAGTTAAGAAATTCCCAGTTCTTAACCTGGTGTTTTAAGGTGAAGCATTAGGCTTCTAAACCAATGTTCTTGGGCTTAAGACTGGCCAGATGTATTATGCCTACCCTCAATTCTGACACAGGTAAAGCTTTGTGTAGGTAGAAAATACAAGTTTACCATCATGGTTTAAGCCCATGTTAAGCTGTAGTTTCCTTCTGCTGGTCATCATCATCATCATCATCATCATCATCATATGGGATAGTGCAGTTCATCTCTTGGACACCCCACCTCAGAAATCAACTACTTCACCATCATCAAGACAGGCAGAAGGTATGAAGTTCAGACAGATCATAACTAAGGAATTGGCAACAACAACAATTTTGACTTCATAAAGATGCAACAGAAGTTGATAGAAAATGATATGACAAGGATTCCTGAACCAACAATAATTTGAAAACTACTGCTTTAGTACACAAATACTAACAAGAAACTCGGAGATTTATTGATAACAAACCAGCAGAATCTGGCCTATAGTTTCTTTTACTTCATTGTTACATTTATTATTACAACTTTCACTTCCTTTCAGTCTTAGAAATTACCCTGTAAATGTGGATGGTAGTTATATGCTAATAATATATAACAGTTTATTGTTTAAATATTGTTACAGGACACAAAAGACCCAGAGATAAAGAAATTGTTTCAAGACAAACTGTATCAACAACCATATCATCAAGCATTTACTTCACAGGAAAAAGGTATTGATAAATTACGTAAGGGACTGTATGCTTTCTACGGTGATGCAGGTGCATACAAAATTATGAGTGACACATATGAAGAAAATGAGAAATGCAGACTAAAAGAAATTAAAATAAATCCTTCAAATGCTCTTGCATTTCCTGTGAAGAAAGGTAGCCAGTACAAAGAACACATCACACAAAAGTAAGTAATATGCTCTTGTTCTCACCTCTTTTGAAGCATTCTTAATTTTTATATTGTATCACATCAAACAATCTCAAGCTTCTTCCATCTTATATTTGAGGGAGTATGCAAAAAGAATGAATTATTAGCTTTATTAGTTTGTCCTTGTTCCAATAAATGCTATTATTTCTCAACATCATATATTCTGTCTCATTGGCTTCTTCTCCATCCAAGTTTATATTCATTTGTCCTCATGCTTGCAGGCCTCCCTGCTTATTTGTCTACCTATCCATTTTCTCTCTTTAATTCTCATCTTTGTTTATGATATATAAACGTAAACATACAAACTATCTCATTGTTATTGAAACAATAAGATAATTTGTATATTGTGATAGCTAGGTTTACTCAGTCCTCCTGATTGAATATCAGTTACTGCCTTAAAATAGGCCATGACTATTTTGATACTTTTTAAATCACGATACATAATTCTTTGATACAATTTTATGCAGATGATAAAAAAATAAAAACCTAAATATACACTTATCTAAAGTCAGTATATAATTGACTTCAGTATAACCATGTACTACTCTGTGATACTTAAAGAGGAAATATAAGCTTTACATCATCATTCAAGATGTAGTTTATCAGATTATAAACTTTGTCTATGCAGTGAAATTAGGGAAACAGTTCTTATTAATCTGTTTTAATGAACTTTCAATTCTTAAGAGCTCAATGGTTGAAGGAAGCAGGTCTCGTAGATCGAGAATACAAGCAATGGTTTGTGCAGAGACCCAAATGCAACTCTGATATTCGAGGATTTGTAAGCGTACGCATTGGAGACTTCTATCCAACACTGGTTGTTCTGGCAATTGGTATCATCGGTGCTATTATATTATTTATATTAGAGATATTATATTATAAGGTAAGATATGGTATATAATTCTCCCTTAATTCAGATAAATCAAGGTCTACAATTATTAAAGACACTCTTGTTAAGCAGTATTAACCTTTTCCTTTAAAACTGCACAGAGAGTGGCAAAATTAGTCATATCAGTGTAATAACTAGATATTTTACTGACAGTAAAGAATCACTTAAAACAATTATTTCCATCATCAACATATTTACTTGTGTCATTGCCACACTTCTTTTACATTAAAACTAGAATGAGGTAATTAATTGGTTTTCCCCTTACAATATTAAGTGATCATAAAAAAGGAGAGAACAAAACTTTCTGCTTATGAACATGATGGGGCAGTAATATAACTAAAATTATGTCATTTTGATATTTCAAGTGGAGATACCTTGTCAGTCAAGTTTTTAGCAGGTCATATCAACCTTGCTGAAAACAACAGCAGAAAACAAATCATTATTGTTGTTCTGTAGCTGCATTGTTGACATATGTATTCAAGTGATCTCTGCTTTTTTTGTTAATTTTGTTTATACAACACCAGCATTTTCAGAATGTTTGGAAGACAGCAGTTTGGCAGGGTCAGCAGGTAGTGGATATTTTTAGGAACAAACACAGGTGGTGATGAGACTACACAGAATAACTTTCCACAAATTAATGTATGGGCCCATTTGCTTATCAAGTGAAAACTGTTCAAGCCCAAACCTCTCTTCACCAAAAGAGATTAAAAAAACCAAATGAGCTACAGACACAGACTTATCTCTTAATGTAAAATTACATGAAAGTCACTATAAAACTGTTCTTATTTTGAGGTGACAAGTGTGAAGGATATTGCTATCTCACTTCAGGATGTTGTATGTTATCTAGAGGCAAAGAGTTCAAGATTTAACTGGAAAATCTAACTTAGTCTCTGGGTAATGTGGCAAAAGGGAATCCATTAAAGTGCACTCCTATAAATGAACCTCTATCATATTGAAATAGGGGATTTAAATCTCTGTGCTATAGAGCAGCTGGTTAGACTTCCACTCTGGTGTTCCACATCCAATATACTGCAGAACTCTGGTGTGCTACGAATTTTTGTAAGAAATTGTATATTTGTGTGTTATAGTTGGAAAAGGCAATATCTTGTATTTTGTAATTAGAATTCATAATAAACACATACCGGTTCATAATCAATAGTTTTATTCAACATGTTAATATAGGGCAAATATTTATATGCCTGTTCATATTTATGTCCATCTATAGTTTTGTACCCCTTTTCATGAGGTGAAACTTTGTGGTGTGCCATCATGTGTCCTTCACAAATTAGGATGTGCTGCAGATGGAAAAAATTGCAGAATATTGATTCAGAGGTAATTTATAGTTTTGATATTAGGTTTTGATTAACAAATTAAAACCAGAAATTTAATCCAGTTTTGTTGATTATGATGATGATCACTGCACCTATTAGTAGTTATGATTACCAATATGTCTTTTTGCATGTACAAAGTGCAGTAGTTAAGTCATACAAGAACACCTAGGTGTAACTTTCCTTAATAACACACATATTGGCTTTATATTTTGCCCTTCCCTGTTGGAAATTGTTGGCATTTGTATTCCAAGCAGAAGTTGTACATTGAACTCAAGACATAAATATCTCATTGGATATCAGAAAGGAATGTATTTATACGGGTAAGAAGTTAATCATAAGCTTCCATCAACCATCAAACGTTAAAGTCAAGATATACAAGTATTTAAACCGAACTCACTCCTACTCAGTAGAACAAATCACACCGCTTTGTGACGTGTGGCGGACAATTCGTGATGGTGGTTTAAGGCTGGAAGTGGTTTGTGTACTCGTATCTATTTATATTTTAATTATATATGTATATACATGTGTGTGTGTGAAATTGAAGAAACTGTCCAGGTTTTGTTTATTTAAGTCACTGTTACTTTAGTGAACGTAAATCTAATGATGTAGCTACAGGCAGTTCGTCAGCAAAATGTGAAATGAGGGGGGAGAGGTTATGTTCGTGTTGGTCATTATTTTTAATATTGTTGCCATATGTGGTTGCCAGTATGTATTGCACTTTTTAAACCCTTTAATAATTATTACGATTTTCACCCACCATTTGTTCGCTTGTGAGGCACTACTCGTAGCATGACTTGTTTTGGTGTTTGGTATTTTTGGCTAGTACACAACTTCAAGGATTACGCCCCATTGCGCCGTTGTAGTTGTAGGTCAGAGTGCAGGACTGTGATTTGGTAAGTTACCACACTATGTTGAAAAACGAGGCTTGACCCAACATTGCTGTTTCAGGATCAGATTTCGTCTGGCATGGCCTGACAGTGGACTTCACTTGGTTTGACTTATGGTTTAGGATCAGGCCATGTCAGACTAATTTAGTTTAGGAGGGCCCAGAACGTGTTTTGCGCTTTCATACACCAATGCTGAAACCTATTGAAATTAAAATGTTATTGGAAACATTATGAAATAGCTAACTACGGACTGGACGACCGGGGTTCGATCCCTGACTGGGGCAGAGGATTTTTCCTCTAGCCTCTGCGTCCAAACCAGCTCGGGGGCCTACCCAGCCTCCTATCCAATGGGTACCGGAGTCCTTTCCTTGGGGTAAAATAAGGCCAGGGCACAACGCTAACCACTTACCTCCACCTAGTGCAGAGGTTAAGAATGAGTAGAAGCTGTACCTTCTTCCTCCCCTTCCCCAAGCACCTGCATGGTACATAGTGGGACAGCTTTGATTTACTTACTTTTTATGAAATAGTCTATGACCTAACACAATTATTAAATATGATTGGAGGTTTTCTTCGTGATGATGGAGGCAACAAGGACCTCTGAAACATTGGTAAACTTCTACCAGACTACATGGCGCTTACAACCTAGAAGACAGCCATCATAAAATAGAATTGTACTTTAACATTTAATGAAATTTCTGTGCTTTGATTTTCTGCGTTGCCTCTATTTTTATATAGTGTCAGTTTTGTAAATTTTCACTAAGTCAGATTTGATTAAGTTGGACATGGTGCATTAGTCCTAAAGTACAGTTTTAGTTGCGCAGGAGCATTGTATCCAGCTATATTCCAAGAGCATTAGGCCAGAGTGGCAAAACTTGTGAGTTGTGATGTTTGTGGACTGTGACAGATATACAGATCTGCTTTGCTACTAACAGTTATTAGTACAAAGAGGTGTTAAACTTTCTTTGAGACTTATTGTAAGACCAGTTTCTTTACTGTTTTGTAGAAGTATGCAGTCATTTTATATAGCATGTATTTCATTAGATAAAAATTCAAACATAAATGATACTGAAAGTTTTTTTATGCAACCTTGCAAAAAGCAAATAAATGTAGTTGTCTTCAGATAAGTGTGCACGAAATAAATACTATAATTTCTCATTTACACAGTAAATGCATCAATAAAAAATGCCACTTAAATAAAGGCCAAATTTTCCATGAGAGTGTTGAACCTCCAGGTGATAAATAATCACTGCCCCATATTCTTGCAGTGTATGTTGAAGTTAGAACTAAAACTTTGTAAATGTAGGTCTGTTACATATCCTTCAGCTCCTTTAACATTGAAAATGGTTTAATGAAAATTGTGGTGTAAATTGAGAAATGACTATGTATGACTGTTCCAAAACTAAAGTCTTAATCAAACAGTGCCTAATAAATAATTTAAAAATAATGAACGTAATGTGCAAGTTGTCTTGTAGGTTGGAACATCAACAAGACTATATAGTGTCAACAAAGAAGACCACAGTTGACACACAATGTACCATGTATGCATTATTTTGTATCATTGTGACCTGTGACCTGTTATAGCAAGTTAAGAACATAAATACAAATATTTTGGAATAAAATATATAAAGGAAATATAATTGAACCTAAGATGGAAGAATGGAGGGTATATTATAACAAGGAACTTTTTGATTTATAAACATATTAGTGCTCTGGTATATTTAAAATATGGCTACACCCTGCTGCAAGTATAACTGGGATGGGGGAAACTTGAATGGTGGTCATTGTTTTGATGGGGAAATCTATTGGAAGGAAGCCAATTGGAGCGGCAGTTAGGAAATGGAAAACAGTAATTAAAACTCATTAAAAAAATATTTTAATTCCTAATGCAGTATAGGATGGGGTCTAGTGGTTAGCTTTTCAGTTAAATGAGTATCTACTTTCAGGTTACGTTATCAGATTTGGAATCATAAAACTAATTTGACAATAGCGTTTAACTTTAAAATTGAAAGGCTTGTTCAAAAAATGCATTACTTTGCCTAGATAAGAAGCATGGGATTGGTAATTTTTTCTGTTTCTTTGTAGGAAAATGGAAGAATCTGTAAGCATCATAGCAACTGACAAAGAGGAAGTAGGACTAACAGGAGATACTCAAACCAGCAAGCCTAACATACAGGATATGAATGGTGAAGATAACCAACCAGTCAAGAACACTGATGCAGAAGAAATTGGACGAGACAATCCATATGCTTACTTGGACAGAGCAGATTTCACTTCAGAAAAATTTAAGATTGAAATTCGAGGCCTCCCGAAATTTTATGGGATTGGAGTAAGGTTTGCTTCTTTATTACTTATACAGATAAGTATCTGCAGTCAGTTATACTATTGTATGTGATTCCTGTGATGGATAAATGTTGTGTATGTTGAATTATTACTTTATCCCTTGGCTTAGGCATATATTGTCTGCAGAGCCAGTGCAAGCATTGTACAGGTGAACCAACTTGGAACAAGATACTTTTCTGGATGACATTTTCTTCCACTAAAATAAATTACTTCAAGAAACTGTGCATCCAAAATATTAAATTCTATGTTCTCCTCATTTTTCCTCTATTCATCACGCATCGGGTGTGGTGCTTGTGGGAACATAATGGTATGTGATGCATAAAGTGATCTATGTGCTCTGCTGGTTTGTTTTCGGGCTACCATATGTGATCTAATATATAAAATGATTTGTTTGGTTCATAGTGCAGCTATGCTATGTTCCTCAAATTTTTCATAGTTCTGAGCAAATTTTGGTGTTAGTGCATTCAAACTGACTATAACTGCTTCCTTTCATATCCCTTCCAGTCCTTCATTCACAATTATCCTACGTGCTTTTTAACCTATGTAGTTGGAAAAACATTATAAACAATTAACAATTATAAAAATAAGACAGTTTTTCACGGTCTTTGTGCTTGTGCCAGTGATCAGTTATAAAACCAGAATATGGTTGCCTACAATGTAATGGTGTTCACGTAGACCTTGCTGTATCAAATCTAAAAGTTCTTGACGATGGTGATGAGTCATTTGAATAAAAAAAATTTTCTTGGATATTATCCATCGTCTAGTAAGTAAAATATAAAATGTAAAACAACGTTTCGGAGATGGGGCTCCCCCCCCCCCCCCCCCCTCTCGTCCGTCTTCAGTGGGTTTGAACTTAATGGTCATATGTATTTATTCCCACCTTCTGTGAGTCTTTGTTTTTATTTGGCTTTTTTCATGTTTAACGAATTTTGTGTCTACTATTTCTATTTCATTCTTTTACATTCCACGGATGGGTGGTGTGGTGATCTTCTTGTATTCCAGGACTTTCGCTTTTTTACTTTGTCTGGAGACAGGGATTAGCTCTATCTAGTGGGCCCAACGGAGTAGGCACCTGAAGACGGAGGTAGAGCCCTATCTCCGAAACGTCATTTTACATTTTATACTTTATTTACTAGACGATGGATAAAATTCAGACCTTGCTGTTTTAAAACTTGCCTCTTTAGGTGTCACGTAAGTATTGATAGATATATTTGAGACATCTGACTACATTTTTGTATGTTTATCACAGAATAAGTAACACATTGTGGGATAGGCAACTTTTGCTCTTTTAACAGATATTAAAACAACATGTAATTATCTTTCAGGAACTGAAAAGACTTTTGAATGAAAAGTTAAAACTAGGTTCAAACAAAGTGAAGCCACCAGCAAAGGGCAGTTACTGGGTGTATGTGTGTTTTCGTTCGGAAGAAGACCGACAGAATGCTCTGAAAGCCTTAGATGGTTATATCTGGAAAAATAAGACATTAACTGCAGAGGTAAAGTACTGTTTTGTTTTCTTCTTTATAAATGATTTGATGCATCAGTAAAAACAGAGGATGGAGTGCTTTTCATGTGATGATGTGCTTTCTGTTGATAGATTGCTAAACCAGCACCAGATCCATTAGTGAAGAAACGCAGACAGCAAACACACGAAAACAAGTATGGAGAAGATGAGGCAAAGAAACAGAAGACAGATGGTAGCTCACAGGAAGACCGGCTGAAGGCATCCACAATTCCATTTTGGAACATACCTTATGACAAACAGGTGAAAATTATTGTTCATTTTGAAGTTGGCAAACAGCACATTAAGAAGGATTGGAGCTGATGAACAAAAATATAAAGGTGGTTGCAAAATTAGTTGTGCCATGTTCATTTAGATATCTGATGCACAAGCTAAGAGAGATAATGTGAATTGCTCTTAAATAAGATGATTTTTGAAGTCTTAAAACATGTCTTTATTGGTTATTATTTACCCCCCAAAATTAGTTTAATGCTCAAGTTTAGGACTTCTGTGGAATAATTTATTGTTATAACATGTGATTATATTGCTCCATATCTGTTGTTTTCATATTCTTTGCATTTTGAAGGAAACAATTAATGATGGGTGGTTAAGGATTGATAGTTTACTTTCAAATAAATCTGTTACTGTCATCATATTAACTGTTTATATTTTAAGGTACCTTTCGGGGAAGCTAAAATTATAACTTTAAAACTACTATGTTCATTTGTTTTATTATTTCTTTTAAACTTCACTGAATAAGAGATGTATGATCAGTTAAAATGAACAATTTTGTATTATTATTATTCTTTTAGTAATGCCTTTCAGTTGATGCAAATAATTATGTAAAATTCATTATGTTTGCAGATAGAACAAAAGCAAGAAAATATCAGGCAGATGCTGATGAAGATGGGTTATGACATGGTTAAAGGAAATCCTGCTCTGAAGCCTTGGGTTGACCAGCAGAAATCAAAATATAATGGATTACCATGTGAATTATGGGATATCAGAGCTTCACCTGTGTGTGATGGCTATCGCAACAAATGCGAGTTTACAGTTGGTATGTTTTCTTGTTAGTTTGTTCCTCTTATTGTAACTGTCTCAGTTTTATAGTTCATATTGTGAAGATGTTGGTGAATAATAAAGTGTAGGAAAGGTGTGGAAGGAAGTGGTCATGGTCTGTTTTAAGAAACTGGAGGGATGGACCAAAGTAAATCATGAAAATTCTGTCAGGATAGTCAGTGTTATGGTATTGCTTATTCTAGGTATGTCCTTATATTTTTTTTAAGAAAGACATCCTTTGTTGTGCAGATAGTTTTAACCTTTTTTCAGCTTGTCATGAAGTATCATGGTGTAGTCTGTTGTAGAAAGCTTATTTTTTCTGATCTGCTCATCATTAGATTTGAGATTAATCCTGTTATTAGAAACATGAATTTAGGATTATATAAATATTACAATTTTATTATTTATTTCCAGTAATTTATGCTGGATTGCAATTGCTGTAATTGTCAGCCCTCATCTGAAAGAGTTTCCTAGGATTCCATCAGTCTGATACTGTTTCATGTTCAGGAGAGAGGAATAGTAATCACTAATATTAGGTACTGCAATATGCTGTATAACAGGCCCAACCAAAATAATTATTTATGATCCAAACAAGACACTTATGGACTGATTAGCTAAATTCAAAGGAAAATTTTTCAGAAAAGCAAAATATGTTCATGATTATTTTGTAAAATAATAAAATTGCCTTTGCTTTTCTACTTACCTTTGTAATTTGTATACATACCACATTTTACTTTTTGCATTCATAGTATAAAGCATATTGACAGATTGGGTTTTATTAAATTTGTTATGTGAGGTCTTCTCTATAACTTCTACTTTATGTGGAGCTCAAATTTAAATTTATTAAATATGTCAAACATTTTTACCTTACAATACTAGAGGTACATTGGGCCTATTAACATGTCTTAATATTTATATTTTTTTTATTTGGTATAGGTGTTAATGAGGAGACTGGAGAGCGAACAGTAGGTTTTCGGCTTGGAAGTTATGTTCGAGGCTTCACAGGTGTTGGACCAGTGGATTGCTTGAGGCATATTCCAGGTCGTATGAAGGAAGCTGCTAAGGTATAATAATGATTATTCAAAATAAGGATGTAATTTTAATGAATTTTGTGATGTTTTGTTTTAAATCATTGTTTCATTATGACAAAATTACTTTGGATATTGTCCATGAAGAGAATAAACTAATTAAATTTTGAAGAAAGATTGAAACTTTTCTTATTTTGGTATGGTGTTAGATAAACGGGAAAATCCACGAGTAACGATATTTTACCAGACTGTTAGAAATGTTTGGAATTTGTGAGTTTCAAGAAAATGCACAGATTTTTAACCTGGGATTAGCACCATCTTTTAGTTCAGTCTCTTGTATCTCAGTTACAAAGTCCTGCTTTGGTCCCAAACCAAATGGCACATGACACTACTAGCTTGCCTCTCATATTTCCCTCAAATTACCCACACATTCTGGCATAGTTTGCATTGTTGCCTAGTCTTCTTCCTTTCCAGTATAGGCCTTATGGCCTGTTACAGGCATCGCATAACAGAATCCTTTCATATTTTGAGGGGTTGGCCCAAACATCCCTTTATTGTTGCCTAGTAATTGCTGTAATGGGTGTTTTCAGCATAAAGTCTTTTCATCTGTTTTATGTCCTATGCTGTACACTGTAGGCCTATGGCATGGAATTTCTTGACTAGCTGAACTACTATAAGCTTCTTAAGATGACCTCTGCTCCATGGAGTTGGTTTGATTAGTATTGTATATTATCTGTGTTGCAGTTGATACGTACAGATCAAGACATGGATATACTCACAACTTTGGTTGTTTAGTTGTCATTACAAATGTTTATTTGCTTTCTTATGGTACCAGTATGGATAAGATGTGAGATCCTTTAAATACTAATATGCTAAGCAGAATGATTTCCTGGTTACTGCTGATAAGAGTTTGAGTTGACATGGCAACTAAATTAAAAGTAAAGTGATGTCACCATATAATTTATTGAATATTGTTGCTGGGCACTTGGCACTTCTTCATATTTGGGAAGTCTGGAATCCAAATTTTGGTCCACAAAGAGGCCATCCTTGCTACTTTTTGTGTTTTTCTTCAGTCTCTGTAGGCAGAAGCCAGGATGGATAGTACCGTAAATTAGACCACGACTGCTTCCTTCCACATTCTTTCAAATTCATTATCCATTAATCATCCTGTCATTTGATGTAGTCTGAACTACTAATGGCATTGTTAACTACTAATAAACATAATTCAGGTTCTACACTAGATTTGCGTAGTAAAATGAACTAATTAACTCTTGTTTATACTATCCTTATTTAATATTACAATACTCTTAACTTACAGACATTTGAGAAATTTGTGGTGGCATCAAATTTGGGTGTGTTTAATCCAGAAACACATGAAGGTTACTGGCGTCAGCTGACGGCAAGACTCTCCACAGACAGTGATCAGCTAATGTTAGTGGTTGGAATGCATCCACAGTCTCTTTCACAGGAAGAATTAGGGAAAGTGAAGAATGATTTGAAAAACTTCTTTGAAAATGGAGAAGGCAAGACATGCAATGTTTCCTCACTCTATTTTCAGCACATTCTGAAAAGGTGGGACATGTAATTGCATTTATTTTTGAAATAGAAGACATGCATTTTTGTATGTTGTAGTTTTGGTAGTGTGTTGCTAATCACATTAACAGTTTCATATGCTAATGATAATTTTACATTACTGTTTATTGATTATTCACACTGCCAGAGAAATGTTTCAATAAGAACAGAGCTCCATTTTATGTAGGTTCCGTTTTATACAGGTTTTGCTGAAGTAAGATAATTTGCATCCGTTAGTATTGATTCATGAATGTTATGGTAATGCAGTAAAAGGGTCAAATTGTTGAATGTTTGGTAGGCCTGAAACCAGGTATTGGTACATATGTTATTTTAGTGCTAATGACAAAATGGAAACATGGTATATATATTTAAGTAAAACATTCACTGACTTGTATATGTATATAATTACATTCTGTGTGATTATAGGCAAGCTGGCAAAGAATTACCTCCTTTGGAGCATCTGATGGGAGACACACATATTTATGAAACATTATTGGGCTTGAAGTTTCGTGTGTCACCAGAGGCTTTCTTTCAAATTAATACTTCTGCTGCAGAAGTTCTTTATAACTCAGTAGCTGAACTTTCATGTCCTACTGAGAATACAACTGTCATTGACATATGCTGTGGAACAGGGTCCATTGGACTTTGTCTTGCCAAGGTACTTTTAAATAGGTCACCTTAGTTTAATGTTTACTCTTCTTTGGTTTTCCATCAGATTTCAAGAGTCCATTCACCACCCAGTCAAAGTTATTTGTCACAAATGTTAGAACAGTGATACCCAAGGGATGCTGTTTGATGTGTTATTTATATTTTACTTTGTTGTCAGTTTGCTAGTGAATATATGGTGTAATCCTCAACTAGCTGGCTAATAATGCCTGACTGGAGCTGGCAAATGATGGATTTTGTCTGATCAATTCTGCTGTGTTCCAGTGTATGAAATGCCACTGAACAGCAAAAGCAGGACAGATGACTTCTTATTTTTCATTTTTCATTTTTCAAAGTGTTAATCAGGTTAATGTGATTAACATGAATTCTCTGTCCCTGGGCACTTGTCTTGTAGAAGAATATGCATTGTTTGGAGAAATATGATATAAAATTTCAGAGGGTTGTACCTTATATATATATGAAAAATGAATTGTTCTGAAGATGACTGTCTTCTGGGATGTTGCACCATGTGGCTTTATAAAAACTGGCCAATATTTGAGATACTTACTGCCTCCATCATCAGGGAGATGCAGTCTCATAGAAATTGACTGATGTTTCAGAGGTGTTTACTGCCAACTTTATCAGGATTCTACAAGACTACACAGTGCAACATCCCAAAACAGTCATATTCACACTTACTGCCTTTAAGCTTACCAAGAATTCTTTTACAGAAATGTGGTAAAGTTTTGGGGTTGGATTTATTAGCCCAAGCTGTGGATGATGCCAAGAGCAATGCTGAAATTAATGGCATCGTAAATTGTGACTTCTTTGTTGGCAAAGCAGAGGATATTCTCTGTTCTGTGATGAACAGAGCTGTGAAAGAAGATGTTTTAGCTGTTGTTGATCCACCCAGAGCAGGGCTTCGTAAGGATTTCATATTACTAAATATATTTTGTAATCTAAGTTGAATTTATATATACTATTCTTTTTTAGATTTACTCTATGTCATAGATTTCCTGTTCCCAAACTCCTTAACTGTTTATCATTCCAATACCATTCATTCAACTCCTTATCTGTAAATTTTTGGTCTCCCGTCAACATTTGTCAGCAGGTATCTAGTATTTTGGTTGTTTTGGCCATCTACATGTGTGATTTTTTTCTATATGTCATCACTGTTGCCATCACCGTCATCAGATATGTATACAAAAAGAATGTATCAGTAAAGTGCATGTAATATAATATTAGAAGATATAGAAAGATTAACAGGACTAACAATTCATGAAAATGTGTGATGTGTATGAAGCTTGTCTGGATAATGATGAAATCAGTCCTAAGCAGCAGTAGTATCTTCTACATTGTTTTGTCCAGAGTTGTACATTTTACAAGATTTTATTTATGTCATGCTATTTAGTAAACCTTTTCTTTACAGATCAAAGGGCTCTAGTTCACCTTCGTCGGACTGAGAAACTTGGTAAACTAGTGTTTCTTTCTTGTAACCCAACAGCAGCAGTAAAAAATTTTGTTGATCTTGGCCGTCCAACTTCGAAAACATATCATGGTGCTCCTTTAGTGCCTGTGCGTGCTGTCCCTGTGGATATGTTCCCACACACCTCACATTGTGAGCTTGTTGTCTACTTTGAGAGGGTGGATTTGAATCAGCTGAGAAAAACCCAAGAGCTAAAACAGACGTCCTTATCATAATAACAGTGAGGGAGACGTGGAACACCAAACTTTGCCAAATGGAAATATTCCACTTTAGTGATAAAAGATATTTCTGAAAGATGTATATGTAAAGAAAGTTGATTAAGAAATGTTAAATATGATATACAGTTCTGATTTGAATTGTTTTATGCAGATTTGGTATTCAACAAGAACAGAATAAACTAAGGAAATGCATATTATCATTCAGTTCAGAATATTTTTGTGTTTGCAAAACAATACAAATTAGAATGTATGGACATATATCAATTCTACATGCTGCTTTGTATTGGTATGAATCTTTTGTCACTCTGAGAGGAAAGTGGAAAATAAAAGGTTTGAGGATGTTTGGACCTAATAGAGAATATTTCATAACTGATAATATAAAACCTTGATTAACAACTTTGTCAGCAGTCAATGACCAAATTCTCCTATCTCCAAATAAAATATGCTGGTAGCATAATGTAAATGGGCCAAAGTTGTTGAGAGGACGTTATTCAGGCTTGCATGGGAAATCTTCTTCCACTGTACGTTCATCAGCAGGTGTATTTGATAACTGTAAATCTAATAACGAATGTAAACATTTCCTAATTTACAGTTATTTACATGGTAAGACTTGCAGTGAATATTTACAGTATGCCATCTGTGGTAGTGTGCAACATTTAACATGATTCTTCACTTTCTGTATGAATCATTGGGTTGACTGAGTGAGAATATCTTGCCAGAAGTTTAAATTAATTTGTGGAGCAGTAGTTGTTAGCCTGTGATAGTAATAAATAGAATTAAACCATTTTGTACTTCTTGCGCCATATGATAATATGTGAGCTCATTACCTGTCAGACTAGTGCATGCCTTTTTGAGGTTCAAATGAGCATAATCTCTTGATTCCATCATGACACTTAAAATCACTAACACTTATCTAGTTTATACCCATGCTTTCATTTGCAGTACAACTTGCACTGAAAGGATTTGTTTATAAAGGTGAGGAAATTGTTGACTACATAATTATGAAACTTTTACTGTTAACAAAAATGTCTTCATAGTGTTAGAATATTCAAATCAGGAAGTATGAGATGTCCATTACGATAACATGAAACAAGAAATGCTTACAAAATTCTGGTAAAAACTTTTCTTTTGAATAGTCCACTTTGAAGACTAAAGGTGGAAAGATGGTGTTAAAAGGATGGTGGAGAATTTGAACTGGCTCAAAACAGAATTCAGTGGCATACTTTTATGATTTATGCTGATAAACTTTTATAAGAGTCCTGCACCATAGCTGTGTGGTCTGAGGCATCATGCTTCAGACCGGTGATACGGAATGCACGCTGGTTCAAGTCTCGGGGAAAGAAATTTCTCATGAGATTTTTAACAGGTGCCAACCCAGCATCGTGAGGAAATTGGGGAGCTACAATGGGTAGCATAATCCAGTCATGAAAACTAGCAATGGCTGGGTTCGTCGTGCTGACTACACGTCACCCTATATCTGGTTGGATGATCGTTCACCTCTGCTTAGGCATGCGAACGTGAGGCCAGCAGCCAGCTAGTCGGCTTTTGATCTCTGAGGGCTGTTACGCCACGGATTATTATTATTATTATTATTAAACTTTTATAAGAATGGGAAACTCTTGATATGTTTAGTAATTTTTGAATCCTGCAGAAAAATGTATCGCAGCATTACTTTGAGACTTTCAAGATATGCATAACTTTGGTTTATGTGATTGTTAAAAATTACGCAACATTTTTGGATAGCATTGCAGTTGCTATCTTCAGTGAGAATATGTAATGGTTGTGGTTGGGCATTTTGTGGAAGCTCTTGTATGGGGCTGACAGTAGGTGTAGAGTTGGATTTATTGGTGCAATGGGAGAACAGGCTGCTATACAGTTGGAAAAGAACACATGGTTGAAAATATGCAATTTTTTAAAGGGATGTAGTGAGAAGAGCAGGTGATGCAAGAAGTTTTAGTGACTGAATCAGGAAAGGATTTTCAGCATATAGAAAGGAAGCTATTCTTTGGCCATGAGGTTTGAAGTGAAGAGGTGATGGAGCCAGGTCCTTTTCAGGCGAGCTGATAGCAGAAGAGATAGAAGAAGTCATGGGGAGGAGTAGCTAATGGTTAGGTACAGGTGGTTGAGTGGATGGATGGCTTGGAGGAAAACAGATGATGGCAGGCTTTATACTTAATCTGTAATCATGGTTCATTAAACAAATGAACCTAAAAATCTTCATGTGTGAAGAGGACAAACATTTCTGCACTGTTATCCATCAAAATTCGATTCAGGTAATCGTATGTATCATAAAGTTTTCATACATGACTTTCGGATATAGATCCAAGTCTTATTTCAACGTTATAGGCAGCTCATATGCGTTAAGTTGGGTTATAAGTATGATATTTATTCGGTAATTTCGAAATCAGAATTGCCCTCAGGATTTTATTATAGAAGGCGGGAAATTATGTGGTTGAGATGAACATTTCATTACATACTATTACCGGCATGGAATGGGGGTACGTATCGCGTAGGTCGAAATGGGGGTTATGGAAGTCAGTAGGGAGTAAGAATGAGACAGGTCTGTTTAGGGCCGCAGGTCGAAAAGAAGAACAAAGATGATGGAGAAATTACAGTTTAAGGTTATTTGTAACAAACGTAAAACAGTAATGGAAAAATACGTGTTTATTTTCGCAAATCATCTTTGTATGTGATTTATGTAAGTTTTTGTGTTACTGCATTTAATTGCCTGAACCTGGGTTGCCAGAACGTTTTGATTGAAACTAAAATAACGTTCAGAAAAGAAAAACATGGGTGGTTTGTTAAATTGTGTTTATTGTTTGTGGTTGGAAGAGGTATTGTGGTTATGTACCTCGATCTTGTAATTTTATATTCGGCCGTTTCAAATACAGGTTGCTGTGAAATATATCTATATAAGAAAATGTACTGTCTCCCCCAGACTGAATTTCTGTTATAAACTAATAAAACCGTATGGCATGTTATCAAGCCGTGTAAAGACGTTTACTCATGTTGAGGAAAGTTAAAACGAAGTGTCATCATGGCTACTGAGAGTATTTTTCTCTCATCGGAATCTCGGTAGCACCATGGTTGAGAGCTTGAAAACCACCTTTAAAACTTCTGTGTTCTAGGTTCGATTTTTATATTACATTAGCTTCTATGCGTTTCATTTATCCCAGATCAGGATGTGGAACAAGTCAGAAAAACACACAAACACTGTCACAATAAATAGTAGTAGCATAATAAGTTTGAAGTTCTGTTCATCATCAAATGTCTGCTATTAATGTGATATTTTTATTTCATAAGCATATTTTAGGTGAGATTTCAGGTTCTCATGGTGCCAAGTATGAAGATGGCTGTCATTTATCTGGGATGTTGTGTTATGTAATTTGGTACACTTTGACCAGTGTTTCAGAGACGCTTACTGCCTCCACCATGAGAGCAATGATTGATGGAGACAGAAGCAAATCTGAAATATTGGTCAGTGTCTGTCATTACTTGGCACAACATCCCAGAACACATCAGTCTTCAAGATATTTTTCTGTTACACTACAAGAATATATTATTTATAAAGTATTCATGTCACTGTAATTATGAAACATTTGTAGATAATTGCTGTTACTTAAAATTTGAGGATTTAATGTGCATTACTATATAAGTAATGAAGCCTAGCTAAATTTGAAACTGTCTTTGTGTAACCAAATATGGTCTGTGTAATAAATTAAAGTATAACATGGGGGTTAAAAGCAGTGTAGGACTATTCGATTATACAAAAACCATTGGTTGTGAAGTTTATGGTTGTTCATAAAGTACAGTTACTTTTTAGGCTTATAAGTATTGAAGCAGGCATGTAAGCTAGAACCAGTCATAAAGAAATCTGGATAGTTGTAAATTCACCTTTGTTCAATACATGTGTGATACCTAATATAAATAAGAGACATATGTTGTATTTATATATACTTCTGTTTCAGCACTGGTTTGAAATTAATTAGATGTACCAACTTTTGTAAACTACCTAAAATTATTTCCATCATGGATTCTGAAATAACTGTTTCAAACATGGATGCACAACAATTACCTATGAATGGCAGCCACATAAATCTTGATGACTTCAAGATGGATAGTAACTTTGCGTGGTTGCTCTGTTCTCTTGTTTCAACTATGGCTTGGGTTATCTACATAACTTATTACAATTCAAGAGTTATCGGCTACTTCATAACACGTTTATTGAATCGGTTTCTAGTTAGGGAAGGTTACATGCATGTAGGTAAGTTTGATACAGAAGTCTGTATAATGGACTTGAATTTGTGAATTGTGGTTGAATAATGTATTTTATGTTATAGGTTCATTAATGTAGTTTAGTTGTAATTTTGATGACCAAATTTGAAGGTTAAATTGTGTATCATATCTGTCATTTCCCCACAATACTACTACATAATTAATTAATTCATGGAGAAGCGATGTTCTTGAGATACGAGGCTCGTCCACAAAGTAAGTTTCCCTGGGGCCGTTTACAGAAACAAAACACAATTTCATGGAAATATTTATTGCAACAGATACAGCAAGTGTCCAGCTATTTTTCAACATATTCGCCACCGGAATTGAGACATTTGTCATACCGTGGGACCAACGTTTGAATACCTGTGTCGTAGAAGTCTGCCGCCTGGGATTGGAACCACTGTGTGACAACCATCTCCGCCTCTCTGTCATTCTCAAAACGCTGACGCTGACCGGACAGGAATTTCTTGAGGTGTAGGAAAAGATGGAAATCACTGGGAGCGAGGTCCGGGCTGTAGGGTGAATGATTAAACACCTCCCAGCTGAATTCCTGCAGGAGACTTGCTGTCCGTCGAGCCGTGTGCGGCCTAGCGTTATCACTGACCGCACTTCACAGTCGGCGGGAGCTGGAATAAGAACCTCCATCTTCAACAGCTGCAACGATGCTACTGTGAAAACGCGGGAAGTGCCGTTAGTGCATGCGCCATGCTACGTCATTGCTCTATCACGTACGCACAGTCGCTTCGCGCAATATAAGGTTTGCTAGCTGTGGGACGAGTGGGAAACTTACTTTGTGGACGCGCCTCGTACTATTAGTCGCTCAGCTAGTCAATAATTTCCATACCTTTTATGAAACCTGAAAGTTCATTACTATGGATTGTAGGTTGTCAGGTTGTGACATGAACACTCGTTCCCATATGTATCTCATGTGGCATTTTGACATATGATTGAATGAATTATTGCTTAATGCATAGGTCAAGTACAGTACAGCAAAAGTTAAAACAGGCTGGGTTTTTGGGAGATATGAGTAGGCCAATTCATAATGAATAAGCTTATTTTTACTGTGCTGTCCAGAAAACTCTGTATTTGTGAACATGTCATGTGATGTGGTGGAGAATTACACAATTTATATTTTTTAGTTAACACCTTCACATTGACACAGATAAATGTATAAATATAAGATATGCTAGTTGCTGGGTTGAAATACATTTATTATTAATGAACAGCTTACTAATTGTAAAGTTGAACAGGTGGGTTTTAAAATGGCTTGACTCAAAGTTTATATAGGAATAAAAAGGACAAACCTGTATGTATGTATGTATGTATGTTTACTGTTTCTTTGCTGTTAACCAGTGACATTCATTTTTTAATTTATTGAAGGTTCATTAACTTGTTATGTGCTGTCTGGGAAGATAATGTTTCGAGATGTAGTATATATCTGTCATGACTATACAGCTAGAGCACAAGATGGATGGTTGATCTTCCGTTGGTGGAGAGCATATGTGCCCAAAGATGTATCTGAAGGTAAGACTGACTGCAACATAAGAGTCATATATGTCTTGGTAATAGAAGAGAAAGTATGGAAGTTGAGGGAAGTTGACTTCAGATTTTAACCAGTCAACTGGTCTGCTTCCTCTCTGCACAGTTGTGCATTAAACTTTGATTAGAATTTAATGCAACTCCATTACTCACCCACACTGTGGTAATAGAACCCATAGATTTAATGCTACTGATATGGATGCCTGCCATTGGTCATGATCCTGGTCAGTTCAGTGCAGTTCACGTTTCATCTGTTTCCATAAAATCCATATTGCCATCTTATTATTTACAAGAAGTTTTCCAACAGAATTTTTATGCATTTCTTCCTTCTTCCATGTTCATGTCTTTGTGTTTAGCGCATTCTAACACTACTAGCAGACTTGTTTTCATGAGAACCAGAAATCTCACCAACATCCTGAGTATTCTCACATAAGCCCTGAAAATGGAGGCTGCATGGCTCAGCAAACTAGATGATCAAAATTTAAAACTCACACTGCCATGAAAATTACAAATTCCACACATTTTCTTATTTTACAGATCTATCACATTCGGATACGCGGCTGTCTGTAATGCTGAATGGATTTGAACTACATGTTTACAATCGCTGTGAAATGTATGGTAACCTTGAAAAATTATTTGGTCTGGAACCTCAGATGTTTCCACGTGATGGTGATTCCTCTGGGAGTGGTTCTGGAGGTACCGAGAGTAAGAAAGGTGTTTGTGTGTTTTGTGATGTATTGTATGTGTACATGTATTTCAGAAAAATGTAACAATGTAAAGTAGAAAAGTAGTGAATCTTAAGTAGTATTAAAGTAGATAATTTTCACCCATATTTTCAGCCTGAATTTGTGTTATTTGCATGAAGTTAACAAGTGAATATAATTTGGAGTTTATATGACTTGTCAGTCTGTCAGTTTGTTTCATCTTAAAAAATAATCAACAGATTTTGATGAAAGTTGGTATATGGTGGTTACATTAAAAGGTATTAGGTGAATTTTATTTTGTTCTTTGTTAGTGTAATATAATTCTTACTTTTTCTGAAGCTGATGTGAAATGTTATATAGTTTCTTGAAAGTGGTTCTTTATGAAAAAATATTCATATATATCATAAGATATGAATTTCATTAACTTTTATTTGAAATGGTTGTCTTTGTCAGCAAGAAATTGTTATCTCTAAATTGGAGTTTGTCTTTCTGCTTTTGTTCTGGTTTGCCATAAATTAATACATGGTTTCAGGTGAGCATAACAATGATGAAATGAGAACTACAATGTCATCTAATTCTAGAAGACGACCACAGACAGTAGCCCTGTCTCAGGGACGTAGTTGGAGAGACTTGATTCCTGTCATCAAGGTCGATGTGGCTTCGGTAAGAGGCTTTTGTAGCCCATAGTATGGACAAGTGAATAGGTATACGGTTAACCCTCAATTTGACAGACCTTAATTTAATGGATTCTAGATTTAACAGACGTCATCTTGTATTGCCAGATTCTTTCTGGATGCGAAGCATTAGCAGACATTTTTGGTTTTAACAGACTCCATTGAAACCAAAAATGTCAATTAATGACCATTAAATTTTTCTTTCTGTGTGCATGATTCTCTTGACACTAATGTTTTAATGAACCATGTGTAATTTTAGGTGTCCAGTTTATATTACTAATTACTAATCTGTTTAATGGTGTTCCTAATGGAAATTAGTTTTAAGGATGCATTACTGGCATTATAAAAACAACTGTTCAATTTAACAGACAGTCAGCATTACCAGATGCCTGTTTTGCCCTGTTAATCCATTGAATCGAGGATTTACTGTAATGTTAGAAATAGGTTGTTTGCCTCATATATTTACATAAAACTCGAGAACAGTTTGCCTGCCATGTTGGTGTGATATTGGAAGTACAAAGATGAGTTTGCCTGTAGTGGTAGTTATTAATATCAAGTTTAATTGAAATCTGTCAGTTCAACATTCTATGTTATCTTTACACAGATAATCAGGAGCATATTATATTCTAATGAAGTATAGGATCCAGAAAATAAAAAATGATTATAAATATGTTTGTGGTATGGAGAAAATATACTGTGAAAGTGGTTCTTCTAGCAGTTTAAATTTAACTTAAGTGCCTGGGGGAATATGTTGGTGTGCCTATGACTGGCATGATAGTTAACTTTAATTTCAGGGTCGAGTTGTCTTTGGTAACCGTCTTGTGCCAACGACTCTCTCCATCAATGTTGAAGAAGCTCATTTTGTTTACTCAACCAAACCAGCTGCATCACGATTGGATCATTTCATGCACTTCACCAAGTGCAAAGCAGAGAATTTCAAAGTAATTCTGGCCCCAAGTCCCAAGTACACAGGGATGGTAGATGATCCACCTAGGTATATGGGTGAAGGATTTGTGGTTCTATCTTCAAATAACATTGAGCTGTACTACTACATGGATGAAGCTGGTCTAGTGCCTGCAGAGCCAGCGATGTTACAACTTGCAAATGGAGATATTGTGGAGTCAGCCCCTCCCATCTGGGGTATGGACATAAAGGTAACTTCATGCATTCATATATTTAAATGGATATGTAAGGACCTTGTAGCTTGGTATCTTATATTGAGACTCCTTGCTAATTGATTAAGAATAAACCACAAAACATATGTAATCTGTGCATTGCCATTTTATGCACTGTTATTATCATCATTCATGGATGTTTCTTCATTATTGGGATGTCTGTTTGTAGAGCCATTTCACATTATTCTGTCTCACATGACCTTTCCTCTTGTATGTCTCTCAAGAGTTCTTATTTTCTCTTTATTCCCTATTGCCTTGTCTCTTGAACTTGAAATATATTGTCCTAATTTTATTTACGTGCATAAAGCATCTATCTATGTTCTTTAATTATTTACTCACCTAATATGATTAATTTTGTGCAATATTTTCTTTGAAAATCTTATTTTTGTCCTCCATCTTTATTCTTTATTCATGTTTATGTTCCTAATCAAATTTGGGTGCTGATATTTCTGTAAATTTGATCTCTGGGATGGAGAATATAAGGTCCCCATCATAATTCAGAATCTTTGTTAAGCTATTAGTGGTTTATAGATTATTTAATGATGCTGTGCCATTTGCAGAGGTTGTTTATAATTCATTAATTTGAAGGTGTGATACAGTAGGGCACCGCATATACAGCAGGTTGGGGACCAGACCCCCGCCGAAAAGCGAAAATCGCCGAAAAGCGGATCTTTGCCTTTTTTCAATTCCAAATGCATATCAAAGCCTAATAAGATGCTTACACTATCATATAGTAAGTGCACAATAGCGCTGGGCCTAAGAAAACGATATGAAAGTAAAAAAAAGCTGTAAACAGACTGAATCAGCGACGAGAAAATGGCACCGGACTCACTTCTATGACTCAGCTGTTGAACACGTGGGGCATATGCACGCAATTGAAAAGCGCCGTATTAGCGGATCACCAAAAAGCGGGACCCTACTGTAATGTTTAATTAACTTTAAAGGATTGGAAAGAAGGTGACTGTAGCTCATTTCGTAGCCATATCATGATTTGTTACACTGCATTCCCCTTCTGTTGGCCACTATTTTTATCATTTAGAGTAACAGAAGATGCTTCATGGATGCTGTAACCCAGTGTCAATTCCTTTACTTTGCTAGACAGACAGGGGCCAGGAAGATTCATAAGATCTGAACTTGGAATGCACACATACAAGTACACATTTTTGTACCCACACTCATAATTTAAAAGTACAGTATTGTCAATTACTGCATTATTTTTATGCTTATTTATTTTAGAGATTTGATAGGGATTGGTAAAACATTTTATATTTAAAATCACTTTGTACCCAAATGCTTTTCAACAAGATTTCTCTTTGGTGGTATGAAAATGACATCAGTTTTGACAAGTTCAAGATTTTAGAGTATCTTTTTATATTATATAATTATTTGAATTTCTACAGTGTGGAAAAGGGACTGATTTTAGCTATGGACCCTGGGCAGATCGACAGCGAGATCACCTTTTCAAGTTCTTCTTTCCTAATGATTTCCAACCATTAAAGGTAATGAAGTTAACATTAACTTATTTCAGTAGCATAACTACAGGCTGGTGCAAAAGTCAGGACACACTTGAAATAAAAATTCATGGGCATGTGTTTTTTCCTTACAATTTTGTGTTTCATTTAATTACTTCTAATATCTACTGTGCAAATATTTGTACAATCATATACATAAATATCCTTACTAGAAGTATTCAAAATGCCCACCTACCACAGCTAAAGTGACTGAATTTGAGGGCTGGCCATTGTGTCTTGTCTTTTGTACCATCTGTATGCTGTGTACAGTAGTAATCATGTTTCTATGTCAGTTCCTTAAGCCTTTCCAAGTCAATCTGAGATTTGAACTCAGAATCTCCTGAATATGAAATAGGAATGCTAACCATTAAACCATAACATCGTTTCATAATAGTATATTTTTGTGTGTTCTTTGGTAAAGGTGAATGAAATGAGCACTTTATTAGAAGATGATTTAATTTGTCTTCATGTTATTTCTCCAAAACTACTGAACAGATTTCAATGAACATAAGATATTGATTGAATCTGGCTTTGCAATGAATGTTATCAACATAAATTATTTTTGAACCATATCAGTCCAATGTGATCAGTATTTTACATGAAGTTCAAATCAAACCCTTTCCCAAAAATATTGTATAAACAGTTGTGGAATGTAAAATAATAGATCTAAGATCTACAACTTATATTTGAAGTGTTTTTCTATGTGATACATATTTAACACCATACATGGGAAAAAAATGTGAGTAGTTTTACAGCAACAGATTAATAATCTGCAATAAATGAGTAGTAAGGCTAATGAGGTATGCTGAACTGCATAGAATGCATTTTGAAATATGTATGAACTTGAAGTTGAGTAACATCTATGAAGCCTTCTTTATGTCACTCTGAACCCATGGAAAATAAGTTTTATTGAAGAATTAGTCTCTCCCATAGAGAATTAGTATTTATGTTGCCATTTGTTTTTTATTTCCATACTGTAGGTTACCTCCTTATTGACATTTATTGCCAATAAATGTTATAGGTGTCATGCATAGAGAATTCAGAAATCTTTATAACAGTTCTCTAAGCCATCGAGTGTTTCTGTCACTTGCCCGAAATGAAAACATTGGGGCATTTTAACATTAGAGAGGATTTCTGTTAGAGCATTAGACTTGAAATAGTAACAAACATTATCCACATTTTTTTTATTTTTACTTTATCACACTTATACCACATTAAGATGTAAGTATAAAATTATTTAAACATCTGTGGCACTGAATCAGAACTCAGAGCAGGAAGCTGCAGATAGTATTTTCATTTGAGGTAGTAAATACATTCAAAATCAGCAAGGGTAATGCTTTGAGCAAGTTATATTGGCAAAATAACTTTCTGCATGCAGCTTATACTGTTGTTGATTGTTCAAAATTTGGACATTATGTGCAGACATTTATGGACAATATTAGTGTAATACTTTGTTTTTCACACATTTATGTATTGAAAGAAGTGAATACCTGTTCTTAAACTGTCCCTCAGGTAACTAAAGCTCTGCAGCCAGGAGAGAAACGATCAGCCACTTCATTTGACATTCGTCTGAGTACTCTGAATGATGCCACTGTAGACATTCTGTTTTCTAAAAATAAAGTAAGTGTGTGCGTTTGTTTTTTTACATAATCTTGGTAATATAGATAGTAATGCATTTATAGGATTGGCTATGACTTTATAATCTTTGAAGACAATTTTAAACTTGACCATTGTGTCTGTTTTGCTGAAGATGTACAGTGCTATTACTAATATTTGTATGTCTTCTATTCATTTTCATTTAATTGTACTTTCATAAAGCTTTATAGATCGGTAAACTGTTTTGTCATGTTACACAGGGTATATATAAATTATCTTTACAGATTTGCTCATGAGTAAAATCTTTATGAGAAACTGAGTTATTGAGAGATGATAGCAGACTTTTTTTTCATTCACTGCATCATCTTTGTGAATCAGGTCAGTCAGCATGGAGCCACAGGAGAAGGCACAGTGCATGGAGTGGTTTATCGAAACAAAATTGGATACATTGGTCCAAAGATGTTCCAGAACACTGTATCACAGGATGCTTGATTGTGCATGCATCTCTTAATCATTTCTCAGACCTATGGACTGGCCATGCTGGTTCCATCTCTTGGCTGGCCAGACCATCAGATATCACACCCTGTGGTTTTTTCTTGTGGGGATACATAAAAGACTGTGTGTACCAAATGAATGGAGCTTGAATGTTGTTTGGACATAGTATGTGTGACAAATGGTGCCCATGTTGAATGCATATAATGTTCAAAACAAACTTTGAGAGTTTCTTTCACAAATGATACTGAAACAATGTATCTGTGTCTTTCAGTAAAGGTTTCACTCATGAGTAAAGTTGAAAAGATAATTTATATACACTCTGTATGTTATATTACATTACCTGTTGAACCATATTTTGGCTTGCAGTCATTCATCACTTACTTTTCTGGATTCAGATAGAGTGACTGTCTAGTCAATAGATCATGTAAGTTCAACTCTGACTTGTTTGTGGAATTGTCACATTTATTTTTAAGCATATTAGTTTTATTATTTTGACAGCTATATGATGTAATGGTGTAATTGAGTAAGCATTGTCATACACCATTAGAGAGTTGTTAATGTAGCAGTACTGATTTACTTTTCAGGAAACAAATGCTGTTCATGTCAATGTGGGACCTGGGTCGTACCTGGAGGTGACAATGCCATGGGTTGTGGGTCAGGATGGTTACTCAACCAAGATCACTGGCCAGTTATTGCACCTGGAAGCAACAACCAGTTTGCAATACCGTTCCCTAGTTGAAAGTGAGACACTGGAATTTACTGTCAAATGTCACTATCCCATCAAGTGGAATGATCATCAGGAGTGGATTTTGAACCTCACAGGGTGTAAAGCTACTGTTAACCTCATATATGCCCACAAATGGTTCTTTCAAGGTATGTCCCGCATGACAAGAAGATTTGAGTATTTGAAAACAGGCTGTGCAACTTGACTGTTTTACCTGACATGTATTTAGGAGGTACTAGTTTTAATCAGCTCAGATATTGGCTTTCCTGACTGAGTTCTTTGATGATTTTCATTGGTTATTCTAGGAATATATGTGACATGCCACAACTGCTCTCTTCTCTGTTGTTTCTAATCCATTACATAAGCTGGTTTTTTATCTGATTCAACCTAGTTAATTGTGTAATTCATATTGTCCCATAAGTAACATACAGACCACTGCAGTATTTGTAACAATACATGAACATTTATAGAATTTAAAAAGTGTAATAAATATTTAATATTAAATACAATTTAATATTTATATGATGAAAGTTTACATACATCCTACAACAGTAATGTCAAATTTCAGATTCAGCAGTTCAGTACACTGAACAGATAATAAAGAAAATTGTTTTCTTCCTAAATATCCTGCTGGATGTGATGTGGTACTCATGGTGTCTGGTGTGTACTTTTATGATTCAGTTATGTCTGCCCATGTTCCAGTGGATAACTAGGAACTCACATCAGTTTTTTATATTTGGTTTGTTTTTGCAGTAATACATTATTTTTACATAGTCTGTTCTGTTATATCTGATAAAATACAAGTTTAAAGTTGTTTGTTTGTTTGTTTTATGATACTTTCTGAACTACGTACATTGTATAGCATTCACTGGAGGATAATTGGAAAAACGTAATTATTAGCTGTTTTGAGGTCTCAGCATTTGAATGGAGGAACTGAAAAAAATCACCCAGAAGAAGTGGCTTCTGGACCAAATATTGAACCTGAAATTTATTAGATACAAAGTAGGAGGTCTAGCAACTTAACCAAAATGCCTGTATTTTTTAAAGCAATAGCAGTAGGCCAGAACAGTTTTCCCTATCCCCACCCTACTTGATCCCCAGACTCCTTGAATTCTGAAATAAGATGAAGTGATTCAGATTGTGAAGAGTTTAATATGGTTTCATTTTATTTTAGATCTGGTTAATGACTGGGCAAGCAAGTCTAGGCCAGATTTGCTTCACTTTGTGCCCTATACATGGATAATAACAGTCATAATAAAGGAGTTTGAACTTATCACACTGTGTAATGAATACAATTGGATTGACTGCTCATCACAAAACCAGGAAAATGCTCACATTGCATTTTGTGGAGATTTGTTTGATCTCTCCTTTGATCTGCCATTCTGTGACTTCTTACCTACTACAATTCCTCTGAGATTCTGGATACAGGTAATTTCCATTGTTTTAATTCTGAAAGAATTTTAAAATTAATTTTTATTTTCCTTTTATATGTTTAATATTCTATGGTTTTCAGGGTGAAAGTGTTGACTTGGTCCTATATTTGCCAGAAATTTGTACAAGTCGTAGTATACTGTTGGCTCTTGATGCAAATGCAAAACTGCTTGGGCATGATATAAATTTACGTCAGAGAAATGATGGTACCAGAAAATGGAGGAATGTCTGCCAAAAAAGGTAAAAAACTTATGAAATTATTTGTTCATTATTATTTCTCTTTGTGGTTATTTTAATCTTTTGTCTTGCTATTTTAAATTGTCATTTATTTCATAAAGTAATTTTATTCAATGATATTTCTCCAACTGAAAAATTAGAATACAACATATTGCTTATTATGGAGGCATTTGGTTCATATTCCAGTTGACTTGGATTTTTGTACTTATATATCTGTCCCTTGTGTTAAATTCTCGGACAATAATTTATTAATGTACAAGAATATATACTTAAAATGCTCTAGTTGATATAGTGAGGCCATCTAGGGATGCAAGCCCATGGCACATTTGTGATGTGTCCTTACAAATAAGAAAATTCAAATAATTTCCTTGACTGTATAAATAGTGTATACCATAATATCCAGTTCACCATGGATTTATTTGTGGAGGGCCAACTTTCTTCCGTACCTTCTAAATTCCTGCTGATGTATTTAATTAATTTCACTTCTAGCATTGGATGGGTTGATTGTTGGTCTGTGCCAATTGTAGCTCTCTGCATTAACTATGTTTATCATCCTGTGCCGCCTTTGGGACCTCCACCCCAAGCTGATATCACTACCCCAGAGAAAGAGGAGATATTGTTATCCCCTATGAGAATACCAAGGTGTAGGAAGTCTCCAGGCATACACTGGAGTCAGGTTTGTATCTTGTGATATATTTAAATTCAACCACAATACATGCTTTTGACAGCATAATCCTTATACAGTTTAAAATATGTCATGTAGTGTTGCTGAGTACCAAATCAAAAATGTTATGAGGGGTTGGACATACAGCATAAATGGGAGGAACATGAAATTTATACTGCAGTTTGGTGGGATCATTGAAATGCAGACATTTAAAATATTGAGAAGGAGAATGGATCTTGAGTAAAATTGATTATTAATATATGGTGTGGATTGAACTGCGGTAGGATCGTGTCTTATTGTGTGCTTTGATTCCAGCAGTTCTGAACCTTTCATGTTACAGAACCAAGTGAGAAATATTACTTTATATTATGTGCAATTTTAATAATTTGATAAATGTGGTTTAGGAGGGAATTACATGTATCTTCTAATGTTGTTCATAATCTTACAAACTCACTTTACATATGTGATCTTATATGATTACTAATAACATTTTTTAGTGTTCTGTAATTGTATGCTCAGTATTGGACTATATTTTTTGACATATATCTAGGTATGAACCTGAGAATAGAATGTCTCAAATAAAATAAGGATGCAAACTGCATTGTTACTTTGTGTAGAATATATGCAAGTTAACAGTTATTTTGAAAAAAATTACTAGTACGTTACGATACTTACAAAGTGTACACCATTGAATGTGTTAAAGTCTTCTATTGCGTTATGTCAGCTTGATTCACAGTGCATTCCATAACTTACATAGCAGACAGACATCATGCATAAATGAAGTACACTCTTCTAATTACACCTGAAATATGCATTTGTTCATTCTTGTTTTATATTAGTTTTGAATCATATATGTCTATGTTGCAGGATGGCTCACAGAAATTTGATCCAACTACTCTTCCACCAGATAAAGTTACCTTGGAGCTTGAGATAGGACCATCTGTTCTGTTGGTGTATGGAGCTTGGCTGAGGAAATTTATGCACTTAAAGGTATGTACGTAATAAGAAAGAGTTTATTTTACATATTTGGACTTTCCTTAAAAATTTTAATTCAGCTACTAAAGAAATTGTATGTTGTAGGATTAGAATGTTTATCATCATATTTACAGAAGGCGGCTATGAATTCTATCCTGATCCAGTTCAGTCTAATTTACATATCTATAACTCAATTATCCATTTTAATATTATGCTCTCATATTTCATGTTTTAAATGGCCGTTTTCCTTGAGGATTTGCAGCGAAAGTTTTGTAAACATTTCGTTTTCTACCATAAATGCTGTATACTACTGAGCTCTGTAATGTATAAACATATTTTTATGGAACAGGAAAATATATTTGGAGAGGACCAGGCTTTCACTGACATGTATCAGAGCCGTGCAGCATCCAGTTCTTCTGTTGGGGATGCAAATGCTGTCACAGGAGCACCTGCAAGTGCAGCAGACAGAGGAACTGATGTTTCAACCAGCACTGGTGCAGCAGATGAAGCAGATATCCTGAAACAAAAGGAATTTGATCCAAGACAGTACCGTCCCTTTGAAGTGGCTGTATCTATCACAATGCATGATATACAGGCACATCTTATCAAAGTAAGTGTGTGATTGAAACTAGGGGAACACTTTGTTAAATGCCTTGAAGTCTGGCACATTTCTTCTAAGGTAACTCATGATGCCAATTTTTTATCCCCAGTGTTTCATTCCTAAGTTCAAAAAGAAAAGTCATTAGACCATATTCTGAACCAATGCAGTCCAGATCCATTTTAATAGTATCCTTTCATTTGTGCTTAGGTTTTCCAAATTGCATCTTTCCATGAGGTTTTCCAGCTGAAGTTTTGTGTGTATTTCTCAGCTTCACAGTGCATGCTTCATGTCCTGCCCATTATATATTCTTTAATGTTATAAATAAGCGTTGAATTGTATGAGCATCTGATGCACACTTTCCATTATGACAGAATTGCAGTGAAGGGGATCCACCTTGTCCAGTCATTCTTCTCGAAAGATTTGGTTTTGAGATGAAGAAAGGCTACAGAGAAACACAACTTCAATTATTACTATCTCCAGCAATACTTCTGTCAAGTGACAAAGTAACTCGACCAAGTAAGGAAAGCCATCTCACACAAGGACATCTTATGCTTTCTGGATTCCAGGTAAACCTAAAAATCTATAGAACAGCCTCAGATATAAAATAATCTGAATGAATTTCTGTATCAAGTGTCTTGCTTCCATGTGGTGTCTTACATGATTGTGTCATATGGTTATTAATCTTTTGTTCGATAGATTATTTTAAATACTTAAAAAATGGGATTCTTAAATTTAATATCATTAAGTACATATATTTTTAAGTAGTAGCACTGTTGCTGTATATTGTACATTAAAATAAGTTCACAGTAACCACCAAAGAGGATCACTGTATTTTCAAAAATTTAAGTGACATCAGAAAATGATAGCTTACTTTGACATGTTTGTTTCATGTGAGAACACTTGCACAAAATTTTTGTATGACAGCAAATAAGGATAAAAGTATGAAGCTCTGTCTTAAGTCTGATAAATACATTTAATACACATATATATACAGTGAAACCTCGATGCATCGTTTTCGGCGGGGGTGGGAAATAAAAACGATGAATGCGGGAAAACGATAGATGCGGGAAAGCATTAAACATTTAAAAAAAAACAATGTTTCTCTTTCAAAGTTACTTCTTTTTACCAAAAAAGTCTTTAATGGACAACTGGTTTGTTGAAACTTTACGTTTTAGACCAAACAGAGCACTTTCCACCTTCAAAATGTTTTCTTCGTCACGTTCACTAATATTAAGCGCATAAAAGAACGACTTCACTTTCGCCAATGCAGCGTGCGCTTCGGCAAAACTCGGCAAAGCTTCGGGCTCGCATTCGTCGTCTTCCTCTTCCTCACCGCTCCAACCCCCTTTGCGGACAATAACAGGAAGAATGGAAATACTATTACTGCCGAACTCAACGAAACGTAGCTGTAGAAGACCCTGAACCGCTGGAAACGAGATGAACCAGAAGAATGAAAAGTGCTGCCAGCCTTTCCTTTGTACTTATAATAAAAGCATTTGTGAAGAAATTCACACTGCACATGCCATCTGGCATCGCTGGAACGAAATATGTGTGCACCCTAATTAAAATCGTAAAATTTCTGACAATGAGCACCGCCATTCACTCCAACTATCACCCCTGCACCGCTGACCCTCATTCCAAAAGAATGTGCTGGTTGGGCGACATAACAGGTTACCGCTACTGTGTATTCCAAAAACATTATGCGTCTTTCGGTATTAATTTATCTCTAAACCCAGCATTTTAAATTCTCAGAAACGATCATTGCGGGAAAATTGTGGGCCGGGACTAAGATTTTTGAACGATCGATGCGATAAAACGATAGTTCGAGGAACGATAGAAGCGGGAAAATGTAACATTATTTTATATGGGATGTATTCGGGACCGAACAAAACGGACGATGCATCCGGGAAAACGATAGTTCCGGGAACGATGGATAGAGGTTTCACTGTAGTAGGTAAGTAATAATGCTGTTTGTCACACATTTTCATATATTTTACCAAATAGTTTGGTTGTACCCTCTTAATTGTTGTGCGGTAGATCTAATTGTCCAGCACACTGTCACAACCATGATCCTTAGTTCATTCTTTATTTTTGTCTTGGCAGTTGTCTGCTCTTAGAGTAAGTTTACTTTAATAAGATGAACAAGTTTAGCAGTCTTGTTTCTTGGGATGTATCCTGCATGCTAAGTAGGGTGTGGGTGTAATTATAATATTGAACTGCATTTTTTCCCTTATAGGTTCGAGGTCATGCCATGTTCAGTGATGAAGGTAGAACCTTGGATGAAGAGACTGTGGAGTATGCATGGCTAGTGGAAATACAATTGGGAAAGTTGAGTGGAAAGCTGACAGCACCACAGGTAAGATGCAGTTGAATTTTTTCTTCAAAGGTGGAAGCAGTAAGTTTCTTAGAAACATTGGTAACCACTTAAAAGACTACAGAAAACCACAATCAAAATAATCTTTGTTATGAAAATATCAAATCTCACAGTTAAATATTTTTATTTTATATTCCTTTCTTAATTGCTTTCCATCTATATTTCTTTCTATCACTTATCAGGTTTGTGTAATTATGTTTTAGAGTAAACAGCTATTATGCAATGTGATGGAGAAGTGCTGTGTTTTCCATATGTTATAGACTGAATTTTTAAACAAAATTTGGAAGAGCTTTGGCTTAAAAGGGTTAATGTGTATTTCCTGTAATTTCCTGTGAAGCTCATGTATTTTAATATATAGTAATTTGTTTCATTGTAGTAAGTCTTCTTGAAAAATTGTTGTTTTTTCAGCTTATTTATGAAACCAGAATGTTTATCACTGTGGACACAGTCCTGAGGTAGTCCAATCCAATCTACACATTCACGTCTTCAACATTAGTGATGATCTACAGATAATGTCTGAGATTTGTAGTTCACAAACACATTTTGTACTTGTAGTTCTTTATCTTGACTGAAATATCAGTGTATTTTGTTTAATGACACTTCATCAGTTATGCAGATTGTATGGGACCCAGTGGATGAATAAGTGAATGTTGAATTGAGAAGGGCATGGAGGGAAACAGTCATGACCTTTGTCCTAACATTTAATAGAGGATTGCAGAATACCACAGAATTCCTCCATCATAATAATCAGTCTTCAGATAAAGAATTGAACCCTGGAACTCTCAAATACAAAGCAGGAGTGCTTACTACAGAGTCATATCATTTGGTTAATTCATATTTTGTTTTATTGTGTATTTAATATGATTTTATCAACTGAATGAGTATATATCATTGAATGTCAGAGTGGTTATAAATTAGAAATGATGTGGAAATAATTATTCATGGTCTGCGTAAAGGTTCTCTCTTGGAATCTGCCTAATTGAATGTGCTGATTTCTTTATAGCTTCACCACCTTGTTACCAGTTTGGAGACTTTTGCTTTGCTTGCAAAGGATGCAGAGAATAACTTGAGGCCCCCTCGCTTACCCAAGGTTTGTCATCATGGAGTACCTCCACTGCAATGCAGTGAATCTGATCCAGATACTAGGTATCGATGCCCATCTGGTGATGATATCAAATATAGAATGACTCGTCTGGCAGTTGATGCAGTTGACCTGTACTTGCTAGAAAGCAGTACAGCATTTCGAATTTGGGTATGTTTTATTTTCTCTGTTCATAGATATAATAACAATTTTGTGTGTTGGGAGAAAGTTGGGTCTATACTGTTATGGTTCATGTTTTAAATGTGTTGGAACAGAATAAAATATTAGTATTCAAAGCACCTGATGAATTTTGAAATGTAAGGAGGAGTTAAAATCCTTTTTCCAACCTGAATAATATGGAGTTCACTGCAGTTACATTTTATCTTTAAGACTTGAAACCTGTTCTTTATTTTAAGGCATCTCCAATTCGTATTGCTACGTGTAACCTTCATGGGCACTTGGTAAAATCTGGTGTAACAGGTGTATTGCCAGCAGTGCAGGTCAGGCAATTTGTGGCTACTGGTAGCAATTTTAGTGGTGGGAATGCTAATCACAGTAACACCAATACAACAAGTAGTGGACGATCTCAACATAATCCAAGCAGGTAATACATTTCTATTCGATGAAACCTTAATTTACTTTTTCTGTAGGGGTCAGTGGATTTGAACACTACATTTAGGAAGTTCTTAAGCAGAGGAAATTTAATGTAGAAAATATGTCTGGGATCATCAGGTTTCCTAACTCACACTGGGAGCAGAAATAGTGTGAGTCACCCATGACTTGTATTGTTTTTCTTCTAAATTGTGTATCTCTGGATTTAAGATAGCAACAGAGACTAATGGGACATGCATGATTTCTGCATACAGTGTGAAAATACCTTTATAGAATGCAATTCAGTCAATAACTTGATTTTGATAAAGAGGTGGCTTTTGTCGTGTTTGCAGTTATCGATTTTAATGTAAGTTGTATTGCTAGAAAAACTTCTAAAGCTATGGGCATTTCAGGAGCTTCAGTTTATGTCTAAGTATAATGTCTCTGTAATAAATTGTACTGTAAAATATGTATTTCCATTTTTTCACATTAGATCAAATCTACTGTATCATAGTGATAAGATTATAGAAGCCTGTTTCAGTACATGTTTGTGTATCAGTCAAATGCTTTGATTGTGGTCTGTAAAGTACCAGAGCAGCCTTCGCTATTTCATACATTGCAGTACTTTACCATAAGAGCAGTAGTCCCTCTTGACTTCAGATGAACCATAATAATTTTTACCACAGTAATATAAAATTATAAGTGTAAGCCTCTCATTGCCATAGTGTTATGAATCATGCATTTCCATGAGCCATATTTTCTTGGAGGAAGTTTTACTGAATGGTTTATATCACATAATTTTATATTTTAACCTCACAGAGTTGAACTATGTAAAAGATATACAGTTTATCATTTATTTTGACAATTTTTATTTTATTTAAAATTCTTGGCTTCATAACATTACCAGGTTTAGAGCACTTGATTAATGAATATATCAGTAACATTCAGTAAAATGAATTTTCTCTCTCTCTTTCTTTTTTTTTTTCTCCCTCCCTCGAAATTGAACTAAGTTCCTGGTGCTACATAGAGTCTTGAACTTGAAACTGAGTATTTACAAAACATGAAAATAAATATTTGTTTGTTAGACACTAAAAAGATTAACATCTCTTTCTGTTTGTAAGCTGTGCTCAAACACTATAACATGTTCCAGCAGAATGGACAGTTTGTTAGGAGAACTCTGGCTGGAGGTGGGTTCCATCTCTTTAGGGCCTCTTGTGGTAGAAGCAGCAATGTCTCTTCCAGCTCCTGAACATAACCTACATTTAGTACAGCACAGGTAATTTTTCTTGTAAATCTAATTATTAGAATGAAAAACAATAAATGAAACCCCATTAAAACTTATAAAACTATAGTGATACAAATTCTGACATGAGGCGGATAGAGAAATGGGTCAAATATTGTGAAAGAATGAATGATGAAAGGTTGCCAAAATGTGTGATGTAATATTATCTGAAAAAAATAAGGGATTTGAGATAAGAAGAATGGGATTGTATTACATTGCAGTAGGCTTCTGGTCTAACCTTGTAGTAAAGGCATGAAGGAACAATTGTGTGAATGAATATACAGTAAGTTTTCTATGAAATGTTTATGAGTGTTACACTCTCATTTCAGTATAAGTAGATTGACACTATATAGTCTGAGGTACTGACAGCATTGCTAAATAAATCACAATAAATAAAAAATTGTGTATTGTCTCAAGATCATACTTATTATGTTTCCAGTATGCTGTTGCTCAGAATTTTGGGATAAAGCCTTGTAACACAATTTACAACCTTCTGTACCCATTATGTGGATATTACTCCAATATTGTGAACACTCAGTTTTTCTTGCAATTAGATTTTGGTGTAATGTCATCTGCTGTGTAACTAATTAATTCCAGCAGCATCCTTGAGAAGCTAATAGCATGTTCAGCTGGTCAAGAAATTCCCCACATTTTATGGAAAATGATACCATTCCCATATTTTACTGTCTTACATTGTCTCCATTTATTTTGCATAAATTCTGCTACCACTGCAGTTTAGCATTCTGCATTTTGAACATTCTTTACTGTTCAGTATGTTTGATTTATTTGAAAATGATCTGTCACAGGTATTTACGCACACATGATGAGGCATTCAAGCGATTATGGTTCTTATGGTCAGGAGAAAGTACTAATAGTAAGGCAGTTGGACGCTGTGGTTGTATTGGTGGCTGTGCATTCTTTGGTACTAACCGAAATGGTGCCAAGTTTTTTAAACCTAGTCGGGATGACTTTCAAGATGGAGTTAATATGGCAGCATTCAGGTGAGTTTAGAAATTAAACATCTGCTTTTAGAACCCATCTACATGACAAATTTTTCTAAAAGGAGAATGCTGTTTCTGTTATTGGTATTGTTATTTTAAGTATTTTTGTTATGGATACTTAAAAGTCTTAAGTATTTTTTTGTAAACATTTATTCAGCATGCCCCATTACAAGATTGCAATATTACATGCATTAATATAAAACACTTTAACAGATTGTACAACTGTAGTGTCATGATACATTGATATGTATATAAATTGTGGAAATAGGTTAGCAACCATTTAAAATATTCTTGTGCTGCTGCTCACATTGTCTTAAATTCTCCTATGAGAAAATTTCATATTTAGAATATGCTGACTAATGTCAAGAATTATAATTATCTGTGTTCAGAAATTATTATATATCCATTTCATATTTAGGAGTTTTACCTAACATGTCTCTGCATATCTATAAAAGAGTTTAAAATGATTTTACTGTGATTAGGACTGTAGCATAGTTGCAGGATTAGAGCAATGTAATGTGTTTATGTTCTTATAAATAGTAGCCACTTAGGTTGGAACATGTTGATAAACTGATGATTTAAAATTTTAACAGATAGAAGATGGATCCAGGTGCCCATCATTAGTATTTTTTTCTGTGATAAATCTGAAATATTCGTTACTTGTTATGATAACAGTTTTTCAGCATCTCATTTCATATAAACATACCAGATTCTGTGCTAATTTTGCATTAATTTGGTGTTGTGTTTGGAAAATGAAATAACAAAATGAAGCTTCAAATTGTCCAGAATCAACCTGGCCATGCAGTTGGACTAAAAATAAATTAAATGGAATACAGTGTCCATCAATATTCTATATTTAATACACCATATTTTTGTCCCCAGCCACAAATAGAACTGATATGGTTCATTATATTATAGCAGTTCTTCCTTTCAAAAATATTAGTTACCAGGTATTCATTGAAATGTATATTTTATTGCTTATCTCATCCTCTGATATACAGCATTGATGTTTCAACTCAGCTCTTTTAACCTTTACTAAAATTGTGAATATAGGAATTTACTTTGATATTTGTTTTTGAAAACTGTTATTTATTTATCATTCATCATAATTTAATTTGTGAGAAAAACTGTTTCTTCAGGATACATGAACCTGGACGAGATCCTGGATTTGGACAAAGTATACTTCATGAAGGTCAACTTCTGTTCCGTACACCTCCATATGGTTCTCAAGATATTTCTCTACAGGAACCAGTTAATGGATGGGACAACAATGTGGGGAACCCAAGGGGTACTGGAACTGGTGCCCTGAAGGTATGAATCCAATTTGTGAACAGATGTAAGAAAATAAAGACAGTTAGTATGAAGGATAATCATAAGGGACAAGAAGACTAGAAGTCTGTATTATACAGTAGTTGAAAGGGATGAAATAAAAAAAATTATAATTCTTGAAATGATGAGTAAGGATACAGTTGGAAAATCAGTACTAAGAAGAGCAGTCTTGCTGCTCATACAGTAATCTTGCTAGTGCAATGTAGTGTTAATCATAGAAATACACTGAAGCAGGGCTGTCCTTAGGGAGGGGTGAGTGGGGCAGCTGTCCCAAGTCCCACACTTCAGGGGACCCTGCTCATCAACTTTACAATGTACAAAATTATTCATGCACAATGATGCCCAAAGTGCCCAAGTAGAAAATAGCTGTTTAATTTAATTATAATCACAAAACAGAGATAAGAATGCAGTGTAATAAATATGCAGCTTAGCCCCAGTAATATTAAACTTATGGGTTACCAGCTTTCTTTTCACATTTGCTTTTCTTTCTTTATTTCTTGTGCACATAGGGATCTTAAGGAGGAGCCTTACATAGATTGCTTACCCTGCGCCCAACACCTCTCTAAGGACATTTCCGCACTAACACCCTCTTAGAAGTCCCAACATGAAACACATTTACATCTGATGGCAAATATGCTTAATGCTTAAGAACATGTGGCAAATTTTTAACATTTTGAATGTTATTGTTATATTATTACATAAGCTTCTGTCATGTACTGTGAGCACAATGTGATGTTTCTATAGTCTTTAAAATTGTTTGCAGTGGACAGTCTTTGATTTCTGGATCATTCTCTTTTACTTATCATGAACACATTGTAATTTTAATTTCCGTATTGGCTTGTAAGCTGGAGGCTTACACGTGATAACTTCTGCCTTGCAGGAAAACTATATAGTGTGCTACTGCACTGGCTTTTTAAAAATTTTCACCATTTGCAGAATTAGTTTTATAAAATTTAGAAATAAAATAAACGACTAACATCATTATTTGTAGAAGCAAGAATTGACATGAATTATATTTTTGATCTAAGAGTTTGTTTACTGAAAAACTGTAGAATGGGGATTTATGTTAATTTTTCCCTATTATGAAGTTTTATTTTAATTATCTTATAGAATAACAACTAAACACAAATTTCAACAGAACAGTGTTACAGTTTGCTCACATGTAATTCTCTTCTTAGAAGAGTTTTGTTGTTTTTTGAAGTTGGGGAATTAATGGATGGATTGTGTATCCAAATGTTAATGATGTCTGATAATCTTGTTTCCTGTCTTGGAGGATGACACCACATTGCAATGGACATTGGCATTTTCCAGAATCTATCTGCATCCCCTTTGCTTTGAATCTGGATACAGCCATGTTTTACTAAAGTCAGAAAACCACCCTACTGCAGCATTGTGTTTTCACCCAAGAATGGAAGCAAAATTGGCTACAAACCTGTAGTGATATTTATGTTTGTAATACTGCTTACTGCAGTCTTCTTGAAGGTGATTAAATCATGAATAATACTGAGGGCATTATGCCAGAAGGGTGTATCAGAATAATTGTTGATTTACAGGAGATTCTTATCTGGGTTGACAAATTTGCATTATTAGTGTTCATATACCAATACTATCTCTGTAGAGCAGCATCAACTTCATCATTTCTGGAATGACATACATCCCACCACTTCCTGTTCTTATACCAAATATTTGTCACTGATGCTCTCAGTATTAACTACATTTTATTTAAAAAGTGGATACTTTCAATTTTTAAGACACGGTATGAAACTGCTGATAAAAAATTCATGTCACAGGTGGCTGCAGTAAATGATCCCAACTTAGGTGAGAGTCCTGGAACACTAGCTGGTGAACAGTCACGTTCAGTAGCAGAGACAAACAAGGATAGTAGTTCAAGAATCAGCACAGCAACACCCAGTCCAGTTAGCTGTTACAGTGATAAGAGAGCTCTAGGAAGGAGGTTCTCATATACTTCAGCTAGCAATAGGCAAGTCCTGTAGCTGTCTTCCCTTTGAACCTGGCAACAAAATGTATACTTCCTAGCATAATTCCTTTCTTTTGAAATCCACATTCTTGCAGCTTGCCAATGCATTTGGTTACCATTGTAATTTCCTTGTCATGTTTCTCTTATTTCCACCAACATACCTGTTGATAAGAACATTTATACATGGTGGATTCTCCGTGTGTTTGGAATTCCAATTTTAGCAGTTACAGTTGTACAGTGAAACCTCTATCCATCGTTCCCGGAACTATCGTTTTCCCGGATGCATCGTCCGTTTTGTTCGGTCCCGAATACATCCCATATAAAATAATGTTACGTTTTCCCGCTTCTATCGTTCCTCGAACTATCGTTTTATCGCATCGATCGTTCAAAAATCTTAGTCCCGGCCCACAATTTTCCCGCAATGATCGTTTCTGAGAATTTAAAATGCTGGGTTTAGAGATAAATTAATACCGAAAGACGCACAATGTTTTTGGAATAAACAGTAGCGGTAACCTGTTATGTCGCCCAACCAGCACATTCTTTTGGAATGAGGGGTCAGCGGTGCAGGGGTGATAGTTGGAGTGAATGGCGGTGCCCATTGTCAGAAATTTTACGATTTTAATTTGGGTGCACTCATATTTCGTTCCAGCGATGCCAGATGGCATGTGCAGTTTGAATTTCTTCACAAATGCTTTTATTATAAGTACAAAGGAAAGGCGAGCGAAACTTTTTCATTCTTCTGGTTCATATCGTGTCTTCTACAGCTACGTTTCGTTGAGTTCGGCAGTAATAGTACTTCCATTTTTCCTGTTATAGTCCGCGAAGGTTGAGGGAGCGGTGAGGAAGAGGGAGAAACGACGAATGCGAGCCCGAACTTTGCCGAGTTTTGCCGAAGCACACGCTGCATTGGCAAAAGTGAAGTCGTTCTTTTATGCGCATAATATTAGTGAATGTGACGAAGAAAGCATTTTGAACGTGGAAAGTGCTCTGTTTGGCCTAAAACGTAAAGTTTCGACAAACCAGTTGTCCATTAAAGACTTTTTTGGTAAAAAGAAGTAACTTTGAAAGAGAAACATTGTTTGTTTTTTTAAAATTTTTAATGCTTTCCCGCATCTATCGTTTTCCCGCATTCATCGTTTTTATTTCCCACCCCCGCCGAAAACGATACATCGAGGTTTCACTGTAGTTTCTTTGACACAGTTCTTCCTTTTGTCCCTTTTATTCTATTCACTTATAATTCCATTCAAAGATTCACATCTGGCACTGTGTTTCGCTTTTAAATACATACTTAATGGCCATTCTGTATCATTTGTCTCAAATGTACGAATTAGTGCAGTGAAATACAATGAATCTAACATGTAATACATCTCTAAAAGGTTCAAAATTGCCATCACTACCATGTCTTCTTTTCTCAGTATTCTCTGCTCTCATTAATGTCATGAAGTGTATTTTATCATACTGTATTTATAAATTATTTTAAATTGACAATGTCAGTGCAATAAATACTATACCTACCTCTAAAGTATAAATACTATTAATAAAATAACTTGATACAATTGCTTTTTCATTGCCATCAGTGTAGTATTGTCAGAGCACACCTTCCACGTATTTTGGTCTGAGCACATTCTACATTTCTGCATCTTAATTTTCTTCTGTTGAAGATTATGGCATGAAAGTAGTCTTGCACCCAATGCTTTATAATTTTCATTGTTAAAAGAAGAATAGTTTATCATACCAAGCAAAAATAGTTGTTATTCTTCATCATTTTCTCCTAAAATTGTTTCAGTTTTATACAGGTTAGAAATGATTTATCATCTTGATAATTTTGATCCAACATGCACTGAATACGATTAACATTACTGTATTAGTTTTAAGGAAATGCTAGATTGTAGTGGCTTCATCACAATTTTCTACTCATTTCTGTTTCAATTTTTCATGGTTCTGTTGAGATTGGCAAATTAGTTTTATGTTGAATTTTACAAATTGGATTTTTTAACCTTTTGTACTGATTGTGTTGCAGCTTACTAGATTTGGTAAATTTCTTCGTGCATTTATGATTGAAAGAAATATCTGTCCATGTTGAATGATAGCATTTCGCATGCATCCAACAGAAGTGGAAGCAACACAACACGTGATGTGCCATATGCTCGTCTAATGGACCATAGCCCAACCAACCTTTTACCTCCAAAACTTGATAGTGACTCCATGCTGAATGCAGAGCGAAGCAAGTCCATATTGAGTGTACCTGAGACAGAGGGAGCACCCAAGAGTAGTGTTTCAGACTCAAAGTTGGCTGTTGACTACTTCAACACAGCCACACCTAAAGAGAGCCACCAGCAAGGAGCCACAAATGTAGTACTGGTGTGTGGAACTATTTTTATATTGTTAATGCAACAAATGTGATATTTTATGATGTTCTGAGTTTTGGCACCATGTAGACTCAAGGCAGATGCCAACATTTTGGAGAAACATGCTGTCTCCATCACGTACTGCCAACTTAATAATGTCGAATGTATAGAAATTGTATGGGAATGTAATTTTTCTTGCACTTTTTCAGTGAGGTGCACTGTCATTTACCTTTTAATTATTCCTGTTATATATTGTCAGCTGCTGTCTAGTCTTTTCAGTGTTATGAGACATTGAAATTGCAATTAAATAATGTGACTGATATGTTGAAGGATTGATAACTTGGGCTATATTCACTCACCTTCCTTGGCAATTTGTAGTTTAACCAGAATTGTGCATGTTTGTCTTGTTTTTCCTTGTTATCATTATTGAATTAAAATGTACACAGGGAAAAAATTGGGATATATTTTACACTTCTAGGAATAAAAAGGAAATTAATAATTTAAACTTGTAACTGAAATTTTAAGTAGTAAGTGTGTCTGAAAATAGAAGTATGAGCTGACTTTGTCATTCTTTGATTCCTATGTCTGTGCAAATATGGTGTTATGTACAAGTGGAACTGCATTGTAGTAAACACAGGAAGGAAGTTAATTCATTTCATATTTATTGTCTTTTCTTCTATAAGTATATGTGGCAGAATCTTTAATATGGATTGAATTACATTGTATTATAATGCCTTTTTTATTTTATGGTTTTGATTTTATCAACTTTCATACCAGCAGACTTATGTTGTGTGGTATAATGGACTTGGAGGTTAATTTATGTATATTCAAGGGAATGGCAATAGGTCTACAGTTCTTGAGCATGGCTAAGACAGATTAATATGTTGTTTTTTTCTGTAATAGCTTTTAAACATACACTACACTGAAAACAAAATCACCTAATTTAAAGTAGGTTTATGGATATATTTTCACAGTAAAATGGCAGGAATGCAGTGCATGTTTTTTTAGATTTCTTTTTGGAACATTAAATTTATATATCTTCTAAAACACTATATTTTTGTAACAGATGATCTTAGCAAATTTTTATGAAGTTGAGACACAGATAGTTTGTTACCTCAGTACATTTAAAATGTTCCTTCAGTATAACATGGCTTCTTTTTTCCAATTTGATGTTTCCCCAAGAACTGACTTGTCTTCTGCAGTTACTTGTGTTGGAGTCTTTGTTAACATACCTCATAAATTACTGAATGCTTTGAAACAAGTGCCAGTAGGATGTCCATACATTTATTTGACTATATTTAATTTGCTTATTGCTAGGTTTCAAAGCCTTCCAGTTCGTCGGCAGTGAATCCATCAGAATCACACCATTCACTATCTGTGGATGCTGCAGAAGAAAATCTTCGTAAGGAAGTACAACGTACAGTGTCAATGAGTAGCGAAAACCATTCTGAGGCTTTCTATTCAGCTGATGAAGATATTAGTCAGCATGTTGGAATGTCAGCCAGTCGTACGTCTTCACTTCGCCATTCCATTACATTGACAAGGCAGGATAGCAGTAGTAGTAACACTACCAATAGGTGAGTCATGTTGTTACATTGGACAGATCATCAGATGCACTCCTTAAGGTAAAATTGCACCTTTGGGCAAATTACATTATTTAGCATGTAATTTCTCAGCTTACGTTTGTTGTGTTATAGCTAGTGTAGTGGTATAATCAAATTACTATAGTGGTGTATGCTTTCATTTGAATAATTTTTGAATGAGATGTGATTTTCTATTGAAGAATAGAATGATTTTTTTATAAATAATTCTCATTATTATTTCGTATGATTTCAATTGTTGCTGAATGAAGTAAACTTTTGCACGTATCTCATTGCTGTTATTTTACAATATTTTGATCAACTTGGCAGCAGAGTTTGTTTTGCATTATTACTGGGAATTATTTTAAGATGATGGTGGCTGTTTTCTGGGATGTTCCATCATGCAATCGGTATATACTTGTCATTGTTTCAGAGGAGTTTATTACTTGTATCATGAGGGTGCCCAGCATTCATTACTTTGGTGTTAAAGGCAGTAAATCTCACCTACTTTTAAGATATTCATATCTACAGATATAAGATTTCCAATGTTATGCAGAGCTTAACAATTTCTTTTGTAGCATACATCATAGCTAGCCATGCCATAGCACAGGTGGTTAGTTGCTGATTTACTGCAGAGGCCTGGGTTTGTGTCAATGTAGTCCATGTAGGATTTGTGGTGGAGGAAGGGGCAGTAGGACAGGATTTTCTCTAGTTCTTTGGTTTTCTTCACCAGTATCATTCTTCCTGTGATACTTCATATTCACTCATATATCATCTAGGGGATGGACAATGGACAAGTTAATGGTCATACGAGGCACGTCCACAAAGTAAGTTTCCCTGGGGCCGTTTACAGAAACAAAACACAATTTCATGGAAATATTTATTACAACAGATACAGCAAGTGTCCAGCTATTTTTCAACATATTCGCCACCGGAATTTAGACATTTGTCATACCGTGGGACCAACTTTTGAATACCTGTGTCGTAGAAGTCTGCCGCCTGGGATTGGAACCACTGTGTGACAACCATCTCCGCCTCTCTGTCATTATCAAAACGCTAACGCTGACCGGACAGGAATTTCTTGAGGTGTAGGAAAAGATGGAAATCACTGGGAGTGAGGTCCGGGCTGTAGGGTGAATGATTAAACACCTCCCAGTTGAACTCCTGCAGGAGACTTGCTGTCCGTCGAGCCGTGTGCAGCCTAGCGTTATCATTGACTGCACTTCACAGTCGGCGGGAGCTGGAATAAGAACCTCCAACTTCAACAGCTGCAACGATGCTACTGTGAGAACGCGGGAAGTGCCGTTAGTGCATGCGCCATGCTACATCATTGCTCTATCACGTACGCACAGTCGCTTCGCGCAATATAAGGTTTGCTAGCTGTGGGACGAGTGGGAAACTTACTTTGTGGATGCGCCTCGTAGTTCCACAGAGACACATTCTATTCTAACAGTAAAAGTAGTCATAGTGTGTAAACTGTATTTATTCAAATACCATATGCACGTTTTTTTTTAAAGTTTTTTTCATAATAATTAGGCTGAACATTGTGTTTTAGGATTTCATGTGTGTTATGTTCTGTGTTTGGGAATGTATAAGGCATGGCAATTGCTTTGCAACATCTGTCATATGAGCTGCACAGTTAGGCGAAGCTTGGCTGTCAACATTTTCTCGCAACAGGAAATACAGAGTGTAGGTGTGTTGTCAGTCATTTTAAGACAGCACATATGGTATTCTCAGTTACATTAATCCTTCACTTGTAACAGATTTCCAGTGCTGGAAGGATGATTTGGCTTGGCAGACTAATGTGATGAGATCAGTTTAAGTGGCAGTAATAGCAGCAGTCAAGTATATCAGAATTTTAAGTCTAACATTTTGTATTTTATTAATTTTTATGGTATTACAATTTTATCAGTCATCACATGTGCCTTTGTAAATTTTTAGAGTGGAACTAGCCACATTAATATAATTTATCTGTTCTTGATCTTTAATATTATTTTCATTCAAACAATTTTTTCTTAAAAATGCTATAAAAATGGTAACATGCATCTTATTCAGGGGTGTATGGTATTTTGATAAATACAGTATGTAAGAATATTGTTGAAATATCTGTATTTCAAAGCATTTTCTAAAATGTTATAGAAAAATGTTGATTCCCTGACAGAATGGTTGGCTGAAATTTAAATCAGATTAATTTCAACATGGGGCTGAATATTATAAATATATTGAATTGCATTTTGCTCTGTAATATGACAGGGATGGTTTAATGATATGTTACACATTTTGTAATAAATGTTTTTTGGAAGCTGCATTAATAGAATCAAACAAATAATAGCATGTTTTAATATTTGTAATTAATATATTATCAATCAGCATGATGCATGCCCTTTATCCATTGTGTTAAATAGACAGGATAGCTTCAAGAGTAATGCTACAGCTGATGACATTTTCTGCCCAGCCAGTCAAGATGACAACCAGCACGTTTGCATGTCAACCAGTTCTGCCTCTTCACTTGACAATTGCAGTGTATTCAGTGTTGTGGATATCAGTATGAAAACAATTAGGTGAGATGTTCTTTCATAACAATAGCAAACTATTCTGTTTTGAATTATTTTAAATAATCTTTCTGGGATGAAGTCAATGGCGTCAAATGGTTAAGTGAAGAGACAAACTTCACAACAGATTTGCAGAATTAAATGCAAAGATCATGTCCCTGATGTACTTTTTTATCAGCATGGTTCCCTTTTTTTCCCATTATTGACATTATTATAAGAAATATAACATGTAGTTGATTGTGAAAGTATGTCCAATAATTATTTTTGTGCTTCTGTTTTATTTTCTGCTTGGAGTTGATCTAACATGTTTTTATATTCTGCAGAAAGAAGTTCCCAAGTGAATTAAGCATAATACCAGGTGCTGTTCATACATTGCCTTCTGCTGCCCTCATGGCAAGTGCAGCTATATGTTCTGACGGACGGTCCCGTCTCTCTAGTCATCGCAGTGATCATGAGATTCACACCCCAGAACACCGAAATCAGCAACTTTCCCGAAGTCCAGATATGGTAATCTCACATTTTGCATTTTATACAAGATTTTCAGGAACAAAGTATAGAATTGTGTACTTTTTTTTCCATGTTTTCTGTTTAGATGGCTATATGTAATAACTAGCTTTTCCAGTTTAATTTTGAGGACTAATTTGACCACAAATTATGGTAACTATTACCACCACTACATATATATTGACCAGGAGTGGGCAAAATACAGGCAGTGGGTTAGAAGTAACCCACAAAAGAATTTGATTTTCTTGTAATGATGTTCATATTTATATATTATTCTTAATAGATTTCTCTATCAAGTTCTGTTATCTCGTACGTTGTATAGAGAAAGTACTGTAATAAGTGAATCTGATGACAACTCCATATTGAAGCAGGAGTCCAAAGCTTTCCTGTCATAGCATATGCCTTGTTTACATAATGTTTATGTCATACACTGAATATGTAATGCTTAATTTTGTATTGTAGAGTGTGACAGGTGGAGAAGATGACAGAAGAGGTGGGGGAGTTCTAAATATGGCAACTCCACATAGACGATACTGTAATGTAAGTTCTGCCTCTCAGCAGCGATCTACCAGCCCCCGTTATGTGACATACAATAATGGAGACAGTCTCACTGGGTTGCAGGATGTTTCTGAGGGACAGGTTTGTGAAGTTCTATCCGTCTGCGAAGAGAATTTACTCTTCCTTGAAGCCATTATGTCTTGCTAAATGCCATGCCATAGACACTGTCCCATAATAACAACATTGGAACTTTTACAGTAATTTGCGTAAGTTTGGTACAAAGTGGATGTCATTGCCAAAGACATGGCCTTCTTATTTTAAACTTTCCTGTTTCTGAAGTGGCAGTGATTATTTCGTATGTTTTGCTTTTTTACTATTACAAACCACTACATGTTTTCTGTCAGTTAATTTTACTTCTCGTTGAAAAGGTTTTTTTTTTGGGTTGTTGCTCTCTACTAATTGTTATAAGAATACATGAAGTGTTGATAGAAAACTAGTAGAGGACTGAGTGTTGGCCGATGTTGTGTTAGAATGGTTCTGTGAATGTGTGATAGGCACTTAGGCTTCATGGTCAAGTCAGTTGTCTACTTGGACAGCTGGTAAAGTGGTACAGTATAAAGATTTTCATTTTTAAACACAACCCTTTGATGTAACTTACAACATAAATTTTTGCAACAAAGTATGGTGTGTGTCTGATTATGATTCATCTGGTTGTCTTTTGGATTTAAAAGTTGTGCTTGCCTCTCCTGTAACTCACATCAGAGAGGTATATACAGCACCAGAATCTGACATCTTTGTACTGCAGTTAAAACCTCTAGTTCTGAATCATAGTCAACAGTTAACCTCAATTTTCCCAGTATGAAAAACAGCTGGAATTATTTCGTTATCTATTTATTTAATTGTTTTGCATAGCAAAGGGATGACAATTTGTAACTTTTACCAACATTTTCTTTTTTCCATAAGCTGGAGAAACTACCATGCCAAGACATGAATAGTTGTGACCTGAACATAGAAGGGTGAAAAAGCTGTATTTTTAATGTACTGCAAAAACCACAGCAAGGGGTAGTGGGCAAGCTATTTAGTAAGAAATCTCACTGCAAAAGGGTTGATGAACTTGAACTTTTGAAGTTCCATTTAGTGTTAGGCATAAACCAATGGACATCAGTAATGTGCCTGGCTGTGGCTAGACAACTAGATTTGATTTCCAGAAGGGGCAGGGATTTTTATCTCTGCCACTATATACCATGTCTGCCTTTAAGGTCCCACCGAGCCTCCTATTCAGTTAGTCTCGGGTGACTTTCCCAAGGAGTAAAGTGACCAAAATGCAAAACTGACTGCTCACCTCAATCTAATGTTAAGATCTATAATGTTGGAAGTTTACATATATTACCCTATATGCTTCCATGATATGGTTTTCTTAGTCACAGGAGCAACTCTTCCTTTACCTGTGAGTGTCAGACTTAACTTCAGATATGAGACTTCATATAGATATATTTCTTTACTTAAGAAGACTAGGATTTGAAATGTTTATCAGAACACAGTCACAAACTTAAACAGTGACTGTTCTTCAAGATGGACATTCTACCTAAGTAGAAGGTACTGTGTGGTTGGGAACATTACAGAGTCAAGATGGAGTACTCCTGGATTCATCTGACACACACTCTGTATCCAGTACATCTTTTATCTCAGCAGTCTCATCACAGGAGGACATGGCATTGGTTAACCTGCACATGCAAGTTAACAAACCCATCATAGACTCTCCATTACTCATGACCAGCTATGTAAATCACCTTTCACAGGTAAATATTAAGGGTAATAAAAAATCAGGGAATTCTGTAATTGATTAAAAATATAATACTGAAGGAAGACTCTGTACCATGGTGCTGGCTCAGTTTACTTAGTATGTTATTTTATTGCTGATATATTGGCCTTGGTTATGCTCTGAAGTAATGTGAAACAAGTAAAGGGGAAGTCAGAGGCCAGAAATATTGCTTGTATTTTCATATTGCTTCCTGTCATTGTTCAGTTTTCTTTATCTCATAGCTAATGTTGAAAATGCTTTTTACTTTTATTCTGACTGGTGCTGTATCATCCTTTTCTATTGAAATACAAATTCTGATTCTTTTAGGCGAGTTGTAACAATTGGGCACAGTCGTCACTTCCTGCAGGCTGTGATGCTTTCACGGTCCCACTTTTCCAACGTACTGAGGAAGGTAGACTCATATACATTGGTATGTATTGTTTGACTGATGTAAATGGAAATTATATAGATACAATGAAATCTTGTTTGACGTAACATATATTGTGTTACAGTAATCTCTCTCAGACCACAAGTGTCAAATATGCATAGGTTTCCATTTTGCATCCAGTTTTACCAATCAGATACAAATACTAGCATACTTATTTTATGTATTTATTTGATTAGTTGTGATTCTGTTTGCAGTATTTACTTGGGGATGCTTATGATATTCACATTCAGTATACAAATTTAAGACTTGTGATCAAAGATAAGCTGTAACTGTTTCAATGTAAATTAAAAATTTGTGTCATATTTAAGTCTTCTTTAATTTTAGGTGGTAGGTACAGTCCTAGATTTGAAACATTGACAGAAGGCTTAACATCTTTGAAGATGATATCAAGGGTCATTGGTGAACATCATGGAACACCTCCACCACCAAGTAAAACTCCCACTCATCCTTATTCCTGGGATGCCTCAGCTTTTTTGGGTTCTGAATCAGATGACCTGGAGACAGGTAAAAGTGCTTACAAGAATAATTTCAGATATTCACAGAATGTAGTGCCAGATATGTCCTATGAAAATGAACATAAATGAGAGTGTTAATTCAGTGGGATAATTATTTTGGACATGTCCACTGTTATAAGTTTTTTTTTCAAAACTTAACATTACGGAAACTGGATATTTTTCCATCATCAGGGACCTTGCGACCCAAGGATTGAGACTGGCTATATCCAAGGGATCCAACTGAGAATGAATTGTCTTCCCATGCTCCCTGATGGCAGAAATAATTCCATTTTCTGAAACATTGTATTTGGAAAACTTAGTACAATGTCCAAGTAATTATTTTATGATGACACACCATCGTTAAAACATTTAGACTTGGCAAGAAAGTTGCTGCAATGGAAATTAGTCAGTCATACTGTTCTGCATATAATGTAATGTAAGTGCAGAACATAAGAGTTCCTGTGGACATATGCCAGTATAATTCCATGACCACTTCCTTCCATAGGTTTTTCAGTTAATTACTCATTAATAATTTGATGATTTGACAGTGTGTAGTCTGAGCTGCTGACATCAGTATTAAATAGGGCACAAATAAAACAAATTATGTGTCTGAAGTACACTATAACCCCTAAATAATTATGCAGTTCATAACCCCTTACATATCACATGCTTAGTTACAGTCATTCATTGAGGCACTCTTTTGTTCATTTTTAATTTTCTGTTTTTCACCATCTGTACCATTATGTTACTGAAGGATGGCTATGTAATATGGCTATCACAGGAAATTTTTTTGTAATAATGAATTTGTTATTAATAATCTTTAACATATTCTTACAAATTCATTGAAAATGTTATAATAGCATTTAGTTGTTTTCTGAAATACCATTCTCACTGTTGTTATTGGTATTCTGAAAACAACATGACAATACACAAAAGTTTATAAATTCAATAATTGTAATATACCATTGATAAAACTCTATAAATTTCCTAAGAAAAACCATCAGTGATACCTTTCCACTTATGTTCTGTCAACTCAGAATGATAAATCTAACAATTTTGGACATTACAATGTTAATTATAATTTGAATATGAAGATTTGTTTGTTTTATTTGTGGTTGTCTAGGATGTGAAGAGGAACTTCTGGCACTTCAGAATGAATATGGCTCAAGAACTACAGTGATATTAAAACTTAAAGGAGATGTGGACATAATGTTGAGTCCGCTTGTCCTAGAATCACTGCAGAGGTATGTGGAATAAGTCAAGAATTGTCTGTAACAGTCTGTAGGTGAAGGATTTTATAAGAAAGGAATTTATTAATTTATTTAGTAAGTTTCTAAAAGCCTTTGAGATTTTTCATTTATACTGATAAGTATGGCTAGCTTTTGTTTTTGTTGAACTTAAAAAAGGGGGGATACACATATTGTTCAGAAATAGTTAAAAATGAAGAAATTTTACACTGAATACATTTTCGTTAATGTTCTTTAATGATTCCAGATTTATTGATGCTATAACCCCGACTTTAGCCAGTTTGCATCCCCTGACTGTACTAAATCATCTCCATGCTGAATGCATCTCTCAAGTTGAGGCTGCTAACATCCTGAAGCGTGACCAGTCACTGTCATATTTAAGTCAGTTCCAAGCCAGTAGCAAACGAAGTACAGCTGAGCGAAATTTGAGTTCCCCTACTGGCCAAGGAGCATTGCAAGCCAATGTATATGAAGAGTCTGTTTCCACACAGATTCAGGGAACAGTTATGCTTCCAAAGGTATGTGCTGGAAGGAAACAAGTAGTCTAAGTCAGTGGTATTCAACCCTTTTTGTTCGCGTACCCCCAGATATAATTTCTCTTCAACTTTGTACCCCCAAAGTTGTTGGTGTATAATTTAAGTTATACATAGTATAAGTTACATTACTGATTATTCAGTGTTTATCATAAAATATTTTTTTTTAAAAATTTTAAGTACCTCCTAAGATGTCTTTGCGTACCCCCTTTAGATGCGGATGTCCATATATATTCGTAACGTTCGAAGGCATTTAATTTCATGCAGAATAGGTATTGTATATTATTTTATGTTACGGTAAATTAACTGGAGCCAGCATGTAAAAATGTTGTCTTCATACCATACTTTCTCTGTCTGGCTTTCTGTTTTGCACAACAAAACTTACCATTTTTTCTTTCTTTTCCACTTATTCTGTGTGTCACACTCAGAATGAATCCATTTTCAGTAATTTGAGCTGTGGAGGCCACTGCTCATTTGTCACAGAAATCTGTGTTTGTACCATGTATCATACTTCAAGTCAGTTATTAATCATATGACAAAGGATCAGAGTGCCTTAACAAACTAAGCTAAGTCTGGCAACATTAGAAATTGTGTGTCCATTTAGTATATGTATGAGAATTTATCCACTTATGCATCTTCTGTATGGTTCAACTATATCAATGGCTTTGAACACATGGATTAACATATAATGTATATTGTGTAATTGCAATATATAATCCAATAGCTTTGGCATGGCTTTGAAAACAGAACTGATATACTGTATGTGGGTATGGTGGTTTACTAATGAAAATGTAATGATTAATGCATTTTTAAATATATTGACTTTGGTATGATACTCATAGGTACACAAGTTTCAAGATATGCTACACAGCCAGGTTTTTCTTGCCCAGAAATTGTTTAGTCACATTTGTTATTTACATTTATTTATTTTCAAATGTAAAATACTTCTGTTTCGTAAGTAAAAGTAAAGCAACCTAATTTTATAGTTGGGTAAATATTGTGCATAAGTTTATTGTAATTTGCTCATATTTGCATTCTTTTTTCTTTCTTACAGGTGAACATAACATTGCTCCAGGCATCAGTTGTGGAAGAGATGATATCTTTTTCAGCATTAGACAATATTAGAGATTTGACTTGTGTTTCGCTGTTTGCTGTGTGTTTTGGTGGAGTCACAGCAAGGTTTCACTGCTCTAAACAAGTATGTACCTTGTAATTTAGTGTCAGATTTATTAAACAAATTTATATGTGGTCCATATTATGCAGTAAATAACATTTCTGAATCTACAGCTATGAATCCATTGTTAGAAATGTTTATAAGTTAATAAGAGCTGTTGTTTGCTTTTAAGGCTCGTGAAGTTGTTCAGACATTCCATCACCCTGCTGTCCTTCCTAGTGGACATAAGAAGTCTAGTGGAAGTGGCAAGATGGGTAAACCCTTCCTCCTTGGACATCAGGCTACTCCAGGAACCACAGATATGCTAGGTGGAGAACCAGTTTACATAGAAACATCAGAGAAACAGCAAGAAGAAATGGTCTTCACTCTTAATATAAGTGAGTTATCATATATGCTTTTCACTTAGTTCACGTTCTATTAAGCAAGTAACTAGAGCTAGCTGGCTGACAAACTGACTGACCGACTAACTAACCAGCAGTCTAGTAGTTGAACTCAGGATTCAGCAATACCAATGCCTGACGCTGGAGGTGATCCTGAGCCATTTCCATCTGAATCTCATCCTCATACTTTTATTCCCCTTTAAAATTTAGCTTAATTTTATTTTTCCATATTTTTTTGGAGTCACAAAATTCTGTATGTATTTCTTGTCTCCCTGAAACAAGCTACATGCTGAGGCCATCCTAACCTCCAAGATTTTATTCCCTAACAATATTAGATAAAATTGATAATGTTTCTTGTTATGTAATATCCTGTCTTACCTATTTCCTTCTTTCCTACATGTTTCATTATTTTCTGGAGCTGTTTTTTTTAACTCTGTAGTATATGGTCTGCTCAAACAAAGAGACTGCATGTAAAACAATATGAAACAAATGGCAAAATTATTGTTTTATATATATTGTTATTGTTTTGGAAAATAAGATGATCAGTCTTTGGACTGCTTAATAATAAGCATTTCCAGAATTTGTTTTTCTTGTAATTTCATCATGAACATTTTTGTTATGTAACACACACTTTCTGATATTACAATGCAGCATTCATTCAGTGGAGACAGGTCTGGTCTTATTGGAATGACAGAACTGAATTTGTGCAAATTTAACAGTTTTCTAGGAGTATGGTTGTGAGCTGTGGGGCAGAAGCTAGAATTAAGTCCATCCAGATCCATTGTGGATTATTCTGCTGCCCACCTTCAATCAACACTTGTGATAGAGTAAATGCAGAAATATCACACCCTACCATGTGAATACACAATGGGTAGGGTTATCTATCTGTCCATTTCTGAAACTACTAGTCAGTTTTAGATGAGACTTTGTATTGGGAGAGGGCACCTAAAATCTTTGACTGGTTTTGATGTTGGCTAGTATCAATCAAGTATATGGGCAACCCACAAAAAGTGGAAATGTCTTAAGAAGATGATGACTCCAAAAAATTGATACTTTGCATGTGCTGAAATTTATGATTTTTCTTACAGATAGCTCATACAAAGAATTGGTACATCACATAAAATTTGCATCTCATTAAGATCTAATACTTTTGTTTCAAAGATTTCTCAATATGCTGTATATTCAGTGATGTAACTAATTAATGCTGTGTACTGTGTGTTATCTGTAGTGTAATTAGCTTTGGAATAATGAAATTATGTCTACAATAAATGAACATGAATATTTATGAAGTATGCATACTATCAAAGTATATTTAGAAAATTTGTTTACTCTTATTTGTAATTCACCATTTTGTCTTCTTTCTGTGAATGTTTCCTGTCATTCATGGATCAGTAATAGACATTAAGATTCAAGTGTAATAAATTCATGCATTGATTTTGGTGTGAACAGGATACATAGTTGTAACAAAAATGTACTGCTTATTCTGTTAAAACAGGCAAAATCCATGCACAGTTACGTCGCTTGAGAAACGAGAGTTCAATTCTGAAGGATGCTGTGATCACTGCCATACCAAGCCATTATTCACGTGTGTTTTTCACTTGTGTTAGAGTTGCTTCTCCTATGAGAGGAGTTGACTTCTGTGCACAAATGCAGCAACAACAGAGTCAGTCTCAGTCTGCAGACAATGGGGTGAGTTATTACTGAATTTTTTCTGGAACAATATGCTGAAATCTTTCTTGAAACAGTGAAATGTCTAATTGACACCTGCAGCATGAGCTGACTGCAGGCTTTATGCATGATTTTATGGTACAGTACAGTGCAGCCTTAATATAATGAGAATTTATAATATTCAGAACAATGCTCATTTCAACAGGTTAAAGTTTATCTCCAAACTTCTAATTACGTTCACTATACCACAATATGGCCCTAAGATTAAAAAGTAGTTGTTGTTGTTGTTAGGACTACTTTTATGGAGGTATGAAACTATTGAAGAACAATTCAGTGTTTGAAGATGGCTCTCTTCTGGATTGTTGTCTGGTAGAAGTATACCAGACTGCATGGCACTGCAACCCAGGTGACAGCCATCTTTGAACTCACCACCGTGAAAACCTCAGATCCTACTAATTCTACATTTGTAATGTCTTTGGCATTATCTGAACTGAGAAGTTAAAGATTTCCTTACTCTTACATAACCTCTTTTGCTGAAAACCAACTGCATATTAGGATTTGTCCTTTAAAAAACAATGTCCTGCCCACTGTTTGCTTTGTGCCTATAAGTGTTGCCCACATTGCATCCATAATTCATTGCACATGGGAACATGTGAAAGAATAAACATGTCTGCCTGCAACATACTTACGTGACAGACAAAATGCATGAAGAAATTGAAGTCAAACTGACTTTTACATACATATGTTTTGTTGTGGCTGGTTCAGAATGCCATGATTGGAATACATTTTCTTTACCATCTAAAAGTAAAATAATAAAAAGTAAGCATAACTAATAAATTAATCAACTTTTCACCTTACACAACTATCATGTCAATTATTTTGTCACTGTAAGGATGTGTCTTTGATATTTCTCATAACTAAAGTGTAATAATTATGTAATGAGGCTCTGTTGCATAAATTTCTTTCAGGTACGCCATGTTGGAAACCCTCACAACAGTGATGATTCTACTAACGCTGTTGATGAGAAGCTTGGATTTATAATGTTTGAATGTGGACTTGAGGGTGTTTTGCTCAAAGTTGTCAAAAGGTCTCAGTTTGAAAAGGGAGAAAATGGCAGTGATGAAGAGATAGAAAAGCCTGAGGCAGAAGCCAGTCATACTGATACAGTGAGGTCGCGAGATGAATTGGAGCAACAACCAATGGCCAATACCACTTCAGGTTAGTGTCTTGTTAGATATTTGTGTATTTGCATCTTTACTTACATAATCCCGTAACTATATAACTACAGTGAAACCTCGATGTATCGTTTTCGGCGGGGGTGGGAAATAAAAACGATGAATGCGGGAAAACGATAGATGCGGGAAAGCATTAAAAATTTTAAAAAACAAACAATGTTTCCCTTTCAAAGTTACTTCTTTTTACCAAAAAAGTCTTTAATGGACAACTGGTTTGTCGAAACTTTACGTTTTAGGCCAAACAGAGCACTTTCCACGTTCAAAATGCTTTCTTCGTCACGTTCACTAATATTATGCACATAAAAGAACGACTTCACTTTTGCCAATGCAGCGTGTGCTTCGGCAAAACTCGGCAAAGTTCGGGCTCGCATTCGTCGTTTCTCCCTCTTCCTCACCGCTCCCTCAACCTTCGCGGACTATAACAGGAAAAATGGAAGTACTATTACTGCCGAACTCAACGAAACGTAGCTGTAGAAGACACGATATGAACCAGAAGAATGAAAAAGTTTCGCTCGCCTTTCCTTTGTACTTATAATAAAAGCATTTGTGAAGAAATTCAAACTGCACATGCCATCTGGCATCGCTGGAACGAAATATGAGTGCACCCAAATTAAAATCGTAAAATTTCTGACAATGGGCACCGCCATTCACTCCAACTATCACCCCTGCACCGCTGACCCCTCATTCCAAAAGAATGTGCTGGTTGGGCGACATAACAGGTTACCGCTACTGTTTATTCCAAAAACATTGTGCGTCTTTCGGTATTAATTTATCTCTAAACCCAGCATTTTAAATTCTCAGAAACGATCATTGCGGGAAAATTGTGGGCCGGGACTAAGATTTTTGAACGATCGATGCGATAAAACGATAGTTCGAGGAACGATAGAAGCGGGAAAACGTAACATTATTTTATATGGGATGTATTCGGGACCGAACAAAACGGACGATGCATCCGGGAAAACGATAGTTCCGGGAACGATGGATAGAGGTTTCACTGTATTAATATTTTATTTTTTCAGTGGGCTGTTACCGTAATAGTATTTAAATACCTTCTTTATTAAATGGTGTTTCCTAATTCAAGTATTTTCCATCCTCATATTGTACCATATTTACACAAATCTAAGGTGACTTCAAAAATGCATACTCACGTTATAGGTTCCAGTCAGGTGGAGAACAGTGTAGTCTCATCTGCTGCAATGAAAACTACTGCTGAGAGTGCAGGCGTTGGTATAGTTACTGCTGAGGTCAACACTGAGCCAGGTACTGGCCCTGCAAACATCAACATTGCGACTGCTACAGGGAACCAGGCAACTGAAAATGGGCGTGGTAATACCTCGTCTTGCATCATTGAGCTACGCACAGTATGGTTTAATTTTGCAGCTCCACCACGTGCACCAATCACCAGGAAAATTGATTTCACTAGGTAAGTATAATTATTTATCTTTCAAAATAGGAAGTAGAGTTTAATTAATGTGGTGGTAGCTAATGGCAGTTTTACATGTTTTTTAAGTATTGGTATTAACTCCAGTTATGCTTTTATGAAATTCACATTGTTTGTGGTAGTGCCTAACAACAAGTAGCATAATTCTTATGCATGACAAAGGGCATAATAATTCTGTGATGTCCAGGAATTAACAGTACATCTGAGGCCCATGTGTGTCAGTTGGGGAAAGGTGAAGAACTGTTACTGGGTGTGGGATTTACAGGGGAGGCATTCATTGGTATTGGCCATTATGAAGAGATAGAAAATAGTGTCATGTTTGTGCTGGGGAATTATACAAATCAAATTTGGTCAAGTAATACAGTTATTTTCTTTAAAACTTTTACTATGAAGGTGTGCAAGTTATCTTATATTCATGGTCTTCTTATCTTCTTCTTCCATGGCTCTCCGGTCCGTATTCGGTCCATGGCCTCCTCAATTCTCCTCTTCCATTCGGTCCTTCTGTTAGGTCTGTCTGTCCGAGGTTGAGGTTTCAAAACATCTTCCTTTTTACGGTGCAAGGTTGTTAGCCTTGCGACCAACCCCCAACCTGGAGGACCAGGGTACCTGTCTTAGTCTGACCTCTCCCCCTCGACCAATCTGGCTTGGGAGGCCCTACCAGTAGCTATGCTACCGCCAGCATAGCTCATGGGATCACTGAGGTACTCAAGCCCGACCACCATGACAAGGTGCAGGTACCATTAAGTGGGGATGGTCTTCTTATAGTCAGATAAATATGATGTAAGGAAAATATGAATATTCCAGCCATCTGGGCTTTAATCTGATTGACTTTTAGGTATATAATTATGCTGTTTCAACTGCACAGGTTTTATAGCATTGAAAACTTCAGTATTGGAAGTAATGTTTATTGATACTTTTTATTATTTTATCATTTAATTTAGGTTGGATTGGAACTTGCTGAGTACAGCATCCCCTGCAATTAACGCGTGGATGAATCCTAGTAACAGGTTTGCAATTCGAGTGGTTCACATGGTCCGAAGTACGTATAGACGATCAACAGGCATTGTTGCTTGTCTCATGGCTGAGGCTTTAGATGTCCAGGGGATTCATATCCCCATGAAGGTAATTATTTTATCTTGTCACAGATATCATTTCTATCATCTCAATCACATGATCATTGTCTTTATTCTTCAAAGTATTGGGTCTGGATGGTCAATTTTTTTCTTTTTTGATGTTGTCTGAAGTGTTTTCTTCTGTTGTTATTTTATAATTTTTGGAGGATTCTGTCAGAGATCATTGTTTCAAAATTATTTACTTTTTCTTGCAACTTATTGGCTAGCAGCTAGAAGTGATTTGAATTGATATGTTAACACTTGTAAGGAAGGGTTTATGGTATGACATTTTTAATTATATCATAGCCTCTTATAAAATATGAGTCCATCACTTTACTCCCAGAAGCAAACTTTACACTATGAGTGGAGACACAGAAATTCACTTTCACTAAAATTGTCAAGACTGTGACAGTTTGGAATGCTAAAGATGTTACTTGTTTGCATTTAATGCCATCCAGCTGTAAGGATGAAGCAACTAGTTCTATCTTTGAATGCATTTGTTTTCTTCATGACTTTGCTTACTGACATGTGGTCAGTCTTACTATGAATAAATACACCGGCTGAATTTAAGTGGGATGTTGTTCTCCATCCTTATAATCCTGAGTGATTTGTCACTTTGTGACTGCCATTATTTTACTTTGAACATATGGAAAGTAATGTATTGTAACTGGTGTTTGAGTGCACGTAATTCTTTAAATTTTACTTTATTACAGAGCCGATATGGACGATATACACCGTTAGCTAAGACATTGCAGGAAGATCCTTCTTGTCAGTTGTGTAGTGTGCTACAAAAGTATGTGCTGCTGTCTGATCTATCTACAATAGAGGCAAATTTGCGTGAAACTGATCTTCCTTTATTATCCACACTTCGACAGGTATATAAATTAATAAATGGCCTTTCATTCATACACACATTACATATTTAATAAAGCATGAGACAACCTTGCACATTGGTATGCAACTGAAAATTATCATGTGACTAATTCAGACAACATTCTTTCACTTCACACATTTAATTCTTCTTTCCACCTTTATAGTGGCCCATTTTACATCCACAGAACTTTCACATAGTAATTGTCCTCTGTCCTTGTTGCATTGTCACAGATTGGCTTCTTTAATGCATTTTTCTGTCTCAGTGTTGTAATTATTAATTTTTTGTGCATACTTGACAGCTTTTGTTTGTTATTCATCTGGCATTGTTTCTGTTTTATGGGTAACTGCACAAAGGCCTTCAATCTCTATGAGTTAATTATAAAACTGGAATCATATGCAGTTCACAAGAATCAGAGAAGCTGCATAGCACAGGTCTCTTTTGATTCCATTAGAATTTGGTTTGATGGGCAGAATTATCACAAACATTGAAGAGTAGGCCTTTTGTAATAAATAAAGTCAAATATGTATAAATGTTTAGTATTAGACATGATACTGTATAATGCACCATAAATTGGTTCTCAGTAATTGTGAGTGAGGATTATTGCTCAGTCACAAATTAAGCAACATTTGGTAACAGTGTTGCACATTGACACTTGAATCCATGAACTGACTGATTAATTTTGGAAGCCAGTATTCTGCTTGAAGTATCATTGTTCTTTGTTAGATAGAAGCAAAGGCATTGGAAATTTAGAATCACATCAGATGAATGTTGTAGAAATACAAACTGTACCCCAAAAGCAGATCCAGTAGCAAATCTAATATTTTCAAAAATATAAAACTGGACAAATTGAATGAGTATGGTTTTAACAGTAACAGTAACCTGACTGCTGCATTGAAAATGTATTGATATTCTATGAATATGTGAATTTCAAGGTTGAAAGGTGCCTGTTTTTACAGAAACCTTTATATTTTATTTATTTTCTTTCATTTATTTCTTATTTGCTAAAAAAGATAATCCTTTATTTTTGATAAAAATGTCTTATGGTTGAAGATGGCTCGTTTTCTTGGACGTTCTGCCATGCTGTCTGGTAAAAATTCACTAACATTTTGGAGCTGCTTCCTATCTGCTATCAGGATGATGGATATGTCGGTTAATTTCTACCAAACTGCATGACACATTATAACAGAAGACAGCCAATTTCATATCCTTCACTGTGAGAAACTGAAATCTCACTGTATTATAGTCAATGGATGAATAGAATGCGGTATATATATTTAGCTCTTGAACACATTCTCAGTTGTGAATGGAATGCAGAAGTTCATCATTACAAAAGATATATTTTGAATTATTTGAGTGACCTCATATCTTTGCTGCATGTGTCTCCAAGATATGTTTTAATATCATCCTACCATCTGCGTCTTTGTTTCTGAATTGATAACCTTGCAGACTTGTCAGCCCAGTCTATTTTATGATGCCTGAACATATATGCATTTCTTGTTTCCCCAATTTATATTGCATGTCTCTGCATAATTTACTGACTTTAATATTAGATCAAGATCACACGCCTTGATTTTCATCATCACAATATTCTCTTTGTTTTCCTTTGAGTTACCCTCTCTAGAGTCACAACACTGTCCTCAGCACTTTGTCTTTTGCTTGAAGTGAAAAACTGTTTAAAGATACAGAAAATGGTTTGGGAATTTAGTAATCAAATGATAGAGTTTAATTTCATGGTTTTGTGTGCTCATAAATGATGTAATTTCAGATTGAAATGAAAGTTTCTGCAAGTATTGAGAGAAAGTGCTTGGTTATTTTTTAATGATTCATATGTGAATCAACTTTGTGACTTAATGTTTCACCTTTTTTTCTTCACAGGGTGTTATTGTATTGAGTCGTCAGTGGAAGAATGTCTTATACACACCTCTTCTGCTGGATCACAAATACAAAAGTAAACATGTGAAACCACTGAATGTTACTTTCGCAGTTCCTGAGCCTGATGAGGTAGGTACATCATGTGTTAACTGTAGGAACATACTGTAGCAATGGTGTTGACAGATATATTATGTGTCTTGAGAGAAGGCAAACATTTTTATTCTGAATTTGTTAATAATGCATCCTTTATTTTAGTGTGAGGACACTTCCAATTCTCAAGCTATAAAAAATTAATGATTTCCTTCTTGTATGTAATTATGAGTTATGATGGCTCAGTCTAAGGTGGGTGGCTATAAGCTAAATGGTCTGTGTTTGATTCCCAGCAGGGGCAGGGATATTTCTTAGGTGCTCAGGAAGAAGGGCTTCAGTCTTTATAAGTTATTATAGACTTAAGCCCTTCTTACTGAACAAAGGGGAACACCCCACCCCCCCCTACCCCCGTGAGATTCAGACCAGCATTACAAACCACCGAGCCTCTAATCCAATGTGTATCAGGAGATATTTCTGCAGAGGTAAAGCAACTGGTACCTAGTGCATAAATGCTGTGTGTAAATCTTTGTGATGTAGTGTTAAGGACAAAGGAATCTTTGCCCTTAAGTTTTAGGTTATTGTGTAGGTGTCACTAATTTTGGATTTGTGTAAATGCATCCAAGTTTTGTCTGTCTTCCTCAGTTAATCTGATAGTCTAATTTACTAGACCCAGATGGCAGAGTGTAATGCAGTAATATCAGGAATGTATCACATGTAGTATGTTTCTTTTGCTGATTCATAGATAATAAAATATAGTAAATGATTGTGGGTGTCAGTTTGAGTTAATGTTTCTGCCATTAAGATTTCTATAGGTGTACAGCAGTGTTAGTGTTTAGTATCACTGCAGTGTACATGGTCTAATCTAGTAGTCTACTGTCAACCAAAATTAGATAAAATTTTCATTTGAGTATCAATTTTGTGTTCAAGTGCTAGAACATTTTGAGTTAATAACTACATTCATCAGGTTTAATTTTAAGATTTAAATGATCTGTGAAGGATATGGATGATTTTGCATTCTTATTACTTATTTATCAAGGAAGCCCTGAATATTCATGTTTTATCTGTACATGGAGAAGTTCTGGTATGATATTTGTCAAATGTAATTTTTAAAGAAAAGGATTGGGAGGAAGATTGAAATTAATTATATTGGGTAGAACCCTGTGAGTGCTTCTTTCAGAATCCACATACAAATCATTATCAGTCTAAGATTTCAATCTTCACTTCTGTCATTCTTGTGAATTGTAGTTATTTTCATATTGCATCTCCAAAATGTGCAGATGTCAGGGTATACTGTATATAAAATAGCCTGTGCTAAGTTATTAATGTTTACTGAAACTATGGTGGGTTATGGTAAGATAGTAAATTGTATAAAGTTAATATAGTTAGGTTCAAAAGAGGCTATTCCCAGTCCAGAGATTAGGTGTAGCCCCTTCTATTGGACCCAGCTGAGTAGTAATTTTTGCCTGGAGATGGGAGCAGAGCCAGCTCCTGAAATGTGGCTTTGTTTTTAGAATATTAAACAATGGATTAAGTCAAGAGAAACAGCACTACTGAATGTAATTCACCATCATATGAACCCTTTAGGGTCATATTACTGTATCATATGGGGAAAAATAGTATTTAAAATTGGCAAAAGCTTTGACATATTTTAAACAGATGTACTCTTCAAGGAAGAGGATTGCTGTGTAAATGCAAGATCCTCAAGGCTACAAAGTTATAACTTGAAATAATGTGATTTCCATGGAAATAGGATGCTAGCTCATGTCACATTATTGTGAGTTCTGCAGCAAAAGAGTGAATTGTCTGAAATATTTTTTTTATGAAAATATAATATAGTAATTTGTTGTTCACACTTGAAACAGAATGAGTTATTTTGAGAGTTGGTTGGGCTGTTAGCAGTTATTTCACATTTATAAAATTCCTTTTTATCATATACATTAATGAGGAATTTGTGCATGAAGAACAGACCCTTAGGAGCCTTTGTCATGCATGTTGTGTTGTAAGGCTAGCGAATACCCTGTACACCATTCATAAAGAGTAAGTAAATTGACAAGTGAAGAGAGATTTATTTTTAACTCAACTGGTTAGAGTGCCTGCCTGATTAACAGTTTTCAGATAACTGCGGCTCTACAATATGTATTCAGACGGAAGTGTCTTTTTTATTTTTGAATATTAATACCTTTTTAGTTTAAATTGCAGCTTAATAATGTTAAAAAATTGAAGTTTGTTTACTCACAGCTTATGTCAGTGGTTGCCAGAAATTAATTTTATTATAAACAGTCCAAAAAGTAAGTGAAGATTATGATCTAATTTATCAGGCACTCAACAGCACCTGTAATTGCCGTTTGGAAACTACACATCAGTTATCACAAGATAATTTGCTTGCTGGTGGGCATAAGGAAACATTCAAGAAAATGAGTAAGCTGGCTGGCCAACTGCAAAAAATATACATTTCATATATGTTTTTTCTGCTTTGGTTCTTCATGTTGATTTTTTATGCTGTTCAGTTCCATAATGGTTCAGGGGTAATTACTTATGTTGCTTTACTTCTTTCCACAGACTTTGCCAAATGCGAAAGTGTATTGCAGCAGAGTATCATATAGTCAGTTGGGTTACAGAGCAAGGGAATGAAATATGCTGCATTTATAAACTAGCTATAATTAACTCTGGTAATAGAAGCTGAATGTTGAACACTGCTAATAACAAACCCTGTCATAACCACTTCCATCCACCTTTCAGCCTGAAGACCTGTCTCCCTGGGAACCAACTTAATGTCTGCTATTCTTGCATTCTGTTTCAGTCTCCCAATTGGCTACTTTCCAATAGGTTTTCCTACCAAAATCCCCTGCACACGTGTATCCCTATTCATGCTACATGTTCAGCCCTTCATATCTCAATACATTTCACAATCTTAGCTATACAGGTTACTTATAAGTCATAAAGCTCTGAAGTATGTAATATCATATGTTTCACATTTCTTTTATCCTTAGTTCCATATATTTTCCTTAGCCTTTTATTTTCAGTCACTTCTAATAGATATTGTTCTTTAAAAATAAGCCACAATATTTTCACATTCTTACAAAACTAGCATAAATATTGCTTTATAAATCTTGACTTTGATAATTTGGACTTCACACACAAAGTCTCTAGATATGGAGGGTAGCTGTTGATGTACTGACTGACATTTGTGGGCAGCTGACAAGGGAGTGATCCTCCAGTTCTCATATTAGGCATAATGTCAACAACTCGCAACAGAAATGTTTCATGAAGATTGCTGTCTTCTGGGTTATTGCACCATGTAGTCTGGTAGATTTCCACCTACGTTTCTACCAGACTACATGGCGCAATAACCCAGAAGACAGCAATCTTCAGACTCACTGCTGTGAAAACCTCAAATCCTACACAGAAATGTTCCTTGTTATAGAAGTTTCACGAAGGCTTTAGAATTGGAAAAATTATGCACTTATGAACAGGCATATGCAAATGCAAAAGGTTCTTTCCATTTTGTTTTTGCTGCCAAAATAGAATGTGTTGGTATGGGTACTAAAAATTGGTTGAGTAAAATAAAACACTGTCCTATTCAGAACTATTGTCATCTTTTGTCATGAGTAATTGCAGGAAATTACAAATAAATCCTTTTATAGTAGCAATTAAGAACTGAAGTTTTGTTGTGTGTGTCAGAACTGGAGAGGATCATTTTATCTACTTTCTATCTTTTATTGTTTTATTTTAATATACAACTTAAAGAAATATATTCTAAAGGTGTGAACTGGATTGAATTTTCTCATGATCATATTTAGTGCCAGGCTTTGGTATTAGCATTGTTGAACTTTCAGTCTCTGTTACAAAATGAAGTTCCTCTGTGTATAAGAAACACACCAAGAAGTCATATAAGGGGCTTGCAATGTATATCGCAGCACTAGATAGAGATGAGTGATCGCCTTCAAGCTACATGAGTCCCTGGTATATATTCCCATGATGCAGGATGGCTTACTAAAGTAAATGGCTCTAGGCTAGTTGACTGGAATTTTATTAATGGCAAGAGAAAGGATTTTTTCTTTGCCACTGTGTTCTTTTCTCACCCAAGTTTTTATGACCCCTTGGTGTGATTTTTAGTTTTGGGGATGATTTTACCTTCATTTGTTACCAGAGAGTTGGTTATTTTACAATGAAATCATGTTATCAACCGTGTTTTTCCCAATTGAGATCCATTGTGTAATAACTAGGTATCAGAATTTAAGTTGCATTTTAGGAATATTTGCTTTGTGGCTTCCTTTCTAATGAGTTTAAAAATTGTTACATTATTTTTGTGGGAATAATCCCTGCTATTAAAATAACTTTTTTTCTTCTGAAAACTGAACAGGCATTTCATGTTTTCATTTTCCTTGCTTTGAAAGCCAGTTAGTGCATTTTCAAAAGATACTGCACTTTGCTTCTAAATTTGTGAACAGACACTGGATGCACCTGAATTTGTAGCAATGAAGAGCGCTTCAGACACATGGGAAACGTTAATAATGTGTGGAGGTTTAGCTTTTGGTTTTATTTGTAATAGAATAGTGTATTTACGGAATAATACTAAGCAGAATGTAAGGAAATTTGAAGGTTTTTCCTGTTTTTGAAATAACAGTTCCAAAAATGTGTATTCATACAGATATATTAACTTCTTGTTTTACCAAAGGAATGTATTCCTAGAAAGACATTCAGTTGTTAAAAAATTATAAATGTCTCTTAAATTTAAAGGCAGTAATTAAAGATAATAAATGAATACTGCATATATGAATATGAACATCGAATATAAATATTAGTAAAGGAATTTTATATGTTTATTGTAATCAACAGCAATTTATTTTAAAAACAAACTAACCTTCAGTTTTCACTGACTTCTTTGTGTTCTAGAATACATTAGATTAGACTGCAAACAATGATTACAGCTTATGGATCCCATTGATTTGTCTAATATTTTAGTGTAAGTTGAGCTTTCTGACTTTTGCTTGCATGGGACTTGCGAAGCAATCTGCTTCTGAGAGAGTACCCATAGGGGGTTATTCTGTTTCTTTCAACACAGAAAACTATCCAGCAGATAGTATTAATGGCTTAACATTGATTATGAACCTGAAAGTGTGGGGCACCTGGTGTGCATCACATTTGAAAAGATTTGACTGTTAGAGGAATACAAAAGCCATGCAGAAAAATCACACACTTGATCTGTCCAGTGTCATGTCCAAAACATATGGCATCGGAGGCTAGTTCTTCACAATTAAAACTAAATTATTTTCCTTATTCTCAGTATTCTCTTCAGTAGGCTTAGTTTTGTATGATGATTTTTCTTTTTGAGAAGTTTGAGTTATATTGAGCTGTTACAAATCAGAATTAAATTTCATCAGCATTTATTCACTAATTTTAGAGATATACAGATGGACACATACACATTGGCCTCATTAAGCATAGAACATATGAAATTGGGGAATTCTGAGTGCCTCTTATAGTATGGGAAAACAGTATCTGTCTTGCTAGGGTTGTTTCTATTCTGTATCTTAGCTTCATCCTTGAAACTTTAGTTTGCCTCAGTAACTGGGCATTGGACTTTTTGGAAAGCTGTTTATGTGGTTGAAGGTTCTGGTGGCTGTACTAACACAATGGAGGGTGTGTAGGTCTCATATAGATTGTGTCTTTTGTAGTTTGACACTTGGTTTTGCAGGAGAATGTACTAACAGATGGCGAGGGCGAAGGGTCTGGGGAGGAATGTGAGGTAACGGATGAATGTGCCATGCTTCTTAACACAGAAGCTGGTGCCATGCATAAGGTGATTAAGTCACATGATAAAAATGGTGAGTTGTCATTTTGCAATTTTTAAAATTGCATGGTTATGTTGCTAACTGGCTAGTATTCCAACAGGAAATAGTGCGTTAAGGGAGATTTTAAATATAATTACATGATTTGATAGTAGGGCTGTAATTTTTGTAATAAATTAAACATTTAAAATTAATGTATTAATTAGTAAATCAACTAACATAAACATACATTATTTATTTTAAAAGAAATTGAGCTGTTATGTAAAGATAAGCAGGTTATTTGGAGTCTTGAGTATCAAAGTAAGCTTACAATCTAGTAATTGTGAGTTTATTATTTTAATATTTTCCTTTTTGTTAATATTTTTTGATGTATTCAATACAAACAGAGACATTGGACAACAATAAGGTAATATTAAGATTAGAAATTTAGGATGTTAAGGAATTCTGGGCAAAGATCACTTTCTTATTATACAAACTTTCAGTCCTACAAATCTTTATTGTTGATATAGTATTTAGTTCGTGTAGCTTTATAATCAGACAATAAAGTACAATTTAGATCATGGAGATAAGCGTGCCAGACTTATCCACAGATGGTCATAGGTTTGAATCCTTTTTGTGTTTTTTTTTATTGTTTGCAGTTGTATCTGTGTTACATATTGTTATTGCCATTATTATCACCATCATCATTATTGTATTGGCATTGTTGCTTGCTTCTCGTGTGGAATTTATTACTACAATAGAAATTCTGTTTGCATTAGTTTAATGAATGTCATGCTCAAATGGTTATTTGGGAAGTTGTATATTCAAGTATTGGGTTGGCTAATCTGATAAGGTTTGAAGATTTCTGTCTTCTGGGTTATTGCGCTGTGTAGTCTAGTCGATGTTAACCAACGTTTCAGAGGTCATACTGCCTCCATCATCAGGGCGATGACGGAGGCAGTATGACCTCTGAAACGTTGGTTAACATCGACCAGACTACACAGCGCAATAACCCAGAAGACAGAAATCTTCATATTCACCGCTGTGAGAACCTCAAGTCTTACCTGATAAGGTTTCTTTGGTTTCCCTCAGATCCTACAGGCAGGATAGTATCTTACATTAGGTCACAGTGTCTTCATGATCATTTTCTTCCATCTCCTTCCCAATTATTAACTAATCATCTTATGAGTCAACATACATAACACATAAATAACTAACAAATTAAATTTTTTGGATGTGGCCTCAAAGTTTTTCACTGTTGCCATATTCAAAATTGTTGACTTATACTCAGTAGTTTCTGTTTGTTGTATAGGTATATTTGTAATCTATCTTTATAAAAAAAATTCACACTGTTAGCCCCAGTAGTTAATTAATTATTCCTTCCAGACTGAAAGACAAAATAATGTATTGCTTGCTGCCCCCCTTACTTCTATTATTACCACCACCACCAACAACAACAACAACAATAACAACCTGTAACATATATACTATTGCATGTGATAAATTCTGCCTGTCATAGTATATGATCATATGGCCACCTGCTTATGATCACAGTTTGCTTTGCAATTTAATTTATGTAGCTTCCATGATTTCTTGCATTAGAAACATGAATTTTGTTCATTAATTTGTGTCTTTCTGCACTGTTTTATTTATCACACTGGCTGTTGAGAGGATAACATAATTTTAAGTAGTAGGGCTTGACTTTATGTTTCTGTATTACATACTATTCACTACATGTACAGTTAATGTCATGAGATCCCCTAACTTATTAGTAATGAAGAAAAGTTTTTAGAAAACAAAACTTTTGTCTTAATTAGACAGACAACTTTCATTTGAAACTTTACAAATTTGTGCCATAAATATAAGGTTCAGGTAACATGAATAATGCAGAGCATGCATAGCAAGTAATGTGTCTTGTTCCAGATTCAGTTTCATAGTACACACCATGATATGTAAGACAGTTCCACCAAGTAGACCCAGTAACACAAGCTGTTTTTTTCATTAGGACTAGGTTTAAAACATGACGACCTGTTGGTTCCTCCTGTTGGGTCCCCTCATGTTACCAGTCATGTGGATCGCACCCCAATGGTTACACCTGGAATTGTAGTTGGAGGTGTGGACAGCTTGTTTAATTCACCTTCACCTCCGTCAGTTCAGCAGCAAGGTCATGGAGGTACTGGAGTGGGAGGGCATCGGAAAAGAAAGAAATCTCTACCTCCTTCGCACCCACCTTCTTCATCACGGGCCTCAATTGTGTTTCCAATACTAGGTGGTAACCCTTTCATGGCAGCTGCTTCTCAGAAGAAGTTTGATGCTGAGCAGGGCATTGGTACTGTATCTTTTGTACTACTTGTGAGGAAATGTTAAGTTCAGTCTGATACAAGAGTGTACACTCCAAGGCAGTACAAATGTCTTCTAAATGTCTGCAGTTTTATATGTAATTGGCTTTGGTATTCATTTATTCAAGATAAAAATATATTATTACAAAAACAATCACACTAGAAACATAAATTTGTATATTCATAAAGATTTCTCCTTGTATTTTATTAAACTTAATGAAATTTGAATTTTATGTCATATAACCAATTTTGATACTTTTTTTAATAAGGAATTTAGTGAAGTTCTTACGTGGTTGGCTATTGTTAAAGTTTGGTTTGGAAAGTGGTTAGTCACATACTGTAGTTATGGTATAGATCATTAGTAATTTATTCCTTTAGAGTACACCTCATTTTGTCATAAAAGTTCTGTTGTTTTTGTCTGTAACAGATATCTAAGATATCTCTTCAATATTTATAGGTTATGGACCACTGAAAGAAGAGCGTTCCTCCTTGCATCATTCACATGGACAGCATCACCACTTGGGTTCAAATCCTAGTATTTATTCCGGTGGTGGTCCAGGTAGCCAGCATTCTGTGACTTCTCTGGAAAATAATTTTTCTCCCACTGGTAATTCATCAGCACCAACAAGCAGAAATTGGGAAACAAGCAGGAAAGAAACGGGTGAGGACCTGTATAGCTGGATGGCCAAACAGCAAGATTTCATGAAAGATTCAGAAGTTTCCAAGACTAACTTGAAAGGGAACTGGGTAAGTTTGACTGTAGAACAATGGATAAGTTTGGGCTGGTAATGGATTAATCAGCCAAGTTATTTCCCCCCAGTCCATCAGCAAATTCTGGTATATCTCCTTAAGTAACGCATGTTTTGTCACCAGTCAGATTTTATTCTTTTCTATTTGTGACAAGTTTTCAGTTTCACTTTCTGTATCAGTTTATTTTAGCTAGCTCTCTTTCTTAGTCTTTAAGGATAAGTAGGCAGATGATATCATATCCCTATGTCTTGTATGTTTCATAAACAATTTAATGGATTTTTGTGAAATTGTATGTGAACATTTTGCCATGTGAGGTTACCACACCCTTGGACTTTTAATTCTCTACCTTCAGTAATACCAACATGTTGACATGCAAACTCCTGAGATGGGAGCTAGTTTATTGTGATTTAACATAAGTAGGATTTTGTGGGGAGGTTCACTAAATTGTGAAATTATTCATTTTTAAATTCTGTTAGTCGTATGAGATAGATTGAGACATTTGAAGGGAAGTAGGCAGCATAAGTTTTTCCCAGTATTTCATGTCATGTATTTTCTGCAGGAATCAAAGATCAACACACTAACCACTGAAGATACCTTGGAAGATCCAGAGTATTTACAGATGACTCTAGGAGGGTACAGTCTGTATCCTATGCATGATTCATTGCGACTTCTTGATGCACACCTGATATTTGAGCCTCTGCTCTCTTGTCTTGGTGTCATGCCACAACAGATGATCAGTAATCTCAGTGGTTCTACAGGTATGCCCATTTTAAAGGAAGCCTTACATAAGGGACTGATTTTTGTGGCACATCAAATTTTATGCACAGAATCTCTGAATTTAGAAACATGTGGAAGAAGATAATGGTAATTGTTAAAGTAGTTAGTTTAGTGTTTCACCCTCTTCTGCATCAAATCAACTCTTATGGATAATTTTTGTGTACTTTCCACAAAATTAACACATAATTTAAAACTTGGTAAAGAGGGCTACATCATTAGTCTTAAAAATTAAATTTTTACCTGTATCAGTTCAGTATAACCTCTACATCACCTGAAACTCAATCAGACTGCAGTTTTTGTCACAGTTGACTCATTGTACAAGTTACTGATAACGTAGCATAAAATATAAAGCACATTAAAATGTGCTAAAGTCTTATATTTTAAATATTTTTCAACACAATCTACATCTAATAAAATGTGAGGAAGTTTTATTTATGACTACACATTTATTTATATTCATCTTAATGTGTCATTGCCTGTGAGAATTTCTTAAGTTGTCACCATCAGACCTTCAAATCATACATGTTAAAATAATTTTTCTTATTGTTCCCTGTGGTTTTTATACTTTCAGGTCATATCTGTTGCCTGATTTCAGGTTGTGTTGTTGATTGTTTGTTAATACTCTGTAGAAACATCATCTGTAGTGTACATTAATTAATTTTATTTATAACCCCAATTTATTAGATTTTCTTCTATATTTAATGTTAACAGAATTGTTGTTATATTGGGAATTTATGATGCATAGAAGTGAAAAGGGTATTGAATAGTGATTGAACAAAGTATACCTCTTGCCTCTTAGTTGCTCTTTGAATTTGTCTTTATAACTAATCAACAAATTTGTATAATATATACGTCTTCACTGCCAGTCATTGACTTCATGGTCTAGGGCATAGGCCTTAATCACTCAGACACGGGGATCATGGCTTTGAATCAAGGTATGGATGTTTGTCTCCATGTTTCTGTGTTGTGCTGTCCTGTATATGTAGAGGCCTTATGAGAGGCTCATCACCTGTCCAAGGAGTCCTACTAAATGTTTAAATAGATTAAGAAACCTCCCATTTGTAAGGAGGCAAAGGTCCATCAAGGACTGTAGAGCCAAGCAAAGAAAAAGTACATCTTCACTGATATGACTAGAAACATAAGGACTGATAACCCACACTTTTTTGGCATCCTGTTTTATTGTAGGTCCAGGAAGTGGCAATGTTTCATCGTTTGACACTTGGGGATCAAACTTGACATTGGTTGGTGGCATTGAAATGATGAGAATTGATATTGTTGTCAGTGAATTTGGAAAAACCAGTGACAAAAAGAAAGGCAAGTCTTCATCAGCATCTTCAGGAGGAAACAAAGGATCTAAGAACCATGGTAATTTTACATTTCTATTTTCAGAATTCAGCATTATATCTGAAAACTTTGATCTGGTATATTATTTTATTCCTTAGTCTGGTTGGGATGGCAAGATTTTTATCCTTGTCACACTGCTTCAGACTGTCATGTTAATAGAAAAAGTGGTACAGAATGTTTATTTTGCTGTGCATTGTTTTGAGAATTGTGTACTTTAAAACATTAGTTTTCAGCCTGTGGTTGTTCCCCAAATCAAGGTCACAGATTTCCTTATCCTGGTTTTAAAGTGTCAGGCTAAGACTCTCTCTTCTTGAACACTTTATTGACTTAATTGATTTGGTGGCTCAGTCATCAGAGTTACTGGTTATCTCTTTGTTGATGGCATTTCCATTTTCAGTAGATAAAGCAGCTTGGGTGTGAAGGTCATATTTGCTTACCTTTATTCAGTATTAGGTTAAGACTACAGTGAGTGAGCTTTACCTCCATTCCATCTATATATCCTGATTGCAGAGACATTATGACAGATATTTTTTGTTTCCAGTTGCATACACTCCTGTTAAGATATGTATGAAACTTAATTCAGCCTTGTTAAGGAGTGAGCTTGGATACTATATGAATTGCATTCAATGTGGGCTGTCATGCACATTACTAGGCCTAGTAGGGGAAAGTTTAACCTTTTCCTTTGTCTGCAGACAGATAGACAGACCAGCCTGTAAAGCTTCTTTTGTCCTTTTAATCTACACAGTGGATAATGTAAGAAAAAAAGGCACCCACATGTTGAGTGTGTTTGCTAGCATTAGGAACTAAATGTGACTAATTGTAATCTTTATTATAGGAGGAGGAAAGTTTTATCTGGATATTCCTCCTGAGACACCAGCCTTTCTCTGTGAGAAGATGGGAGTTGAATTGGACTTAAAGAAGATGGCAGACATGACAGTTGATGACATGATTCACAAACAGAACGTTTTATACATCTCACGTGGGCAGTTAAAGAAACACACTAGCACTATATTGAATATCAGCTTGAATGTGCGCTATATTTCACAGCAGGTAAATGTTATTTATTGAGTAATATACTAAGTTTACCACCCCTGAAATGTTCAGAAGAAAATAAAAAAAATATGTTATGTAATTTATGAACCATATCAGAGTTTTATAATCATTTTCACATAAGTTTCAGTTGGATATAAAAAGTAAAACGACATTGGTTGCACAGTCTTTGTGTCAACCACTTACACAGTATATACTGTCACATACATCCTGCCAGTCTCACAAAAGTGTAGGTTTTAGTAGAATGTTTACATATCTGCTAATAATGACAGTTAAAATGAAAGAGACAGAGTATGCACTTCTTTTGCTATCACTCATCAGAATAATATTGGTTCAGACATTGTTCTAGGAATATGTAAACCTCCCCAAGCAGACTACCTAAAATGGTTCATTCACCTAATATTGGTGGAAGTGCTGATTTTAAGCAGTATGTTCCTCTGAAACATTAGTACCCATCTACAAATTCACATAGCATCACAACCAAGACTGCCATCAAAGAAGAAATTATCTTTGTGTACCACCTTCTATGCACAAAGTATAACATCATCAAGTCTGTAAATGGAATGATTTAAAATTTCAACTTCAATTCATCTTTCTTAAATAAAGAATGTTTTTGTATTTACAACTTGAAGTGTGTGTTTGAATTAATGGTGTCATGTTTTGCTGTTACAGGTGAACATGCCACTACTGCGTCTGCTGCATCAGATAAGCAATATGTACCAGAATGTTAAGGAAACACAAATGGAACTGAAAGAACAACAACCAGAAGTTAAAAAAGAAAACTTGACAAAAAATAACAAGAATGGTTCTTCATCAAGTGAGATGCACCTTTTATTTAACGTGTCTCCCTTCCTGTTTGAAAAGTAAAAAATACAGATTGAGGTACAACTATAGGAAACATTTTGACAACCTGTATTTAAGACTTTTGTCTAGTGTCATTATTTGGTTCACAGCGCCCAAAATTATTTATGGGATCCCAGGTTAGATCCACGACTGAATGTGGATGCAGTTTTCTGAACTTCGGAAGTGCATTTCTTCACTTCACCAGTGTAGAAGAGGGCATTAAGGTCAACTAGAGTTGAAATAACTTTCTTCACAATTTGATAAGTAATGTAGTGCATAATTTTCAAAAACAAAATAAATTATTTTTGAGTGACTGGATAAATTCAGTGTGTTCTTGAATTGGACTTATTAGCTAGTCTGCTCCCTAACTGGAAGGTAAAATGCATTAAATCATAATTTGATGTATAAAGTAAAAGGGCAAAGTGTGCTGAGTTTCTTTTTATTTCTAGCATCAGACATGCATGAGAATGTGTCTGTAGTTGATGACAAGATGAAATTACCTACTGGAAATGTAACTGGGGTTGGTCCTGGCTTTCCCCACTCATTGAGCCAACAAAAGATAGTGTCACCATCAGCATCTCTTCGCTCCCGTCCGCAGAGTTTTGCGCAGAAACTTAGATCAACTAGCAAGAGTGTAAAAGGTACCATCTGAGTTTGTACTGATTTAAGTGTCATTAAACTTTGTAAATTTTTATGTTGGTTATTTCAAATTATCGTGCAGTTTGAAGTAAGTAATGTTTACCATCTATAAATTTACATTTTTGTGCTTTTTAATGTGTTTGAATTTCAATGTTTATTTTTATTTTATTGCATTCATATATTATTGATGTCTTAAGCATGTGATTTAATACCCAGTAAGTGATGTTCTTAGTGAAAACTGATTAATACACCTGTAATTCAAATATTTTATTCTGTGGTCACACAAGTTTAAACTGGAAAGGTTTTACTGTAGTTTTATTATTTTACCCATTTGCAGAGTACATGCTGTGGTACTGAAGTCCATACATGAGATGCTCTGATAGTCTGAGATCAAATACATGTTTTATATTTTCCCAGATTTCTACTATAGAATTTCTTACTTTTAGGCTACATGAATTTGTCTGAAGGAGGAACAACGCCAATGCTGGTGGTGAGTCCGTCTGGTTCAGGTCTTGAACATACCACCATTGCCTCAGATAAAAGTAAAGATGTACTAAATCTGACACCTCGCTGCTGGAAAACTGTGTACTATCTTCTTGATCTGTATGCAACAATGCCAGAAACAAAGACCATCACTCATAGGTGGAGTATTAAATACAAAAAAGAATAATATTCACATTGGGGTAGGATTGTGTCTGTCTTCCAATGCCAGCTATCCACTTTGCAGGGATCCCACTGCATTGCATGTTTTCAGACCAACATAAAATGCTGTCTGACATTTTTAATATACTTTGTAGTACCCAGCTTGCAACCTGTCTGGTAGTGTTTCAGAGAATGATATTTTGTGAATCACTTTCATTTATATAAGGAAACATCTTCTAGACACCTGTTCTTTTCTATGGGTGTGGAACTTGGTTTGTCACCCTGAGGGATGACATAGTTACCTTTTGCATCTTTTAAATGTTAATTTAATTTGCTGCCCTTCAACTTATTGAGGTATTTGTTTTGCTGCCCAACGTTCTGGCATTTTATACATCCTTCTGCTATTGGCATCTATCAAAATTAAATTAAGTACCAGCTTTCAAGTGTGGCACTGCACAAAAATCAGTATCTTACAATCCCATTGGCTAGTATGAAAGTCAAAGAAACAGGAAACTGTCTTCTCACCAGGGTTGTGTTGTTATATAATGAAAATTTCTCAAAGATATAGAAAGGTTTTTTTAATTGTCTGTTATTGGATTCAGATATCTTCAGCTGGTCTTGTATTTTATGTTTCTTACAAAATAAAATGCCAAGCGGAACACTCCTTACTTATACCATGAAATTGTTGGTAAGTAAAGTAAAGTAAAGTTTGTCCCACTATACGCCATGTAGGCGTTTGGGGTGAGTGGAGGTATAGCTCCTCTCTTCCTTGACCTCGGCACTAGATGGGGGTGAGTGGTCAGCATCACGCCCCGGCCGGCTTTACCCCCGGGAAAGGACCCCGGTACCCATTGTAGAGGAGGCTGGGTGGGCCCCCAGAGCCGGTCTGGAAGCAGAGGCTAGAGGAAAAATCCTCTGCCCCCGTCGGGGATCGAACCCCAGTCGTCCAGCCCGTAGCTAGTCACTATACTGACTGAGCTATCCCGGCTCATGAAATTGTTGGTAGTAGGTTAAAATGAAGTCACTCCTGCCCTGAAGATGGAGGAAATAGGTTTAAGTGAAGTTATAGCATGAAGGTTGAAGTTAATTTGTTTTTATCCTAAAGGTGGATGCAGTTGGTTTGTATGAAACACTGGATATTTCTTTGAATAGGACATGGTGTTAGAGTGCAGAAGATTGTACTGTATGAATCAAGTATTTGTTTCAGAATTAATGATTTCTTTGGTGTCAGTAGGTTTGTATTTGTGGACAGGTTTTCTGTGGCTGCTGATATTTCAGAAGGCTACAAGGGTAACAGGAAGTATGACTTGTTACCTGAAGTTAAAAGCAATGAAGATTTGGAGAAAGGAGTTGCTGCTGTCCCTGAGACTGCTACAGGCTCTACTCCACAGCCACATGATAAACCCAGGGAACTCAGTAAGTGTTGCAGTGTTATGCACCTGTTTCCTTAAAACTGTCTTCAGTACATGGTATCTGACTTCTCAGTAGAAAGTATCCGTTTATCATAAGTAATCTGGTGAGTGTTTAATTAATGATCCACATCAGTATAATTCCATTATGTGTATTTTCAGTTTTAGTTCCTTTACAAGTTACAATCTCATATCATCATTACTAGAGTTTGGATGTTCATGACCTAAAATACCGAGAAATATGCATGCAAGTATGCCCCAAAAAATAGCAAAATATGACCCAAAAAGGCAAAATATGACCTAATTTGTTATGTAAAAATATTCGCTAAAATTTAAGAAAAGTGTTTTGTATTTCAATCATGTTATTTATTTACATATGCATGAACAACTATTACATTACTTGATTTCCTAGCACTTTTAATCAAAAACCTCCGTCGCTTTACGTTGTAAATGCCTCATTTTGGATCAGCATCATGTTGAGTTTACGTACTCCTATAAAAATATGATAAATTTTAAAAAACAGCCTTTCATGCATTTCAAATTCATTAATTACAAATAAATAAACAAAATTCAAAATATTAAGTACCTTTCTTCATTCTCCTTTCTTCATTCTCCTTTCTTGGTAGCATTACATTATATACCGATGTGCATTTTCAAGGTCTCAAATGAAAATCTTCTTAGATTGTCGCACAATATGGCCTTGTAACTTGAGACATCACAAACGTTTCATGGCGTTATCGAAAATTACAGCAATAGAGGAGTGGTTTACTTTATCAAGAAGGAATAAGTGACCAGGGCGATCAGCAAAGAGCGTGCCAATAACGACATTCGCTACATATCTGCCGCAGACATCCGTTGTTTCATCAACCGAAACCCAAATCTTATTTTCACCCACAGTATATGTAATTCTTTTCAGAACATCTTCATCAGTTTTTTCGTAGTGTTATTCGTCTGGAATTAACTGAGTCATGTATTTCTCCAAGAAAAATTTGAGCTGCTCGTTGTTCACTTTGTTCAGTTGCCAGACGACGTCATTTCACATAGGGATTCACTGTAAGTGTCTGAGAAATGTAGTTACAAGTAAAAGTTCATACCCAAAATATAACCGAAATATGAATTTAACTACAAATATGACAAAGCACACAAAAATGACCTAAACATGCATTTATATGCAAATAAATACAGTCTAATTCTGATTAGAATAACCCAATTAGTGTTTAATTTCAGTTTAGAATGAAAATAGATGCCCCAGTAAAAATATGACACGTCATGAACATCCGAACCCTAATCATTACATATGCATATTCATAAAACAAGGAATGCCTTGCATACATACCATATCTTTATCCATCTTCAAGCTTCTTATTTATTGTATTGTTTCCAGTCATGTCTGCCTGTTATGTATTTAAAGCCCTGAACCATTTATTTTATTTTGATTAAAACCATGACCCTGATAAAACCTGACTAAGAGTGCATCAGTTTTGACTGGCATTTCACTTCCTGAACTTGAAATTTTATGTTTATCTTTTTCTATATAACTTTCATTGAAATACATTTCACACACATAGATCTTAAGGAGAAAAGCATTTTCTATGATGAGCATAATTTTTGTATAATGGTAATTTTTCAGAAATTTTTTTTTTTATGATATGTAACATCTGTGTTCTTTTCAGAATAAAGTCTTGAGCTTCATCAATATTTCATACCTCTTAAAATCGCATAAGATAACACATAACTTACAAAACAACTTGTTTGGAATTTATTTCTTTGATCTAAGACTGAACTAACTGAAAATCATTGGCTAAGTTTAAATAATATTGTAACTCGAAATGTGGATGATAAACTATCACTCAAGTGTATCAGTACTTGTTCTTATAAATATTACAATTGCCTGTCATGTTTGCATATAATGGTATAGTAATAATATTTTTGCATTTGACAGGTGTGGTGACTGGGGAACGTACTCGTCTCATTGTGTTTGGTGTGGCTCGAATTCATCGAACAAGGTTACTAGCAACATTAAGTGGACTCAAACTGGAGGCTGAGATTACGAACCTCCATTCTAGTCTTACTTGTCGTAAAAAATCCAGGCCTGCAAGTTTGGAATGTTCTCTCACAGGACATATTGGACGAACTATGATTGTTCTTCTGGAAGGAGTTGCACCCAGTCAGCAGTGAGTATTGCAGAATAATATGTAGATATCAGAAATCAAATAAAGTTGACATGTTATCCAATTGTTATAATGCAACTGATACAGTGTCAACAGAAACTTCATGTCAGGTTTTCTGCATAATTTCTTCCTGAAGTTGGTGTTGTCAATTGGTTTGATTCTTGTATTATTTAACCAACTGGATTTCTTCTGGAAAAGCTAGTAGTCACTTGGCTAGTCAAGAAATTCCCAGTCTTTAATGGAACTTGAATGTTCATTACTGATTTCAGAAGAGCCCACCATGGGTTCAAATTCTGAACCAGATAAATCAAGTCCACATTGTTATATTGTTTCTGTAATATCCATTTTCATATTTTCTCATGTATGCCTGTGTCTCCCAATTGGTCTCTTTCCTTTTTGGTTTTATCCAAGAATTGTGTGTGCACTATTCATCTGTCCCATGCATGCCACATGCCCCATTCATCCTCCTTGATTTTATCATTCTAATAATAATTGGTGAAGAGTGAAAATAATTAAGTTCTTCATTATGTAATTTTCTCCAGTATTCTATCGCTGTTTTCATCTTAGGTCTAAATACTCCTTAGCACTGTGCTCTCAAACTCCCTCAATTAATGTTCCTTCCTTAAGGTGATAGATGAAGTTTCACACCCATACAAAAGAACAGGTAAAATGAAAGTTGATTTCTGAGTTCATTTTCTAACATTATATTTTTTTTAATTGTGAGGGATTGTTATTTCCTCTTGGCCAAACCCCAACCTCATCAGCTGTCCACTACTGCATATGCAATATAGTTACAGCTGTCTTCCAATTCTGAAGGTTGTCTCTATCTGCAATCTCAGGGTACCATACAATGGTGTCAAGGGGCCCACTTAACGAGATATTAGGTTATTTATTGGTACTTTTTCAACTGAACAAATTACATAATGTCAAAAGGTAAAAGATTGTGAATAATAAGTTGGAAGGGATGTAGATGGAAGTGATTATGACTTATTTTAATGTACTATCAGAACATTTACCTGGCTGAACTGAGAGAAACCATAAATTGATAGTTCTAAGTACTTGACTGCAACATTCAGTTGTTAAGGTGGTCATAGGTTTACTTGATATATTGAGAAGGGTGCCTATTAATGTAATGTTATCGAAATACACTTTGTACACCTTGCCTGGATTTTAAAACCTGATGATTTATTGTTTATTCAGAACTGTAGTGAGGGTGACAGTTGGTAAATCACAGGCTCTGTACTCAAGTGTGTCAAGACGTTCCAAGGATAAGAATTCGGGGCTTCTGACTGTTGGAGCTGTAAATATAGATATTCCTCAGCACCCAGTTGCTCTTCATGGAATGATGACTAGAGGAAGTAAAGAGCTATCTTCAACCCTTCAGGTACCAATCCAGATTTTATTTGTCTGAACCTATTTTTGTATCATGTATGATTTAAGGTTTTCGTGATGGTGAGTCTGAAGATGGCTGTCTTCTGGGCTGTTGTGTCATGTAGTCTGGTAGACGTTTACCGACGTTTCAAAGGTCCTTGCTGCCTCTAACATCAGGGCAAGTGATGACTCATTGCTCTGATGATGAAGGCAGCAAGGACCTCTGAAACTTTGGTAAACTTCTATCAGACTACATGTGCAACAACCCAGAAGACAGCCATCTATAGTTCTGTATTATCTTGATATCATGAAAACATGTCACCTGGTATGGACACAGTTTACAAAATTCAGTAATTTTGGTAACTGTACCATGTTCATATACATGTAAACATCATTTTGACTGATTGAAAATTGAAATGATGCTGTGTTTGAGGCCTTTATAAAGCTGTATTAATTACATTCAGTTTTGAAATACATCGGATAATAAAGGTAGCCAGGTTCACAAATTTGTAAAATAAATTCGGATTTGGTGCATATTGTTACCATATTAGATTTTAGGTTTATATAAGCTAATCAAGGACATAACAAAGATCCAATTGAATATGAATATTTTATTTTATACTGACTGGATTCAGAATACGCTAACAGCATTATGTTCTTTCTAAGCTGTATATTAAAAAATACTGATTATTTGCCATGTCTTTAAATTATTCATTAACTGTGAGAGATTATAATAAATGCAACAAGTATGGTGTTTAGCAGAACATGTGTATGGTACATAGTACATGGCAGATTAACATTATCTTGTTCTGGTTATGTATGACTTGGCACAGTGGTGTGTGAAAGAATAAGGAAGTTGTGAAAAATGAGATGGCAACTGGAATGGGACATGTCAACCTTGTCACGAATAAGCTGTAATGCAATCTTTATCACATATATTTTAGAAGAATATGCTGGATGTTAAAGAAAATATGGTACTTCCAGATATGTGAACCACATTCAGTGTTAGTATGTTCACTCCTTATACAACAATGCAAGTCTTCATGTACAGCTCTGATTAATTTTCTGCAAAAATTCAAATAACCCCTCTTTCGTAGTTTTATTTGCAGCCTTATAGACCAATAAATAATATTAATACGTGATTAAGCATACTTACATTATGTGTTAGAGACATCTTCTGTAGTTATATTCCTATCTGCCGCTCCCTGCATGATAATAAAAGGGAGAACTTGACAAGAATCGCTACTGTAGATGCTCTGACAAAGATGGTAAACAGGAATGTCATAATGTCAAGACTGTTGTGATAGTAAAGAGATAAAAAAAGAACTTTGTTTCTATAAGGAATTGCGAGTGACTCGAACTTCAAGCAGGATTAGCCGTGGAACAACGGCTGAAGAAGGAGATTTCATAACTCAGCATTCTCCTCGCCACTTTCACTCAATGCAGGCTCCACAGTCTGGTCTCCAGAAGCAGCAACAAGAGTCCAGCTTGCTACAGCCCCTTGTCATGCAGTTTTCTGTTATATTACAGGTATATATATGTGCTGTTATTGCTGTTGAGCTTTTCATTGCTGCATTAGCAACTGCTGTGGTAATTCCCCAGTGTTCAGTTATTGTTAGAGAGAGGTTCCTTTGTCAAAATTATTAGATGAAATTAAGACATGTAAGAAGTTCGTTGTATCACCAAGTATTCTGGTAGATAATGACTGACTACATGGTACTGTATCCCAGAAGACAGCCATCTTATTGTTGCTATGAGAACCTCAGATCTGACCTGAAGGTATGCAAGTTCTGTCTTGAATTCAAAGCTCCATTTAGAGCAGATGTTGAGTGTTTTGGTACTTGCACTTCCCTAAGTAAATATATAAACAAAATGATCTCTAATTTTTCTTTAAGCAGATTGTAAGTATTAGTAATTTGATGAATGTTTTCATAATATTACAGAGTCTGAGCATTACAGCAGCCTTGTTACCATCCTTACAAGCTCAGTACAAGATGGATCAAGTGAACAGTACAGGAGTGACTGGAAGCAAAGCCAAATTCACCATAGACTTGCCTCAGCATTCACTCAGCTTCACTACAAAACTGCAAGTGCACAATGTAAGCAGTACATCTGTGCATAAGTGTTTACAAATTTAAAACAGGAAATTAAATTGTTTGCCTGAATGAACAGTATCTTCAGAAAATGATGTGAGGTACAGTAACAACAGATATAAAATTAATGTGTAATGTGCCATAAACTTATAAACACATTTAATAAAATCTGGGATATGCAGGAGGAATGAGTGTACAGGATATAACATATGCTGAGTGTTTCATTATCCTGCCTGGTTTTGTGTCTGGTTAAGCTGATTCAGTATTACAAAACAGAATATATCCATCTTTTTAAAGGTATTCTTATTCTTTTAGATTTCTCCAGAGGTTAGTAAAATACATTACTAATAGAATTTGTAATCCTGTTGTTCTCCATTTATTTTGTATTTGGAATATGTGCTTTGACTTCAGGAAACCAGTATATTGCTTTGGTAATGTTATATCTGTTTAGAAGACAATTGCTTTTTGTATGATTTGAAGTTTTCATGGCAACTAAATGTAATAAAATGTTCTCAGGCGACAAACCACGTCAAGATGGAGCCATAATCTATGGCCCCATCTTGACGTGGCTTGTCACCCAAGAAGATTTTATTAAATTGTTTTTTATTTTGAAAATCAGGTTGTGTGTCTTTTCATAATTTTGAAGTATTTAATGTTGAATATGCATGCAGGTAACTGATGCTCATTTACCATCAGAAGCCAGCATTGAACTTCCTAAAGTTCATGTATCTGCTGAATATGTGCAAGATGGAAATAATCCTCGAGAGGCACAGTTTGCAGGTATGAGAAATTCTGTTGTCATTTATTTGAGGACATATAAATTAGACGAAGTAGACTGGTTTGGGTGTTTAGTTTCCTTTTGGGAGGTCTGCCGTTTTATCTTTGAAGCTCATATGGGACAAGTTTATCCCACAGTAGATGTTTTCATTGTAGTACTGTATGCCTGGTATGTGATTTTATAGCTGAAAAAACAGAATTGTGTGTTGAGTGCCTGGAAGGAACAGTAAAACTTTTGCACCATTTGGTTTACTTCAGTATTGATTCTCTAATAACAACCATATTGTTTATAAAATGTATAATTACTCTGTTGGGTAATAAAGAGATGAGCTTTTAGTGCAGCAAAATCTTACAGAGGCAGTGACATTCATCTGTCTTTGCAAGTACTGCTCACAGCATGCTTTTTACAGATGGAGTTGTTTTCCGGCAAGGAAGCTATCTGAGTGCTGTGGCAGATATTGGTGTTTTTGAACACTCTCTCACCACAGATCTGCTGAATCATTTGGTATTTGTTCAGAAAGTATTCATGAAGGTGAGGTGTATGTATAATTGCTGTGGTACTGGTTACAACAGGCCAAGAAATCACTTTGCTTGATCTTAGTGAAATATTCTAATTTTATTTTTCGTAACAATTTATGGAATATTGTTAAGGTCATTGAATCAGTAATTAGCACAGCAATGTGATAATATAGTACACATAGGGAAATGAGGAATACGTTAAATGTTTTGGTTGGAAAATCTCAAGTAAAAGAAACCCATTGGGAAACTAGGTAAAGAAGGGAGGATTGTGTTAAAATTCATATTGGAGAAATGTTATGTAAAGGATTAGACAAAAGTAAACTAGCAGGATTAAATGTTAAGCTTCAATCAACACTGGCCAATCTTCAGATTTCTCAAATTCAGAGATCTTGAAGATTGTCATGGAGTTAGGTACATGGTGCTGGTTTGCTACCACTCTTATTTATTGTAATTATGGAAATTATTATGGGTATATGGGTAATTTATCAGGAGATGTCACAAAGAATGTTGCTATGCAATAAATATCTGTTTTCTTACATCACTCTTTAAACTTTTGATAGTACAATAAAAGTAAATGAAGATTATGAGAAATTGTGCACAGCTGTTGTGCAGTGGTACTGGTCCAGTGATTGAGGCTAGGTCTAAAGGATCCAGCTTGGGGGATATTCCCCACCTTTTCATTTGAGGACAGAAACAGATAGTTTCTGGGCAATTTTGTCCTTTTTAGAATACAAGACTGTGGACAAAGTAATAATAATTGAGATCTCATATTTTAAGTGTTGTATATTTTGCTGTTTGATAGGAAGTAAATGAAGTGGTACAGAAAGTGTATGGTGGGGAGAAACCAGTGCCTTTATGGCTAGAGGACAGTGAGGAGCCCACCAGCTCATCCCTCAAGAGAATTCTTTTCTCACTAGTTATTAGAATTAAGGTATGCTGATCTGATGTATTTATATTAAATATTCTGCTGTGGTTTCTATATGAGAAAATAGCTTTAAATTTTAGTATTTTATTTTATTTCTTAAAGATTTGCTGTTGCAGAAATAATTCGAAAATGCAGCTAATTTATATGAATTAAATGACCTTTATAGCTTGTGTGTAAAATAGGGAGTGCTTAGTCACAGGAACAGTTCTACTTTACTGTCTGGACAACATCTCTTCATAGCTCATTAAGCTTAACATAGTACTGTAATTACTACAGTAACCACCACACTCAGAATGGATCTGGGGTCTATCCACCCTTGTATGGGTACAGGGATGTAGATAGAGCATGAAGCTGGTCACTTCTTTCTAATTCTGAGGTTAATAATTTTTTAATCTTTACTTCCACACCTGCTATATTTGTCTTTGTATTGCGGTGTTGTAGCATAGGATCAGCTTTATAATATTTCCATTAAATGTCTATAATATTTTATAATTATTGGATTTATATATGCAATATAATGTGTCCCAACAGAGAATCCAGTTGACAGCTACAACTCCTACTAATTCAGCTGTTCGCCTGGAAACAGGTGCAGTTGAGTTCCAGCTGTCAAATAGAGTACAGAATGTATCAGGAGCTGCACAGCCTAACCCATACATGAAAATCTTTGGAAAGGCACAGGTGGATATAAATTTAAGTCTGGGTCAGCTTTTGAAAAATGTCATGTTTGAAGAAGCTGAACCAGAATTCCAACAGTATGCTTTCTTTAAGACTCGCATAGGTAAGATCATATTGTTTTGTTATTACCTACTTCATTGCAGTACATGTTTTTTTTATATATGATTGTTGCGGCTACCATATTGCCTTATAGAGAAACGGGTGGAGATGAAAGTACCGTAAAGATAAATGTACTTTTCAGATGTTTGAGTGACAACTTGTATAGCAACTGGTATGCTAAGATTCAAATATTATATGTGTCTAAGTAAGCTTTTTATTTCTGCTTGATTTCTTGAACTTTTGTTTTTTCAGAATTTATCTGCATCAAAATTGGTTTTTATTATGACATCATTTGTGGATGTATGAATTACTTGCCATATAAAAATGATGTTTCAGATAAAGCTGTAGATCTTAATTATATCCATACGTCTTTAACTTTGATTCTATAATACAGGGCATTCCTTCCTTCTAGTGCACTTTACATAGATTTGACAAATGTCATGATTCATCTTTACCTTTAGTACAGCTGAAAAATTAAAATATCATGCTGTGTCTTTGTGGATATGATTATTTGTTCTGTGGCCCATTCTGTTGTTCACTTTTCAGGTTTGCGTAATGCGTTCCAAGATGAAATGGTTCAGGGCGAGGATAAGGAAGTTGTACTTATAACTTTAAAGCGGCCATTGATTTATATCCAACCTATGGCTGTAGATAAGGCAATATTGGTGTGGTTGAACTACAAAAATGCTTATGAATATTGGAATGAACAGCGATCAAATTTGAACAAAGAGGTTCTTACAGCAACGCAGCAGGTGTGAATGTATTTAATGTGAATGAAAATATGTATAGGATTAATATGAATTTTGATTCATTGTTAATAACACTAAAACTGACTTCCAAATCGTCAAGTGATTCTAGAATACGTTTGACCATATATTTCATTTAGCGATTCTTATTTTTACTATTTTTTGATACATTGTGTTACATGGAAATTTCTTATTGTTGCTTAGGTATTTGAGAAAGTTCCATTTGGCCAATTAACAAGTCAGCTCAGCGCTCCTCATCTTGGGACACTTTTTCTGCAACTAACAGTGGATGACATGGGCATTTGTCTGCCCCTGAACCCTCTGCCTCTTGTAAGTTCTGTATTGTAATTTCACATTACTTTGGAATATATATTAACCTTTGTCATACAGGAATGTGGGATCTAAACTGCTTTTCTACAGAGTTGCTAGCTGTACTTCAACTCTGGTCTTTATAGTTCTGCAGTATGCTACTGCGATGCAGGGTCTGTTTGACTGTGCATTAGCCATGATGTAAGGCCAATTAAGGCTATAGGAACACGCAATTTTTTTGTGTGTGTGATGCCGTGTTTATATGTAGAACCCGTTTTAGCATACTGATATACTAACTTGTGGCACCGTTTATTCCCAGAAATTATCCGTTTCCCTTTTCTGTCAGCAGTGATACAGGTAAAGTTATGTGGTTCAAAAGTTAAAAGTGGTTCACTACTTATGGTCATGGTGCTGTCATTATAGGAAGTAGTGATATCTCTTTCTGTATATATAGTTAGATTCACTGGACAAGGTCATATGTCACTCTTTTCAGCATTTTGTGAATGAGAGCAGACTGATCTGCATATAAGTTAGATTTTTATTTTCAGACTGAAACTTTGAAATAAATTGTGCCATTTATACACATTTGATTGAAATAAAATATGTACCCACCCTCTACACATTTGAATATGGTATGTGGATATACTTCCACTGTGCCTGTATGTATTCATTCATTCAAGATTCATCTGGCTTAGGTAGGATCCAGTGGCAGGTTCTTGGTTTCTTGGTTGACTAAGTCACTAAATAGGACTTTGCTCCTTGTAGCTTAATGTTGCTGAAAGATTCGATTTGTTACAGGCATCTTGGGGAGTGAATCGACAAGTATATGATGCAGAGAGTCGTGGTGCAGTGGTTATCACTCTTGAAAGCACTAGCATCTCAGCCTGCAGTTCAGGTTCATTAGTCAGTAAAGGTCGCTTTATGGGACTTTGCCTTCGCTTTGCTGATGACTTTGAAACAAGTCTTGATGACTGGAAACCTGACATGAGTGACAGTACTATTATGAACTTGTGTGTTGTGTCTGAAGGAACATATGAAGTTTGCAGTCGCACAATTGCCCAAAAGCAAGGAACTGGTAAGAGTGTACTTCTGAGTTACATTTGGAAATTAATTTAAAGCATTATTAAGACAGTCAGGGCACTTCACTTATATACCAGTTGTTATTGTAAAACCTAAGCAGATGACATGTTTTGAGAGACCCTATGCATAAATTGGGGAACACTATTAAAATGGATCTTTGAGAAAGAGTTTGTGAAGGTATGAACTAGAATTCAGTAACTCAGAATAGTGTTAAGCGGTAGGATTTTGTGGAAACAGTGACAAACCTTTGGGTTCTATGTGAGCAGGGAATTTCGTGACTAGCTGAATAATTATAAACTGTTCAAGGAAAGTCCTTGAAGTTAGTCAGTTTAATAAGTAGGTTAATTAAGTTAATAGGCAGGTAGTTAACTTAATAGCACATCATACATAATGTAGACAAAACAGGCAGCAATTAGATAATGTTCCTTTAATTTTTTTTGTGCAGTAGGAGGTTTTATTTTGGTTTTTGCTTTTTTGTCTTACTACCAGAAAATGCAAAATGGTTCCTAAACGTACAGTGGCAGATGGAAGGTGTGGATATTCACTTGGATGTGAATGTTGGCAAACAGTTATCAGCACTGGGACACACACTAACCATGCTTACAGGATCACAGGAAGAGGATGAACCGGTCACTGCAGAGTATGATAGTGATGAGGTCGACCAAGTGGATGGCAATGCAGCCTCCTTGGTACGTTCCCACAAACAACATGTACGTATGTGATGCATTTACCTTTATTTTAAAATGAAATTGAAAGGAAGCCCACATTATGAGGTAATTGATATAAAATTAAAGGAAGATTAGGTAAGTGTGAGTATACAGATTTATTTAATCAATGTGTGTAGAAGTACTTTGTCTTTTTCTTCCCTTAATTTTATATTAAACTTGTCTTCAATGTCTGATGAATTTGTGTCTGTGATTGAAGAAGCAATAAATGCATACAAAATATTCATTTTGGCCACTTTCTATAGCTTGAAGGTGGGGGGTTCTGAACTCCAAATATGCACACTCATATTTCAGCTACTGAGTACGAGAGAATAAAGTTGCGCTTCACCTTTTCTTATGTTCATGCAGGAGAGCATAAGCTTACGGCGACCACGGAATTTGACAGATAGCTTGCCCGCATTTGTGTTTGATCCATCTCTGGATGCCAAAAAGCGTTCAAAGTTGATTGAGAAGGAAATGAATGAACAGGCTAAGATCATTAATGATCTTCGCTCATTAGGTGCATCTCATGGAACTATTGAGCAAGAAATGAAACGTTTGCAAGAGCTGGAAGCCATGGTCTTCAAGGATTTCCGAAGGTAAGGCAATATTAATGATTGTGCAGAATTTTAATTTTTCTGTTTATAATATAATCCAAAGTTTTAACACTGCTAACACCAAAATACTTGGCCAGTTCAATTGAGCTTTCATCTGTAAAATACTTATTAATTTTATTCTTGCAACTCCTCGATCGTCTTCCAAGTGTATGCCATCTAAGATATTCCTACTAAAATTGTGTACATACTCTTGTTTCTTTTATTTTAGCTCAGTGTTCAAACTATTGTAACCTTGATTTAGCTATCTTATCAATAGTATGAGAACTCCAAAAATTTCAGAGTTCCTTATTTTATTACATCCCTTATTTCTTACATAATTAATCTCTTAGGAACAGGTAAAATTAATAAACATAACTATGGAGAGAGTTCAGATTTGACCTGGACTTTTATTTTACTGGATGGCAAATCAAGATCTATAGTTTTACCTGTCTAGAGAAGTGTTGGTATGTGGGCTACTCACAACAAAAGTAGAGTTTTGTTTGCGCTGACAATTACCATTTCATCTATCATGGCAGCAAGCAATGTCCTGATCTCTTTTGTGCTGGATTTTGTCAAATTTTAATATATTGAAGGTGAAAAGGTGTCTGATATCTCTTGTTGCCTTCAGTTATAGTTTGGATAAAAGTGCCTGTCGTGTTCTTCTGTGTTCTGATGGTGCAAATTGTTTTAAGATTGCTGCAGAGCCTATTAAATATACTGCATGCACTGCCATGGTAGTGAGCTAAGGTTCTCTTTGTGTTAACATTTTTGTTGAGAAAGAAACAAAGCAGCCTACTAGGTTATGTACTCAAAGACAAACTCAAGCCCATCATCAGAGCCCAAGGGCAGAGATGACTGTCCAAAGGGGTTATTATGCTCCACAATAATGTCTATTCATATTCTACATGTGCAATAGCCAATGTTTTTGGTGAACTATGATAGATGTGCTATCTCACCCTCCTTACAATCCATGTTTGTCCCTGTATGATTTTAACCTGTTTGGATCCCTTAAGGAGCAGCTGGGAGGCCAGTGGTTCTTCACCAATTAAGATGTCATTAAAGGTGAGCAGTCTTGGTTGTACAGCCACTCAAAAGAACTTTTCTCTAGTGGAATCCTCAAGTTATCTGAAAGGTGGACAAATGTGTTGCAAAGCCAGGGCAGTATGTAGAGAAGTGAACATGATTTCAGTTGTGTATAAAGCCTGAAGATGTCCAGAAAAATAAAAGTTTAGGTCAAATTTGAGTTACCTTCATTATATTTATTACTCAGTTTTGCATTTGATTTCAGTTGTATCTTTACACATTTCCTTTCTGTTGTTGGTACTTACACAAGACAAATTTTTGCAATAGGGATATGATTCAGAAGTTACGCCGCCAGAGTGTGAAAGCATCGTCCATCAAAGGCAAGTTTGGACTGGGATCTAAAGCCAGCACATATCGCTCAAAGTCCTTCATTGTGCCATCTCCCACTCCAGAACATCATCTCGAGATGGAGAGGTGAGTGAAGGATTAGGAGGCTGTTACATCAGTATTTTTAATCTTGAAATAAGTTACCAGTCTCTGTTATCCCATCATAGTTTTGGCTCCAGTATTCCATTTTAGAGTCCCCTGCATTTAAGGTTTTCTCACTGTGTTCTGATGTAATGGATCTAATGTGCCATAGGGAAAGAATAAATGGAAAATATCACTGTATTAATTTTACCAATGTTACTACACATGTACAAGGCAATAAAACGTTTTTGTGTGTGTGTGTGTGTTTTTTGTACTGCCAGTAGTGATGGGCACAATTGTAATCACATGTTAAAAATTTTATGTTCTACGTCTATTAATTTAGAATGTACCATATGTTCTTTGAGATACCAGTATCCTAGAAAGCACTCTGTTATGTCTGAAAAATTTTCTGTTTTTAAATAGATCTGTGATGCTATATTACAGTTTTTTGTAAGAGATAACATGTTCTAAATGTATGCTCCACAGTCCTGATGACTTAGGTGGCGCTAGTATCAATTCTAATGGAAATTCTGCAAGTTTTGAGAGTTCACCACACTCTGGGCCATCACGATCAGCTTCTCTGCGTGTTAGAGGTTTAAGTGGACCCCGAGTTACATTCAGTGATACACACAACATCTGCAGGTGAGTGTTACAACATCTATTACAGCAAACAAGCATAAAGAAGGCTAAAACAAATAGAAAGAAAAATCTGGTGATAAAATGATGCACACACCTTTATATAATAATAAGTAACATAGAATTGGTATAAAACTCAACAGATACTTTAAATTAAATGAAAAAGTACTGAGAGAACTACCTGATTATATTAAAATGATATTCCTGGAGTAAGACACTGGACTAGCAGTGAGTTTTGGGTTTGGTCCATGGTCAGATTTATGCAGCATGTATTTTTCTACAGACTGAAGCTTTTACCTCTACCAACGATAATCTTTTAAATGTGAATATTTGATTGTTGGTTTTAATGATAAGGGGCATAATATTCATTCTTCACAGCGAACACAGCTCTGTTGCCATTATGTAATTGTTCTTTGATTGCAGGCAGTCCTCTCTTCCAAGTGCAGGCTCAGATCTCAGTCTCCCAGAAGGGGACTTAGAGTGGACAGGCGATGACATAGAGATGTCAGCAGGTGATAAGGTAGAGCTGAGGCGAAGACCACCAGCATGTGGACCAGCCAACTATGATAATATTGACAATAGGTGGGATTTGTTGACTTTCTTGTTATAGTGGTATGCATTCAGAGTTGATTTGAGAATAAGAAATGGAAGAATATGAGATTTTTACAAAGTACATTTTTTTATTGGGAACAGAAATTTAGTTCATTACCTTTATCAGACATTTGTTTTGTTATATTAATGTTCTGGGCCATTATGATTTATGGTAATCACATTTTTTAATGTTCATCAGTTTTTCATCCTGTTATTTGTGGCAAAAATGAAAATATCATTTGGACGTGTTAGCCACATTATGTTTTAATTGTAGCATATAAATGAATACAGTGGAATAAATGGAAATGATAGTGAATGATGGTACACTTCATGTGTGACAAGCAGAAAACAAAGAATAAAGATAAAGTCACCAAATACTCAATAAAATTGTAATTTTAACTGAGTTATAATTCAGCATGACAACAAGGCTCCTTGTGTTAGTAAACAGCAAAGAGTAAACAGTAAATGAGTGTACTTTTCATATTCATTGAATCATAATATATGTTATAATATTCTAATATCCCAGGGAAATTCTTCTGACAGTAGCAAAAAAAACCTTCTACAAAATAAAGTTAATAAAATCATGGCAGTTGCATAGAAATGAGAATCTTCATACAAATTTTTCTCTTTATTTTAGTATGCCACTGCTAGATTCATATCAGAAGGACCAAGGAGGCAGCACTAGCCCAGCATCATACACAGCAGTATTTCAAAAACCTCAAGAACCAAATATTGATTTTGAACTAGATGTAAAAGTCTTCATTAACAGTGGGAAGTGTGTGCTACATACTAAAGACCCAGCAAAAGAGGATGAACTTAAATTGTAAGTTTGTGTGAAATAACATGTAGGCCTTTTGTCTGTTTTCAGATGCTTCAAAATTTTGCTCTCCTCTTAATACTATGGGGATTATTAAATTGGGGAGCTTGAGATAGGTATGACAACAAACATAATGGAATTACAGAATTATAGTTGGAAATCCTCAAGGGAATATGAGATGGTAGGGCAACATTAAAATGGACCTCTGGGAAATAGGATCTGATAATGTGGACTGGATTGGATCAGTGTAGGAAAGGGTCTGACTGTGGACTTCTATAAACATTGTTATGAATCTTTGGTATTTATAAAATCTGGGGATTTCATTACCAGCTTAGTAACTACCAGCTATTTAAAAAATGCCCTGTACCATGGATTTAGTTACATTGAGGTCACTAAATAAACATATTTGAAAAGCAGTGTATTCTGATTTTATTGTTCTTTTCACTTTAAGATTTCCACAGCTATAACTTATGTTTCTGACATATTCTTATTAATTAGAACTAGCCGCTTGAAGAAGGAACGCAGCTGTTCAGGAGGGATGTTTGATTTTCCTCCTTCAAGTCCAAATATGAGTCGTCGTAATAAGGAAAAGCCTCATGGAACTTCATCTACCACAAGATTACGATACCTGCATAGCACAGTTGCCCAGTTAGTTGACCTCACAATATTTCATATTCCTGGCCTGGATGTGAAAGTAAGTAAAACATGGTCACATTCTGAAACATAAGGCAATTTATGTCACCATGGAGGCATCTGAAACAGTAATGCATGTCAGTTATATTTGGGAGGTACTCAGTTCAAGTCGCAACTGGTTTATTCACTGTTTTGAGACTTTTTCATAGCTGTCTTCAGTCTGTCCAGGCTAAATGCTGGGATGTTAAACTTGCAATAAATAGGTCATGACTCTTTCATCCAAAAGTTTAACTTTTTCATCCAACAGTTGGTTGTAGAGTTATGTTGCTGTTCTGTTTTACATGATGCATGGTAAGAGATAAACCATAGTGTTTTGTATTGCCTTGGTGTCTGGTGGATGAAATAAACTTCTGTTCTACCATGTTGTCTGATGTGACATACAGCTCTCACCATGACATATGAGTGATTAGCATACTTATTCCAGCATCTGTGCAGTTTCATATATGACTTTTACCGCATACTTCCATGGTATACATCTCTGTATTTTATACAAGATTCTTCTGGTAACCCCAGCAAAGTAGGTCCACCAGATTTAAGATGAATGAGTATGCTGGCATTGTCACAGATTTAAATAAACATCACCAGAGTACATAGATTGGCATGAATGTGAGCATTACTAACATGCTGTTCTGATCCTGCTTAGGGGCTTGTATGTACTTTATAAAATCAGGCAAACTTTTCCATGTTGTAGAACTGCAGCCACTCTCAGGTTGAGAAACTGAAATAGAATTGTTTTCATACATTTGTTTTAAGAAGTCACCAATAGTGAACATACACTTGACATTGACTTTACATGTATTGAATCAGTAAGTTGATTATTTTCTAAATTTTCAGGTTCATTATGAATCCAGGACACTTCATGAAGAAAATGTGTCACCACGTTTGGCAAGTGAACTGATGGCACAGCAAGCTCTATCTCAGGGACGCAAAGGTGGCACCAAGAAGGCAAGTCTGTTCGCTTGGATGACATTGCAGAGTATTCCAGAAGAGACAATTATAAGTCCTCATATCTTAGAGTTTCTGGAGCAGACACTAGAACCTATTCCGTCAACATTACAACAAGCCAAAACATCAGGTAAGAGTCACATTGAATGAAAATTCAATGTCAACTTCACCCTGCTATTTGTAAGGAAATGCCTGTAACTCTATTAATATTGTGATGTAATTATTGATTAATGTGATGCCTTTGAAATCAGTTGTTAAGGTGAATTGGAAAGGACAGTAGGTTGTCATCTGGAATGCTAGGAATCAGGTAGCATTTTGTTAGGAGAGAGTGGTTTTAATTTTAAAATGTTGTATCCTGAATAAACAATTGTTTCTGACTTATAGTAGTGGAGGGAGCTGTGTGTCACAAATAAATATGTTTCTCACTGCTAGTAGTAGTAGCTAGATTACTTTTGCTTATTATTGTTGTTGTTGTTATTATTTATGTGTGTGAGGCATTAAGCCTGAAAATAAAATTTAACTTCTACCAGACTACACAGTTCTACAGCCCAGAAGACAGCCACCTTCATACTTACCACCATGAAAACCTGAAATCAAAGCTGAAAATGTCCAGTAATGATAAATTATGTTTTTGTGTTTTATTATCTCTTTACAGTGTAGTTTTTTAATGAATTTCATGTTATTGTAGGTGAATGGTTCATATTACTAATCTGTTTAATGTTTCTGTTGTAAATTATGATCTAAGTATGCATTACAAAAATAACTATGCAATTTAACGAACAAGCAGCATTATTGGACACTTGTTTTCCCCTATTACTCTATTAAATCTATTAGTCTGTTACTGTAGCTAAGAGTTCATGAGTGACCTATGCATGTGCTTTTATGTAATCTGTGATCTGTTGCTGTGTTTATGTGGATGCTCTTATGGTAATGCTTGCACAGCATATGTAACTTTGTATAGTTTTCTAGTTCACCTAGGAGCATTCAAAGCAAAAACTGAATTATACCTGTCCAATCTTGTTATGTACAGGACCAGTGAATACCATGTTTGCAATGGATCAAGACACATCTTGGGCTTCTGCCACAGCAACAAGCAATTATGTGTATGCTTCCTTCCCTGTTGATGTCATAGTGTACTTTCACATGCAGCCATCAACTTTCCGCTTTTCCTGCCTGCCTGTTTCAAGAGTGGAGTGTATGTTGCAACTCCCATCTCTGGACATTGTTTTCTCATCCAAGAGAGCTGAGGAGGAGTTGCATAGGTGAGTTGTTCTAGACTTATCTCTGAGAATTATGGATGTATGGACAAGTTGCTTAGAGCATGGAAATGACTTTATTTGTAATTATTTTACGGTTACGTAGTCTTTGTCTTTGTTGCTGCGCCTGTTCTGGTACATAGCTATCAATCTTGACAGAATTTTCCTGCACCTCTTCTGTGATACATATTTAGAGAAATTTATGTAGTTGATTCTGTGATCTTTTGGCTGTATTTTAAATTATATATTCACCATTGTGATTATATTCTAAAATGTATGTTGCAATATGCAGATATGAGATGGTGCTGAGTGCTGTTCCTTATTTCAGAAATATCATACTACCTATAAAACTGCTTGGGTATCAGTGCACAAGTCATGAGGTTATTTTTATATGAATCTATAATAATTTGATAAATACATGTGATAAATACATTAAAATTGCATTAACATTGAAGATTATAAGCTGCAGAAACCATTTTTAGGAGAGTCATGTGTGTAGCCAAATTATGGAAAGGTTAATAAAAGTTCTGCTGAATGCAACTTTTTCCCAGTTTGAGGACTGTTCCCATTATTATAAAATTTTTCTATGACTGCAGATTCTAAACTCATGAGATATGTATTTGTATGTGAGAGTTCCTTAATATGAAGATACTGTGAATTATACATTCTGGGCAAATTCTTCAGTATTTAGTGAATTTGGTTATCCGCTTTGTAACATATTAAATGCTGAGTCAGATATAAAATAGCTGTTTCTCCCATTGGCTTAATATATTTACAAAACAGTATCTCTTGATCTATGACAGAAAAAATATTTGCAATTGCTGGAACACAGACTACTAAGGAAAATATTTGGAACTAAAAGAGACATAGGAGGTAGAAAATTGAGGCTAACATAACAAGGACTGCTATTATTTGTGTTGTTCACATAGAATCTTTTTATAGTAGTAAACTGAAGATATGTAAGATTTGAGGTTTCCACAGCGGTATGAAGATTTCTGTCGTATGGGTTGTTCATTGCCCTGATGACGGAGGCAGTATGACCTCAGAAACGTTGGTAAACATCGACCAGACTACACAGCTCAACAACCCAGAAGACAGAAATCTTCAAACTGAAGATAGTTATTTTGGCCTGTACATATAGTTTTGACAGGTGAAAGAAGATGTGTAAGCAATATTTTGGTGAGAAAATATCTTTGGAGATGGCCAAGGAATAGATCACAGAATAATATGTTTTAGTGATATAAATTGTGAGGATGTGAGGGTTTAGGCAGCAAGCTTTGGTGTTAGGTGTTAAGTCCTTGGAGTCTGTTAAAAGACAGAAGGGGGATATATGAAAGGAATCTGGAATGCAGTTTCAGAGAGAGGAGTGAAAGAAGGACAATGGTTGATAGAGAAGAATTGCAACTAGGAATCAGAATGCATCAGTGACATTAATAAACTAATACATAACACACAAGATAGGAGAAAAGTACATATAATTCCATCTAGGAAGGTAAACTTTAGGATGTACCTCATACATACACCTTGTGGATATGTCACTAAGCACAGGGGATCTGATTAAAACCTGTGGCCCAACGTGTATTGGCATTGACATCGGCTTCCTTCTCTTAATTTATTTGCAGTGAGTTTGGTGAGGGCAGGCCTTCAAATCATCCACCAAGTGGTATAGACTCCTCAACAAGTAGATTTGATATAGGCTCTTCTCCATCAGCTGTTGGTGGTTTAAGTGTAACAGGCTGCTTGGCAGACTTTTCAGTATATATCTTCCATCCCTATGGTGGTGGGAAGAAGACTGGTAAGTGACCTTATGTAGCCTACTTATAAGGCGTAATGGAGAATCAGATATTATATGAAAATAGTGTGTCTTTCCTGCTTCATGATCAAGTAAAGGATTGTATGAGATACTGCCACAAACTGTTTTTCTTCTAGTGTTTTTGTACCCATAGAATTCTCATAGAAGTTTGTGATTGAATAGACATGCACAGGAAGGTAAATTTAATTTTCTGCTTATAAAATTAATAGTCTAATTCTCTGAGCAATAACTTAGATATAACACTTTTTATATCATCCACGGTGTCAGTTTTGAATTATCAGTTTATTGGGTAAAGCCAATGGGAAGTATAGGAAATTTTTCTAATTTTGTGATATTGATGTTACTTCATTCTCAGTAAGAATAGATTTTACTAGGTATATTATTGTAATATTGAAAAATTCATTTTGAAACTCACTTTGTCACTTCTGGTAAGATTTATATTTGGCAAACATGTTGTAGAGAAAATTTATTGGTCTAGAATGTAATTCTTGACATGATTATTACTCTTTTTCTCCATTGCTCCAAGCAGTGAGGTAAAGGTTTGAAAATACTGATTTACTTGTTTTTAGTTATAAAACAAGTATGTGTTCCTCCTGTGGGACTCTCAGTATTCTAATTTACTAAAATTACCTGTCACATCATCTCCATTTGTAGGTTTGAAGGAAGCACAATGGTCACCATTAGCAGACAGTGAACGGAAAGATTCTTTGAGTGTGAATGTTGAATTTGTGAAGTTTCATTTATCACGAAGTCGTAAACTCAACTTTCAGTGTGACCAACAGCAGTCAAAGGGATTGAAAGGTTCAGACCAGAGCCAGGCCGTTATTCGATTTTCCAGTAAGTTGAGTATTTCTTCTTGCCAGTTGAAATCTAGGATTATACTCAGAGATGTAAATGATTCATATGAATGTTTTGAATTAGAATGTTATGAAAATAAAGATTATGATGCATTAGATCCTATTTTTTGGACCAAATTTATGTTCATTGCAGTTGTAAATTATGAAAGAAACCTCAGTCAGTTGGAAAGATACCTCACTCTGTAGGGTCTGGCAGATGGAAAGAGTCCTCAATCTCTGGATTCAGTAGATTGAAAGAAGTGCTTACAAATGAAAGGGTTAATTCAGCATGCCAAGATCTTGGGGCAGTATATCAGTGTCTGAAGTGATTTCAGGACAAAAATAATGAAAATACTTCCTAGTGTTCAGGTTAAATCTAACTATGAGCATTAATTAAAATCAGAAGTAAATGTTCAATTTATGGAGTATCATTAAACAACAGTATTGTGTAACTTGACACTGAAAGGTTTAATTTATGCTCAAGTTGTGCTGTTATTAACTGCTACCATAAATTTGGATCATTTAGTCAGTTTTGTTAATTGTTTTGTTTACACCACTTTATTACATTTTTAAAAAATGCTTTTCTCCCTGTCGCAGCCATTATAGACATTGGCTCAGCATCTTTTAAATATGACATGAGGCGGCTAACTGAGATTCTGGCCTTCCCTAAGGCATGGTACCGGCGTAGCATTGTACGTCGATTGTTTCTGGGTGATCTCAGTATCAGTGCCACTTACAGTGAAGGAGAAGAATCTTCCCCTTCTAGTCTTGAGGATGAACATTTGCTGGCTGCTCCACAGTCAGGAGCAAGATCCAGCATGTTGGATAGTAGGTACGTTCCTAGTCTCAGCTGAAATGATAATCTGTAGTGATGAAGATGATGATGATGATGAACAATGCATTTGAAACTTGGATGCCTTACTCATCAATGAAAAAGAATCCCTCCCTTCTTTTGATTATGAAAGGAGACTTGAAGGATATACTAAAAGTGAGATAATTGCTGCAGAAGGTCAGCCACTGAATTATATTATGTTACAAATGTACTGAAAACTAGAGATTACAGTAAATGTGGAATTTGGTGTATTGGTAGAACACTTAATAGCAGAATGCCCAGCTGTAGCTTAGGAAATTTTATAAAATGTTATGATACTATTTGCACACAATTTTATCTTTATATCTGTAAATTATATGTACACATAACAAAGCTATTTGAGATGAGTCAAGATATTTAATTTACGATAGTATGTAACCAACAATTTATAACAAACCTGACATCAATCTATACCAACTGATGGACATATGATGAAGAAAGGAAAAAAAACATTAATATTAAAATACAAATATTTACTATTTGAAATACAGCACATGTGGAATGTGAATGTGATATTAGTAATTAAATATAATTTGTTAGGAATATAACTCATATTGTTAAGTGTAATTTCCTGCTTACTGTCAGAATTGTTTATATGTTTTCAGTGGGCGAATTGTAACTGATGGACATGGTTTGTCTCGATCTGCTCCTACTACAGAACGAAGTCCAATGTTACCAACCAGAGAGCGTCTTAGGTTAAGTTTGGAAAATGATATCTCTCAACATTCAAAGTTTAGAGGTGAACCATTTGAATATATAATTTTAGTTTCATGAATGTTGCACACAGTTTGCAGTGCTCTACATTAATGTAATAAATAGCTAGAGTCTGAATGACCCATTGAATGTGTTACGTTTAGTGCTTTGAGTCTGAAAAGTTTTATTATAAATTTTCATTAAGATTAGAAGATACGATAATGATAATACAAAAAACAGGCAGATTTGTAAAGGAATTAATTTCATTTTTATTGCTTACTGGTTCTAAATCCATCTCTCTCCCCATTATTTTTTCTTCTTATTCTTATCTGTGCATTGCTTAGCAGTGAAGTAAGGGTGAACTTATCATTTACCCTGTGATGATCATTCAGACCTAGCGGAAATGTTTTGCAACCAGTGTTTGTAGTGACGGGATAGAACAGGCTGCTGGCACAGAGCAGGGACGTTTTTGTGGAGAAACTAAGTCTTTGTACTGAATTTTAACCTTTGCCATTTCCTACTGGATTTCTAATTCATGCGCATGCGAGTGTGCGCTCATGTGCACCCACAAGTACACATACATAAAAAATGGTACACAGCATCATGCTAATGTAATGAATCCTTTTTCATGAAATGTAAAAATTACGAAAAATTATTATTATTTATTAAAAGAATTAGGGAACAATTTAGGTTGAAATAAACATAATTCTTATGTTTTAACTTGAATGTCTTATTTGTATCAATTCCAGAAACAATGTGCTTAAAAATATTTCCACATTTCATTGATATCTGATTACTGGCATATTTATTTGTATGAAAGAGATCAAGATATGAAGATTTTAATACTATATTACTGTTAAATGTTTCAAACCAGAGGGTAGTTGTGGGCGAATGCAGAGCAAACCAGATACACCAAGCCCTTCAGAACAGAAGTCTGGTTCAGCCTGGGAAACCTTGGTCCTATTTGCTGTCAATTTCACTCGGCTTAATGTTCATATGAACATGGGCAATGTAATGGGTAATGTTACGTAAGTTTGTTACTTCAAATTATACATTAAATCTGAAGAGCATAGTAGTTGGATGTTTAGTATTTTATGCTAATTCTGATATCATGAATATTTTAATATGATGTGTCCAAGCTTGAGTTGTGGGCAGCTACCCTACCATGTCAGTCTCGTTAGCTGTATGTATGTAAATGAGGTGGTTGCCAAGGCGACGCTTTCACTGCAGCCTTTAACTAATCGGTGTGCATCCCTGTTCCTTCTAATCTGCTAGTAGCCCCATTGGTAGCAGTAAAGCACAATGTCCTACTTAGCAGGATAGTCACTGGTTTCAAGTCTTGACCACTTGCCACAGACTAGTAAACTCTTTTCTGTGCCTAATATGTTAGGCCATAGGGGAAAGAAATGTACTCTATCATGCTTAATATGCTTAAAATGTAGTGCAAGAAAGTGAATTTAAATTATTTGATAGTATCAGGGTAGATTGAATTCAACAAGCACAGCAAAGAGTTTATGAAGGTCAGAGGCAGGTGCATTATTGATGTACCTTTGCAGTGGACAAGTAGATTTTATGTGATTACTAGATGTTAATTGTTTGTCTTAAGAAACAGGTACTAGTTTTGTTTTTGGGAAGGTCCATTTGTAAAGATTATTATATACATTATGTGTGGTGTACACATTGTAATTTTTATGTCATTTTTACAGGTGGCTTACCAAAGACTTCAGGTCTGAGGGTCGCCTCTCCATTGGCAGCACGGGACATAAGAACATGTATATAGGTGTGGGACTTGGAGGATCAAGTTTGGATGCAAAGGGGGGAATAGTTGGTGGAACTATTGAACTAAGCAAGATTGATACATTCAGTGAGTAAATGTCCATTTTAATATTATTCTCTCATCTATGTTTTTGCCTTGCAAGTGCACTTTTCCCTCGGTATTTTCCAACCAAAATGTTTCATGCATTTTTCTTTCATAGGGATGAAGAAAGTGGACTGTATAGAATAATATGTAACAAGGAGCTAGTTTTGTTAGGGTAATAAAATCAGTGAGATTGTGATTAATTATAAATATAGTTCTGATGGAGGGGACAAATGCATACAGAGTTTTTGTGTCAAAATATGTAATTCCAAGAAATTTTTTATTTTCTTTCCTTGTTTTGCAATGAGAAGTAATTCTATTTAAATATTGATTGTTGCAGTTCATATAAGAGAGGACCCTGGAACTGAACCAGATCATACTGTTGGACTTAAACTGTTTGCACTAGAGCTACGGCTTGATTACATGGGAACTGGTGTGCTCATGTGTCGGGTCAGTTCATTGTCTGTCTCTCTTCGTGATGAGTGGAAGATTAATCGTAGCAAGAAAACTTCAGAAAACTTTATTCCTACTAGGAGGTTAGTGTAATTATCTATAAGATTGCATTACAAGCAGGATGTGGTAAATTATATAGCTAAAGTGCTCCAAGTTGGAGATTTACTTATTATGAATATCTTCACTATATATATATAGCAACAAACAATTGAACAAGTATGGCCACGTGTAACTGACTGACCTATAACTTGCTAGATTATGCAATATCTGGATTAACAGGGTTCAAATTAGTGAGATTTTACCATATACATTTAACACAACATTAACCTTTTTACTGCTTTGTTTGTAAGACGTATGGTGGCTCCTCCAATGCCGAATTATTACTATGGATATGGGAATATTTATAAAATTATCAAAAATATAAGTCATGTAATACAGGTAACATATTTTAATTGAGTCCATTTAATTTTAATTAAATTGGACAACTTTATTGATCACTTTATGTTAGAGCATGAAAGTTTCTAGATGTAATCTTGTTAGAGTAGGTTATTTTATGCCAACCAGGGCTGTGGAGTTGGAGTCAGAGTCGGTAAAAATATATCGACTCCGCTATAAAATCTTAAGAAAATACTATTTTAACACTTTCGCTACTGTGTGAGCTGCCGGCGGCCTCACACTTAGGGAGATTGAATGATGTGTTGAGCCACATGGTGTGGGAATAATGCTTTGTAACTTTGGACCTGGTACTATAAGAATACAAACTGTCTACAAATCAACCAATTTCTGCAATAACCATTAGTCTTATTTTTAAATATAGGTTATAAGTCTAAAAAGTAGCCTGATGATTCATGTGGTGGTGGTGATGGTGATGGTGATGAAATCTCTTATAGTACCATTTGCCATTTTGGTAATTTTACCATTATTAATACATATTGCGCTTTTATGAAGGATTTGGAGTCGGAGGTTTTAGTGCCGACTCCACAGCCCTGATACCAACACGAATAAAAATAAGCAAATAAAAGATTTGATTGAGAGTGCAATACATTGAAGTAAATTTTGTTTTATTCTTTTAATTCAGTGATATATTACAGTATGACTTGGAAATATATATTTAAAAAGTTATATGTATATTTACATTTCTTTTAGTGTGTGTAATAACAATGTAGAATGAAATTTTGGTATTGAATGTTTATTCATATACATTAATTTCCCACTGTAATTATTATTTAATTTACTTTGAACTCCATGGATGTTAGCATGTCATTTATAATCCCTTCTGCCAAACCCACCAGTTAAATGAACACTGTACACTTTGCAGTCTTATTTACATACTGTGTTTTAGACCAGCAATGATATTCATGCATGGAGATTTGGGTTGGGATCAGTTGCAACTCATGATCTCCAAATCAACTACAGCTGATCTGCTGAAAATGTTCTACAAGCTAGAGGAATTTTTCTCACAGCAGTTCAAAAGCAGCAAACGTGTGTTTTCAAGCCTGCAGCCACGGACACATTCCAAAAACAGCAGCTTTAAGAAGAAACAGCCTCATGCAAAGAAGAAGTCTGCTGGGGATGGTCAGCATTCCAGTAGTTTAAAATGTTTGACTGTACTGTAAACATCCTGTTAACATTTTCCAATCAGGCATTGAGATGGTCTGTCATTACCATATTTAATTTATTAATCTTAGTTCACTCTGCATAACATTATTTTTATATTCCCATTGAGGTAGGTCAGTCTACATCCTGACGAGAGATTGCAAACAGGGCTCTCAGGTTTTTCTTTCTCTCATTTTTCCTCTGCCATTTATACCACTTCTGTAATCATCTCTTTCATGTTCTCTTCTGGCCCTCTTTGCATGCTGACAACCTACCACATCATATGCATAATTATCTATGATTATCATAATTGGGTTTGCCACATCTGTGTTTGTTTATAAAAACAGATACATCTTAAATATTAAGGTCCAGTACATTTATAAAGCTCCAGTCTTACCAGCAGAGGTCTTTCCTGTTCCAGTTTAACTTTATAGGAATTGGCATCTGTTGACCTTTTTTTTAAACTGTGTACATTCAGTGGCTACTTGTCCCTTTGTAGATGCTGTCCATATTCGTTGGTGTGACTCTTTCACAGAAGTTTCCATTACATTCTGTCCTCCCACATTTCCAAATTGAAAACATCATTCCAATATCTGCATCACCCCTTACATTGTGTCCTTGCTGTAACAGTAGTCCTTTTTATTTTCATTCCAAATATAGATCTTTATGAATTCTGTTGTCTTTTATCTGTTTAGCCCCTTGTTCTTCTTAATGCTGATATTGGGCATAGTGAAAGGCTAAAATGCTGCCCAAAACTCTGACTCAACTGCATCCATGTGGCCTTCACCCTCTGGCCACTACAATGTAGTTGTCTTTTAAAATGAGAAGGTATTGGTGACAGGAAAAACAAGGAACTAAAATGTTTATCAAAATATTTATCTTAATTACATTTTCTATAATAATTGTTTAAATATTCTGTGGCTCTCAGAGTGAACTATCTGCTCTTATCTCAGAGGTAAAGCAAATTTAACGGTAGTGTAGCAATAGTAGTAAGTTCAGTTGATATCTTGAGTTCTCTGTGGAACTGTAATAGTTCTACTGAATATTTCTCTTTGTGTTTCTAACAGCAAATTCTCATACTTGGGCAAGCTCTGCTCTGCAGGATGCAAGACACCATCGTCACTGGCAGCATGTTTTGGGTCAAGTGGGTGGCCTGCATCTGTCCACACTTAGTTTTCCATTGCCAGTGTCTGGTACTGTACTTGGAGGAACAATGGAACTTCATGGAAAGAACATTTCATTAGCTTGCTTCCATGGTATCAATTTCAAGTCAAAGTCATGGGCATTGTTTTCATTGAAAGAACCATGTATCTCATTTGCAACTGAAGCCCAGGAGATTCCATCAGCAGAATGTAAGTGCTGAAGAGTGCAAAGTGTCTATCATTAGAGGTTTTGATATGCCTCAGTGTTGAGGAATTATGTTTTGATGTTGATTAAATCAAGCTGACTTTGGTCCCTTTAATATGACAACAGTGAACTTGCACATTCTATTATATGTGGATGGATGGGTGGGTGACTGGAAAAAAAGTAAGGATGAAAGGAACAAAGTACAAGCCATTTTATGGATATGAAGAGCAATGTAGCTTATAAAGTTTTGAACTAGTAGACAGACTGTGCTTTTCCACTGCTTTTGAAGTAAGGTTAAAAAAAATTGTTCTTTTTAGGTGAATTTAACACTGATTATGAGTGCCTTTTAATTTTGCTTTGTCCATGTGTGTGCCATCATTGTTGATGCACGTTAGAAATCATCTCAAGTTGAGCATTTTTTAAAAAAAAAGTCTTATATTATGTCAAACATGTTCTTTCTTTGTGACAAAACAGAGGTGTTTGTATCAAATAGGTTAAAGTATTCTTGATTCTGTAAGTAACTCTTCAAAGCAAAAAGTTAGATCATGCTTTACTATGATGGAAGTCAGTATTAATATTTACATTTCAAGGTTTGGCCAATAGAAATGATTCTGATTTACTGAGCTTTACCACTTGCTATTTACATTAACTTCTTATTTAATTGTTTGGCATTCTCTAAATCAAACAGAATTTTTTCAGTGTTCAATTTTTTATACTCCTGTATAAAAGAGAAGCATTTCTAAAGAACCCAATTAGATCACTTTGAACACAATTGAAAACCATGGTCATTGTTTCACATTTGCCTCCAGATGTAACAATACTGTTTTGTTCCTCAGTCAATGATCAGCTTGATGTTCATGTGGTCCAGACTCTAACATTCAGTCTGGGAATGATGGAAGAGCATCCTCATGCTCAGCACCACAGCATGGCTACTGTGTGCCGCATGAGTCGCAATGTGTTGTTCCCTCCGCAGTTCCGTACTCTGCAAGAATGGTTCCATTATGCATTTGCTAGCAGTGAGATTGATGGTAAGCGATTGGTTAACCCTTGGAGTAAAAATTGTCATGTTGGAATCTTCAGGCGAAGAAAGCCTAGATCATTGTGAGTTAAAAGCATAAAACTTGGTTTGACAAAGTGTTCAAAATTGTTGGGTGAAAGGAACCAGCATAAATTAAAATGGTTGCAGAATCCAGGCAAGATTAATGGGGATCTGAACATTGTAAGACATGAAACTAATAGAACTTTCAGGAACAAAATTAGGAAATATGTAAAAGAAAAAATTAAAGAGCTTAAAACAGACAGTAAAAGCAGAAATATTAGAGACATGTACAGAGGCATAAATTAATATCACTTATTAAATTATATTGTCTGTACAATCTGTTACTGATTTTTGTTAGTACAACCAGAATTTATTTCATAATATGATACTCCATCTTCAGATGAATATGTGATGTGGAATAAATGAACCCTAAATATAATTCTATAGCTCTGCAGGAATAGCACACACAGTTAAATTGCCATGGAATGATGAAAGGACCAATTATTTCAGTAGGTTTTGTATGACTTATGTTATAAAGTAATAACAACACAAAACCATGAATGACTTTCACTTTTGGGACTTTCCATTTTGTAAAACTGTTATGTTAGGAAAGGCATGCAGAAAACCTGAAGGGAAAATACTTTGGTGTAGATGAAAGAATAATGTTAAAGTGAATCTTTGTGAAATAGGGTGTAGAAATATTTATTGCATTGAACTCACTCATGATACAACCAAGTGCTTTTATCAGCTTAGTAAGCATCAAATTGTTAAAGAAGACACATCAATATAGAAATGGCTGTCAATCATGATCTTCTTGGATGTGACCTGTTCCTGACATTTCTGAGGTCATCTTCATTGCCATGAGAATCTCAAACCTCAGAGTTAATTCTGTAATGGAATTTTAGAAGATGTATTTATAGCTGTGAATGCCATTTATTTGCAGCAGTGGATCGGTTTCCAAGTCTGGAGAGGGAGAGACTGGAGAGCTGTTCCGAGCAGCAGCGATCCCGGAGCAGCAGCAGTAGTAAGCTCCAAGATCCAAATCACACAAGAGAAGTGATATTTGCATTGCCATCACTGCAGTTGCATCTGAAGACTGAACATCTTCAAGCAGCAAAGACTCCTGATGTTGCTGGTATGTTAATGTGAATCAGAATAAATGGTGAGAATTAATTTTCTCTCTCACACACACAACCACACATACACACAAAACAAAAGCTGAACATCACTAAAATAGTCACAGTTGTGAAAATTACATAACTGAAAGTAATTTACCTTTCTGATCTTTTCTTCATACTAATAACCAACATATACTGTGCAAGTAATATTCTGTTACAGCTTTCACAGCATTAAGTACCCAGACTGTTGCTAGTCTGTGGGTTTATTTGTTTAGTCTTTTTGTAATGTTTTGCTTTTGTAGAGACAGTAAAATGTGTAAAACTCAGATAGATAATCTTTGATACTCTACATATTTTCCAGGAGTATAGTTATGATTTTGCATACTTTGTCTTCTTTGATATTCATTTATTGCAGATACAAATTTGTTGTTGCAAACTAATCACATAATGGATATTACACTGCTGAAACATGAAATTGAATGTAGTTTAATTTTAGTTTCATGTGAAGTGGTGGTTATATTGTACTAACACAAATTAATATTAGCTTTTCCTGACAACTTTCAACCAGTAGTATATTTCATGTGAATATATTTAGTAGATTCAGAGATGAGTTACATGGACAGTTGAACAGACACAACCTTCATGCATGCATTCACTGTTTGCAAAGTGTAGTTTACACTTTAAGTGGCAAATGTTATATGGTTCCCTGCAGTTGTATCACCATTTCACTGTAAAGGAAACCCGTATTGCAACAGAATTCAAGAAACAAACATTTTAAAATTCATTTATAAGAATGTGCCTTACTGTCTTATTATTTCTGAATGGCCATAATTATCAAATTGCATTAATTTTTGTTATACATGTTATTTGTGTTTTTTTAATGTTTCTGCTTGTGATGACATCTCTAAATTCACAGAATTGTGCAAACATGTGTCAATAAGCACATGATACTGAACTTTTATTATGTCAATAAAATTACATAAAAATTGGTGAATTTTACAGAATTGTAGGAAACAAAACTTTGGGTGTCATGCATTTTCATCAAGAAGCATTGATTATCATTTTGTTCATCAATTAAGTTTTTATAAAACTTTATCATAATTATGTATTATCACATAAATTTTTCTGTGATATAATAATAGGTGAGAAACCTCTAGTTGAGTGCAGCTTTATCACAGAATTCGACGATCACATCTTTGTGACGGTAGATGCCGAGGCATTTTTCTTCCTCCATGATCTTATCACATCATATGTCAAGGAGAAGGAGAGAGTGGTATGTAAAAAAATAATCATATACATTTTAATGTTTTAACAATTTTCAGCTTATAATTATTTTTAAGACAAAAATGTTTTATGAAATGTGTAACATGTGGTTATGTCTTGTTCATACATGAATTTGTTTAGATTTTGATCGCAACATGACACTTTCATTAACAGTATCTTGATGATTTACTGTGATTTTAATTAGTTTGAATCTCTCTGTATTTACATTTGTAATTATTTTTATGATTCCTATTTGTGTTTGATATAACTGCTTTAGGAATAATAATTATACTTTGCCCTACACTGAATTAAAAATATTACATCAGAACAAAGATATATACCAACAAATATTGCACTGTAATTATGAATATGTTGGATACTGCAGATTGAGTAATGTGTTTAGTATTTATTGTTTATGTTAGTGGAAGTGGGTGGGATCAAACCCACAACTCTTTGAATACTAATGTTATATGTCAGCCCCAGTGTTCTGGTGGATAGCATACAAAATTGGTGTTGAAAGAATTTTGGTTTCAGTCCTGACCACTGCTACCAATTTCAAAAATAAAATGAGAATTCAGCCAACTCTTGAAATTCAGTTTATATTAATTATACAGCAGTCAGTAGACAGTATCTAGTATAAGTACAGTTCACTGAGTTGGTCACTTTCACTTACCATTAGAATTCAGTATGTCACAGCTTATGAGTGTTTTGAATGCTGTTCTGTGGAAATGTAAATGAGAGGAATTCTATGCAGATTGGGTCAGTGGCTTTTGGACCAAGAGCTCACAGTCCTGATCCTGAGAGACATAACAGAGAGAGCTGCAGTGGTAACAGTTCAATGGTAGGCATTAGTGGAGCCACCAGTGATGAAGAGAAGAAACGCAAAGCATTTGATCCTGCTGAAATGTTCACAAAAGACTGGAGAAATTATCACTGTAAGACATGGCATCTGGAACCAACTGTCAGGTGAGTTACAATTAAAATTTAGCATTTTTTGTGTGACATTGGACTCTGTGTGGGACTGTGGTATGTGACAAAGTACTTTCCCTAAAGTTCAGCAATTTCAAAATGATTTTGTAAATTTTATTTCAATCTGGAAAGAAACAGTGCTTTTCTTCCATCTGAAATTTAAATTGTATTAACATTGTCAAGTGTCTTGTATGATTTGAGGTTTTCACAGCGGTGAGTATGAAGATTTCTGCCTTCTGGGTTGTTGCACTGTGTAGTCTGGTCGATGTTTACCAACGTTTCAGAGGTCATACTGATGGCAGAGGCAGTATGACCTCTGAAACGTTGGTTAACATCGACCAGACTACACAGCGCAAAAACCCAGAAGACAGAAATCTTCATCGTCAAGTGTCTTGTTGTCTGTTATCAGTATTTAAAGTTGTAGATAGATCTTTTACACTGTTGCAAAAGAAATTATGCAGTTTCAGATCTTTATCATATGGAATGTACTTTCTCTCATCTGTTTCAGGACCACTTATTTATATGTTGCATAGTACAGCAATTAGTTAATGAGGAAGTGAAATTCTTGTATCTGTGTTTTAGCCCTTGTTCATATATTTGGAACCATGCTACAGATTGTCATTGTTGTTACAGCATCCTCCCCTTTAATTTTCTTCTTTTGCTTATGTGTGTGGTGGGGGGGGCACATTATTTTTCATGAAAATCCAAGTTATTAAGGGTGTGTTATTAAAGAGATAGCTTGTATACAAAATAATTAACTAGTGAATTGAGAGAAATCAATTGAATCATTGCTTTAGAATAAAATAAGATGTATTGCAAGTCAGACTACAATAATTTACATAGCCATGCCTCCCCACTACTGGAAGAAAGATTTTATACCCAAGAAATATGACATTCTGTATCATTTTGTTTTCTGTTTTAAAAAGTTATATTTTGTGGGTGTCAGCATGCCAATGGAAAATTGCTAGAGTGTGTTTGGTATTCTTTTAGATTTTATACTGAAGGAAGGGTTCAATAAACATTAATCCCCAGTTTGAAAGTATTTAGAATTCTGACATTTCTGGACTAGACCTACAGTTTAATATGTAGATGTAACTGGGGACAGAATCAATTATTTAAAGAAAATTATTTTTTGAGTTGATGTATTTAAATGGATTTGCCAAACTCATACCTTCATATAGTTCAGTTTGAGAATCAGTCTCTTCAAACCTGTTGTTCTTGCAAGTTACTAAGTTCTCCAGATATGGGGTTCTACAAAAATGTAAACCCATATTCACTTACAGATTACTAAACTGTACTCATAATATTTTGTTTTCTAATTCTTCCTTGTGTGCTGTATTGATTTACAGGCTTCTTTCTTGGGCTGGCAAAAGTATAGAGCCATATGGAGTAGACTACATTCTTCAGAAACTTGGGTTCTCACATGCTCGAACAACAATTCCCAAATGGATGCAACGAGGTTTTATGGATCCATTAGATAAAGTGCTAGCTGTCTTGATGCTTAGAATGATAACTGTAGTGAGAGAGGAGCCACAAGCAAGTGAGTGGGATTCTGACAAGAAGCAGACTGATGGGAAGTAGAAATTGAAGTATTCCGAAAGCATCGAATGTTTGCACTAGCATTGATAGGCATACTTAATTATGAACGTGGCAAAACATAGTAACGTAATATGCCACACATATAAGAAAATCTGTTGGCTTTGTAAATAAAATAACCCTTGATATTCTTTGATGGCTGCAGAAAGTATGCCCTTTCAGGTGATGTTAGTTCCTCTGATAGCTTTAAAACATCTTCAGATGGTTGTGGAAACATTCGTTGGACAACATATGTGTACCTGTCTGGAAGTATTATCATAATTTTGAGCCATTTATTGTGCATGTATTTTGAGTAGACAAAATACAATGCCACTGGGATAAATATAGAATATTATAGCATGTCTCAGCATAAACGTTAAATTACACACAAAGAAAGCACAATATATCATTTTCATTAATTCACTGAAACTTTTCATGTCATAAATACCCTAGTATTTGTAGTAGGTAGTATGATTCATATTTAAGAAACATTTCTTCAGAAGTTGTACATAATTTTGTACTTCATTGATGAAGTCTTCTTCACCAGCCTAATATCCAGTGGGTATTGGAATTCTTTTCTTGATGAATACAATGACCTGAGCATAAAGAAAACCACTTACCTTCATCTAGTACCAAGGCTAAGAGTGTACGGAGCTATACCTCTGTGCCCAAATATATCCCATATATCTGCACTGTGTGGCACTTAGTGAAGTATCAGAAACAATTATACCTCTTTACCTTTATTTTGTCAATACCAGTGCCAACTAAGAAAAGAAATACGTCAGCTGTCATTCGCTTCTTTTTAGCCGTTGTTTTAATTTTTAGTTTAAGTGATGACTACTATATCTGTTTGACAATTGGAGCATCAGTTCTTATTCTTGAAGATACTATCTCTAACATTCCAATTTGCATCCCTTGTGTTATTAATCATTGTATCCTTTTAATGATATTATAGTTGTAATCTGTTTAGGATGTATATGGAGCAGGTATCAACACTGAACAGGAAATGATATATTGGCCAAGAATCACTTCCCTCCTTACATTGTGAGCTTTAACCCATTGAACTCTATTGACTCAGATAAAAGTATTTACATGTGACTGTGGACTGTACATGTTACTTACCTGTCCTTATTCCTCATGTGTCTATTTCCACTTCATACATATCTTGAACATTGCATAATTTTGTCCATCTGGCGTTTCTTGAGATTTTTGGTAGTGTTTGTTGGTTCCCTTATTTGGCCTTTTTCAGGGTTAGTCCAGTGATAAAGCTTCTGATCAGGCTATAAGTACAGCATTTTCTCTGCACATGTTGTAACAGTTATACCACTTTTGGAATTTGTACCGGGTATTCCGGTAGAAACTGGCAGACAATAGAGAGGTGCTTTCTGCCTCCATTATCAGGATGGAGGCAGTGAGCACCTCTGAAACATCAGCCAGTTTCTTCCAGAAGACAATCATCTTCAAATAGTCTTTTCTTCATTTTATTTTACAAATTGTTGCAGAGAGGTATTTCAGTGTCAGTGAGCAAAGTATCATATTTGTTCTTATATTGAAGAATTATATTTTATTGTTTATTGGGTATTTATTTGTTGTGTGCTATGGGTCAGTTCCAGTATAGTTAATATATGTGCTCTAATACTGCTACTGATTTGTGCTTATAGTTTGATTTGTATTCCTCTGATAGAAAATGGTAAACAAACATATCAATAATGTTAATATGTTGATGCCATACACATTCCTCTACCTTTGATGTGGCCTCACATGTCACTGTACGTGTTTCACTGGTATATCCTTTAGTATGTATTTTGAATAATATGTAACATATTCAGATTCTTATGACATATTCTTTCCTTTTTTAAATCCTTGTTATAGAAATATGTAATGTGTTGTTATTTCTTGCAATTTATTTCACAATTAACAGATTAGTCTTACAATGTGGTAATTGTAGTGAAGAGTTTAGGCATCATATTAAGTTAAATTTTACTATAATATGTAATTTTAAGGTATGTTCGCAAGTATAGTTTCAACAAGTTATCTCATTGACAAAATGGTCTGGAAAATTTCCAGCTCTGTTTTAATTTATTAGATACTGAGCATGTTTTAAGTACAGTCCACGATTGTAATCTTGAGACTTACAAGGAATGCAGTAAGTCCATAGCATTAAAGGCAGACACTATCTTTCCTCCTTCACCCCACCTCCTCACCATGCAAGTCTCAAGATTACAGTTGTGGACTGTAGTTTGTGTTCATTTTTTTCTGTAAAAATATTTAAATTTCGACCACTTGCTGGAGTTTTTCTATGTCCGCTTGAGCTGGAAATTGATATTGTCAGTCAGTCAGTCATCAAAATTGTTATTTACTCATGTTTTGTACTTGTAAGTTATATTTGAAGTATGGGAAAATTACCCAGGAAATTGAAGTTTCTATTACAGTACTGAATGATTCAAACATGCATGAAGAAAAATAGATTTCTGGATCCCTTGCTGTATTGTATTGTCTGTAAATAGTTTTTGGTTGTGCTGCTTTTGATTTTAGTAGCATCCCTATCACTGAATAGCATAATATTGTTATGTATATGACTGTGAGTTCTCTTTGTTCCATTCTTATATTTTGTATCAGATATTTATATTTTATCATTATCATCATCATTACTATTACTGTTTAATTCTAGTGCTTTTTAATTGGATGGGTAGCAAAGAATTATAGCAACAGTTACTAATTATTTAAGTTTCTTTTGTGTTGTGTATATTGCATGGTGTTGTGGGAAATACCTCTATTTTATTTATTTTTTAATCCTGGCTTTACTGTTTGATAATGTGAAGGAACTAATTTATATGGTAACTGCATCTATAAGGCAGCATTTTGCTAGTTGAAACAAACTACACAGTAGTAGAAAATTATTTATCATATGTATGAAAAGGCAGGTTAGAACAAGTGATTGTTGTTTAAGGTAACAATGTAAATATTATGTTATGTAATTTTGTTGCATATATATTTCTGGTTACTTTGTGATATATTTAAAATGTCTTGTTTTCCCATATGTTTCCCACCCTTGAATTAAGATTATTCCACAAAACATTGGTCAGTGCCTGTTATAACATACCGTGTAATGATGCAAAATAATATACAGAAGGTTCAGTCATAGAGGTGAAAGAAATGTAGAAAGGTAGCATTCGAAATTAAGGTTTGGAAAGGCTGTACTCAGTTTGTGAATGGTTATGTTCCATTTTATGATGAAAATATATGTAATCCAGCAAATTTCAAGTGGGAAAGTTTGATAAATAAGTGTCATTGTACCTGCTCTGTTAATTATAGGAAAATAAATATGATGACTGCATACAAAATAAGGCAGTGACATTTATTATTTTGTCTCTTCACCGTCATATTTACCATGGTATAAGATACCGCTAGCCCAATTTGTTTGCGCGCCACAATTTTTCAAAATTCCGAAGGGACTTTGTGGACGCAGTGTATAATTTCAACTTTTGAGGAAATGGCATGAAGAATCTTGAAGGTTGTGGAAGCCTTTTATAGATCTGGTAGTAGGTAGAATTTGAAGGACATGATTGCCAGAACATTAGGGCAGGGTACTATTAATCAATAGCAGTAGGAGTTACAATCCACCTATTAGTGTGCTGTGAGTGGAAATCTTGTTTTAAAATATTGCAATACGAGTTCTCCGTTAGTTTTGCACGTGCATGTTAATCATACTGCCAGTAGATGGCAGAAGAATACGTTTCGTCAATCATACTACCATTCGTGAAGGTTGTATATCAGCCGACTGAAGGAGAATTTGTTTATTAAATATTATAAATTTGATCTCTTCCTCATTTAGCAGTTTCAGACGTTTTGGTAAAGGGCAATTATAGAATATTTTCATGCATTTTAACCCTTCAGGCTAAATGTTAAATTAGCTGGCCGAATCGCACATATAATGCCACTAGTGTGTTGGCAACCCTTTTATTACTTGTTAACATCAAAAAATACGTTGATATAATCTGTGATCTCGTATATATTATTTCAGTTTTGGCTGGTCCGTAAAGTGGTTGATGTACGTATGTGCCTTGGCTTCTAAGTTGTATGATGGAGGGTGTGCTTTGTATTTAATAAAGTGATGAAGTGAACTGTGAAAAAAGCCCAGGACTGTTTCTATATGGATTCATTCGTTAACGTAAGTAGGTTTTATTTTTGCTGTTTAGCAGAGTAATGTAGCGAAACCACCTTTATGCCTTGTGCCCCTAAAGTTGTCCAGCTATAATCTGGTTGATTTTATTACAAAAGAGGTACAGTATTTTATGTGCTGAATATAAATCTGAAATCGAAGCTTAAAGTTAGCAGTGCAAGGTTGAGTGTTGGAACACGTTTCTGTTAATTCTGTTTTTGAATAGGGGCTTTTTAAAGGAATATTTACATGAATGTAAATGGAAGGTGAATGTTTTAAATGACAGGTGTATTTGTATAGCACTTATGGTCTGATGCAAATTATTCAGTTCCAGTACCTATTTTCAGTTTTATAGTATGTGGAGTGATACTAATACATTACTATTTTCTTACATGTTTCAATACTTATCAACTAAGAAACATACTACTGTTTCCATGGTATATTAGAGGAAGAGATAAGTTTTCCTGTGATTTGTTGACTGTCATTATTGACTACTTGCTTTAAGCAAAGCATGTGTTTGTGTCCATAGCAATAAATTTTGTATTAAGCATTTTATGTGTGCACAGAATTACAAATGTCACAATATTTTGAACCTATAAGTTTATGAAAACTCTTGATTATTAAGGGCTTTTGTCCTCTTCTGGAAAGTAAGGTGCCATACTTTGATGTGCCAAAAGTAGAAAGGTATATTATACTTTTAAGTTGTTATAGTAAGAAATATAGTCTATGGTACCTTTAAAACGTTTAAAATAGCAGTACTGATTTATATGTGTGAGAACTACCAGCATAGCTGAAACTTAATTGTGCCATTTCTTACATATATTTAATGAAATTGGTGCTGATATGAAGTGCCATTGCTTAGGATCAGATGGCACATCCTAATATTTTGCCTCACAAGAAGGGCATGAAACTATGCATGGCCATAAATCTGTATCACATGTAAATCCCTGCCCTCTAGGAATGCAGGAATATGAAAATGGAACGTGTTGACTGAAGCTATCGATGATAAACCTTTGTGTGTGTGTGTTTTTTTTATGAATTATAATTACAAAAGACAAGAAATTGCCTTTTTCTATCTACATAATATCTTATCAAAATTTGAAGTACACCAGAAACCTTGTAATGGCACACCAGTTTGCCGCAGCACACAGATTGCTGAACACTGCTCTGGAGGGTAAAGGTTAATAAATTTAGTGTATAAATTTGGGCACTACTTACCTCAGATGAGATCATGTAGAGGGAGGAATGCATTATAGGCAAAATGCTCTTGGTTGCACAAGAAACAGATTTTACATTTAATTTATGTAAACACATTAAATGCCATAGAGCCTGGGGAATTTTTTCATCCATCAGTCATAACTTTTCATGTGGAATTAAATGAGCAGAGAAGCAGTTTGCAGTTTTCTTCAAGTCTTTCAAATATGTATATGTGTGGATAGTTTTCAACATGAATGGACAAGTTTTCAAATCATAAATGTTGTGAACACTATATTAATTAACTGGGATAATTATTGCCTTATCCCTCTAAGTTTCATTTTGAGTCTAGACTGTCTCAGGTGGTACCTGATATATGTAATTGCTCGTGTACTGCTCATTGACAGAGTCTGCATCTGTGCACACAATAGTTGGATGTGCTGTTGCTACAAAGTAGGTTTTTGTAGGGCAGGAGTAATTCTCCTGACTGATACTTGGAAGGTGTCTGGTCTGAATCACAATGTGGAAATTAAGTTGACTGAAGCCTTGTTTTATGATTTTTCTCAGATTTTCCAGTGAGATTCTTGTTTGTCTTATTATAGGCCGTGGTTGCTTCCTTCCTCATCTTTCCCACTTCATCCTTTGCAGTTCATGTATTAATCTGTGCTGTTGGATAGTGTAATTAAATAATTCTGTGTTGAATCATGCTGTTGTAGTGCTCTCTTAATTACACTATAGGTAGTCACATACAGCAGTAATATTAGAAATTAACTATGAACAGATTGCGTGAAATTAAAACCAATATGGATAGGTAAATAGTCGTTGCTTCCTTTGTTTGACATTTTGTGAATGACATACTGAATGCAGAAATTGATGGTAGAGAAATTTGTGTGTGGGTGTGAGAGCAAGCGAGCGTGTGTAGCTCTTGGTATAATTCCATTTTGTTTGCAACCTGGGTCTTCTGTATAAAGAGAATGGCAAGCAGCGCGTCGAGAAGTATAAATACATTTAACGGACATCCCATACACGCGTTAGGTTCAGGTCTGGACACTTTGTATTTGGATGAATATGTTTATGTGTTGGTGAATTTTGTTTTTCCATGATTTGTTCTTTTTTGATAGATGATAACGCGACTGTGATTCTATTCATTAGTATAATATCAGCGAAATGTCTGTGAAGGGAGATACTTGTGGCTGCACATGACAAGAAGCAATGAAGTGGTGTCAAAGAACGTGTTTTGTAAACAGGTTCTGAATTTGGCCCATTCAAAAGCGCGTTAGTTTAACTCGCCATTCGTAGTAACTCACTTGCACGTAACACGCTTAATTAAAACTTTCGTGTGTTTAAGAACATATACAGACTTTATTTAGTAGTAAGACCTAATTTTAGATATTTGTGATGTAAACGAACACACGCTTGCTTTTGTAGGTCGTAGAGAAGTGATGCATTTGAAAGTACACGCGAATTATTTATTTGTGCCTGAAGACACGTTCATGTGTGGTTAATGTTACCATTGGCCTTTACGATCCCTAATTTCTTCTCCGCTTTCTCTGCATTTCGTTGGCGAGACTTCCGCCTATTCTTTCGTTCCGCAATGAACCTTGTAGTATGCGCGTTGTTTAATGCTACTAGGAATGACCTTTCGAACTGCACAAACAAGAATATACAGGTCAGATGGACATTAACTCGTGTAGTTGTCTGGGTTTTTAGGTAATTACGCCCCAGCTGACGGGCACACCCGCGTAACAGGTGCAAACTATGTGGCAGTATTCCTGCTTGATTTCCCCCGCATTTTTGTGTTTGTATTTTTTCAGGGAGTGAATGAAATTTTGAATAATGGAGAGGCTGTGCCTGCTTATTCCATCGCGAAAGTCGCCCAGCTAACTTAATTTAAATTGGTCCCAGCATTAAAAGTTGTCGGGAGGAATTAGTTTTGACGTCACATCTTTCATGCTCGATCTTTGAAATGTTTGATAACCTTTCTGATACGGTACGTAACATAAAATGTGGTTGTTATTAAGGTCTGTTGACAAAATTTTTGACGTGGTTTAGCCTGTATTCAACGAAATACAAGGACAGCTATTTTATCACAGTATGCAGTCGTGTCAATTTCGTCAACAGTAAATCAGTCTTGAATATGCAATAAATGAACTTAAAGACCAGCGAGGTATAAAAATGGCAAATAATTGCTCCCAGCGGTATCTAGGCTAAATTCGTTGGTTTTACGGCTTATAAACAACAGACAGATGGCCATGATTCCTGACTGCTGTGCGTCTTTTGCTGATTGTCGTGACATTTATTCAAGTTCTATAACGCATTCTTATTAAGGAAAGCTTTGTGGCATTGCATACTATTGTGTACTCACTTCTCACATGGACTTGCTACCTTCACGTCCATGGTTTCTTCACATCAGTTATTATTTACAATTGTATTTTAATTTCACTTCTTTTCGTAGGCGCGGAATCTGTGTAGACTTCGTTGCATCACTTACAATCTCTTAGAACAGCTGGCTTCGTACGTTCACCTAAATCATCAAAATGATAGTGTAATTTTGTTTCCTTGTCTTTGATCTCTTATCGACCGAGTGAAGGTTAGAAAATAGTGTTACATAAAGCTCGTTCTTGATAACAGTGCATTTATATTTGTGAACTGGCGTCCACTAGCTTTTGGGCGTTTTGAGGGGCCTGGGCGCAGCAGAACAGACTCGCTTGCCCCAGACATAATACGCTCTTGGCAATATTTATTATTTTAATAAGTTCTGAAAACTTGATCGGAATGAAATTACTCGCCTGGCGCATGACAAGAAATTATCTATTTTCAGCATTTTAATGGATTTAAACGGAGTGTAAAGGCATGTGTGCTCGCCATCGATCTGTGTTAGCTTGCCAATGTCGAAAATATTTCTGGTGGCCAAAATTTCAGTACGTGGAGTTTCGATCGAATTTGTATTAATTTAGACAGAGAGTTTTAAATAGGTCTCAGACGCCTGGGAAACCGACTCCATTGTACAGATCTGTGGACATTTTATAGTTACAGGAGATTCCCTGTCGTTGAACTCGAAGGTAAACAAACAGAAAATGACGTTGAATTCTGTCGTGAACTTGTTCTGTTCACATGGAAACATCATAATACTAGAAAAATCCTTTCTTAATGTTTACTCATTACCACAATTGCGATTTCCGCACCAACATTCTGTGTGCCTTTCATGTTTGCTGCATTCGTGCTGGATGTTCCACCCACATCACCATTCTAGCTTTTATCAACTAAACAGTATTAAAGCGCGGAGTAGAAGTTTTTATTTAATTTTCTCAGTTCTTCTTTTAGTTCTTGTTTCCTTGGTGTAACCATCCTTCCCTTTTTCTCGAACATTCTTTCTCTTTATCCTCTCTGAGAGACGGATTTTCATCCCAGCAGAAATTTTGCTGCTGTTACGTAGACTTGCCGGAAGTGAGCTGAGATTAGCGGTAGAGATTGACTGACCCTGAGAGTCTCTACTTCACGTATCGTAATAATGGAGACAGGCACCGGCGGTTTCCGATTATGAAACGACAAAATAAATGTTCTCATGTGAAACGTGGATTCTTCCGTTGTGTGTTCTTCTATCTCGTACAGCTGAACTGCAATGCTTAGTCAAAACACGCTAATTCATGGTTCTTTTCATCACAGATTTTTCGGTGGGTTTGCCAAGCCGCTTTTCGTCAGGCACTTTGAATCCAATGTCACATTGCTTTGGCTGTTTGGTTTTGTGAGGCGGGGATAGCTGTTAGCTGTCGGCAAAGCGGCTCGCTACCAACTGGATGACAGGTGTTGGATTCTTGGCAAGGAACAGGAGATGTTTCTTTTGCCTTCACTTTCAGACTGAATCTAGGACCACCCTAGCCTTCTGTCCAGTGAGTACGCGTACTATTTCAGCCGTGGTGAAGTACCCGGAACGTGAAGCTAGTCATCTCCATGAATTTTCGACGTTAAGAATGAATGAAGTTTTACCTCCAGTTCCCTTTTCGCCGTTATGGCATGGTGCTTAGGCACAGGGGTACCTTTGACGTTTTATTTTTGTACGTGTTTCTTTCCTTTTTCGTTCGTTCAGTCTTCGGGTATTGAAGAGCCTTTCCTTAAGATTAAAGTCGACTGAATGAAGTGGATGGTGATTGTGAATGCAGGGTACATTAAAGAGCGCGTGTGTCCAAAATTGAAGGCACTTTTTCAGCATTCCCGTCCGGAGAGAAAACTCAAAAAGAAATTTCAGTCAAGATAGCCGGTAACCTTGCCGATGTTTGAAACGAGTATTCTTCGAATGCAGTGTCGATTGTTACCGATATACCAGCAGTTCTAGGTTTGTTATAGCCTGTGGACCGGTGGCGGGCTCTTGTGAACGCGATAATGAAACATCGGGTTCTGTAAGAGGTGGGAGTTTTCTTGCTAGTGGAGCGAAGGCTGCTGTTTACCTTTCCAAGAAGGGCTCTGCTCACTGGAGTTGTCTGGTTAATGAAAGTTGTCCACCGATCCGCCCATAGTCTGTTGACCAGGGTTGGAGCGTTCATGTTAACCTTCTTAGCCGTGGTAGTCTGGTTAACACTTTGAAAAACGAAAAATACAGTGTCGTATTTCTTTCTTTCAAGATTTTGTGCTACTTCATACACCGGAATACGGCAGCTAACGATGCATTTTTTCTGATCTCCCGTGTTCCAGTGTGTGGAGAACCACTTAATAACGAAAGTAAGACAAGCGAGCTTTTCGTGTTTGTGTTTCAGGTTGTTAGCCGGGCTAACACGGTTAACATGAACGCTCCGCCCTTCATTAACTTATACTGGATTGCAGATCCGCCTCCTTGCGTCAGATTTTTACATTTGATGTGCTGTTTGTATTTTGCAATGTAACGTAACCGCGTTGTCTGCTAACCATTTGCCTGTTCATGATTACAGAACACTGGTTATTCTGGGTCTCCGCCCTATTAATAGCTACTTTAATGCTCAAATTTACTTCGCTTATAACACGGTATAGAATGGTAAATGTAGGTACTTGATATAAAGTTGCTGGAGGACGAGGACAATGAAGTTAATTTGAACTACAGTCTCATTTATATGCAGGTAATTAATATGTTTTTTATCTTTAAATTATCACATTATTAAGACGGGTTCAATCTCTTTCACAGAATTCCCAAGTAAATGAGAATAATCGGTTTCATAAGCAGTGGAAATGTGTCGAGTATTCCGTTTTTTCTTGGCTTACGACTTAACAGTTTTGAGGTTGAGGGCGTTTAACTTTCGTCCTGTTTAAAAGGAATTTCCTGCTTTTTCAGTTTCTTTTTAAATAAACTAACAAACATCATGAACATGGGATGCGGCAAAAAACAGTTGCCCCCAAGAATTCAAATCGCGCAACTGAAGTTGGATGTCTGGATTTAGTTTATGCAAATTCCGCCTTATGTTAGACGACATCTAAATGCCGTTCTTAAATAAATTGTTACAGCTGGTTAATTTATTCGCCTTGCTCTTAATGCATTTAAAGCTCCTTCTCCTAATGCATAAACACTTCAGTAGCGTATTATTTAGGAATTTTCAGTTCTTCGGGGGCTGAAGAAGGCGACACTAAGACTCTCCGAAACGTTATGTAATTAGTAATCTAGACGTCACATCCCAGAGAAACAAGACATCTTAACCGCAGTCAGAATCCCATATTTCACTAAGGCGCCTTCAGTTTGGTTTGTTTTTAGAGATTTCGTATTCCGATGACTGATTCTGTTGAAGACAAATTTTGACTTACAGGGACAATGCAGGAAGTTTCACGATTATTTAAACTAAGTCATGAAAGAAAAGCTTTCAGCTTGTGAGCTTTTGTTTGAATATGTCTTGCTCCTGTTCTGGGAAATGGGCAAACCTGTATGGAGGCAGGGTTTTAGCACGAACACTGGATTTCTTATGACCTGAAAAAGCTCCTTTGAACTATCCGAAAGTTTTATTTTTGCGTCAGTCATTCTTCTAGAGTCTAGACACTAGAACCGACGAAGGAGTGAACCTCTTCTGGCTTTCGGTCAGAAAGTCTCGTGTTGGAGACCATCCACATTCAGTTCGATCTTTTTTAGGTGTTTCCTTTTCCCTTCTTTACCTTCGCCCATTGGGACCAAAATTGACATCCCGTCATCCTGAAGTATTTGAGTTTCTTTCTCCGCTTTAGCCTTTTGGGCAGATTGTATCTTCCCTTAGGGTTACACATTTTAGGGCAAGTTGGCGTTGTCACAAGATTGGGGTACCGAGCAGTAACGTTTTAGGTTTTCGGGAGGTAACCTCGTGTTTTCTGCTCTACAGAAGAAAAAAGTGTACGCTGGCCGTTCCCTGAACTCATGAGTGCTGTGTCCGCGTCACCACCACTTTCTTTCATATCATCGTACGTTGCAACTCTGTTGTCGTAAGGGTTGTATAGTAGATCGAATGCTAATCCATGGTCTTGAGGTTACCTGGCAATTTTGTGCAGCCACAGCCGTGAGCTCTTCACTTACATTCATCTATAACGCGATATCGTGGGATCTTCTTTGTTCACTTGAAGTCACCGACACTGGAAGGATTCTCAGTGTGCAGGCTAGATGACGTGGTATCATGTTTCTCATCCTGCTCAACTCCGGAGCGCTGACCGCACGACAGTACGTCTCTACCTTTATCCGTACTGTCCCGTGCTTTTATTGTTACTCTTTGCTGCCAGACTGTGGTTTTCCGCATCCATGAGTAGTTGGACTTCTTGATCTTGCAGGCCGCGAGTGTGTGCTTGATCCAAATGTCGTCAGTGGTTCTCACGAAGTTGGTTGTCTTCTGGGTTGTACCGCCGTGTAGTCTGGCAGTTTACTAACATTTGCTGCCTATAATGAGTCAACCTGATGATGGAAGCAGCAAGAACCTCTGAAACGTTAGTAAACTTGTATCAGACTATGCGACGGTACAACCTAAAAGACAGCCATCTTCATGTCTTCAGTCTTTCGTTTTGTTGTCACGACGCGTAGGTTCTTGGTTTGTGTATTGCAGTGATTAATGTCGAGAGAGAGAGAGAGAGATGGCCTGTTTATGAATGTTGAGGCCCGAAGATTATGAAAGGAACTGCCCGTGACTTGTTGTAAACCTTTTCATGCTACGCACGAGATATTTCGATTAAAAGCAGTGGCTCATCTGAGATACCTGGATTTATTTCATGCCTGAGAAAGTCAGTGAATGAATCATGTTCTCTCCTCCCCCGCATCTGTAAACTTATTTGCCATGAAAATATTCCAACAGAAGGTTTAAGTTTGTTCCTGTTCGAGGGTTGATGTCACCGTTGTGTGTTGGGAGTTTATTTTGCTGACGTGTCGAGGCAGCGGTGAGACCGATTAGATTACTTGGCCGTTAAATTGGGGGGAAGAACATTCTGTGGCGAGTTTCATTACCCGAACTTGCGAAACAAAATTTACTGGTAACGGGCGTGAAAGCCTGAAGACTTGCAGAAAGTCTATTTTTTAATATAGGCCAGCGTGGAAAGAGTTAATGGCACGAAAACACCATTTTCATGCAGAGACTGAGGAGAGCCTCGAAAGATGTGCCTCAATCGTGATTCGAACCGGGTAACGCTCACCTCCCAAATAAGGCGCAGACGTGAAAAGATATGATTGACATTGTCTGTGTTATAAACAGAAGGTAAATACAGGATTTCCATTTAAAATGCAACTGTAACTGCAACAGTATATGTAAGCTTTGGTGGCATTAGAAGACAGAACGTTTGGTGGCTAAAGGCCACACCCAACAATGCTGCATTATAGCAGCAGTTTCTTCAGCGTTGCAGAGCATCTTCCCTGTCAACACTGTCCGACGCTGAACAAGTTTCCTGTCGCCAACACTTCCTGTGTCCCGAAATGTTGTTGCCGGTCGGTAGTTTTGTATCTGAAACAACACATTGGTGTGGGAATTCATGAACACGGAGGTCATTTAGTTGTGCAAAATCTCAAACGAACGCAACTGAATGTATTTCATTGGACTACATGTTTATTTTCTTATTTGTACGATGAACCAACCATTTCTTTTGCAAGTTTTGTTCTATAAATTCTAGTTAGAAAGGAATTACATGCCTAGTTATCCGTACGGACTACATTGAGATTTCGCTTTACTGCTTCTAGGTTGGGCCACAGATACGAAATTTATTCCGATTCCAGTGTGTATTTTGGATGTGAAATATGCGGACGGCCAGATACCGTTATTGTTCGTGCATTGTGCTAATCTGAGAAAATTGCGTGTGGCCGGCCGACTCGGCACCGTTGTATGGGGTGCCTACTGCCTGCTATCGACCCGTAGCAACCGGTGACAGAGTTTCGCCGCTGACTCTTCGTACTCCGCGACTCCATAGCAACGCATTTGCCGTCCTCACATCTGCCAGAAATGAAAACAAAGTGCACAACGTATGCTTATCCTGCGTACAATGAATCGAATGCCGTAGAGACCGAGTCTGTTTGCTGTCTGTACGTCCGCGTGTTTCCGAGACTGCGTCACGAATCTTCCAAAAAGTAACGATGTTTATGTCTGTATTGGATCTTATTCGGCTGAATCTATACAAGCGAGTGGTGGGTGGTACTTGGTTGGTGATCGTTTGCTGTTAAGGCAGTTTGGGCCTTATGGGGTAATAGTAATGAATGTGTGTGTTGTTTATAACCGTTGCCATGGCAATACTCTTAAGGGATTTTGGACTTCTCTTGTGTTTATTACTTTAGATTTCCCGTCATTCGTGAACGGTAATTTGCTAGGGAGTGCTTTTCATGGATATTAAGGGATGTCCAACTGTTTTATCACCCTGATCACGAAGGTTTGACTTGTGCCGAACCATTTCGCCGGCTCACGTTCTGTTTCTTTACCATCTGTTGTAAATTGACGTCTTTATCCCAAACGATATCTTCCTTTGATGTTTCCAGTCGAAAACTGAAAATATTTCTTGTGAGTGTTACTTCTTCGTCCTTCTTGTTACGGACACCCTGATATTTTATGTGGAAGGCACAAATTGCGATAGGAACGGTGTGTTGGAATGGCATGAGGTATCGACTGTGCTCATTTCGAGACATGCCATCACTTGTTTGGAGAGTGTGACGAAAACCCAAAGAGACTGTTCCCCGGCCGTACTTACCGAATGCAAGTCTGACGTTTTATCGACGAGGCAACCTTAGCATCTTGTCTGTGACTGGAAATTGGTTTTATTTTGAATAATGGGAGGCTATCAATTTATGACATGTGCCTCATTTTGCTGCCAGGTGTTGACCACGATGTTTCATTTCAGTATGCGATGGTTTTAGGCTTCAGATAACTTATTTGCCTCTGATCTAACGATTGTGCGTGGACCTTGCGCTTCTACTTACTGGCTGACCTACTTTATTAAAAAAACTAACACAAGGCAGTCATTCTAGGTAGAATCATTAAATGAAAGTGTTTAAAGTGTGAAACAGCTAGGGTGAATTAAGGAGACATGCTGAAAGGCCAATGCTACTGGCGCACATCTGTTGCAGCTGGGTTCTGCCGGCAACTCGTTTGTACTGATGTATTTTAAGGGAAGGCTCCCGGTTGCTCATTTTCTGCACCAACAGAAATCTGTATATTTGTTGAAGAAACTAATGTAAATAGGCCTACATCTCGGCTATTCTCCTGAACAAGACAACGAAAACATTTTTGAAAATCAACTAGGCCATCGTCATTCGCGTCTGTGTATCATCTTTGCGTGCATATGTGAATGTCCCTTAAATAAATAATGGAATGAAAAAGTTGGTTATTATGCTCTTTTCCTATGAATGGCCTTGGAAGACAATTATTTTAATATATAATTATAAGCATTCAAGTGGTACATTTCCTTTAAAGTATTATTTCGTTTCCCCGTTAACAATTTTAGTTAACTTATTATATTGTTTTCTCTGTGTATTCCCTGGACTCATTTTCCAATAAAGACACGTTTTTTGTGTTTTGTTTTAGACTGACTTTTCTGTGCACTTGCATGTTTTTAAACGTATTTCTTTGCTCGCTTTATACAAGGCTGTATTCTTCCACCGAGCATAAGAAATATCAGCTTTAAAGATTGCACATACAATTGGAAGCGACGACTAAGCCTTATCGGTTTCTTGAGTGTCGTTTAGATTGAGCTGCACGGATTGTGAATTTCCCACTTAATGAACCTCCATTACTGGAAATCTTTCCTGCTTTATCTGACAGAACGCTACGGTGTAATAATTAACGCATATTTCGTATTCGGGAGGCTCAGTTTTCGATTTTCGGCCAGGAGTGCGACTTCCGTGAGCGACGTTTTAGGTGATTTTCCAACGAGGATAATAAAATAACAGGTCACGACCGCTTCGTTCCGCATCTTTTCCATAATGTACCATCAAACTCTCATTCAACGCTGTATAATTGACTGAGCTGAAAAAGCGAAGCTAAATAAAGCAAGAAACAGGAATATTTATTTTTTGTGCAATGATTAGCAGGCCTGCTTCTCTGCTGTAGTACAATATTGTAGCAGTTCCAGTTTGAAGAATTTGCGAACAGGATAGTAGTAATTAAGATTATACGATGCTACGCTTAAATTATTCTTGTTCGGTTCTGTTATATCACTCGATGAGTTATTTGCAGTGGTTTCGGAAGACAGTTTACTGCTCGCAATCAAATTATTTAATTTGAAATAATTTTAATAATAAGACTACACAAATTTCATTTAATATTTTCATTCAATAGATAAATGCTTCTGTAGTCGGTATTGCGTGGAGTCTGATGTGAAGACTTGTGTTTTACTATTGCCGAACTTTACCATGGCACTTTTAAATCGGTGGTTTGTCGTGGTGTTTCGTGGTACAGTGCTGCCCTAGGCACTGGAGCACAGTAGCCAACTAGCTGGCTAACAGTGCATTTTGTCTCATCGGTTCTACTGTGTTACAATGCATGGAGAACAAATGAAAAACGAAAGTAAGACAGAATACTTTATTTTTCATTTGAAAAGTGTTAGCCGAGCTGACACGGCTAACGCTGGCCTGAAATATCTTTTGTCATACTTGTTACAGTGGTTGAGGGCGTTTGCTGTATCCACGAATTATCGTCATGGTAATGGACTGTCGTACTTAATGAAGTTAGATTTCTGTGATTTCTAGTTGACATCAGTTTTATCTCTGATGAAGTGATTACTGAGCTACAATAATTATGCTAGTGGACAAAATAATAACACTTGCAGTATCTACATTAGTAGATAGCTCTCTTTTCTTCATTGGTTCATTGTGAATTCTTTGATATTTCGATGAAACATTTTTGTTCGCCTTCGACAGTCTGCCGCGGAAAATAATGTGATAACTGGGAAGGGCCGAGTTGCTAAAAATGTGTTTATGTGCAAATTGCGCGCGAAGGCCGTAGAATATTCGAAAACACTTAGACTTTTTGTAATGCATTTCGTCTTCAGCAATTGAACTAGAAAAAGTCTAACACGGCCGTGAATATAATGGGTATTTAATGATACGTAATTTATTGCAAATAGAAGACTTGCTATTGTCTGCTTTCAGTGTGTCTGTTGTGTTTTCAGCTGTAACGGGCTGAGCTCTGTACGTCTAACTGCTCGTTAGGGACGTCCGGAATCATTCATTCGCCATCAAAGACGCAATCTGTAGGATTATTTATTCCGTTTTGTACATAACTTGCAAAGGGCATATGCGAGTGTATTTCGATTTGGTATTGTAATCTGCACTGAAACTTGTGCGAATTTATTTTTGTTCATATCGGTACATATTGTTTTACATAGAGCTTATATTGAATGTAACGTTCTTTTCAAAGCCTTGTTATAGGCTAAAATGTGGATTTTGGTAAGATTTAAATCTTTTATTGCGAACGATTTTAGGTGTAATGAATATTTAACGAAATGCAAAGTAAATAATTTGTAGTTCCTATCTCTGGTTGTTATTTCTGCAACAGGGTTTTCAGTAAATGATCATCAAGGTCATTGAATTGTACAAAGACGCAATGGACACATTAGAAAAATACAATTTTACCTCTTGTTATTTTCTATACCCTATTTTTCTTTTAGTGGCACAGTTATTGTCAGTCTGTTCTTTATAGGATTGTATTTTTCTCTTTGCGTTTTGGTCATTCATGAACAAAAATATATATAAAATATTGCTCCGGTTTGCAGGTTTTCGAAAGTAATAATGTTGCTTTGTGCCGTGAAAGGTTGCACACTGCTGCTGCGAAGCGAACAGCCAGTTTGTTGATTTTGACGTGTTAGAAGATGTTTGTTTAGATGGGGAAGCATTTAGTGACGCTTCAGTACGTTCGATGATGAAACTTAAATATGTACATGAAACGCATCTGTCATAAGTAGACTGCTGTCACTTCAGAATTATATTTACGTCTACATTATTTGATGTAGCCTACATCGACAGAAGAAAATAAGACCTTGACAGGAAGCTACTCAAAAATGAAAGCCACTTATTTTTCTTGATTTTGAACAGTCAACCTGAACACGTCGTTAAAGAGGCGGGAATAGATTAAACTCCCGAAACGTCGTATGTATCAAATATACCTCCGACAGTGTACAGTGGAATTACACGAGACAAACCGTTTGAGTTTCATGAGAAAACCAAGGCAACTAGCAACGTTGCTGAAGTGACAGTGAATTACTACTTCGTATCCCAAAGATACATTGTCGGTGTGGAGATTACTGGCAGCCGTTTAAACGAGGCTGTGTGAGTCATTATTTAGCTTCTAGAACCTGTGTGTCTGTGTTGTCCTCATCGACGTAACAATGAAATAGCACGATTAATTTGTCAGTGGCAGCTCTGGGGAACACCGTATAGACGCGGGGCACGATCTACACAATAACGTCATTCGTTCATTCATTAATTTGACACCATGCCAAGGTCATATGAAGGTCACAATATATGTCCAGTGACTAATATGTGATGGGATAGATTACCGTAGGTTGGGTTTGGTTAGGTTTAGGTTGGGTTACGTTAGGTTAGGTTTGGTTAAGTTAGGTTGGGTTAGGTTAGGTAGGGTTTCGTAGGTTAAGTTAGGTTGACCGTAATCATGTCAAAATGAGGTCACATATAGGTCAAGGTCATATGAAAGTCACGACAAAATCGGCCCAATAATATGCCAGATACAGGTCTTTAAATTTCTCAAGGACATTTATTCTCACGCTTATTTCTTCCAAACTGCAAATACCTGGTTGACGGTACTCATGCCAAAATGAGGTCACGTAAACGTCAAGGTCACATGGAAGTCACGACAAATTCTGCCCGATAGTTTCCCAGATACGGGTCTCTAAAAGTATCAAGGTCATATCTTTTCACGCTTATTTCTGTCAAACCGTCAATACCTGGTTGACCATACTCATGTCAAAATGAGGCCACATATAGGTCAAGGTCATATGGAAGTGACAACAAGATCGGCCCAATAGTTTGCTAGATACAGGTCTTTAAATTTATCAAGGTCATATATTTTCACGCTTATTTCTGCCAAACCGTAAATAGCTGGTTGACCCTACTCATGTCAAAAATAGGTCACGTATAGTTCAAGGTCATAAGGAAGTCACTTCAAAATAGGCCCAATAGGTTCCCTGATACAGACATTTAAAATTCTCAGGGTCATATATTTTCACGCTTATTTCTGCCAAGCCGTAAATACCGGGTTGGCCATAGTCATGAGGTAACGTATGGTTCAAGGTCGTATGGAAGTCAGGACAAAATCGCACCAATAGTTTGCCAGATAAAGGTCTTGAAATTTCTCAAGGTCATATTTTTTCACGCTTATTTCGTGCAGAACAGCACAACCTCCACATCGAATTACATCTGAATCCGTTTAGTGGTTCTCGAATGGAATCGGACTGACAGACACGAGTAGCCCTTAATTCATTCTCCAAATGCGCTTCGTGCAAAGAACCCATAATAATTGTTAAGCGAAGAGAGCCATCATATGCACTGAACATTAAAGAAATCATATTAATTGTCATGTATTTGTGTTTTGCAGGTTAGGATGTGGTGGTGGAATTGTTTGCAGTTAGGGAAGTGAATACTAGGTGGCAGAGAATGCAGCATCAAGATACTTTATGGATAACATGAACCCGGCGCCCGGCGCGGGAAAAGTAATTCGCGCGCCATCTCTGAAGCGCGGCAAGAACGATGAAACGCGAATCAGCGATCGCGTAAGTGTACTTTTATTTTTGTTCTTGTTTCCACAGTTAGACAGCAAGGTTTAGAATGAGCGTTATTGTGATTGAACTATGAATAAAAAAATATTTTTATGATGCATAAAGATTCAATGCGGTACAAAAAATGTTCCATTGGCGTGACGCACTTTTCGATTATAAAATGTTTACTTTTCAGATTATTTCCCGTTCAGTAATAACACTGAAGCAAGAACTCTAATGCTCCAGGTATGAGAGTAGCTTGTATTTTCTTCAAAATGTTTACGGACTGTAAAGCTTAATTCGTAATGAGCCAAGTGAGGTTCAAAATTGAATGTGATATATAAGTATTTTAAATGGAAGCCTGTGTTATTCTGTTTGCGGTACAAATTATTCAGGCCCATTTATTTCTGTTAAATGTGTTAAGTCCCGTCACATTAATTTCGATGTTTCTTTGACAAATTAGGCACTCGGTTCCGGCTAAGAATTAATTCGGAGACTTGAATATTTAGATAGCCGATAGGTCTCGTCCAGTCTGTGTTCAGAATATCACAACGTTGCAAGAAAATACAGGAAAGCGCGAACAAACATCTGTTCCTCGAACCTGAGATTCCAAGGCTGCGTAAGTTAAACTTTGTTGGACAATGAAAATGTTGTATCTCAGTACAACAGAACTCAGAGTTGACTTTTGGTATATCGCATTGTGGACAATACAGACGTACCGACACGAACGAAGGCGGGTGGCTCACACACACACACACACAAAGAAATGGCGTGTGCTTCACGCGTGAAGTAACTGAATACTTTATACGCTAACTCTCTGAAGCTTATTGGCTCACGAGGACATGTGACAGTAGACGTGCAAAAGTGTCCCAAACTCAATCGCCATCGTTCGTCTCGGTCACGTTAGATGGAACGAAATAGTTAAGATTGAAGCCCAAACGGCTTCCAGTGCGTTCATTGGGCCTTGCTCGGCGAGACGCCAAGGGTTGCTTGAGCCAAATTTATATTCGACGGACACATGACATTTCTGCAGGGCGTGTTTTCGTCTAGACTGGGCTCTGACATATACATTTAATATTTTCATCCTATATCACTTCTTACCTAACGTTTTCCTTCATTACCCAAAACCGCTTATTACAAAGTCCTTTTTACCCACTGTAGGTAAAACACTAACTGCACAGAAAACATACATGAGAAGTAAAAATTAGGATTTGAATATTCATTATATTATTTTAAATAAACTAAAAATAATATAATGAAGATTACCTTTTATAAACACAGCCAGCGCGATACATACCTCACACCGCCATAGCTAGCAAAACACTGCACCTAAAGTTTAGTCTAGACAACTAGACTCACTAACTTTAATTTAGGGGGGCGGTAATTGTAGACGTATTTTTTCAATTCTCCACGTGCATGCGAGCGCGGAAAAATGATTGAATCTAATAACAAGCGTATGGCGTATTTAGAGTATCGGTGCACAATGACTGATCGCTTTCTTCAGGGTACTTCTACACTTTTACGGTAAATTTTAATGTGTATTCCGAGGTGTGTCGTTACCCAAAGAAAAACCACTTTTACCTCTTTTTGGGTAATTTACCCAGGTTTCGGAAGCACTGTCCTATATTCGCTAATTCAGTGCAGTGAAACAAGAGATTTTATATTCTTTGAATCTGAGTTATGTGATATTTCATAATTGTAACAGCAGCTTTCTTATTTAAGTTAAACTCGGCATGACGTTGCGTATTTTCAGAGTCGCAAGGAAGCTAAAGTTGCCTCTGTTTAACAACCACGTCATTAAGGCGTACAAGTCAGTGATGTAAAGCCGAAAGCATTGTAGATCTAGACGCTGGGTGGAAATGAGTGATCATTTTCACTCGCCTTCCTTTTAGCCCCGGGCAAGTGACACCAACTCGCAATACTTCTTTGATAGGATGCAGGGGGTTCCTTAGTCGTGTTACACTTCAAGACAGAGAAGAGTGGCTCCATGGTCTAGGACCAAGTGTGGCAATGAAACCTATGTGAGCGCCTTGCGACCACAGTTTGCCCGACCTTGGTGTAACCGAATAGGAGAAAAGACCGGCACTGTACAGTTCAGTCATATCGGAGTACAGAGACAAAAATGTAAGAGAAACGGTGGATAGAAGTCTGTGAAGCTCTACTGCCGAACTCGAGCAAACTTGACAAAAAAAAAGTATAAGAATAATTTCTTTGGATACATACACAGGTCTTCACGTAACTTTTGAAAATGGGTTTTCAACAATCTTTGACTTATAAGTGGAGGGAACCAAAATTTATTTCTACGCTTTGCCCTTGCCCTTAGCAAAAAGCGCACACTGCATGTATTTCCAAGGTTAAGAATACGTGAAGCTGGAGTCTGTGGCATGGCGCTTGATATTAATTATTTTTTTTCATACACAAATATTTTGAAGCTAAACAAGTTTGGAGATAAGTACAGTCTTTCTGCTTGGTGTTTCCCAGTATGCGGGTGAATGAAGGTGCTGAGAAGAATATTTAAACCTAATAGAGAGGAAGTAAGCTTCAAAATTTTAACTCTTCGCTAAATGCTATTTGTGTGATCAGATTGAGGAAGATGGCGGCGCATGTGGCTTGCATAGTAGAAATAAAAAAGTGCATGAAAATTTTAGTCGAAGAACTTGAAGATAACAGTTCTTGGAGTAAGATTTTAGTTTCTCACGGCGGCGAGTATGAGTATGAGCACGGTAATGAGCCTTCCTATGACATAGAAGGCGGAGGATTTCTTGAAGAAGTTTGTGCTCTACTTCATGGTGTTATTTAATTCTATATGTGTATATATATGCGGCTAGGCTATGCATGCATATGTATACACCATATCGAAAGATGGAAAAAGCTATGTACAGAGATATAAAATCACCAAGAACGCTTTTAGAAACTGTATGCACCGATATGGATTACGCTGTAGTAGGATTTGAGGTATTCACGGCGGTGAGTCCGAAGATGGTTGACATTGGGTTGTAAAGCCGTGTAGTCTGGTAGGGTAGAGACAATCTTCTACCAGACTACACGGTGCTACAACACAGAAGAGAGCCATCTATGGATTACGCTCTTTCGCATTGGCAAGGTCTGTGTACAGACGTTTTGATAGCCTTTAATCTCTTCTCCAGAGAATATATATACGCGTCTCAGCTAATTCTTCACCACCCTTTCCTCACAAGTCAAATTTTCTAATCCTCTTAAGAAGCGGTGTTTGTAGCTGTCAAAACAAATTTTGTTGGTGTGCCTTGTATTTTTAAGCTAATATATTCTGGCTTCAGAAAGTTACTCTGTGTTGTCGGTTGAGCGTTTCCTTCCTTTCACCTAAGTGTCTTCTCCTTTTCCTTGCTGACCCATTGTAGTCATCAGGTACTGACGTTTATGGCTGCACAGCCTCCCGTCTGTTCCACTTAACATCATTTCTCATCATTGAAAGAAACAATAGCGTCACTGTTCAAGGTTTTCGCGCTGTTGTTTAGAACAAAAAACCCAAAGAACAGGTGTCGAGATCAGCAGATACCAACGAACATCTTTGTTTTGGAAGGTGAGACTCTGTCTGCTGTCACTTTACACCCAACCAACTAAATCAATTTGCTCCAATTCCGGTAAAATTAATGAATTGTCTGCTTTCATCTGAAGAGTCGGAATTTCGTGCAGAATTTGAACTATCTTATTTTCCTTTACTCCTCATTATCTTTTGTATTCTCTTCGCCTCCTGTTTTATTATTTTTATCTCGTCTTCATCGATCTATCCGTATGCTACCTGGAGAGTATCCTAAAATGTAATATCAATAACATGAAAGCCATGTTATTCGTATCGCAGCTGGATGGTGCAGCAAAGTGTAATAAAAATAACGCTAGCAAGTTAATAATAACGACAAAGTCAGGCTGTGTAAGGGCCTGACTGTGAGACTGAGGTAGAGAAAACAAGGTGACAAAAATAAAAGTGGTCACTTAGGAAAATGGTATTGCTAATGGAAGAAGAAAGACATTGTCTTCAGTAACATAATGTTCATGTTTATAAAAAATTGCCAGCGCATTCTGCCGTTAACAATTGGGGCGCACACATACCCGCACGTACACAGACGTGATAACACCCTGAACCTGTTTTTTCTTACCAAGTACGAAAGTAGGTTAACAAAAGCTAAAACGTTTACCTTTGATACTTAAAGGTAGTTGTTGATTGTGGTCTTGTGGTGAGGCCTATATACCAACGTTTCGGAAGAAAGTGTCACCTCCATGTTAAGGGTAGAAGATTTTTTTTTTCATCGTCAATGGTCAGCTTGACCGTCGTGGCCCCTTGCGAAAGTACCACGGTGGTTTCGCCTTGCCTTCCGTGACCAGTCTTTACCTACCAGACTGGAAGAGGAGACGCGGACAAACATCCATGCCTTGAGTGGGACTCGAACCCACGGTCCTAGCGGCCAGACCATGCCTCAGACCGCGTGTAGAAGATTTGTATCATACTAAACACCTTCTTCGCCGTGAGAACCTCGAATCTCTAGACGGAAGATGTCTGCTGTGAACTCGAAGGAGTGGGGAACAAGACGTAGTGACCTATAGCCGACACTTCCCCGAGAGGATTGTGGGAACCTCAGTACTCAGTTGAAAAACTGTTCCAGAATGAGACGTCGAAAGCAGACGGTGCTGTGAATGAGATCATCCGCAGACGACGACCTTGATTTTCTATAGGCTATAGCCCTCGGTCAACTAGTTGTAAGGAAGGGTAGCTACGGCTGTATTACGTAACACTTCACAAAGTACTGTGTTTGAAACATAAAATAAACACATATTTATTTCGGGAATTCAAGTTTCGGAGCCCTGGTTCATTTGTTTTAGTATTTGCATTTACTGTACTCTGAGAAAATCGAATTAGCTCCTGTCCATATTCGATTTAATGCGAGTCTTAACACCTGTATGTCGTGTCTGTATCCGTATGTATTTTCTTATATCTGAATTGTGTAGCAGCTTCAATAAAACGACGGGGCTGTGCAGTGGATTGACCAGACTCGGGCTCGAGTGGCCTTCGGGTTCCATACATTGAATTTTTGACTAGCCAATCGACTGTCATGTTTTCCAGGAATCTGTTCCATGGAGTTTGTTGAATTATGTCAGTGGGTACGAATAATTTTTATTTCGAGACTAACCGATTAGAATATTTTATTGTTTTTGTTACGAGGCAACGCTCTTACAGAAATTTCTCTTAAAATCAAGTTTCAGTCCTGTCCCGGCTTCTAGGTTTGTAGCACAAGGCCTTTCCCATGATAGGATGACTAAGTGTGGGTGTTACTAAGAACTGATAATATTTCTTACTTGATTTGACTCCTCCTGAATAAATTAGCCCTAGGCAGTACCAGGTGATAAGGTGCTTTCCAAAGATAAGACGAAATATTTTCGGGACTTTTTTCACACCTACAGTGATTAAGACGTTTCGCTGGATTAACGAAACAAATGTGGTTTTGCCTGTACAGAAGTGTTCAGGGATGTATATGCCATTGGATTGGATTGGATTAAACACTGTCAAATTCTGCTGTAGCAGTCTTTCTTAGCATCAGAGTGTCTGAAGATAATTTAGTTTACTAAATGTAGGTCACCTGAGCTGGCTACTAAGTACAACTAACGTGGTTAACTTCCTGTGACAGGTTTCCACTTACGCAGTCCATAACTTGTCCCTTTTCAAGGTGCACGAAGATGGATGGGCACTCTTCATTTTTGAGCAGGGTTGCATGAAATATTTCCTTTTTTAGTGATGACAGAGGAACTTACAGGCCTTCATTAACAATTTGCCATTGCTAATTTGTAGCTTATTTTTGTGGGCATGTATTTGCTAGTACGGATTTTCATTGCCCGAAGATAGTGTAATAGAACCTCAGAGATTCGCACTGTTGCCATATTTGTGTTATGCAACAGTATTTCATAAAATGTCTAATCTGTTACCTTACCATTATTTTACATTCGTATCTTGGACAGCACACCAGTTACACCCCTCCCATAGATGAGTAAGAAAGATTTCGCTCAATCATGATTTAATTTTAGAACATCAAACAAAATAGTACATTTTATGACCCACCTATCTCTAAACGGAATTTGCAGGATTTTCAGTCGAATGATGCTATATTTGTTCTTATCTCATTAGTTCCGATAACAATGAAGTTGATAAGGAACTGAAGTTCATATAAAGTTTCATAAAAAATCTGTCAGTTTGTTCAACTACAATTAAACGCTCACATATGTACATTGTGTCAGTCTTACTTGTTATAAAATAAAAAAAAAATGAAAGTAAACCCAGCTAACGCTTTGAACAACAAAAATTAAGAATTTGTCTGTCTTAATTTTAGTGGTTCAATGGTACTGGAACACAGCAAAACCTATCAGATAAAAATGCAGCCAGCCAGGCTCACAACCGCAAATTTCTGTAAACCGACTGCAGTCTAACTATCGTAATGAAATCCGAATAACTCCTGCGAACCTCTTAAGGAACTCAAGGGTTCTGCGGAATTCAGTGAGGAATTCATTGACCTGAACCAGTTTAAACCAAACGTATCAATGACGTCAATCCCACTTGTCTTCTTCAGATGCATTGTTACGTCACCAGAACTACAAGCCAGTGGACGTTCAAATGTGTAGCGGGTTGCAGATGCCGACGGCTGACATGGAAGCTACGATTACAGCCTCCTGGCAAACCACTCTCACCTCCTGCAGCGTCAGAGAACTGGCGAGACAAGTAGAAGATGCTCATGCCCCACTAATGCTCTGGCCGACATTTGCATATTGCATTGAAACCTACCTTAAACAGAAGTCGAATAGCCATGTGATTAACAAACGAAGATCAAGATTTGTTTTCAAGAAACATCAACGGCATCCACAGAGCAGTTTCCGCCAGTGAGACAGAGCAGGCTGTTATCTGCTCTTACAGAATAGCAAATCTACATTTTTACCATGCAGGGGCGGAGCTTCATGTTAACCATGAGAGCCCGGACAACACCTTGAAAATCTAAAAATAAGAAGTCCTATGTTTTGCAGTGGTATTCCATGCCCTGGAACATAGAATCGATCAAAAGATGCAGCGTTATTCATATTCATCCATCCCCCTCCCCGCGAGCGTCAGGCTCAACTTGCTGGCTCGAGCTCTTCAACGATGCAGTTTATCTGATTGGTTCTGATGTGAACCAGAGTATGGGAGTCCCACCGAACCTCGAATATTCAACAGAAAACTTTTTTTTTCAAAGTGTTTGCCTGCCTCATGTGGCTGACACGGTAAACACAAATGCTCTGGCCCCAGGAAACTGCCTGTTTGAAGTGAAAACAATTGAGGTGTGGAAGAACCTTTATCGTAAACCTTTAAAATTTTGAGACATATTAAAATCGGGCAGATGTTTAGTCAAATATTTTTCAATGTCTGAAAGTTTGTAGAAGTGCCGCAAACTTTCCTTCCATTTCTAGTTTTCAAAACACACCAAATCTGCTCCAGCTCGCTGGATGTGTTGGTGCGGGTGGTAGACCTGCTTTTGTTTACTGTCACCTACTGTCCCTCCTTCGCGATTCCTCTCACCTTGGTCCTCGCAGAACCACGCATGACCTTGTACCGCCCGTTCGTCTGATGACCGACCGAATGGATGGCTTACGCACTCAAACTACGATGGCCGTTCGTCCTTCGATATATATATATATAAAATACGGAATTTTCTTCGGAGGTAATTAATTCCACAGAAGGTAGTCTTCCAGAACAGTTAGTTGTTCAGCTGATCGGGAATGAATATCTCTCGTCTTCCCAACCTCACGAGATATAGTGAGGAATTTTCTCCGGAGATAAAAAAGCAAAATTAACACCGTGGTGGAAAGTCTTCTCGTAACAGTTGTGTGTTATTCATCGGATCAAGAAGGATAGGCTCGTAGTTAATTACTGGCCGGTCAAGTAATTCCCCATTTTTACAGTAAGAAAGTTCTTTAGTCTGTTCGCAAAAAATTGTCATTTGGCCTTATCTTGTGACACTTCATTTCAATTGACATCTTTAAAGCTCGTTCATTATCTACTTAAGTACGATCATTCCAATTTTTGTTGTTGCCCTCGGAAGCGTTCTCTTAACATGTTTAGCCAATATTTATGTGTGCAGTTCTTATTTCCCCAGTACGAAGTAGTGTTACGTGAAGCTCCTCATGTAGTTGTGTCCATTATGTTATTTGTTCTGCCTTACTTAAGTCAGCAATTTCCTTCGATGGCTGTTGTGATAAATCGATCGCCTTTTTGACAGTTTAGATTGTATGTAACGTTTTAACTCCCAATTCTTTATGTCAGGTTCTGCGCTAAATCGACTGAATTGAAATACAGGGGTTTTCAGAAGTAACACTACTGAATATTTAAAAATATACTTTTCGTCTTGTTTCTGGTGACATTTTCTGCATCTTTCATGTTTCATAGATTATAGAACACTCGTTGGTTATATCAACGTAAAAGTATACGAAAACTGTAGTTTAAGTGCAAATGAAACTGTAGTGTTACTTTCAAGCAAACCTGTGCACATGCTGACAATGCGGAAACCTTGAGATTTTATACTTGAGGGTTTTGTGTAACGAGAATGGTTAAAATTGCTGGTCATAGGTGTGGCGTTGTGTCCTGACTGCAAATGGTGTAGAGTTTACCACAGGCTTATGTAGTGTGATCAAGGTGCCTGTTGAAGAATTCTGTCTTCTGGGTTGTTGCGCTGTGTAGTCTGGTCGATGTTTACCAACGTTTCAGAGGTCATACTGCCTCCGTCATCAGGGCGATGAATTTGCCAATTGGGTGGGTGGGGCTAGCCAATTCGAGTTTTTGGAGATGTATCCCGCATCGTACCTCGGGTGGCTTAAGATACACGTTCTCTTTGTTTATGAAGTTCCATATGCAATAAGGGTAGAGTTCAGTTATGGTAACAGGATTTGGGAACATGAAAATGTTTGTTCGTTTGTTTTTGACCACTTGTAAAGGAGGGATTATTGGACTGATGTGAACCAAAATTAAATCGCCAAGAACCATTGCTGTAGACGGTCCAATACCGAATTCCATCGAATCCTTTCGGTATTTTCGGATATCAAACATTTAGGCGGACCGACAAATATGACTTTCACACAAGATTGGAGTGCACTGAATTTCCAATGATGTTTTTCAAACTAGACATGGGCGGTGACGTAGGCGGGTTGCTTCGCTGATAACCACGGCACAAAGGAAATGTGGACTTGTATCGCTTTCACTCGAAAGGAATAACAAACGCAATAATTTTATCAAAAGCAGCATTGGTTTTAAAGTTCATTGTTTTGCCAAACAGCGGCGTCGGTTCCATTTGTTGCAACAGTGTGTTTTAAACAATGTCCACGGGTCATTAGACCTGCCTAGTTTCGAGGAAAAATGCGACAGAACGAGTGACATGGATGGGTCCATTATGTGTTCTTCACTCAGGCTTGAGCGTAAATAACACCGGATTATGCGGTCATTTGATGGATTTCAGGCAGAGGACATACAAAAATTATTTTCTTTTTAACTCTAACGTGTTCTTACATTCTCTTGTGTGAGTAACCGGGGGGCGTGATGGTTGATCGCGTTTATAGGCTTGTTGTAATATGAGATGTGAAGTTGGCCCAACATCTGGCGGTCGCAGCATCAACTTTATCTCACAACACTCATGTTTCAATTTCCTAACCTGATAACCTTGCCGTCCATTTCGGAATTTTCTCCTAGAACACAATAGCATACGTTTTATACGGCGTAGAAATATTGCATGTGTATCTCGATACAGTTTCGTCGCACCAACTCGTAAACTGACTTGTAATTGTGTGTTATTGCTTGAAAGGCCTAAATTTGTATGTTGCATTTTTTCCTCATCTAATCATCAAGCAAAATTAGAAAACAACGAGCCCAATATAATCCAAACTTTGCATTAAACCCAAATTGAACATCGTCGGTGTCTCGAGAAGCGGATCATGGTTCGGAACGTCGACAAATGATAACAGAAAGCTGACGTCTTAATATCTACAGGCGCTGAAACATTTTTCTGTTTGATGGACAGGCCATTTTAACGAAACACGAGGAAGGAAGGCTCCAGAAATCCAAACGAATCCTTTGTAGTAAATTCTTAAAGAAGACAGCATTTGGTTACTACAAGCGTAGTTGGAGGCTGATAATAAAATTTCCCTTTGGGAAGGAGGTTGTGAAGTGGTTGGCTGTATTGAACAGGCTCTGAACAGGATGTAGTAGCGTTTGAGAACATTGTAATGACGACATTTTTGGTTACATGCAACAAAGAATTCAATAACAACTAACTACATGCTGGACTTATCGGCGAAGATCCCACACTCAACGCCCTGATGATGGAGGCAGCATGAACCTCTGAAACGTTAGTAAATTTCTACCAGACTACAGAGAGTTACAACCAAGAAGACAGCCATCTTCGTACTCTCCGCCCAGAGAACCTCAAATCTTAATTTGTTAGGATAGTCGTCCTTTGAACTGGAATTTGAACCAAGGACTTACCGAGTACGAAATAGGGACCGAGCTGTTCGAGAAGCCTTCATAATTCCTTTGGATGTAATAACTAGACAACTGGCACTTTATGAATTAATTAATGTAGTGTTGGTGTTCAAAACGACCACCGTTAGCTTCGTGGCATATTTCACAGCGGCAAGAAACTGACAAGGTTGATATATGTGTGTGTGTGTACTTCGTTTTGGAACACTGTGTATCAGCCTGTATGCATTCCAAAAAATTGCAATTTATTTTACTAAAAGTGTCATTTACACAGGGATAACAGCGGATAAATTCCACCACACATCTTGAAAGGTAAGAGAGCTTTCGTTTTATATATATGATAAGATCAAAGCGTCTTCATATGAGGAAGAGTACTTTGAACTTTCATGCGTGAATTTGGGGTATATTTGAAGGTGTGGTTATTAATTTCATCGCATGGATTTAATTACCACAAAGGCAGAGATTCGTATCGTCGCCATTGCGCCCATGCCGACTTTGGGGCCCGCCGAGCCTCGTTTTAACGAGTATCTTCTGATCTTAACCAATTTTGTTTCAACGGATTCGTGGCTGTGGCATCCGCAGTCTCAGAATCAATCTGACACAACGAGTATTTATGGAGATGTGACGCAACTGCTTTGGAGAAGGATGAGACCATCTCAAGACCTCTCTGTGTTCAGAAAATTACACATTGGCAATAAAATACGCTTACCAAACTTCCATACTGCAGCCGAGATTCGAACTCTGAAAGGATCATGTGCCTGCCGAAGGACCTTGATTTGTTTGAAGTTTGCCTGGTGCATGAGCACCGTGGGAGTACTCCTAAGCTCAGATTAGCTTCATATTTCGGCATCTTTAATCCTGGGTAAATTTGCAGATAGGGTAGGTTGAGCCCCAGCTGGTTTCGACGTAATGACCCTGTCGGGAATCTGTCGTCCACCCCGTCATACAGGCCAAGCTGTGTTGTCTTGTATGATTGCAGTTTAACAATTTGTGTAGGAACAAATATGCAGACGTTCCTGTAATAGTTTTGAAAACGAAAACAACACTTGTCTGTCTGTAGTCGCCAGCTGTAGCCGTCAAGGACGTTTGATTTGCTACTTTTATGTTGGTTATGTTGGTAACAGCTCGCTCAGGTGCGCCCCACGGTGAGTGAAAGTTGAAGTAGTCGTCAGTAGTGGAGTGTAGGACTTGGCGTCGGGCAGGTGTTGGTGACTTGATTCTAGTCTAACGTCGATGCTGTATTAGTTCCTGGAAGACCGTGTTGTGTCATCATGGTGCATATTTAGATTATTTTAATCAGTGATGTGACGAATATTTTTGTTCCGTTAATATTTGTTTTGCCATCAGTTTCATATGCATTGCTTTGTCACGTTAGCCAGTTGACAGACGCCTCAGCTTGCCAGTAGGCTACATTCTAATGGTATAATAGCGTTATCAGCGGAATACAATGTGAAGGATGCAGTTGTCAGTATGTGTTCCAAATAGAAATACGTTTTCAGACCAGTCAGCACCGATAGTGGTTTATAATTGCTCCTCAACGTTTTCAGTGTAGGTTTGTTGTGTTCTGAAGATATTCTGAGGGCATTTGCTGTTTCTAGCCCCGTAAAGTGCCCGGTTTAGTACGATTGATAGAGTTTAACCACAAATGTAACTTGAAAAACAACGCATTGTTGACATCGTATTCTCTTTGTAAATATACTTTATAAAACTTTATATAAGTCTGTAAAAGTGTGTATTGACTTTCAAATACGTACATCTGGCTTAAGAATTTGATTGAAATTTCAAAATTCCAAATTTATGTGAGAGTATTAGCGGAATATGCATATTGTTATCAATATAATTTCTAGCATTAAGGGAAGACAGACGATGACTAGTGGATACTCCCCATAAGTTATATGGTATTTGCATTTGAATTCCTTGATGGTTTGGTGTCGAGGGAAAATTTTCTTTTTTGAAGTTCTGCCGTGAAAAGTTTGCAATTTCGACGCACATTTCATTTGCACTCAACAATTTTATCTTCATTCTATAAACCAGGGGTTTTAAACCTTTTCCAGGCTCAGGGCTATATTCATATTGTCTTACCGACTCGCGGACCATAGAGAGGATAGTATATTGATTCACCATGAGTTACTTTTAATTACTGTTACAATAGGTCTAGTATTGCAGTCAGGTTCATATTATAATCCTACTGAATTAACTTTTACAAACTCGTCATTCCTGTGATATTTGACTGTGCTTTTGCTTGATTCGTCATTCGGTAACAGGTTTAATTTGCGTTAGTGCGATTTGCATTCTTCCCAGTGTTCAGTAAGAGGCGTTCATTTCTCGACTTGATGTTTCTCATTTAAACTGAACAGTTCCTCACGTCGATAGTTTCATTCTGATATCAGGTAACTAATTTACATCATGCAGGCTGACAGCGTTACAAAAAATGTACGCGAGCAGCAGAAAACTCATAGGCGGGCTTCTGAACTGAAAGTCTGTATACTACTACTACTTGGCAGTTAACATCTGTCAATTGCGCTTGTGTATAACATACGAACTCGTACATTTATTTATCTGACTAAATTTCATTGCGATAATTACGTATGTGATTTTATCAGGCGTTCTGTATAAGAAGATCAAGAGGGAGTAGAGTCCAACAACTGTGCCCGATTAGTATAACATTTGGTGTGATAGGCTATTTTCAATTTGTTTTACAAATTTTTCATATTCGCTGTTTGGATTATTAGATAAGTATTTCTCAGTTGGTGTGTGCATATTAAATTAAAATGCAGCAGTAGTTCACAAAGTGTGCAGTAGTTACATCTTGTTCGTCCCTGTTTCGTCATCACATCAGGCTGTGCTGATGTTTCATTGTTCATTAATATTAATTTATTTATAATTCTGTATCTTGTTAAATGCACAACACATTGAGTAGTTCTAATGTTCCAGATGAAATTTCTAAATTTTTACGTGATATATATTTCGTGATGTGCACGCACTTTGTGTGTAGCCGAAGTCAATTTTGAGACAGTGATAGAATTCGACTTGAACTGCAAGAATGCTGCTAGTGTACGCTTTAAGCATTCTTATTTCCACCGTTTTACTGCGAGGAAGAGGGCCTTGTGTATTATGGGAATGCTATGAAATTTAATCCTGTTCCCTTATGAAACAGTTTGACTCTTGGTGAAGCAAGTGTTACATTGAGACCAGACATTGTTACAATGATGCGGAAATGCAGAGGATATTACAGATTGAGAACAGACTAGAAGGGCAAGTTTTGAGCGTTCTTTTCTCGTAATGCATTCGTATGTTCAGCTTCTGCTAAGGACTCCTGGAAATTTCTGTGATGTTGGTTTAGGAGACGTGGCACGTGTCGTGTGGTCGTGAAGCGTCCTTCGGTTTACGTTTTCAGGTTCAGAACGCCTGCAACATTAACTATGCTAAGCATTTATATTTGCTAAATGGGCTGGTATAAGTCGCAATGTGTTGGTAAAGGCTGGATAGTAATCTTTACTCCCAAGTCGTATGGGGCTGTTCTGAATTGACCGGAGCCAGAAAGCGTCGTGAGGAAATTCTGTAGGTAAATGTTTCAACAAAAAAGCTAGCGGTTATTTGCAGCGACTGAACAGAGTTTATAGGCCCCAAAAGATGTCAGACAAGTTAAAAATTAATTGATTCTCAGGGTGTTAAGATTGGGATGTTACGAAATCGTATGTAGGTCCCCTGGAGGAGGAGATGATAAATGCCTTGATTAGGAACCTGGCACCAAACTACATCGAAGCATTTGAATAAGTTCCTCTCCACGCAGGCAGTTAATTCATAGAACTAGTGGGAAGTGTTTACCTTGCCCACAACGAAAGTCGGGGAAGTATCAACACCTTGTCTCTGTTGTTAGCTGCCGGCTCATGTGCACTGGCGTTGTTGCTCAAAAACAAGTTCCTTAGTGTCAGGAAGAATGACTGCGCCCGGCAGAAGGAGCTAGTTAGCGTTCACGTTATTTCCAAGGATGAAATAATAATGAACGTACCCAAGAATATCGCCATCAACAGTACGCGCGATAAGGAGAACACTCCAGCTTATCAGGTAAGAGTTCTATTCAAATGAAGCCAAAATGTATGTAGACTAATTGCTTCGCGTGTTCTCACCCGGAGTGAGGAACAGACATTCCATCAAGGTCTTGTTGTAGGTTTACGTGACCGCTGTAAATTAGCCCGACACTGATACCCGTTTTACGAAATGGGCGCTTCTTTTTACATTGTGCGATAAGCGAGAAGTCATTAATGAAAATGAATTCCCCGGAAATTTAAATACTGCGCTTATGTGTACACGTGTTGTTAGTAGTAGGCGATTGGAAATATATCGTGCGTACATTGGCTTATAGGTACATGTCATGATCATATGTGTTGCATCGTACCGTTTTCGGGCCATGGCCTCCCCACTTAGGAGGTTTCTTGGTCTTTTGAAGCGTGCATTTGTGAGTAGTGAGTGATTAGCCCACTGACTGCACAGTTTATACTCATTCCTGGTTTGACTGCCAGAGCAACAGATACATGTAAGGTATATAATAAAGTGATGTTGACTAGAGTCGTGATAGGAGGCAGTATACGTTCAGACTCGTTACGTTAATTAACCAAACAGGTGTGAACAGCTTAAATTGAAAACTGGTACCTTCGACCCTTGTACTCGATAGTTGCCTTCCCAAGACTGGTGACGTAACTCGAGACTTCACGTGCGTGTTGTTTCACTGATAACGTTTCTTTTTAAAAAAGGGAATTCATTTTAGTTCAATGTAATTTATTTTAGCCGTTACTAACCTTCCGTTTTAGGCTTATTTCTTTAGTTTTTAGTCTTACCTGGTTGTAAATGAAAAATTGTGGAATAGTGTTAACGCCAAATTTGTTGATATTAAATCGGGGATACCAGTGCTTCTCTTTATCCGCTTCTGAAATGGTTAAAATTATCTGTATGGCAATCTGATGCGACCTCAAGTTTTGTTAATATTGGTAGTAAGAATATGCATTTGCAGAGCCCAGTTACTTGCCGATCTACTATCTTTGTCCCTTTGATTGTATGAGAACTACTGATATGGAACCACGAAGTCTGCATTGCCCAAGACAAAAGCTCATCGTTGGGCCCTATTGTGATCTGATTCAGTCCATTGGCCTCTCAGGTATTTTTCTCATCTCTTCAGCTTCTTCGTCTCGGTGCGAGACGTTCTTTATTATTGTTCCTTGTCCTTTCTTCATTCTGTCATCTGAACTTCACTGTAACCCGTCGTAAACATTAACCACGCAGACGAGCACATAGTCATAAAATAGTTGTTCGTATGTAGCCAAGAATTAACTTCTTTGTTCTGTTTCTGAGTTACTTCGTCATTCCATTGTCACTCTGAAGCAGAGGTAGAGGTTGTGACGTCAGTTGTAGTTGGAACTGACTTCGGCACGTGCCTTGCGGCGGTCTTGGGTGTTAGATGTGTCAAATGGTCGCACTGCTAGTACAGAGCTAATGAAATTAAATGGGCTGTATCCGTTCAAGAAAAAGTTGGCCTGTCTTGTGCGTAATGCTTGTGGAATCAAATGGCCTGAAAAAATTTGATGTTCGTGGGGCGACGGAATGAAGGATGCAATTGTAGCAGGCCTTCTTTATACACATGTGATGCCGTTTCCAGTCTACAATAGCAGTTCATCAACACAAAACGACAGCCTTGTCAACTATTAGCCAGGAACTCCTTGGCAGAGTGATAAAGTACCATTGTACTTCACAGACACGTTTTACCTCCAGTAGGCAGATAAAAAAGTAGGCCAGTAATGTCAGGTTGTCATCGACACGTTGCTGCTTGCTTTGAGTGAAATGGTTCTGAGGCATTGGTTCCCAACGTTTACTTCCTACTAGCCAGAATGGATCATCAACACGTGTTTCTGATTTTCCGTCTTATGCTTCTGGTCACTTGTCCTTTGGTTTGCTAGGCATGAGTTCTTTTATCTGCCCTGTTTAATCACTGTTTATCTAGGCCTCTGACGGTCCCTCCTCGTCTCCCAGATAATGTGTATGATTGAATGTGGAGTAGCGGTGGAATGACAGCGGGAGACCCCGAAGGAGTCGGGGAAGAACCTGTCTGTGCCGCTTTGTCCTCCAGAAATCTTACATCGACTGACCTAGGCGCGAACCCGTTTTTCCGTTGTGAGAAGCCTGCGACGAACCGCCACAGATATGGCACGGCCCTTTGTAATCGTACTAAGTGCCCCGACAACTTTTGAGTGTCGGATAATATTTCGAGGCCTTTTCAGAACTTCAAGGATAGATGTACGAACGTATGTCTTGTATCAGAAGGTTTGCGCTGCATTTCGCTACGTACAGGTTCTTATAGCTTCGCCGTGACAATTTTAGGTTGCTACGAAGCATGCATTCATACACACACATGCCTTGAGTTCTGGAATAGCGGAGTTAATAAAGTGACGTGAGCTGAACGACCGAGGTTTGATTCCTGGAGGCAGGGATATTTCTTTCCGCCATCACGTCCCCATCGACTCTGGAGCCCATTTTCTGTCCAGAAGATACACGCTGTGAATCGGCCGGGGCGCGAATCTGAGCACTCACGTCTATCTTTATTTTGGTTTTCCACCATTTCGTGGTGTGATGTTTAGTCGTGGGTAGAATTTTATCTTACATGATCATACACATACGTACGTACTGAGATGTAACCACATTTGAAGTTTAGAAATCCAGCTTTCAAACCTTGCTGTGGTCGGATGTTGTGCATGTGTTTCACTGAATTAGTTCAAATTCAAGAACTGCTGCGCTCTTAAATGGCTGCGTGTTAGGAAATGTAGGCTGTTGAAAATGACTCATACCTGAAATAGGCAAAATTTGAAATTTGAGAAACTGCTGTAGAATCGCATTTTGTAAGCCTGTGTTCCGCTTTCTAATGATTACCTGTTGTCCAAATGAAAGAGTCGTTCTTTGCAAGTCTTATTTCAACTCCTCAGTTTTCTAAATGTCTTTTGACTGCAGGGTTGAGGTCTGTTTACACCAATTTCTGTAATTACTCAGCTGAAGTGAACTTACGCAACGAACGAGGCAAGTAGCTCTTGTATTTAAAATGTGTGGTCAGAGATGATGAATATATGAGCCCAATATTACATTTCATTCAAATGAGTCTTCATTAATTATTTAATCCAACTCATTCGCCTCATCGTGCAAGATTTTTCTTGAAAAGAGGACATGTACTTAAATGATTAAGAAATTTCATACATCTCTGATACCAGATTGCCATGTTCACACCAGCCCGCCACTGCACTGTATCTTATGCCAGTTTAATCTAGTTCACTCCTTCATACATCATATTTCTAAGATTAATTTTAATATTATTATTATTCCGCCTGCACCTAGATTGTTGTTCTTGAAATGTTCAGACTAAAATGTTGTGTGTCGTAATCGCTTCCCGATGTTTTCTGCACGTCCTGCCCATCTCGCCAGTTTTGGTTTATTAATCCTTATAATGTTTAGGTGAAATGTACAGATGACGAAGCTCCTGATAGTACAAACTTCTCCTTTACCCTGCTGCTTCCTCTTCGTTCCATGGTTCTCCTCTACAGTTTGTTGTTTAAAACACCTTTAGACCTAATTGCTTAAGCCGAAAATAAATATTCGGCCCGATTGTTATGAACCAGCTTGTACCTATTAATAAAACGCCAGGGAATGCCTGTGCGTCTTTTCGTTCATAAATAGTCGATCCGCATTTTTACAGGTGGCGTGCCAACCGCTGAGAAATATTGAGGAAATGAACTGAATTGCACTAGCAGAGGATGTACCCAACGGCGGGCTTGGCTAGGCATTGGCGATTTGGAACCTTTGGGTTTTATTACCAGCAGTTGGTTACTGACTTAATATTTGACATTCAAGGACTAGTGGTCGCAATAATTGCGCCAAAATTCTAGTTTGTGGGTACTTGGTCCTTCATTTGTGTTGAGCGCCGTTTTCACAAAACACATCCGATTAATGCTTCTAAAGTTACGATTTCTTTCTTGCGGACATCAATTGAATTCGGCTGGAGTGGAAAAATATAAGAGACTGTGTCACTTCGGCGTCTTTTCAAATGACCTTGAAATCCTTGGTTACGCGAAAAGTTTCAAGGATACAGAATCACTGTCACCTAGCGTAGTGTCATGAATTTACGTACCAGAAATTATATGTGACGTAGCGCATTGTCGTGGTGAAAATTCCGCTTGTAAACAAATCGTTAAGTTTGCGTCATTCTGATGTAATTATTTGCCCAACGACACGCGTGAAAACGCTATATTTACCTTTGAGCAACGGATCATATGAATTCGCGCACGTCAGAAAGACTTCCAGTTACCCTTTCAACTCTGAACGTCTTAATGGTGGGTCAGCACATCTTTCATAACACAAAGACATTAAATTCCGTGTTGTTTGCAGCTGTAGGAGTTGGCGTTGGTCAGCCATTTGTTTTTAGCGTCTGCTTTTTAGTACACAAATACAAGAAAAGGAGCGAGAGTAGAAGACGATGAAGAGAAACTAAGCTTACATTTCAATGCACTGCAGTTGAATTCAAGATAACTATAAGAACCATTTATTTACGTTGGGTATCCGTACAGGTACGTTATAATGTAAGGCCAAGTTAGAACGTTAATGTTAAGAATTTGCTAATTTGTTCTTGGAAACTTTGCGAACCCAGTGTGCTGGTAACTATACACTATGCTTAAAATATCTGGGTTTTGTGAACTTCAAAAATAAATGCAGGTCCATATAACTGTGGTACGTGTAGAAACGAAGCTCCACGATTAGCCCTTCGAAGAGAGAGAGAGAGAAGGGAAAGTGGGGGGAGTAGCGATAGTCACTACTGTTATAAATGGGGGAGGGGTATAAAGTTGGTTTGGGGCCACGAAGGTTCCCAGGCAGTGCCCGCTCGTCCTTCTGGTATAAATATGTTTAGTGAGGACAAGGGATTTAGGAGACAGGATGTGGTAAGAAATAGAGTAGGGGGGAGTTGATCCGGGTCTTTGCGTTAATTTTGAATTTTGAAGGCCGTTTTGAACGTGGGTCATAGAATCAAAGTGCTCCTGCCAGAGAACGAACCTTAGCTCTGAAGCGTGATCTTTGCTGAGCTGTGGGCAAGAAATGAACTATCTCGTATCGCCCTGATTGAGGCAGACTACACGGCGCCACAGCTCAGAAGACAGATGTTCGATAATGTAAAAGAGGGTCACAAGTGTGTCATTTGGATAGTGAAGCCCTGCTTCCGATTCATCTGCCTGATGAATAAGTCGTGACTTGTATTACACGGAACGTGAGTTTGCTGACCCGGGCGCAGTTCTGTTTTCCCGACCTCCATCCTCCCTGTGGCCAGCGAGTCTGCGTTAGATTAATTGAAAGGAAACTGTCGCGTCGTCATTTCTAACGGTGGGTTTCGGTAATCGGTTTATTTGTTTTCTTTTGCTGTATCTTTGGTGCTGTATTCAAGACCAGACACGGGAGAAAGTGATGATCCAGTTCTATTATTGCACGGTGTGTGGAGAATCCTGTTTATCGCTTCTTTTAGCTGAATTCTTTAAGTAGCTCTTTATAATGGAAATACACTAACCGATAATAGCTCTTTATAATTAAATCCCAGTGGTAACTGTGTGTACCATCTACTTTAAAAGCCAGTAAATCTGTCTATTTGTATTTAAGTTTTCATACGATTTTGATTGAAAACAGGGATTATTTAATTAACAACATTAACAAGTTCATTTTCGTAATTAAGTGGTCTTCCTTGAGGTATGGACTGAATTCTTAAATGTTATTTTTCTGAGCTTCAGCTTCAAAGAGTGAAGGCCCGTCTTGTTACGACGGGCAGTTATTTCCATATGTCAAGGAATTGACTGACGGCAACAAGCGGCCCGCCGGACTTTCCGATGTGACTCGCGAAGAATTTCCTCTGACGAAGATGAAAACATTAATATTAGTAACGATCCAAATAATGAGCATTTGCTTTTAAAATCCCGAGATTATTGCTCGTGTATGTATCCTGTGGCGTGATACTTGAGCCCAGCGGGAGCTTTGCTGTTATCTGCTCAGTGTTTATTGACGTTCTTGCGACCATAGATTTTACATTAACGAAATTGTGTATTGCGATTAGGAGTAGGCCGTACACATATTCTGCACATGCGTTCTTTGTTATTTTTCGTGGCAGGCTTATATATTTTATTGGCCATCATGTACAAATTTTGTTAATTTTTTTGTAGCGGGCGACGTGAGTTTATTTCTTCGCTGTGTCATTAATTGAACGCCGTATAATCCGAGCTATTCACAGCGCCGATAAATCCCAAATAAGTGTTTGTAATATCTGTGTAAAGCGTGTCGAGTTCGTTTCCTTAAACGATCGCCTGCATTTACCTTCGCTTGCTATGAGCGTAGTTTTCATATAAGAACGTGGAAAAGCCATCACCACATTTTGTCCTCATATTTATACAAATCATTTTTGTATGTTAAAATATAAAGATTTTTTTCGTTTACATATCAGTTTTGCAGTTATGTTTGTAATTTGTGTATGTGCTGTTCGTCTTACTTTGGTTTGGAGTCTAGATGGCTCGATTTTGTTTGGCGTGCTAAACAGCCAAAGTAATTATGCCCACGTGTAAATAATAACGGCATTAGGGTTACCGAGCTTTTGGTTAGTAGGATTTTAGGTTTTCACGGCGCTGTTCAGTCTGGTAGAAGTTCACCAACGTTTCATAGATCCTTGCTGCCACTCATCGCCTTGATGATGGAGGCAGCAAGGACCACTAAAACGGTGGTTAAATTTTACCATACTACACAGTGTTACAACCCAGAAGACAGCCATCTTCGGGATTTTGGATGTCTGCGTGTAGACTGTAGACCTAACAACGAAGCTTGCGCGGGTTTGTGTTCCATTTCTTTTATTGTTTCGTATCTTTTGTTTGTTTATGCTTGACCAGTTGGCACGCATATTTTATAAACGTAATGCAATCTATACTTAAATCTAAGGTTATTTAACTGCGCTGTTTCGTGTGCAGAGGTTGTTTATTGATAGTGAACGTGATCATTTATGGCGAGTTAGCAAGAAGCCGGTCCTGGCCTGTTTGAAGATACTGTGACATTTGCTTATCAGAAAGAAAAGTAATTGTAATTGGCACACGTATAGAGATTGTGCGCAAAAAAATATTTTTAAGCAAAATTTCCGCCAAAAGGAAAAACATAAAAGTCAATGTCTTCGTAAAATAATGGGACTTTTCCTGTTACCTGCCTATCCACTTGTAAGTGGTTCGGCCGTAGTCGTGTTGTGCCTAACATAAGTTCATGTAGACTGTGTGTATGTAGCACAACCAAGCTTAGCTTAAACTGAGGTAGGTGGAACCTGACTCAACACTGCTGCAAGCAAATTGAAGACAACAGGAAAGATCCAAATAGTGATGTTTTACAAGCATGGTAAAATCAATGCATTAACCTTATGTAGAATTTTCCACGAACATAAAATTACCTGGGTGTCCTCAGTGGTCCGCGGACCATCGGTTGATATGAGTGTGCACTTGGTTGAAGAACAAGTAAATAGTGGAGTGTAAGTCAGTCGAGGAAATGTCCTATTTCAGATCACTTTTTAATATTCTTAATGTGGTTTATTTCTAGTAGTTGATCATAATTACAGTTGATGTAGATTTAAAAAGCAAGCCCTCTTGCATCATCATTTGTATACATTTCGTCATGAAGGCGTGTCACTCCATATTTTAATATTAAATGCATGGAAGGGGTGTTATTGTATAGCCACGTCTTGCTTCATATATCGGTGAATTCATTTTAAACACGTGCAGTTATTGACACGCCGACGTGACCTACACAGGTGTTTTCTTGTGTGTTGCATTGTTCAAAGTGTCGGGTGCAATCAGCGAAGAGACCATATGCTGTTCTTGCGCGCGGCGTTAAATGAAGTTAACATGGAACTTGATATACTATAATTTACGCATGCTACAGATTTCGCTTGGATCTACAACTTTTATTTGAAGACATTTTCAGTAGCTATAGGTTTGTTTCTAACGAACAGTGACTTAACAGTGTTCCGTTTCTTCACAGACAATAGATTTGTATCGGCAAAAACGAACATTAAATCCCGCTGGGTATACAAAATGACAAGGTATGTCTTTGAAAAGTGTCCCGCTAGAGTGCAACATTATGTATCCGAAGACAGGGTCTGCGTTCTGCAAGATATTTCGTTTATCGTTCTTCTCGTAATCCTTGCGTGGGTCCGAATGAATTCGAGTCAGTGAATGCGTGGGGAGCGACGCGAATTCCTCACTACATTGGTTACCCGTCACATATAAGGACACGATCTTTGATTAGTTACAAGTAGCTAGAGTTGTACAATCCTCCTTATTCCGAAGTTGTGACGTCACCATTGCCGCGAGTTTGGCCTTGTGATTACCACATGCACCATTAGCCATGCGCTTCTGAGATCGACATTGGTGGTGTTCGAAGTCATCCTTAGCCAGGGTTTCTTGATGTTCTCCGATTTTCTTTTATAAGTTCACCAATTTCCTGTGCAGTATCCGGGTCCAAATTGTGTTTCGCCTACGTCATTAGCTTGCGGGTAGAAGGAAAACAAACGCACGTACTATGTAAACCAAAGACACTGGCGACGTAGGAACTGAGGCAGCGAGATACAAGGCACTGCCGCTGGGAGGTAATGTTCGTAATGTTGACAGTGTAAGCTTCCTTATCTGCTACCTCACTATTTTCCCTGTATTTCTTACGGACATTGAACGCGCACATTCGCCCCGACTGCTGTACAGGTCATTGCCACCATAGTTTATTTTTTTCTGATAACGCCGGTAGTTGACACACACTGTTACATTACCTGGCAGTTGTGCCAACATGACACTTTGGTTTACAATTTCTGTTCACAATTTTGGGTCGTGTTTACACGGCGTGTGTGTGCAACCGTTTACGCCTTACAAACTGGTCTTGACCTACATTTTGCTGACCTTCGTCACCTGAACAACAATATGGACTTGGATGAAATGGCTATAGCTGGCCAACACAGCATTTTATATGTATGGGTTTCGTATGATTATCAGAATAACCGGGGATTATTTATTTTAATAATTAGGCCAGTTGATTTGTGTGATTGAGAAACGTTTTCTTCTAGGCACGGACTAAAAAAACCTTTAATATTATTTAGACGAGATCCAGCTTCAGAAGATTAAAACAAATTCTAATTTAACATAAAATCAAAGGGCGAGTGTTTTCGTACGAAGTTTAATTTAAATGTTTTGAAGTATATTCACGCATAGACAAACAGATGTATGAATGAGAAATGAGTTAATTTTTCTGTTCCATCACAGCTTCAATTATTTCTTGGCGTAAAAGCTGAAATGCCCTGCGTCTTCTTATCAGACAGCTGTTTTATCGCTCTCTGTCCACGATTAAACAGCAGTAAACTGTAGCTGCTGCATTCCGTTGTCACAGTGAAATCTCGCCCACTACCACGAAGTGAAACTCGGTTCGATTCCCATGCATAATACAAACACGGTCTCGAACTGATGGAGCACGAAATGTCACTTGGTACGAGTAGCGGCGATTCTTATGAAAATTGTAGAGCCGGTTCAGTTGGCGACCCATGTTACATTACACTGAGCCAGTTACCTGTTCTGTTTCCAACGAATTTCGTTTACACGTTTGATGTCGCAATCCACAGCACGGATTGTCAGTATATACTTCCATGCATGTGGAATTGGTCTCTGAAATGCATAAATACGTTTCAGGCTTATTTCTGACCGAAATTAATAGTGTAAATCTTCTTACGTAGCGAGCATAAGCCCTCAGCCAGCTGGTTAACAAACGCCTAGCATAGTGCAACTGGATAACAACGCGGTTTAGCTCATCGGTTCTGCTGTCTTACACTGTGTGAACTACCACTTAACCACGACAGTAAGACAAAATACTTTTCGATTTCCGTTTTTCAAAGTGTTTACCGAGCTAACATGGTAACATGACCTCTGAGGTTACAGTTTTCTTGTAAGACGAACATTGCGTGTGATAGATTCGCAACTGTGTAATATGTATGACTGTCTTTTGGATTTGTCTATCGGCATAAATTGTAAAATAATGAAACAACGTATTGGAAGCTCGATTCTGCTGCCGTCTCCACGTGGGGGGCGGGGCGGAAAGCGTGTCTGTTGGACCCCGAGGTTGAGCTAGCCGCAGACCCAGGTCCATGCCTACGGCTGTTGGATATTTCCAAAACACACAATATGCGTCATTCAGTTAGTCAGTTGTTTTCCAAGTTCGTTTATAATCAGGCTGTTATTATCTGTTATTAAAGTACAACTAATGCTACCTGTGTTCTTTCTTATTTCGCCGTTTATGTATGTAAGAGATAATTATGGGGGTTAGCAGTACTAGAAATGCGAGGAGAGGGGTCCGTGACACCAGAAAGGTGCCTTACTGAATTGGAAATTTAGTCCAAGGCTGTCACGTGACAGGAACGTTTTCTTGAACACCAGCAGTTCTCCCTCTATTTTATATTACTTGTACAACTATTTCCGGACACGCACATCTATTTTTCCCTTGAGAAAATGTGTGTATTGTAACAAACAGAGAAACCGTGTATGTTCCACTTTACATTTTGTTGCTTGGTGTTGGTCACGTCGCCGCTCTCCGGCGCCAGTGGACATGCCCATTACAGCGTGTCTGTTACTGCCTCTTCTTTCGAGGTCGCAAGTTCGAATCTTGTTGACGGTAAATGTTTGAGCTTTTCTTGAGGTTGCACTGTAGGTTGTCATACCCACATCACAGACTTTTGGCCACTAAATCTTGGGTGCAATTCCCAGGATTATAGTAACTCTGGGAAATTTTAAGTAGGGAAGTGGGAAATTCCGAAACAGACGTAGTAAAGCTTTTTGTGGAAAAACGTGTTTTTGTGAAAGACAGACAATGGTGTTACATAAGTTTTAATGTGTATAACCGTCAAATATACTCTGTTTGAATTGACTGTTCCACACAAACAATGCCATTTAGCTAGCTACTTGCAGCTGTCAGCTCACACGTGTTTATGCTTTTATATTTTCGGAAGAAAATCGTAGATCATGGAAAAAAAATTATGTTGTAGATGGTGGAGTTTAATACATCATGCGAAAAAAATCGAGTGCGTTAGAATAACAAAATCAATAAATCGAAACAACACACGGGTATGCGTGAATGTAAAATTGGAAATAACGTCAAAGAACTGTTTCCGTAAAACAACTAGTGAGGAGGCACTCTGTACGTTGAAGTTTTAAAACATTTCCGATATGATGGACTAAAGGAAAATAATTTCTGACCATGTGCCGCTGTTAACTGCGATTAGCATTGCAGCATTTTGGGCGTATTTGTACGTTCTGTTTGTAGTAAGTGAACATTAACATTAAATTGGTAACAAAATAGCTTAAAGTTCGTTTGGAAAATATGATTGTGTGTGTTCTGCAAATCCGATTACGCATTTACGCTCCTGAATCAAAGTGTGCTGACCTACTTATTCCATTGGCAGTAATGCAATTAAAAGTAAAATTCTTTGTAATCCTCCTGTCGTGGACTCTTTTTCTGTTTAATGAAAGTTGGTTGGTCGGTTAATGCCTAAAAATTGATGTCCCTGTTTGAAACGGACGGACAGATACAGAAAAACACACTCGGTTATTTTGTAGTATTCCAAAGAAGGGATTGGAAAAGATGTAGAAAGAATGGAACAAAGAACAAATAAAAATGAAAACGGAGAAATTATGGAAGATAGAAATAGCAGACCTGAATAACCCGTATCTCAGTTTGTTTCTCCATTACGAAGACCTAGACGCTGAGGGGATATTCTTCCATTTGTTGTGCCACTGTGCTTCTTGCAAGCTCGAATGAAGTCTCCGACTTTCCTATGTTGTGGGGAGAATGAAAGAAAGATCTCGTTTTCTGTAAACCGGTTGACGACGTCACTACAGTCGAGTAGCAAAAGACGGAATACAGTGAAGTGTAAAAATATCGTTGCCTCTAGTGATAGACTGTGCATGCCGCCGTCCAATTGTAAGGAGCAGTTAGAAACCATTTCCACACTTTTATTTGTCTTCCCAAGAAGTGAGCGGCTTGATTAAAATTTGATTTCGTCTTTTGTGTCAGTGACAAGGCTGGCAAAGTGCACACACGTCGATGCGGTCCTATGACATTTGATAATAGATGCCCGTAATACAGCGTGGCGCAGAGAGAAAGTATGTGAAACATTTCTTTATCTCCAACACTTTTAATCTACTCGGCGTTTATCATCGGTTATCATGGATGTTTATTGTCATGAATAAGAAACTAAGGCTGAATGGAACGTTTGGACGTTCGTTTTGGTCCTTATCCACCTAACACAACCCATACTTCATGTGGAAACCCAATCGAACGTAGTGTTTTTTTATCAAAACCTGCTTTTGGCAAATATAAATTGGCAGCATGAAAGTGATACATTTCGAGACACATGGCATTTGTTTGAAAAGTGATTCGGCGTGATGAATATTTATACACTATAATTATATACGAAGACAACGAATTTCTGCCTCTATTCAACATTATATGCTTTGCAGAATAGGTTTTTATGGACTATAAATGAAGAAAAATATCCAAGAACGCAATTTGAATGTTAACTGGAACTAACTCATGCATAACATAAGAACCACTTGTCCGTATCAGCATAGCATTGTGAGGAAGTTGCCTTCCAGAGTTCATATTCGTACGCTTACGTTAAATGTGTTAACCTGGGTTGTCGGGAAGGCCACTCGGCGCTCTCATGAGTCTCGTAAGGCTGCTTCTCCGTTAAGCGTTCAGCCAATACCAGTCAGTTGAGGTGAAGAGCATTATGGTGTGCCTCGTAATAGCAATGTGCGTGCCACTTGTGCTAATGTCCTCATGTCCTCGTGTCCATTGTTTCACGATAAGGTGGCACTCCTTCCTCCGATCTGACGGAGCAAGAGCCTCTGTGTGCACGTCTGAGACAGACTTCAGTAGGTGACGTCGGAGTTCATGGAATGGGCTAAGCCAACAGTCGCTAAGTGGACCACATTAACAAAAATATGCGCGGTTGCAGGTATTGAGCATCGTTCAGAAATACAGCTCATTCGTACATGTTGTTGGCTATATAAAAAGTCCTTGTATCCTATCCCGAGCCTGTTCAATTATTTTCACATCTTCGTATTCAAAGATCCATTTTAATATTACATTCCTATCTCCGAGTGGTTCCTTGAGGTTATCCATCTAATCTTTGAGGGTCTGCCCAGTTCTTGTGACTTAGTGCGTTGTAATATTTCTCGTGAATCTTATCCTTCTTGAATTTATCTCTACAGCTAGGTTGCAAGTAGAAACTGTGAAGCTGCTTCTTATGTAGTTTTTCCCATGCTGCTCTTATTTATTCTGTCTTACGTTTAAATATTCTATCCAAAACCTCGTACCTAAACACCCATACGAAACAACAGGTGCATTTATAGTTTCGTATATTTTGATATTCAGGCGTGTAGAGAAGGAATGAAAAGATGGAATAAATCTGCCCCGAGTCATACATATAATTTGGATCTCGTATTGTATTTTTCAAGTAGACCTACTTCAGTTTTGCCACGTTTTAAAACAGGTTTTTAGCACATTTATGTTATAAGTACCTATTGCCTTTATTATTCAAATGTGTTTAAACGTTGTAGCTACGTGCAGCATCTCATATATTTCACTTCACTCATGTAACCTTGAATGAGGCGAGAAATTGACATTGAATGTTAAGTTGGAAAGGAATACACGTTAAAGCTTTACCGCTAAGCTGTCTTCCTGATACACCATTTTTACTACAGTGTAAGCCACCGTTTAAAAATGTTTGATTTTGACTAGTTCGTGTTTTCCGTCGTGCCAACTTTCACATTCCTCCAGCTTACAACAGCGGTGTTACCGTTTTATCCTCAATCACTTAACATCTACAGATGACATTGCTCCGCTCCCATTTTATCGCCAGTATTTCTTCAGTCATTTGCCTTAATTTTTTTTATTCCTTTGACCATTCGTAGCTTGTCCACTGATATGAAGTAATGTTTCACAAAGGCTTAAAATCGCTGAAATATAATCTTAACACTATCATTACAGAGTAATTTGATAAGTAGCTTATCGGTCAAATTTATTGAAATGCTTCCAGGATGAAGTTTAGAATCATCATTTCCCTTTTCTGCCAAAGTACTTACAGATTAAAATATAAATCTTTAACTTTACCTTGCTTCGTTGACCTTAAAACTTGGTCTATCGCTCAGAAGAAAGAACATTGATTGTAATAAACATTATACTGCATAGAATATTTGTGCCTGAAGATGGGTAACATGAGAAATTGAAACGCAATATAATGTACAGTTTTATGAAAAGGTTTAATAATTTTCATTCTTCACGTCATGTTTTAGGACGGTGAAATAAAAAAGAATGTTGTAAGCAAGTTGTATACTGTTTATGGGGGAGATAAAAAGCTTGTAAAATGTGTCTTTTGTGTAAATGGTGTTTGAGGGCCCCAGGGAAAGAAATCGGTTGGGAGATTACACTTAGATCAGAGGTTATTAAAATATGTGTTACAGAAATGCATTTTGAAAACGTGAATAGCTAATTCGCCACACGATAGGGTCAGTGGTACGGTTTTGAAATCACGGTGGTGACCTCACGAGTTCCATAGATGCAAGAAATTTCTTACCAAGCTGAGTTGTCGTTGACTTTTTATGGTTGGCCATTCATCGTCGAGTCGATCACCCAAACACACCAGAACCACCCATTGCAGCTGTGTCGAGCCTCACAGGGGACCATGACTTGCTCCTTCCATAATCTGCTTGGTCGTTGTGCAATATTTACAGGCGTGCTACTAGTGGGCTAGATTCATGTCCCACGTTCTTCTCCGCTTTTGGTGGTCAACTCCTTCACTGAAGGGCGGGGCAGCAGCATTCTCTCTACTTCTTACACGTCACCTTCATGCGTAATGACGTTTGCCATTGTGCCTGGAAACAATGCATTTTGTTATGACCGTCCTGCAGAAATGTTCAGAAGAGAGACGCGATGTATTTTCATCCGACACTTAACAGTTGCAGGATGACCCTGCACGGTACCTAATTTGTCTTCATATGGTGTAGTCTGTAATTCGAGAGCCCATGAGTTTGGGTTAGATCGCTCGGACAGTGGGACCGTGCATTCAAATCCCACCCAAGGTTTGGATGTTTGCGTCTTTCTGTGTTCTGTTCTGTATAGATAGAGGCCTTGCGACGGGCTAATCGCTGAATGTCTAAATGGATTAAGTAACAAGTTTTAAACGAGGTCTCATCCAAAGATTCAGGGTGTTTAAGAACAGAGTGCTGAAGAGAATATTTGTAAGGGAAATGAGGAAGAACCAGGCGAGTTGAGAAAATTTCTTAATGAGGAGCTTCATACCTGTACTCTTTAACCGGGTATATTATTAACGGTGATGGACGAATGATGTAGGTCGCAGGGGGTGTGTGTGAAATGCATACAAAATTTTAATAGGAAAATATGAGGGGAAAGTACCATTTGGGAGACTTATGCGTAGATGGAGATCAATATTAACATTGAATAAAAAGGAGTAGATTGAGGGCGTGGAGTGCATTTATTTGTTTCAGAATGTGCCCAGTAGTTACCTCCTGTGAACATAATAATGGGCTTACGGGTCCCTTTAAAGCGGACAGCGACCGGTAGTTTCTGAGGAAAAATCCTTCTTCATGCTGAAAACACGTATATGTCTGTCTTGTGTCGTACGAAGTCAAAGAACCGTGCTGCCATGAGTTTCAAGATGCCAGCTGTGAAACATACGACACTGGAAACTGAAAGTATGAATTTCTTTGGCATGATTCTGTGTTGTTGCATAACATTATAATAGAACCTTATTTAGTTAGGCATAGAAGATTACGCAGACACGACCTCATGAATGGAGGTCGCCTGAGAGAGGCAATCCAAATGTAAATCACTCTGTTGTACCTCTTTAAAAGAACTGTTAACTATGCGTACCACGTGTCTTTACTATAAAACCTTGGCTTTTCGCCTGCATAATATACGTATAGGTTTCATTCGGTTCTAGAACAGCTATTATTTTCGTGAACATGATTAGCGATTGGTCTCATTAGTGAAGATGCTGTGTTTTTTGTTAACGGTAGGATTCTGATTCATAGATGGTATTTAATTGAAGCTAAAACAGAATTAAGTTAGTTACTTAGACGAGCTTCGTGCTACAGAGCGTTAAACATTCTCGAAATGTTGCAGTTTGCTTTATTGATTCGTATGCTGATAAGAGAAGCTGTATCAGCTGTAGAGATTATGTGGGGTTAGATGGTCGTGATTATAGTTGCGAATGAGAACTGGGTGTGTGCAATACAGGGTGATCGTGGCCTGTTCGGTGCCGTTCCGGCATACACCTGGTGGAACTAGGAGAACGCGAAACCTCACGCGACGGTGTGTCACTGTAGAGGCTCGAACTTGGTTCCTCCCTTAATGCGTTACCGCCAGCTAACCTACTTGGAGTCTTTTCGTTCGTTCTTGTTGTATTCAGTGACTTCATCAACTTCGTTGATCGTACCGTTTGGTCTGTTCCTTTGGAATTTTGATTCAAGTTTTGGTCACGTCCTCTGCCGGTGAATACATCTCACAGGTTTCAGGATTCAAGAAACCTCTTTTGCACTAAGGACATGGTATAAGCTGATTTTCGTGCAGTGTTTACAATTTTTATTATCGAGTCTGAAACTCTCTGCCTTGTGGAGTGCGTTAATTGGGCAGGTTTTAACCATTTACCCGATATAATAACCAGGAAGCTAAAGAAGGTGACTGTTAAAATTGGCTTATAGAGTTGGTTCGACGTCGGGAACGAGGTTTGAAGACGGAATGGACAGATTTATATACGTTTGGTACTAAGTAATAGTATTTATTTCAGAGTAGGATTATTTTTCTGATACATAAAACACTGTATCAACTACAGAGGTTATGTTGCGTCGGATCTTACACGTAGGATTCTTGAGCCTATTAGAACCTACGGTCAGCAGTGCAAAGGTTGTGGTCATTTGAGGTTCATGAGGTGGAAACATTAGCAGCACTATTCAATAGGGTTCTGAAATTTTGTAGTAATACGAATATCTTCAGAGAATACGGACTCTGCTAAGACTTGGTTTATGTGCAACATAATGTATGTTCACCTTCTGAAACGTCGTATTTTTCATTTTGCTATAGCTTTGGTGAGCCATTGTAGCTAAGTAAATTAAATCTTGCATGGTGATAGATCAAAGACATGTCAACTTATGTTGCACGAAAAATTTGTGTGCATGTAACAATAAGAACCGTGAAATGTTGATGTCATGTGTGACAATCTGCAAGCGCACTAGCCAGTTAGAATACACTACGTGTGTGGAATACGCGGTTATTCTTTCACGTGTCTGGCTGACGTATACCTGAATTGGGCAGACGAATATGAGCACTTTGCGTTGCACTTCTACGGTTTAGAAGCAAGAAGACGGGTTTACAAGACGGACACACTTGTGTAGGAAGTCTGCCTTGCAAGTGTCGTAACTTGGCGCAGATGTCGCGCACGCAGAATGTTGAGTGGGACATTGCCCTTTGATAGTCGAGGTGCGATATGATGTAATAATTCTAATTGTGACGCGCCGAGAGGGTACCGGTTTTAGTGGATATGAGTGGAAAGGGTGTAATTGGATTAAGACTTAGTCGTACTTTCAAAAGAAAAAATCATTTGCAATTTTTCACACCTCATTTACAGTGAAGTATATTTACGCAATGAAACTGGCATCATCTATAGGAATTCAATTGCATTTGTACAAAAACTGGAGACAGAACTAAATTAGTGATGTAAATCAACTCAGATCTTGACAGTGGCCGAATGTGTAGTAATGGTGTAGTTACCCACGCTACCCACAATCATCATTTAATTTTCCTTGTTACATGTAAACTTCACTGACTTCATCTGTTGCTTGTGCAGATCTGTACAGAATCACAAATTAATGTTTTGAAAATTCCATTGGCTTCATTGTTTCTTGTAAAATTCTCATTTCAGATACGGATAGATTTCGCATCATTCCGCCACTGTCGAACATGAGTACATTCAGTTAACAACCAAGAAATTTATGGACACAATTAAAGAAATTAATGATAGACGAGAAATTTAATTCAGGTTTTAACAGCTGTTCACGCTGCCCAGAGTTACAATATTTTTCGGTGTATTTTGTTAAATATTCGCCATACCAAAAAAAAGTTTCAAGTAAAATATGGTAAGTCACATGTAACGTACACTTTTTTGTACGATGATTCCTTTTTGAGAAAATATGTAAGTCTGAAGCAGAATGTTTCTTATATTTAAGGAATACGAACCAAGATTAAGTTTTACGGATAACTTTCAATACAGATACCTAACACCAGATTTAATCGAAATTAGTCGAGTAGTTTGGGATGAAACATGCAAATGGACTTTTCTCTCCATTATGTTGTAATTTTGTCCATTTCGTGCAGATAACGAGAAAGGATGAAACAAGAGAGAAATTGTATTGCAGTAGAATACACATAGCCTATTTTCCAAACGCGTTCTTTGCTGTGTGACATCGACATTCATACAGATCTGTAGTTGCAAAGCAGTCAGTCAGTCACATCACAGATTTCACACTGCACAGCAAGAAATTATTTGCATTTCGTTAAATTCTAATCAATGTATCGAGAAACAAGTGTTAAATCTTAGAGGTATATGTTTTATTCCCAAATTCATTGATACAAGACTACGTTCATTGGTTTCGGATAGGCCTGTGGATAATCCGAACGTGTAGATTTCCCTGTTATGCGTTCATTTCACAAATTCCGTGCTGGCCGCATTCTCGTGTTTTCATTGCCCATTGGCCTCGTACTATAGAAAACAATTTGGACTATGAGTGTAATATTTATCTCGAAGAGGAAAATGACTGTACAGTCCACAAATAAAATTTTAGACTTTTTCGTAAAATTTCTGGTTTGGATGTGATGGCCGCCCTCATTGTTATAGGGCCACGTGATAAGGAAGTTGGTTTGTAAGATTTCGTAAAAATTAGGAAGGCATGGAAGAATATGGATGTGCATGCTTAGGACCTCATCAGAATAAATATGGCATTGTTTTAACTTAAACACTTTCTCGCTTTCTTTATTTCTCTCGGAGTAGGAACCTTTCTGTTACACTGATCTCTTAGCTCATGGCAGGGCTTCAGAAGTACACTTGCCACTCGTCATGGGCGAGTTAACTGAGGCCGGTGACAAGTACATTCTCGTTTCAGTCTAAATATATGGACGAGTGGATTCTATTAAGTGGCTATTAGGTTCGAGCTCCATAATCTGTGGTTGTCTCTCTGTCAATGAACGGCACAGCTGTGAGTAGGCTCTGTTCGTCGTGATGGACCATCACAACCGGTGAAAGGGTGTGATAATGATAATTACTGCTGCTTTGAGGTGAAAGGGGAAAGGAAATTGTAGGAAGCGGGTCGTGGTACTGTCACGGCCGGGGAGGATTGGGATAAATTAGGAAAAATCCAGCTAGGTTAACAGGTTCGAACCAGGTACCTCCTAAATAAAACTCGAGACGTTTATTGTTAGAGAAATTTAGGTATTTACAACACGAGGTTTGTGGTTTGGGCTCTTCAGATGACGCTGCGGTGATTAACTCTTTGAAGACTGAAGTTAATGTACATAATATTTAAAAGTTCTGTTCTTACCTCCAAAACGCCCTCAGGTATTTTCTGCGAAGATCACTGATTGGTGGCTTTTATGGAAATAATATCTCTCTGCTTGTTCTAAGAAACACAGGAAAGCCATAAATACGCTGTGGGCAAAACACAGATTTACTGTGTTACTGCGTGTGGTATAGAAGCCCATAGGAACTGCTGGACTTTAAAGGGTTAAATTAAAGAGAGTTTGTGGACGAGACATTGGCAGGCTTGGGAAATGAGAAATTTAAAAATTTTTGTTGGGTAACCGGAAGGGAAAAACCCACTTGTAAGACCTAAACATAGGTGGCGGAATGTTAAAATGCGTCTTAGATAATAGTGATTTGAATGATTGATCTGGTGTAGGATAGATTTTGATATCACTCTTTTGTGAACACTGTAATGCACCTTCTGATATTAATCGTTGTTTGTTTGAAGGCGCTGCACTGTGGAGTTGCTTACCTCCCGATTAAAAGACTGAAAGCTTTGTTGATGATGTACCCCATTTGGCACAGGCAGAAGTACTCGGGATGTAAGCGCTTTCATGGTTCGTGGTTTGTTAAACTGTCTGTATGTGGTGTGTGTGCGAAGCAAAGACGCAAGTGGAATTCACTTTCATGCCCACCAACCGATCTTAGGGAGAGTATTATTGTGAAAACAAGCAACTTTCTTTGTGTTCTGTTCAAGCTACCAGTGAACGTACAAAAGACATTTTTTTCCGAGCATCGTCCGTACTGGATTTTATACAGTAAACCAATTCCCATTGTGTGTTAATCTGATGTCTGTTACAGACCCTGCATGAAACACTACTTTACAACTGTATTCACCTTAACTGTCTCCTTTTTGTATGCGTTCTTTGCACAGCCTGTACGAAGTGAACACTTTTGACCTATTTGTCCTTCCGCTGGTCGCTTGTTTCATCTGCAAAACTGCTGAATGGATGTCGATTAAACCTGGTATTGGGGTTTAAATTCCTAGGTAATTTTAATATTGGTGCGTTTCGATCAGTTACAGCCCCCTGCTTTATATGAAGCCGAATTAAACTTTTCGGTTCATCGTTCAGTGTTAGTAGTTTACACGAAGTCCTATTCAAAAACTGCTATTTTATTTCAAACAGTTGTTAAAATGCAAAGAAAATTATTTCTAAGTGTGCATTATGATAATGGGCCTGTCTGTAGTTTGGTTAGCTTTGCAACAGTAGATTTGTATTTGTATTTCAACATGAGTCCAGTTAGTTATGAGAAAATGTGTACTCCATTAGAGTATATTATTCCTTTTAATATTGAAGGAAATAATTTGTCTCTCAAGCTTTACATACAGAATATAAAAGGTTTTCTGCGTGTTTCGTCAGATATTCAAGACTTGCAAGTCGTGTTTACAATGGACATTGAATTTCGTTGAAGTAACTATTAGGAAGAGTTTCGTAGAGAATTTCTTATAACCTACTAAAAAAGTAAAAATGTTAAATATGTGACAATGGAGTAAATATCTTTCGTTGATTGCATATCACTTAACCACTAAACATCTGCAGTATAATTATAAATAGAAGGCCCATTCGTGTGTTAGATGCTGCACTTAAGTAAATCATTAAGAGTGGGTGCATTTATTGATGACGTCAGCTTTCCTTTTATTGGCTACACTTGGCTGAAAATCCTCGTTCTCGTTAAATTCTTGCTGGGGTCACACAGTTCCATTGTGAAGCAGTTTGGAAAGAAGGGATGCTTGTTGGGAAACAGTTGTTTACTGTTCTGAAAATATACTTGCATCCTGGTGAAATTTAAGGTTCTCACGACGACGAGTATGAAGATGACTGTCTTCTGGGATGTTGCATCTTGTAATCTAGCTAAGCTCTGATAATGGAGACATTAAGCTCCTCTGAAACGCCAGTCAGTGTCTACTTCACAACGTACACGTCGCAACATCCGTAGAAGACAAGCATATGTCTTCATACTTGCTTCTTGTTCTGGTTGACTTGCCCGTGACAAATGGGCATTCGCATTTCTGGAGCTCTGTAGTCTACATGCTCAGGAAGGAAATATAAATGTGAATTCATGTAGAGAGACGAGACTTCTTGTAGCTAGCTTGACCACTGTAGGACCTCCTAATTAGTGTAGTGCCTGGGCTTGCTGCGGCAGGACATTAGGTCCTCGATAAGTAACGGTGTTGTGGTGGTCGCACGCTGTCAATGAATTGAATGGATTCAGGTTCGACGACTTGGGTTCAATTATCTGCAGGTGCGTCCCGTTTATGACGGCCCTGGAGCTCACGCATTGAAATATCGGCACAGCATTTTGGTTGGAGAATCCCATAGATGAAGTCTAGTGGTGGTAATTTTGCGTTGTTTGCAGAAGGATCTTTAATTGAGTGTCTGCCAATACGTTCTTATGTTTCATGTTAAAAATTTCTCAACAGGTTAGGTTTCTGTCGCTAAAAGTAGGCGATCCGATACAGGTAAAAGTAATTCTAACTTTCTCGATTCACGGTAAAACAATTTATTTTCCGAGGATCGGCGTCCTCTTCCCTACCACTCGACCGGTTACATCGTTAAGTGCCCAGAAATGGAAAGAAACGTAGCAGGGCCTAAACTTCATGCTGATTATAACTATTCAGTCGTTAATAGGAAACCAAAATCAGTTGCTAATTGCGAAGCGTGGTTTTTGCATCCGTAGGGAAAAGTACCGGTCCTGATTAGAATTTGCGGATTGGTGTAATTTAAGCAATCTGTTGAAACACACTGTGCACACTTACTTTGCGTGAAATTTAAATTGATCCGTATCGATCTGCTGTATCCAAATCTGTTAATCTGTTCAAAGAAAACGTATTAGTTGGCATGAAATGGCGTTGAGGAAATTCTCAGCGTCACGCCCTGGCACATTACCCCCGGGGAAATGACCCCCGGTACCCACTGGGTAGATGGACCACGGGGCCGGTATGAAGGCAGAGGCTAGAAGAGCCCTGGTCGTCCAGTCCATAGTAAGACACTGTCCTGACTAAACTACCTCGGCTCATTCGTCCATCACATATGTTCCATACAGTCTGGAGTTGTTATGCGCCGTCTAATGTTCTTATGCAGTTGCTTGTTCTGGTTGCAGGTGAAATTAGAACGGGTACTTGGGCTGACAGTATCCAGCAATGCAGCGCTCGACTGCGACCCGGAGACAGAAGTAGTTGCCTACCCTGCAGGGTAAGTATTTGTGCTGTATTATACAGAGTAGGTTACTTAGCTGTGGACTTAGACTGCAGAAATAACCATTTATCCAATGGCGCCTAGATGTGGTAATGCATTTAGATGCCGATGTAATAATAAAACCCAACGATCATAGATACCTGCTCTCGTTTTAATAAATATTTTACATGACTAGTATTAATTATTATAGTAAGAACTGCAACTTCATAAAGTTGTGTACATTGTGTTTATCACAGTCTAACTCCATAATGCAAGAAGTGGTTACTCATCTGGTCAAGAAATTCCGTGCTTTTATGAAACCTGAATTATGTCACCCTGTTCATTAAAGCTCGCCGTTGGATGTAATCCTGAGCCATCTAAATTTTGTTCATACCCTACTGCCGTATTTTTCCTGATTAATTTTAATATGATTCTTCAGTGTTTATATGTGTGGGTGAATTTAATGTTTATTCGTATCAGTCCAGCATAACGCCCATTTTATTCTGCTATATGCATACTATTACATATGTAGGTTTGTGTATTTCTAATTGTTGCTTTGAAAAACATTGAGATTTTTCGTCCGTTTTCAATTTCTGATATTAAGTCCAGCATTAAGGAAATGGATTGGCTTAATCCTTTGGAACCTTTCGCTGAGCACTTCGAGTCCATTACCACAGGAAATTTCTTTCTAAATTAGGCTTTAGTTTCGCAATATGAAGTCAGGTTATCATTATAATTGTTATAATCGTCGTGATTATTGCAAAAAACAAAGTAGTTTAGCTTCAGTCATCCGAATGTCTCTTCAGAAATTTGCCATTTTCATTCTGTTAAGGGCAGTGATTAAATGTGGTCACAGTCATTTCTTGGGTAAACCCAATCTTATCGTCATATTTCATAAAAAACAATGAACTTTCCCAGTAACATGGAGTTTTATTACTGCGACCATTATAAATTACTCTTGTAGATATTTCAGTTTTGTTTCAACGTATCTAGACTATAATTCAGTTTATTTATCATGACCAAACCTGACGAATAAAACTGTTTCACAAGTAGGAAGAATGTGCCCTTGAAAATGACGGAAATATACCTGTATGAAGGTCACTCATTGCTCCATACCTAAAAGTATCAGCAGTTGTCACAGACATGTCGACAAATAAGGATGAAGTTGAGAACCAGAAGCCAGCATGTCCTGTGGCAATGGAGATCCTACAACGTATTCCATTCCTTCAGCCTACGAACAGAGAGACTGCAGACAACCAACTGGCCATGAGAACTGTCATTGCAAGGGATGTTTTCAGAAGAATCGCAAATGTAGGAATAAATAGTTTGAGATGCGGTTTGAAGCCTATATGCTGCTAACAGTTCCAGCTGAGGTTACTACTTTCAGTTTCTGTGCTAGTATGTGATTAGTATTTGAGACTCGGCTACTGCTTAGAATGTCTGCTATAGCACCAGATTTCCATGGGGAAACAAGAAGATTTTACGAAAATTTTGAAAGACAGATATCTAAACAGAGGCCGTGAAACACATGTAAACTATAAGTTATAACCTACTTATATTGGTCCAAGAGCGAGCTATTTACTACGCAGGCCGTCACGAAACGTTGTGTCTCGTAAGTCTGTGTTGTTAGAGTTGGATGCATTTGAGAAGTGTGTTATCAGATGTTTACTTTACAGAAACTGTGTTGAACACGTTTTGCACCAACTCATTCCTTGAATAATTAACAAGATTCCTATCATACTTCAAGGAGTGTAATTGGTGGCGAAGGGTAAGAACAAGGTACAGTGCTCGGAGAAGAACCTGCCACACACTTTGCCCGGTTTAAGTCCCGCGTGGATTGCACTGGCTGTTAAACCCGGACCGCGACGGTGTGAAGCATTATCCATAATTCCGAATTTTTCACGCTTTACATACCAAAGTAAGGAATTTCTGTATTGCATTGTTTGCTTTCGTGAATCGCTGAGCATGAGCAATATTTTTTTCTCTTTACAGTAAAATTTACCTTCGATTGAATCAGCAGAATGGAATTATTACCGGATCTAGTTTTGAAGTTCAGCAGTGAAGGTTTCCGTAATGTCATGGCTGGAAGTATTTCATATCCTCACATGTCGTGTTTTGTATCATCTGAAGTGGAACCAAGTTGCGTGGAGCAAGCTTCTGGGTTGTGGCCTTCCAGTAAATTGCTTTTGAGATACAGGCTTCCGTGGAGAATGTGAGAGGTTCTGTTGTTCATGTTTTAAATTCATTATTTACTGGGGCTTCGAACCCAATCAGCGCTTTTCATGTTAACCACTCGACCACGACGCTCGGTGAGGTTAAGAAATCCGTGCCTCAGTTCACGGATTATTTTACGAAGCCGTACAACACTCCGGTCTGCATTGCTCGTCTTTATTTTAGTCTAGGAACTTAATACTGAATATGCATCGCGCATTATTATTATCTGGGGAGGGGGGCAACACAGAACGGAATGATTAAGTATAAAGTACGTATATATCTTTGTTCTCTGACGTTGTCAGTGTGCTTTTCACCCTGAGCTTCACGTCTATAAAACATGGAAAGAAAGCCTGGCCACTGGATATTCTTCTCCATACTTGTTCCAGTTCTGTTGTTGTTGTTTTTTCCGTGATAGGCATCCGGGTGTGGGCCTGTTTGTTTGCTTTTGTTTATCAAGGTTATATTTTGCTGACAGGCGCTGTGTAACAGTGAAGCGTACGCTTTGCTCTCCGTTCCGCAAAGCAAATGTTTCATGTAATCTATACTGATAAACCGAGCGAAACTTTCTAACTATAAATCCGACTCCACATATTTACTTTTAAGCACTTACGTAATTCTACTGTTGTCGTCTTGAAAAATTACACTGAGACTTACTGCCTGCGGATTTTATTTTTATTTTCCGCAGCGTTGCACATTCCACCACGACAGATGCTTCTGTTAGTTGATCTACTTCGACTTTTGTTTTTACCACCACACTTTCAACACGTTATGCCCGAAAATATTTGATATGTTGTTGATTGAGACTGCATTAAACAGGTTTCCGAACATTATTTGAATTGAATGTTCCTGTTGACGTTTTCGAAAAATCATAAACTTGCTGGTCGTTATACGTAATTTTCTCTACTACCTTAGAACCTCGCCCAATAGCTTCTGTATCACTATGCTGTGCATTTGTTCTAATTGCTTCTGTTCGTTCCAAAGTAACAACAGTTTACTGTAATAAATGTGTATGGTGCACCACGTAATTTCGTTTATTATTTGTATGTTCGTGTGGGATCTCCGGTAGGCCTATCGTAACTCCCGCTGGTAACAGTACCCGCAGATCCAACACCGGCTATCATATTTGTGTTTATTGCCTTTAAATTATTGAGAAAGTTGTTTTGTGTAACGAATTTTCGATTTACAAAACATTTTATTAGAGCCTCCCTCATAGGAGGTAAGTGACTAGACTACTGAAGTGAAACTTTTTCTTTCATTTAACCATTGGTGAAGTGAAGCTTTCGCGGCGACTGAAGTTCATGAAATATTCTCGGGCTACAAGCCGCGTCAGGTTTTCATCCTCTCACCCTGAGGATGAGAACATGGCTCTCGAAACGTTGCCGGAAGATTTGGTTTGTTCGCCGTTCATCCTCCTGATGCGGCTTGTAGCCCAAGAGTATTTGATCAGTTGGTTTATGTGTTAAGTAAGAAATGTTTTCTTTAAAGGCGAGGTGTAACATTCCTTACAGATATAAAGTTACTGTCGGTCGTTAGGTTTTATAGAATTCAGAATTCTGCAAACGATTTCTTTTCCTTGTGCCTTATGAAATTAGATCGATTCTAATTCTTACTCGGACTAGGCTTAGAAAGGCAATTGAAACACTGCGCGGCAAACGATTGCAAATTTTTACCACGCGCTTTCGCTCAGGAAAGGCACTAACGAAGTCTGCAAACTTTATTGTCAAACATTTGATTCTGAAGTGTTTATCAAAATCTATTCGGAGTTTTTTGAGTTCTCTGTGATTATGTGCAGTTGAAAAGGCGTCGTTAAATGACAGTACACAATTATTCATCTACACGTATTTTAGTGTGGTGTTATGAATGGAGATAAATTTGTCTTCATGAAAACGTGGCCAGTTTTGCGTTTTTATAAGTAGGTATGAGACAGGACTTACCTAGCAAAAAATAGTTTTAACCTAAACGATTAGAGATTTTGTCGCAATGTAGGGACTTCATACCGCTTGATTAATTTTTCTTTCTGCCCTTTTACGCCATGGTATGTATCTCTCCACTCTCACTCGTCAAGTAAAGGTAATGTAATGAAGGTGGTCAAGAATGTGTACAATTTATTATGTAACAGGTATGAAAGTTTCTGCTTTTGTATCGTGCAATCCGGGAACCGAGTGCATTGTGTCGTGAAAATATTCATTTTGTCGATTTGAGATACGCTGGGTGAAATGCCGGTTTCACGTTCGGTGTATGTAAATACAAATGCCTCATCCGTAGTGTGGTGACGTAACACGTTCGTATGACGTGTACCGAGAAAGATACTAATTTGTCAAATTCACTGGAATCAAAAATCTGTTAATTGACTTACGTAAAACGAGTAGGCCTGCATAAAATCTGTGCAGAAGTGTCAACCTTATTCGGCACCAACAATTTATTAAGCTTTTAGAGTTGTAAATCAGGACTTTATTTCTTCCCATTACTAGTTTTCTGTTGTACATACATTGCGAAAGGAAAATTGTAGTCCGTGTGCTATGTGCTTCTTCTAAAATTGGTAGCCTCTTAAAATACCTGAGAAATAAAACAGTTGCTTCCTGGTTGTAGGTATGTTGTGTATGCTAGAAACCAATGCGGAAGAAAAGCCTTGATCAGACTTATCCTAATTTGTTTCTTAATGTGTTTGCATTTAAGGATCTGATAATTGGATTTCTTAAAACGTATTCATTTTTCAAGGAAAACTTCTAGTATAGTTATTTCGATCCTTGCATTGTTAACTGCGTTCAAGCTCAAACATTCTAGAACTTGGAATATACAGAATTTTGCTAAAATAGAAGTGAATTAAAAACCAAAGCGGCTTTGGAGTTGGGTATTTTAATTTTTATTTATCATAAATTAATTGTTTTGAGACTCAGACTCTATATTTAAAGTGAGAAGTATTTTCACACATAGGTGTATAGTACCATAGTAAATTAGAAATAGAAATGGACTCGGGAGAAATTTGTGTAACTATTTCTGATCGAATTTGTGCCGCAGGTGGTATATTTCCTATCACAGTGTGGTACAATTTCGAGCACGCACATTTTCTGATTTTTTAAAGCATTTTTCTTTAAAGCGTCAGCACGAATTTCATGTTACGAAGTTTTGCATAATTGACAACTAATCAACTTACCTTTCTGCAGTTACTTCTCAGAATAATAAATCAGAAGACGAAATTGCAAATATTTTCCTTTCCTTGGAGGCATTAAAGATGTCTCTTTTAATGAAGGACATCTTTCCAGAGTTAGGCGTTGGTTCGACGCACATTGAATAGACCCTGTGCTTTGTTGCTTGTTTGTAGTGTTCTGCTTTTTCTAAACTGAAGTCGGTTTATTTTTATCGACTTTTGCGTTAATTGTGTATTTCTTCCTCTTGTTTTTTAAACATGAGAGTCTTGACTGGCGTTTGGAATCAGTTCTGTCTCCATAGCAACATCGCGTTTGATGCTTGGTGCAACGATCTGCGTTTCCGTCCTGCTTGGTTTCTCGAGTTGAAGCAGTAGGCCATTGGGCGATTTGTACGGGAGCACGTGAAACCTCATACAGCTGATTCCTCAGTATTGTTTTATTATGTGCTTCTGCGAATAAGTGTAATGTAAATTTGAAGCATTGCATACATTCCGTGGCATTTTGTAATATTGTGCCTTGCTGGACTTTAAAAAAATGTGCTGTCCAATGGCTGCAATACATACATGTCTGCTTTGAGGAGGTAGCCCTGTTGGCTGTGAGTCGCGTTGAACAGATGCTTGCTTTGAGGAGGTAGTTCTATTAGCTGTGTTGTGGTTTGTGCGGAACCACCAGTGTGGTTTCCATTTTTATCTTAAATTAGCAAAACTTGGCCTTCAGACTTCGATTTCGTAAAGTTTTTTAACCAATCCAGAAACAGAAAAGGGAAATAAAATTATTTCCTTAATAATAATTGTTGTTTAACAAATTAAGGTAATTTGTAATAAATTATTTAGTTAAGATGGGTGTTGATATACTTATGTAAAAATATATTCGAAGCTACTTACTTGTGATTTATGAGAAATAAGTACATTTTATGTGGAGATGATACTTTTGATTTAAATTGTGACTACTGTTGTTTTAACTTGGTTCGGAAAGTCGATGGACAAAAATGAGCCAACCTGTATCCACCAGCAGATAGTCTACATGACCACTTATAACCCCACATGGTCGTTGAAAATGTCATTTTATTAAAAGAAAACTGTTGTAAAATTTAAATATCATCGATGCTCGCAATTCTGACAGGTTTCTTGGTAATAATGCTTAGAATTTTATGATGACATGTACCTATATCAAAATTGCACCACGTGGCCTTGTATGCTTCTTTGTGATTGTATCTGAATTTTTCAAATGTAGTGCTGAAGATATCAGTTGTCATCTTAAGTGCGTAGATGGTGAAGGCAAGCATAGTTTTGAGTTTTATTTCCTACTATGCACGTACTTTCCATCTACGAAGCTTGCTTGATTTCAGCCTCGCATTGTTAGGCTGTGGTACGAATACATATGTTCATTTATAAATTGTATTAGGAAGTGATTTCCCATGCCGTTAAGCCAAGGTTATCGCCGTTCCTTAAATGGTTTTCAGTGCTGGTGAAAGAAGGTCACTCACTCACTGTTCATGATAGACGCACACTTTTAGGTCATTGTTCCGACCTGGATCCACTGCGACTCTTATTTCCTCTTAATTTTGTAATGGCGGCGACTTTCACCCAATACATTAAATTAATCTTCGATCTGTACCATGTGTAAGGCTTCTTCGAGTACGGGTTAATGTATCGGAGGGTCTCACCTCGGTGAAGACGTCGATGTTGGTCTTCTGGGTTGCAACGCCGTGTGAACTTGAAAGTAGAAACCAAAGTTTCAGAGATATCCCTGAAGATGGAGGCAGTATTTTTCTTTGAAACGAAGGTTTCTACCTACAAGCCCGAAAGCGTTGCAACTCAGAAGACCAACATCTATATCAAATGTCATGTTGATTAAAATCTGTGTGATCCATTTCGTATTTAGAATGATGTGAAATGGGCAGATGCAGATGTTTTATCATAATTGTTTTTCTACTTCGCTTTAGAATGTCTGTCGGTAGTAAGGTTCAAGAAAGTGAGAAGGGGTTGCATCCGAACGGAACATACCAGATTCTCGTCAGTGCTGATGGTCTTGATTTCGAAGACGAAAACATTTACACCATAAACACAGAAAGGAGGCTGTTCCTGAAATATGTCAGAGAGAACTAAATTGGCCTATGTGTTTAGATCTTAATGCAGGACAGTTCATCCTTTTAGGATAGCCAACAGATTCGGTGAAAATGTGAGAACGTTCGAATATTTGGACTCTAAATAAAGTTACTTTCGCGAAGAATTTTAAACGCTTGAATTTGAAAAACGTTTAATACAATCGATTTGAGACTGTTTTGTCATCCCGTCGCCTGAGTTAAAAAAAATCAGTGTCAAAATATGCAAAACTATGATTTGGCCAGTTGCCAAAATGATAGTAAAACTTGGTCTGTCGCCCCAAGGGAGCGAGGAACACAAGTTGATGGTACCATGTGGGTGTAAGCTATGTTATCGACGTTTCGAATATCCGTACCGTCTCCATCTTCAAGGTGACTTCACCGTATTTACAAAAGCCCGCCATTGGACCGTGTTAGGAGGCAGTCCGGTCGAATACCCACCCTCGCGCTTTTTTCTCAAGCTCCGTCGTAATATTGTCGCAACCTAACACTAGGTCTTCCAAATGCTTTCTTTCATGTTTTTCCTCCAGTTTTTAATGTATTTATTATATTCCCTCGCGTGTTACATTTCCCATCTTTCTTCTCGTTATTGATTAAAACGCCCTGACAAATGTTAAGTGAAGAGCAGAAATGATGAAGTTTATTTCTTTGTTTCTTTCATTCCGTCTTTCCGAAGTCCAGATATTCTGTCTTTGGGGCCTTATTCTGAAGCAGCCTGTGTTCTCTTCCTGTCAATGTTTTGTACCTGCACAAAACAAGTGAAATTGCTATATTTTGTTTTAATATTTGGGATTTAGACTGGAATCAGGAAGATAAAAGGTTCTGAATCGTATAACTTCGATATGTCAGTGTTCCTATTGTCAGAGTCTCTTCTGTTAATGCTGGTGAAGATGGCAGGAAGACGCTAATATTCTACTCTTTGTAACGCATTCACGAGGGCTGCGTATCGTGTTCCTTCCTGGCGTGTTGCCTGCCACCTGGGTAGTTCGATCGACAGAATTCCAAATTAAATTCCCTTCGCTCCAAGGTCGTACCGGTGACGACTGTTACTTTTGTGATGTTATCAGCTGTTCAAGTACAACGAGAATTTATATTTCGTATAATCAGAATCTTTTGTACTACAGTTATTACTGACACCATAAAGGCGAGTGTGAAGCACAGGGGTATACCCGACACACTCAGACGTTTTAAATATTCCTTTTTCTCTGCCTTTACTCCCTTGCCTTCCCTTTCATCATGTTTCCGTACTTCGTTTTCTTTCTTTTTCATTTGTTTCCCTTCTCTCTTCTTGGTCCTTCATTTGTCTTTTCTTTCTTCCTTCCTTTTGTACAGAAAAAACGAGCTACTTAATTAGTTATGTATTTATACCTAAAGACGGTTTGATGTTCGTGATGTTAATAACAATATTAAAAAGGCTAGCCTTGAAAATGAGGACAGAGATGGTCCTCGAAATGTCGGCAGAGTTTAACCAAGTCACGCGGCTGCAGGCCTGAGAAGATTTTTATTAAAGGTGTCTGTACGTTTAGCCTGTCGTATCACTAGGTGTTGTTTAACCTCAACAGTAGGTACGTTACGTGCAGTAACCTAACTTTGCCAACTACAGCGGGTATAATTTAATGAAGAGAGTGGCATATTTTGCTTCTTTGACCGTAAGGTGGGTTTTCAAACGCAAGCCAAATGTTCGCCTGTAAGTTATGTTTTATGCTAGTCAGTAAGGACAGATCGACTGACCGACCGCTTCAAGTCACGGGAGGAGTAAGATTCTGTGTTAGACTTTGTTGCAAATGCGAATAATTACAAACTTTCACCCAACCACTTCGTGTTGTGGTTGCCATGGGCAGTTCTCAGTGTCTGCTATGAAGTCGTTAAATTTTCCGTTCTTTATCTGTTCTGTTTCCGCTCTTTATCTGTGCCGTTCAATGGGTTAGCACAGCAGTGCTGCATCTTCACTTGCAGTCTGAAGTGACTGATGATTTTCCGTTATTTAATGATGCTGCTTCAGATGTCATGCTATCGTAATAGTGGCTGCTTGTGAGGTAAGGATTTGTCGCCTGTTTGCAGCTACTATCGAAACATTTGTATTTAGAGACTGAGGTGAGCAGTGAAGACATTCGGGTTGTATCCTCTGCGGTGACCAAGACCCGAAATGGCTTCTCCCTCCCGAATACTTACATAGCGATACTGCTACACCACCGTCCTTGGTGTATTCTGTAGCTACCCGAATGGAATTCCGTCCTGGAACGGCTGTTTCGACAGGATTTTCGTTGTTTTCCTCAGTCTATACACCCAAATACGGAGAGCTTGCCTGCAGTAGACCATGACCGCTTCCTCCCACTTCCCAGTAACATTGCCGTTTCTTCGTCGCTGCTTGGTCTTAGTAAGTAATAGGCCCACAACCTGATTTGTATTCCTAAGGTCATGAAGGCAGGCAATTCTGATAGGATTTTCCTCTTGAGTTCTATTTTAATATTATCTAGTCTGCATTTAGCTGTGTGAAATACTGTCTTCCCGTGAGATTTTTGGACTGAAATGTTGCATGCATTTCTCACCACCCCCGTACGTATTCTGCTCAGGATTTTATCAGACACACTCAATCTTTTCTTCTTCCCTTAAAAGTGATAATGCAAGTTGACCCAGGAATGTCGCAGTGTAAACCAAGGAAAATAAGCCAGTAGTGTAATCGTCAAACGAATAACCATCTTTCCTGTTTTGTTTTTTCCAGATGTACGGTGGTGCTCTTGAACCCAAAGAAAAACCGTCAGAGCCATCTCCTCAACATTTCGCGGAAAACCATCACGTGCCTCGCGTTCTCTGCAGATGGACGTTATTTGGTAACGGGAGAATGTGGTCACTTGCCCTCAGTGAGGGTGTGGGATCTCCAGGAAAGCGGAGGTACCCAGATTGCGGAGTTTGCGGGCCACAAATACGGGATCAATTGCGTTGTGAGTAAAGTTGATCCCTGCTTGTAAATAAATTGCGATTTCAAGAAATTTAAGCGTTTAGAACACGCGTCATTGCGTTCCCTGCGAATGTCGACAAACTACGAAATCAGCAATTAGAGCTGGATTTTCTCTTCGTGACTATATACGGGCCGTCGAAGGGAGCTATGCTCTTGAGAATTCGGGGTTCTTTGCTCAGATACAGACTGGCCGCTGTCCTCCGTCTTCTGCCCATGTTAAGAGTTATTATAGCTTGATATCGCTGCCCTCCATACGCCATCGTGTCATATTCTTTGAAAATGAAAACTACCTAGACTTTTAAGCTTCTCACGGTTGTGAATATGAAGGTGACTGACTTCTCGATTGTTACGCTCTTATCGTCTTGATCATGGTGGCGCTAAGTACCCCTGAAACGTCGATAAACTTCGATCAGACTACATGGCGTAACATACAGCAAGACATTCATCTTAATGCTTGGCTTTGTCAAGATTTTTGGAGCCGTTTTGAGTAAGTATTCATTTTGCATGTCGAAATTTGGTACGCCTGTTGTGTTCAGGTACTAGAGGACGTCATAGACGGGCGGTATTCCAAACCCTGTAACATCTGTCTTGAGGTATCCAAAGCGTGATCATATTTTAAAATTTCGCTTATAGGGTCGCAATATGGCCAGCTTCACGTACAAGAAAATAAAACGATTATGGAAACATTCAGTTGAACCACAGCTCATCTGATTTTACGATCACTACGCTTCGTCATATTTAGAACTCGAATCTAGTATTTATATTTTGTCTTCGAATTCTCCCCTTTTCCGCCCGTTTGTTCCGGCTGTTTGTGCATCACATATCAACGCAGTGAGCTACTTTACTATTCCAGTCCAGTGTCTCTCGCCCTAGATGTCAAAGAATTTTTATGCAAAGTCTGAATTTCAGCCAGTTTTCTTTCGTATGGGATGCTGTGTCCGCCCCTCTTTCTGCTTCCATTATCTACATATTTCGTCTCTGATCTTCTAAACGGACGGAAATGATATTTGACATTGGCTCCTACACTGAATTTAATTTTCGTTCATGTAGTCATATTTATTATATCAAACTCTTTCTTCCTAATTAAGATCTACTGTGTTTATTCGAAACATTCTTTTGACGGTTCGAATGTTTAAAAAGATAAAAGCAAAAATAATTTCTGTGTTGGTTGTGATTTTTGTAGGCCTAGTGGCATTAGCTTTGCTGCAGCAGTTGAACACTAAGACCGACGAGGTGTGTAAAATAACAAAGAAAGTATTTTCACGCTTTAAGACTACTGGTCTGGTATAAATTTACCGACGTTTCAGAGGTGCTTACTGCCTCCGTCATCAGGGCAATGAGTAAGCCGCGCACGAGGAACCTGGTTGAGTTATGGGAACCAGTCAAGGCAGAACCTTGGTCGGACCAGTGGAGGTAGGAAGGACCTCTGAAACGTCGGTAAACTTCTACCAGACTACACGGCGCTACATCTCGGAAGACAGCCGTGTTCGTACTCGCTGCCGTGAGAACTTCAAATCCTACGATTTTCACACTTTCTTGTCGTTATGCCTGACATCGTGTTTCATATCTGGCATGGCGCGAAATATCGATTTGCTGCGTCCCTCTTGGTGAGTAAATTTCCCACAGAATGAGGTACTGCTTCTCATTGTGGGTGTATTAAGTAAAGTGTGCGGGGAGGGGGTTGTAAACTTTCACTCATTGAAAGCGGATTTATTGAAATTTTAATTCAGTGGTGCGCAATAAATGTAAAGTGTACGGAGAAGTCATCGCCAGAACAGCACGATTTGTTGGGATTGGAAGTATTGAGTTAGTACACACACTCGAGAACCGTGCTCTTACGTATTTATGTACGTGACGTAATGGTCAGACTCAGTTCTCCTTCATTACCTGCAGACAACCTTTGCCTGGCCTTACGCAGTTGGTACGGAGAAGACGAATTGTGCGTGCGGATGCTTGATCGTAACTTAAAAAATTAAATTTACTGACTAGGCCTCGGTCAAATGTGTAGAGATCTAGGAGACTCGAAACCTTCGGAAATGAAGAAAATCGAGCGAGAGTGAAAAGGTGTGCTCCAAATTGGATTTTTGTTGCCTCGTTAGAGTTGTACAAAATTCATTGCTGATAAAAAACTCGTTTTCGAATGAGACGGCAACTGTGGAAAATGTTTACCTCCTGGGCAGTTCGGGGATTATATTTGTTTCTGTAATTTATAGAACGAAAAGATCTTTGTATTTACATTTAATTAAAGCTATACCGATTTGTTTTTAAAAATCACAGTTTGTGCACGTACAAATCCCAGTATAATGATGGGTAATTGCATTCTCTGTCCTGCGTCTGCGGTACGAATGTGGCACTGTTAGCGTTAGAGCGCTGGTGTGTGTTTAGAGCCCTGCTCGGTACTGTGACACTGGAATTGTTTCCAGTGCCGTAAACATTTCTCTGTTGTGGTACGGCAAAACATAAATTTCAAATCCTTTGCTTATGATGTCGAGCAGGTAATGTGTTTGACTTGTATTTGGGAGGCGCCCGGTTCATATCTCCATGTCTTACGTAATGGAAATTTTCGTGGTCGTAACTCATTCTAAGCTAAATCTATGTAGTTGATACAGCAGCGTTGAATATTGTGTAGACGAGCCAACCTGCCAAATGGCACGACCTTGTATGAGGATACAGCATGTCATGTCTTCATATAATTGATCAGAAGTTCTAAAAAGTGGCATCTTACACACCTGTAAGCCATAAGGCTGCGCTGCTGAGAAGGCTAAGAAGTGCTTGATGGTTGCTGAAACTGCGACACTGGTTACATAATCAAACATAACGTGAGCCCTTGACATACAAGACGTTAGGTCGGCTTTAATATAAATTATAGTTGTCAGTAGTCCTCATTCCGTTCGGCCTACGTAAAATTTTATGGTGAAACTGTTGTTATGTTGCAAGTCAGCCACCTGATGGTCGAAACAGAAGCTACAAGATTACGTCTTTCAAATAGTGCGTATATTTTGTGCAGGCGCGGTCAAGTGATTATTGCTAGTACTTCATTTTCGAACTTTTTTTGTTCTCTCGCTACGCTGTCCCGCGCCGTAGTAGGTGTATTGTAATTGCCCACACCTGCTCCAAGACACTGTCTTTGCGGGCAAATATTTGAAAGCCAATCTTTATTTTACAACCGTCCCCAAGGAATACAGCAGAAACACGATTATAATTTAACATTTGAAAGAATTAGAAGTTAAAAACTTGCCACCTGCTGCAGTGAATGAGAGTTTGGACAAAGGATATAGGCTCTAAACTGTTCCACAGTGTGAGTATTGCCATCATGTTCCACCCATGCTAAACTATTTGAGTGCATGGCATAATAAAGATATATGCGGGCGAAAAGACAACCTACAACAGAAGAGAATAGGTGAGAGAATGATCGAAGATAACTATTACATAATTCATTAAGCATGGCCGAGTGTTGCATCTCGTCACAAAGACCGTGCAAGTGTTAACCTTGCGACACATCCACCTCCTGTTGTCTTAGACCTTGCACAGTTTCTATGACCAAACTGTACTTGTTTCCAAATAATGTCTTCTCTTTTATCGCCCTGATGATGGAGGCAGTATGACCTCTGAAACGTTGGTAAACATCTACCAGACTACATAGCGCAACAACCCAGAAGACGGAAATCTTCATACTCACCGCTGTGAAAACCTCAAATGTTACATTTTCTCATTTACATTCTCTTCAGCGTGTATTTACCAACGCAGTTACTACAGTATGTGTAAAGAGAGTTGAGACATTCTTACTGCTAACTTTTCTGCGTGTACGGAATTATAAGAAGATTATTGCAGGAAATCCTACGTCCATGATTATGTGAAATCGGTCTGGGGCTGGTGTTACGGCAGACGCTTTTTCCGTTCCCACGGCTGGTCAGTTGGCAAATTCAGTCCTGAATCTCTGTCTGCCGTATTATGAACATTTGCCTTTTGTACCAGGATGAAATATTTATCATTGGATACGTGAATTTGGGGATGATGAGAAGTGCAGATAATGTACAATCATTGAAAGGAGGCTGGTGAGCATCGGTAGGTCGTGGACAGCATTAACATTTATACCGACCACGTGTTCACGTCTCTCGCCCATGGTGCCTCAAAAGTCGTGCAGAATTAGGAGGATAGTATGTCATGCCCCGAAGCTCCAGAAAGGTGCCAGGATTTCTGATACTGAGCGCGGTAACTTAACCTGGAATGTGAATCGCAACCCCCCCCCCCCCCCCCCCGGTCATCATCATAATCTTCGTCTTGTTATGAACTTGCCATCTTACATGGTACCTGTCCATAAGCCAGAGTCGAAGGTTGTGAATTATGCTTCGGTAAAATTAATGTGAAATTAATGAAGTGCTATTTTAGTATCTTCGGCAAGGTGGCCGACTTGAGGTTCCACACTGGAATATCTACCAAGGCTGTCATATAAATACGTTTGAAATATTGATAATCTTCCCCGGAACGAGGGTCCGGCAATTTCATTGCAAGCCAACCACTTGTATAATGTCCAGTCTCCGCTTCCCGGTTGAATTATGGAACTGCCCATTTAGGTCAATCACACAATGTGGACACACACTTTCTAGTTTAAAAGGCCGTGGTAGATTTCTCTGGCAAATACACTCGCGTTTCCGACACCTGTCTCTCGTCGAATTTAATTTGGAAGTTGCCGCAGTAAGCAGTAATGTTTCGTGGTGTGTTTGGCTCTGGCCTCAAACCCAAAGGTCATGGATACAGAAGCTAGTGTAACACTTGTGATTTCTCCCATGACGTATGAATGTTCTCCGTTTCCCTGACCATATGAGAGATTTATAGCAGTTTTCAGCCTATAACAGGATATTTGCCAACATCCTCGTTCAAAGTAATTAACTCACACGCTGTGGTTCAGGGACTTTTCTTTCTTGTAAAGCTGATAATTGCTCACACTGTCAAGAAATTCCTTGCTTATATGAAACACGAATATTTGTCATCGGTTTACAAAAGCCAGAACAATGACCCCTGTTTACAGGCAGTAGAACTCTCTCTCCACCTTTGCCCCCTATTTATGTAAGATTAATTTTAATTCTCTCCCCTTGTCTCCGTCTAGGCCTCTCACGTGGTCTGTTCCCTTGAGGCTTTTTATTCTGTATCTTGTATTGATTTTTTTAGTACCTTGGTTCTTCGTGGCTTTCTAGCTTCTTACGCTTTAGAACTGTTGGCTCCACTCCTAACCCCCAAGCTGCAGGACTACCCCTTGGTCGATTTATTTAAAAATATTTGAATAATAAAAGTCATTCTAACTCTGTAGAAGCGATTTGTTTCTCCGAGGTGTTGTTACTCGCCTGCAAATCTGCACGTCAGCACAACCCAGAAGGCACCCAACGACAGTTCGTCTGTTGCAAAATGTGTAAAAGTCGCTTAAATTTAAAAATGTTGTGCACTTGGACCCAAACCGCGTCTCAGAGGTATAAACTTTATTGTTTACGTTCTGGAGTAGAGGGACGTGGCGCTGTGGCGCTGAGACATTGACCTTTCATGGTAACAGTATCGTGTTTGTCGGTTTACGAACCTGTGAATTAATTGAAGCGGTGCAGGTCCGTAGACAGTAGGGCCAATCCAGTCTCCATGTCAGTAGCCAGCAGGACATGCTTAAGGCGTGCGAAAGCTTAAGGACTGTTTATGGCAGCACTGGATATCATGACATAAATTCTAGATCGCATGCGTGAAAAAAGTTATTACAGTTAAAAGTTCACTACAATTGTGTCTCTTGATTGATCCGTAGATCACATTTCGATCTCCATTGCCCTTATTGGTGTGGTTCTGTAGGCGTGTTATAAAGCACTGTCTTGCTTCTCCTCCTCATCGTTCTTTGAACTGCAAAGATAGTAATCGTCGATTTAGACGGAAATATTGTGAATAGTGGTGTCAGTAAGGACCTGGAAATTACTGTGATCGTTTTGGTAGTAATTACTAACCCTGAATTTATTTCCGGAGTCTGAAGAAAGAACTGGACATAGAAGATGGCTGTCTTCTGGGTTGTAGCGCAGTGTAGTCTGGTAGAAGTTTTGTCGTCCTGATGATGGAGGCAGCAAGGATCTTTGAAACGTTGGTAAACTTCTACCAGACTACTACACGGCTCTACAGACCAGAAGACAGTCATCTTCGGAATCACAGCCGTATGAGCTCTCGGAAAAACTTGGTCACCAGAGACGTAGACTAGAGGAACACTGATAAGCTTTGTTAGGACAGCCGATAACCCGCCCGCCCACATTTTAACTGTGTGTGTTGAGTCTTGTGACCCGATGTTGTTGTAAAGCAGTCGGTACTCCTGCTTCGTATTCCGGATACCATATTTATTTACTGGTTTTCCGTAGTTTCGCTTAGCATTTTTCGGGCAAAAATTTTGAATAGTTACTTCGTATAGTAAACGATCGCCCTTTTACTTAACCTGTTGTTATTCATTTTTTCCTGTTATTCGAAGCCTTTGTGTTGTTGACATATTCATTATTTTCGAGGTAATGTAACAATTATAAGCACGAAAATGTTTTTTTTATTTCTTCGTTTGGATGTTGTAATTCATACGTAATATGTGGCCAGAGATCATAAACATGCGTATAGATGTTTTATGCAACATGTGTATGAGTGAAAATTAGTCATGGCGACATTATAAAACTTTCCATAGATATGTGGCGATTTTCTGTTCACTGGCATGGAGACCTTACCACTTTTGTTGCAAGTTTAGTTTCTACTCAGGCTACTTTTAATGTACCGCCCTTTTACGCAAAGAATCCAAGGTTTTCCGCAAGTGTGTAGTGTGGGAAAGTAAATATTTGGTTTTCTTTCTTTTAACTTCATCAATTATTCATTTTATTTGCGTGTGTTTGTCATGCAAATTAAAGTATCCATAAGTGACAACAAAGTAATAAATGTAGGAAGCTTAAGGACAGTTATGTGAGCCATGTTTTCAGTCACGTCTCTAAAAGTGTTGTTAAGGTTTTGCTTTGCGTTAAATAGATTCCCCTTTCTTTTGCCTTTACATGAGCCATGTCACATCACGTCAGTTTGAGCCCCATTCCCCCGTGTAGAGTGGTATGGGCGTGGCCCAATGTGGGGCACCTAGCTTGCATCAAGTTAATTACACTGCATTCTGCAGTCATCTTTCATTATAATGTAAAGGGACTGGACTATTGAAATAGCAGTCTTGAAGTTGGGGCTCATTAGCACTTCAGAAATGTGTAGCTGATCATTTTCTAAGACAGGTTTTTGTGTTTGTAATGAAAAGGAAGACAGACAAACACAGAAAATGTTATATTACTTATTGTTGTTGGTGTTTATTTATAACTAATAACATTTGCATTATGTATTTTTCAAATGTGTTGTTGCAAAGCTGTTCACAGTACATAGAAGTCAGAAATTAACTTTCCTTTTATTTTGTTAAATATTCAATGGCAGAAAAAGTTTGAATTGAAAGTCACAGTGACATCCATGTGCATAATGTATGAAGGTATTTTGTGATGAACCATTTTTAGAAAGCTAATCAAATTCAATGTGAGGTGTATATGTGGTATTGGGGTGCATTGGCCTGACACAAACAAGATTTGATCTTGCCTGACAGTTTTTAATGTTAATCCTTCCAATTCAAAATTATGTTCAAATACATTTAGCAGTTTGAGGTCAAACATGTACGCAGAAAATGAACCGAAGTAACCTCTCTTTATCCCTTTCTCCCGCTCTATTATTTATTTATTTATTTCAAGCAAACCGTGTTTTAAGGGAATTTGAATTGCATTTATAATAATTGAATAGACCAGTGGATCTCAACGGGTGTGCGTCAAGAGCTTTTTCCAAGTGCACTGCAAGGCTTTGAATATAAGAATGATTACGTAAAATTTTATATGGAGATAAAAAAATCAAATAATTGTTTTCACATTATCTGTAACTGGGTATGTTTTAGAAATTGGTTAAACTTGTTTATTTTTCTGTTTTTTTTTTTTATAATTTTTATACATACAATAAATTACATTACTTAGAAATACTCATATAAAAGGGCCTTTTTGTTAGTTCTCTATTCTGGTTCAAGGAATATTCCAGGTATGCCATGAGCACCGGAGGTTGTGAACCCCTGGAATAGATACTTAGATTCTAATAGGAAACATAATCTCAAAGCTTGTATTTGCATCAGTTTTGTATTTTGTTGTGTAAATGGACATATTCTCTACAGTACCGCCATAAGTACTCTGATGAGCATCAATACATTTTCTAGTAAAGTAAACGTGTGTTTCAGGCTTTCTCCCCAAACCACAAATATGTTGTGTCTGTTGGTTCACAACATGACATGATAGTGAATGTGTGGGACTGGCGTTCGAATGTGAAGGTTGCTTCTAACAAAGTGTCTGCCAAGGTGAAAGCGGTATCATTTGCTGAAAATGGGAACTATTTTGTCACAGTTGGTAATAGACATGTCAAGTTTTGGTACCTGGAATATTCACGGTCTGCTAAGGTAAGTTTCAGTATATAATTCTACAGAATCTCTTAATTTGCCTCAAATAATGCAAGTAGGTACTACATGGTTACAGTCTGTTGTTAAAATTAATACATCAGCATTTAAGCAAGTGAGTATTCTAAGATTATGTAATTCCTGGAATTGTAGATGTCTGTACATTCTATTTTTGCTACATTCAGATGTAGTCGTTTCCTTGCACGCTTCTTTAAAATATGGCACATGCCTTCTGGCCCAGCAAAGATAATTAGGATGTGAAATATAACGGAATATTTTTCTGTGCGAATAACACTGTAGAGCACTTCTTAGGCATAAGATAACATTGCTGAATGACAGCAAATTTAATGATGTTCATACTGACAGCAGTTGGGTTTTGCACTATCAGTACACTTAAATTTTACATTGTCTACTAGACCAAAATATTTTTCAGATAAAAGCTATAGTTGTCAACCTTATCAAATGGGAAAAGGTGATTTAAACCCTAAGTTTCTTCATGTTTTCTTTCTGTGTCCAGGATTTCTTCATTCCATTGTTTTCTATCAATGTATACATTGGTATATTTCATCTGAATTTATTCTCTATATATCAGGGACAGTTTTTTAATATTATTTTCACAGATACTGGTGATATATGGAACATACAATTTTTTTTCTGAGTTTGTATTGTATTGTGTGTAAGGTGGAATGTTTTTGTAGAAGTGGATGTCTAGTTATGTGTGTAGGGTGTTCTATGGAGTGCACTTGTTTATGTGTATTTTGTTGTAATTGTGTAGTGTAAGGACCACTGCCACCGGGTGCAAACCCAGTTGCAGTAAATAAATCATAATAATAATAATAAAAGAATCTTTCTGTACTCAGTAGTGTTCTAAGAAGTATCAGCTGTGCTGTTTCCAGTCTTTTATTGTGTCTTTCCTTCATTACTCAAGACACTTTACTATGTTTGATTTCTTGCATGTAAAAAGCGTGGTGTAAAGAATGCATGCTGATCAGAATGTAACTGGTATTAATCAGTTTATGTTTCAAATTTAATACAATAATTTATTTACCGTCTATACACAAACTTAAAAATGTTGTTAAAATTACTTAAAATTTATAACATTTTTTCATTAGATACTAGATCTTGTTACATTTTATATTGACGACATGTTTCGATGTGTATTACACCATCATCAGGTCTATCAATTTTAAAAACTGTTTTAAAAACTGTTGCTTATATTGATTTGTTTGATTTTTAAGTCTCTTCAAACAAATCAATATAAGCAAAGCAAGATGTGCAACAGTTTTTAAAACAGTTTTTAAAATTGATAGACCTGATGATGGTGTAATACACATCGAAACATGTCGTCAATATAAAATGTAACAAGATCTAGTATCTAATGAAAAAATGTTATAAATTTTAAGTAATTTTAACAACATTTTTAAGTTTGTGTATAGACGGTAAATAAATTATTGTATTAATAAACACAAACATGACGCAATTAAGATATAAAAAAATATAAAAAAAGATATAAAAAAGTTTCAAATTTAATTTCAGTACAAAGAACCTGTGCCACTAATGGGTCGTTCGGCTATCTTGGGTGAACAGCGAAACAATTATTTCTGTGATGTTGCCTGTGGTAGGGGTGATATGGGTGACTCAACATATGCCATCACGAAGTCAGGATTGTTGTGTGAATTTAACAATAGAAGACTGTTGGATAAATGGGTTGAGTTGAGGGTAAGTATTTTTATGTGATGCTTATCAGACATCCAAGTAACATGTTAGGTATGTAACTCCCAGGTATAAGTGGAAGAGAAGTATTAGCCATTAAGAATGTTATGTTCCTTTATACATTGTGTTCTAGATATATTTATCAGAGAATGAAAAATTTGGAATCAGATTAATGTTTTCTTCCTCTTAATATGAGGTGCAGTAATAAAGGACATATAAATTAATACATTACATCATTTTATGGTGCGGCAACTTTAAATGTTGTAGCAAAGGGTTTAGATTTAAACTAGCGCGTAGATAAAGTAAATTTTGTGAACATATTACATCATACGAGGTGCGATCGGAAAGTTTCAAGACTGTGTCAATCGAGGGCGAACCGGATGTAGTACGAGCGTCTGCCGCTAGGGTGTGCGGCCTACATTCATAGTGAATCAGTGTGCCAGCCGGCATCATCGAATTAGCATTTGTTTCTTAGTTACGGGCGTTTTGGTAGTGCATTACACCGACCCTCCTGCGATTTCGGAATGGCGTGTGCATCAAATTTTGCCAAAGACTCGCCAGAACGGCTACGGAAACCTATGAAATGCTAAAGCAAGCATTTGGGGAGTCCGCAATGGGTCGTGCACAAACTTTTGTGTGGCATTCACGTTTTAAAAATGGCCGAACCTCTGTCGATGATGACGAGCATTCTGGACGACCATCTTCGAGCACAACGCCCGAAAATGTTACGAAGATTCGGCAGGCCATTCACGAAGATCGACGTCGTACCATCAACGACTTGTGCGACATTGTTGGGATAGGCTATGGGACCTGTCAGCTGATTCTAAAGGAAGAACTCCACATGCGACGCATCGCAGCCAAGTTTGTGCCAAGGCTCCTGTCTGAGGACCAGAAGCAGAATCGACTTTTCGTTTGTCAGGAGCTCAAAGATCTTGCAAGAACCGACCCCAACTTCCTTTCTAAGCTCTGTGTGACTTCTTCCTCTTCCCAAAGATGAAAATTCAGCTAAAGGGAAGGAGATTTGAGATGATAGAAGAGATTCAGGCAGAATCGCAGATGGTGCTTGACAGGCTGACAAAGAAAGATTTCCAGGGATGCTTCCAGGCTTGGCAGCGGCGCTGGGATCGTTGTGTTCACTCCCAGGGGAACTACTTCGAGGGTGATGGATGAATTTAATACCTGAGATAAGTGTACGGGTTTTTATACGCGCGGTCTTGAAACCTTTCGATCGCACCTCGTATATCCCTACCAATGAAACAAAAAAAATAAGTACTGAGATGTAATGAATTGCTTTATCTCCAAATCTGTTGAAAAATGGATTTTGGGTTATATTCACATACATTCAGTTCTGTTAGGTATTTTACTGGAAGCTGTATGCTATTATTTGTTAAACTGGAAAGCTAAAAATTTTCTTGCCTACTGTTTCCATTATCTTGTGCATGGTGAGTGAGTGTATTTCTGGAGCCCTTCCTACAGGCAATCTTAGCCCTCTGGTGCAACATTCACATTATCTGTATTCTAATGTTATGAGTTCATTTAATTTAAGCACTCTTTATATAATATGCATTTAGATTTCCTTTGTTATGTTGTGTTAGTTACAGCAGAGAAATAATTTGTATCTTCGCCGTGATTTGCATTACTCACAAAATTTTTCTTTTGTAGTATTTAATTACTGTATGTTCACTTTAAATTTATAATGTTTTGTTTCAGACAACAAGTGCTAATTGTATGGCTGTCGGAGAGAACTTCATCTTCATTGGCTGTGCTGAGGGAATTGTTAGATGTTTTAGTCCTGCAACCCTCCAGTTTGTTACCACATTGCCCAGGACACACTACCTCGGTGTGGATGTGGCTCAAGGACTCTCCATTAGGTCCGTAGTATTTGAGTAATAAATCTTCTTTCACTGTGCTTTTGAACTTAAAATTTGTCAGCTGCAGCTGGAAATTCATCAGATTCACCTTGTATCTTGACCCCCCCCCCTTTTCTCCCCCTCAGGGTCAAGTTTTTGCAAATTCAGGTTGTCTCGTGAAATGTCTGTCAAACGGGCAGTCATTCACTGGCTGATTTTGAGTTTGGCACACTCTTCATGGGATACTGTATATATTTTTAATATCTTAATCTATGCTGTAAGGATAAGTATTGTTGGTTTGTCTTACATAAATCATAATGCATCCTTCATGGTTCATGAGATATTCATGCAGTCCTCATTATGTGTGGGAATGTAAAAAGAACTACAGTGATATCATAAATTCGCATGAGCCAAGAAGATTGGTAAAAACTCAACTGGAGGAACCAAGAGAATAATATCACTGTTGGTCTTCCAGGCTGTAACACCATGTGGGCACTGTAGTGACATCACTCTTTCAGAGGAACATACTGCCTCCATCTTCAACCTTGAAGGTGAATTTAACCCTTAAGATGGAGTAAATACATTCATCTGAAACATTGGTAAGGGGTCCGCAGTGGCCACGCGGTCTGAGGCGTGGGCCTTGTGCTGCTTGGTCACTGGGACCGTGGGTTCGAATCCCACTCAAGCCATGGATGTTTGTCCGCATTTTTCTGTGTTGTGCTGTCCTGTGTACAGGTAGAGGCCTTGCAACGGGCCGATCCTTCGTCCAAGGAGTCCTACCAAATGTTTATAGATCGAGCCAACGAAAAGTTGGGACCCGCAGTGCTCAGGCACTTGAAGAACAGGTCGTTCCCAGTATCCCAGAAACATTGGTTAACAGCTACAAGCCTACATGGCATTAGTACAAAGAATACCACAGTTGATAAGTTTAGTTTTGAAACATGCACATGCTAAATGTCATTGAAATCTATGTTTAATTTCAGTCACATGGCTACACATCCAAATAATGCCAAATACCCTGATGCTGTGGCTCTGGCATTTGATCAACATAATCTGAAGCTGTCATGTATATATAATGATCACAGCTTGTATGTGTGGGATGTTCGAGATATCAAACGTGTGAGTGACATATTTGACCATTTCTTTGTACTATAAATAAAAAGTTAATTTCATACTGTTCTGTGGTTAGTCTTGAATTTAAGATGGTGAATGCTGCCAAGCCACCTGGTACCCTCGTTATGATATGTTTCTGTCTTCGACTCTTCAGTGAAACCAATTCAAAATGTACAGTAATTTGATTTTCTGGTTGTGAAATAAATGAAACAGTTTATCTTTCATGTAAGCCTACTTGTGGCTATGACAACATAGAAAAAATGCAGATAGCATAATACTTAGAAAGTCTGTGAATTTCTGAATTCGGGATTGTGCAGTAGAAGTAGAGACAAGTTGCAGGAAGTGTGTTTGGGCAAATTTTATATTTATCAAAACTGTAATTGCTGTATGTGAAAAACGGATTTTCCCTTCAGACAGTCCTGTGGATATCAGAGCATTAATATGACACATAATGATTAAATTCAACTAATTAGGTTCTTTGAATTTAATCATATTGATTAAATTTTTGCAGGTCGGCAAATCTCACTCATTCCTGTTTCACTCTGCGTGTATATGGGGTGTTGAGATGTTTCCTCCTTTAGAGCATGAAGGTAGTGGCATGTCACCAGCAATGCCTCCAGGTTCGTTTATCACCTGCTCAAGCGATGATACAATTAGGGTGTGGAACCTGGAACCTAATCTGCCACCAGACAATGACACAATGTATAAAAGAAACATCTACAGTAATGTAAGTATTCAGAATTTAAGATTATTGAATTTTAACATGTAGTTATAGGCGATTACCTCCTTTTCTGTTTATTATTCTTCGTTCTTTTCTTTCTCTTTGCCTTTTTCTGCACACTGTAAATTATGGGGTTGTGATCTCTTGTTCATTTAGACCATCTTTCCTTAGGTCTGCAAGAGTCTCATTTCCATGTGTAAAGATTAAATACATCTCTCTAAGATCCTAGAGATACCCGTGCTTTGTGATAAATACAGTACAGTTATGGTAATTCATTGGTCTTTCTCCAATGATATTGTATTTTATTGTAATTTATTTGCTAATTTAATGAAAATTAACATTTGAGAAGAAATTCCAGTTTGTATACATATCCATGTGTTTCATGTTCATGTTTGTTTGTTTTATCCCCTTCCCTCCCAAGTTTATGGACACTAAGGAACATTGTGCAATTAAGAAATTGAGGTCCCAGCAATTTGTTTTATTAAACTTGAATTCTGTAACATTGTATTGCATGTTACTGTATTTCATGCTGAAACAGGTGACTCACCTGTGACACTGAAATTTTACTACAGGAACTGCTGAAGGTGCTGTATGTTGATCCTGAGCTCACTTACCTTAAAGACTTAGAGTTGTCAGGTGCAAGTACTACAGAGAAGAGTGACAGTTCATATGATGGTCGCAATGGTGTGAGATCTATACGCATCAGCCCAGATGGCAAACATCTTGCATCAGGGGACAGAGCTGGTAACATTAGGTATGCACCTGAGATTTTGGGTTTATGTGATAAAAATCGAACTGTCGCATTAGCACTATTGCTTTATGTTTTAGAGGTCACTAATTTGAATCTCAGGTGGAAAGTTGACTCTTCTAAAAAAATTTATGTTTTTCTTCAGCTTCTGCATGCAAATGCTTGGACTGTAAGTTCCATATTTTTTCGTTTCTTACCATTTATTCTTATTGAACTTCTTTTAATGTCTTATTTTTGTCAAAAGAACTAGAAATATGATTTTCATATTCCCAGCTTGTGTTTGAAGTTAAAACTTTAGGTTTCGCACATTTATTAAAAGTCTTCCATTTAGGTCATTCTTCATTAAATTTTGTGCTGCAGTGTACTAGATTTAGTTGGTGGTGTGGATGTCTTACATTTGACTACTTTGTTTCTTCCATGTTTCATATAAGATGTTTTGAAAATTTCTTCTCTAGAATTCATGAGTTACATAACCTCCAAGAGCTGTGTCGGATAGAAGCCCACGATGCAGAAGTACTCTGCCTTGAGTACAGTCGGCATGATAGTGGACATCGTCTACTTGCTTCTGCTTCTAGGGATCGTCTCATACATGTCTTTAGTGTAGATGAGGTAATGCGTACTGAATTAACTGAAGTTTAGTTGTTAATACACATCATAAAACTTAGAAAATGGAAGCAGAAATAATGTGAAAATATGTAGAACTGGAAACTGTTACCTTACTGTTGAAGATTTAATGAATAAATTACAATTTTTAGAATGATTAAAAAGAAAACATATTACTTGCGTCTATTGGTATGTGAGATAGAAACTTGCACGTGGACTAAGAGAGATGTAAGTGGATTAAAAGCCACATGTGACATTTCTGTGGAATGTTAGGAATCGAGCGAGTAGGGATGAATCCAAAACCAGGGCTATCGGGAATTACTGTGTTGAATAAATGAGCACTAGGACAAGGGACATGATAAACAAAGTAAGGGGATATATACAGAAGAGATAAGGACAATACTGGACACAGATACAAGAGGATCAATTGTGGGAGGCTTAGAGAAAAGTGGAGAACAATTTGTATCATAAGCTGACCCAGACTGGTGGAAATATGAATATGTGGTGATGGTGTAGTAAAGGGATGTATTCTGAAGTTTATTCTTTTTTCTTCCCATGACACTTATTTTTTTCTGCTTTATTGCAGGAATATAACTTTGTTCAAACACTTGATGATCATTCGTCTTCTATAACAGCTGTCCGTTTTCTGAATACCCATGACCACCTGCAAATGGTGTCATGTGGAGCTGATAAGTCCATCATATTTAGACAATTACAAGGGGTAAGCATCAGTATATTATGTAATCTATTTTGTATGCCTCTTCCTGAGATATTGTAAGAATAAAATAATTATGTTGGAGAAACCTTTTTTATCATAGAATATATAACATTGACAATGAATACTAACTGGGGAATAAAAAAGTAATGCTTTTCTGATATAGTGTTTGTATTAAGGGCCCCTCAGAAATTACCTGTATTCTGATGACAGTTTGTGCCACCTGTACCTAGTAGGTAGCAGCATGAGCTTGGTTCACGTGAGAGTGGAAGTGAGCTTGTAGTGTATGATGTGAGGAAAAAGATCAGATTCCATGAGTTGTTGAAAATCCCCAGCAAGTGTTATAAACTGAAGAAGGAAGGCTTATGGACCCATGTCATGTCATATAAAACTGTTTGTTGGTTGGTAAATGCCATTAACACTTGAGTGGGAATATTGCATTTTGATGATAGACAAGTTGTGAATATATTAATTTTACCCAGAACTGAAACAACAAAGTTCAGAGTTGAGATCCCCTATCTCATCATTGTAAGAAGATTATATTGTGCAATCAGGGTGCTTTGTAAGTGCTGCTCTCAATTTACTTCACTTGTTTGGTGGCTAGTAATTGTTATGTTTGTCACAGTTGTACGCCTTGAACTTTTGCAGACTCCTGGTGGAACACAGTGCCAATTTTCAAGAGGCCACAACATTGCTGGTAAGACAACATTGTATGACATGGAAGTGGATTCAGGACAGAAACACATCTTGACTGCTTGTCAGGATCGCAATATCCGTGTCTACAATGTTAGTAGTGGGAAACACAGCAAAACATACAAGGGTTCAGTAGGTGAAGATGGCTCCCTTATTAAGGTCAGTGTTTATTTTTAATACAATATGTCATTTTAATATTACATAATGAGGCATTTCATAATTTATGACACTCTAAATGTAGTATCCTGTAAGTTCTGTCTCATAAGGGAAATTTATTCACACACTAATGATATAACTAGTTGTTGCATGATGTGTTGGAACCATACTTGAATATCATGCCACTTGGAAAGTGAAGTAGATTTCAGTTTCAACAGAATGGAACACCACCTCATATGAGATTCAAAACTGTTTTGATGAAGTTCTCCATAGGCAATCAATTCATCACATAATTAGACTTTTTTTTCCTTGGGAGGTGTCTTAAGTCTGCAGTTTACATAAACTGCCCATGTATAATGGAAGTCCTGAAAGTGAATATCTGCACTCTTTGTGCAGAAGTCCATTCTGCATGTGCGTGTGTGTGTGCAGTAGTTATGTTTATTTCATCTGTATATGCAAACAACAGAATGGATATCAGTTCGAACATTCATTTTGCCTCTAATCTTTTCCTATGAGACATTCTTGTGGGATTTTCATTGTTCCTGAGCTTAAGTACCATGCAGTAAAAGTGTATTTGTAAATGGAGGTAAAGCTCCATTCATTTTTAACCTCAGAAATACATGTAAGTGGGTGGTCAGCTTCATGTTTCTGCTGTTTTATCCCCAGGGCCCATTAGATACGAGGCTGTGTTGGCCCCAGAGCTAATCCGGGTGTAGTAGCACCCCTGCCAGGAACATAGGAAAAGGAGAATTAGTAGACACAAAAGTTGTTCTACCTTCTGAATGCTATAGATTCATTTAGCATGTTTTACATCATCATATTCTCATCTGCAAGATACATAATAAGACATGAACAAAATCTGCCACACAGACTGCATGTTATATTTAAAAAGTGCACATCGCAGTGTGTGTAACTGCAGATAGGCCAGCTGCACCTAGCCACTCTTTGGAGGCATTGGGACTTCTCTAATGATCTTTACATTTAGAATGTTGGTGTGTCCCACTTGAGCTCCTGTCTGATGTGTCATTTAGGTTGAGTTTGACATTATTGTCTAAAATTAATTAACAATTTTTTTGTTTTAAACAACACACAATGTTCCACAGTCTGCCATTTGATGTAACTAAATTTTCAGTTAGATATTTGTGCTGTTTCATTCTCCCTAGACACAAATAACTGCATCTACTGATGACTTGGTCAATAAAGCAAGGCTTATGCATTGCTGACAATAATGTTAAAAATTTTAGAAACTTGTACATGTTAGGACAGTTTATAACAGTGTTATCAATGCAAAGACTGTTAAAAACCATTTATGTGTCAGTTGTCATCAAAGCAAGCTGTAGGTAGCCTCTGTCAGTCTTAATTTTCACAATCACTACCATTGGGACTAGTATAGTCTATGTAACTGGTGTTTTTACCACAGAAATGTATTTATTTATTTACCTTGCTGACAGTCAGATTCCACAGACGTACATAACAATGTCACCAGAGGTGTTTACCACAAGTAAACTTTCCTACTCATTTACAAAAATATTGTGTGAAGATTCTGCTATTGATTTATTTCTTTGTAGGTTGTGTTGGATGGCAGTGGAATCTATTCAGCCACAAGTTGTACAGACAAGACTCTGTGTGTGTATGACTATTATTCAGGTGAATGTATGGCAACAATGTTTGGTCATTCTGAACTGGTAACTGGTCTTCGGTTCACTAATGACTGTCGACGACTGGTGTCTGCATCTGGTGATGGCTGTATTTTTGTGTGGAAGGTCCCACATGATATGGTGGTCACTATGCATGCTCGCCTAGCACAGCAAGCAGCTCGTGCTGGAAGGCGAATAGCGGCCCAGATACCAAATGGACTGCATCTTGATAATGAGCACTTTGGCCCACCGCCGCCAGATTTCCTGGATCCTAATGCGAATAGTGTGGAGCAGCCAGATTACAGGTTAGAAACTATTTTCTTTCTTCTCCTTCCCACCTCCTCCCCACCTCTCTTTCTGCATCTAACCCTTTCAGCATCAACAACATTGGTGGGGAAATTTCTAAAAGTATTTTTTACTGCTCACAGATAGATTTGTACAGAAATAAATGGTGCTTCCATTTGAAACACTTATTGACACCTACAACAATGTCTTATGCCATTAAGTCAATGTTGCAGATGGGCAGGTTTGTTGTGTAACAGCCATATTGTTTGCCGTAGGTTTAGTGTAGGTCAGTTACCATTGTGGGCCAAGAAGCAGATGGCAGACAACAGCTCTCCTCCAGCAAGTCTCACAAACCGTCAGATGGACCTGCCAAAAGGGCGGTGGGCTCAGCGGCTGGATGCAGGTGGTATCACTGTGAAGTCAGTATATGACAGTGATAGCATCATTCAGATTCCATTAGGACAGGGTAAGTGTGTTCTAAAATATGATTTATTATTGCAGACACTTTAATATCTTTAAACAATTGCTTATTGTTTTGTGTGTACTTGGCTGAGATATCTGTTTTCCATTTTCTGTCTTGGTATCTAAATCATTTTTGTCAAAGTACATATATTATTATGTCCTCTAATATGTTAATAATTACTCTCTTATGATATTCTCCGATATTTTGTTACTTTGTAACTGCATCTTAGGGACTATGTTTTAACCCTTTACATTAATACTAGACATAAACTTCATCCACACACTAGAATGGGGAAAAAGTTTAAAAATCCAGGTCAAAATAACTTTTTTGTTTATTTATGATTATAATTTGGAGAAATTTGTTTGTAATAACAATATTTCTTACAGTTTTATAATTATAGCTTATGTCAATTCATATGTTGACCAGATAAGTCTGTGGTGAAAATTGCATACTTCAGATTTATTTAATTTTTAGTTTGTGTTTTTCATTCCAGTGCACCTCAAATTAATGATGATCTGCTACTGTACTTCCATATGCAACCACATAGTCATTATTCAGAACATTAATATATTGTTGCACATACCTACATTTCAGTCAGTTGATGTTAGGTAGTGAATTTAAATATATCTTTCATCTAAATGTGTACTAATACTCCTTTCTTTCTTCTTCTTTCTAAACTGTTTTCATTATTGTCTCCAGAAAAGAGGCTGGACTCAGATGGCTCAAAAGACAGTTCCATTGACAGTGGTACAGAAGTGCGTCATTATACAGACTTCCGCCGTGAAACCATGATTATATCAAAACAGGTACTAAGCCATTCACTTTTAAAATACAAAATAGTGGGACTATTGGGTGAAAGGTGGATTTATGGAAACCAGCCACCATAGTACAATTAGTAGTTAGTCCGAAGGAGAGTGACAACGAAAATTCCAACACAGATTTGGGATCAAAGATGAGGCAGACATTGAATAACTCGGTAATTATTTCACTGCAGTGACTCTTTTCCCCTAATGATTTAAATTAAATTATTAGTCTGGTTTTTATTTTTTTGTTTGCTCTGTTATCAGCAGTGAACATGGGAAGTTCCATTTATGACATGTAAAAATAGAACTTTCCATTTCTTCCATATTTAATTTCTTCATAGAATTCCTCATAAAATATGCAAAGGCTATGATGTTATTTTATGTCCACTAAACAGAAAATCTTGTAATTTTCCTCTATTTCAAGAGTTTATTTGTGTTTGAACAGGCTACTACGTCAGATAATTCACTACAGTGCTGTCACTAGATTTGTGGTAGTATAGTATGTATAGTAGTATGTATATACTAAAATAACACTGTAACAGAATGTGATAATTGTCATGCTAGCAGTGGTAGTTTGTGGCGGTATAGTTGTAGTACTTAGTAACAATACCTACGTAACCATTGAGCATAATCCTTCTTATATTTGCAGCAGCATCACTAGTAATAGTAATATGTTTAATGTGTTTAATATTTTACAGGGTGGAAGAGAGAATTCTGACTTTGTACCTTGTCCTGAGAGTTACCAGGAACTAACTAATGGCCAGCCTATTAAACAGGTATTTTATTAACTCCCTGTTAGTATTGGCCACTACCATGCATTTCCCAGTATTACAAAATATACATGTATTTGTTGTCTTCACAGTATTGTATATAGTAGCAGTATTTTTATAACATTTCAGCACTAAATGTTTCTGTATTGAAGATATTGGAACACCATCATTATTGTTGTTGTTGTTGTTACTGTTAGTTTTCTTGAGGTGAAGAATGGTAGTTTATTGTAACTTTTTTTGTTTTGTTTTTGTAGATTTGTATAGTTAATAATAGAGAATCCTGCATGTCTTTTCACATGTCATTGTTACTAATTTTCTGAAGTAGCAATAAATATGGTTTTTCTCTTACATTGGAGAATATGGCTTGCAGGTGTCAAGCAGCAAAGTAACGTTAACAAGGGGAAGTGACATCACAGATCTTACACGAAATCGCCACCTTACAGATGATAGTAGCATTGGCAGTTATAAGTTTGAGGTGAGTTTTAAGATTTAATCACATTTATGTCAACCTATTATCCAGTTAATTAATGAATTAACTAGTTGCCTCACTGATTAAGCATCCATATAAGAGACAAAGTTATTTTATTCGCAAACACTTATTAGTCTGTCACAGTTTATATAGTCTTCTGAATTGTAACCTGTACTACTGGAAGAAGCATCTATCACCAATCTGCCACCATATAATGGTAATGTTTGTGAGTTGTTGTCTTTGGTGTATCTGCTTAACAAGATTCTGTTCTTTGTGCACAGATGTGTGATTTTGGTTCAGTACACTTCAAAACAAAGTAAAAACACTGTGTTACATTGCAGTGTCTGGTCTAAAATCATTGATTCTTGATAAGGTTCAGCTATTGATTATAGCATAGTGCTGGTTTGATATTTTTAGGAACAAAATTGTTTTTTAAGGAATAAAAAAACTTATTCTCATAAATACTTTAGTTGTAGTAGGTGCAGGTTGTAGGTGTTCTCGAGGGATGCCTGTGACTTCTGGTAAGTTTTAAGCAGTGTTTACCATATTCACAACCGGCTTGCTTTCAGCTGTTGTTTTGCATTGCTTCTGTGAAGTTACTCACATTGTTAACTTATAATTTGCATTGTTGTTCAGCCATTCACCTTTCTCTGGTTGTTATATAGTCATTGACATTGGGATTATCAAAATATTGTTATTCTTTGTTTTTACAGCTTGAGTTTTGCATGTCTTTTGTTATTGCAGTCTTCAGGAATTTGGAGAAAGATCATGTACATACACAGATTTTGTGTCAAATATGTATTATAGCATGAGCCGGGATGGCTCAGTCAGTATAGTGACTAGCTACGGGCTGGACGACCGGGGTTCGATCCCCGACAGGGGCAGGGGATTTTTCCTCTAGACTCTGCGTCCAGACTAGCTCTGATGCCCACCCAACCTCCTCTACAATGGGTACCGGGATCCTTTCCCGGGGGTAAAGCCGGCCGGGGCGTGATGCTGACCACTCACCCCATCTTGTGCCAAGGTCAAGAAAAAGTAGGAGCTATACCTCCGCTCCGCCCAAGGGCCTATATGGCACGTAGCGGGACAAACTTTACTTTATGTATTATAGCAGTGATGAGCAACCAGTGTTCCATGGCACACTGGTGTGCCACAAAATTTTCACCTCATATTATAATTACAGTGAAACCTCGATGCATCGTTTTCGGCGGGGGTGGGAAATAAAAACGATAGATGCGGGAAAACGATAGATGCGGGAAAGCATTAAAAATTAAAAAAAAAAAAAACAATGTTTCTCTTTCAAAGTTACTTCTTTTTACCAAAAAAGTCTTTAATGGACAACTGGTTTGTCGAAACTTTACGTTTTAGACCAAACAGAGTACTTTCCACGTTCAAAATGTTTTCCTCGTCACGTTCGCTAATATTATGGGCATAAAAGAACGACTTCACTTTTGCCAATGCAGCGTGTGCTTCGGCAAAACTCGGCACAGCTTCGGGCTCGCATTCGTCGTCTTCCTCACCGCTCCCACCCCCTTCGCGATCGTCACACAACTCATCAATCGTGTCGACTCCGCATGTATTTAGCAAGCTCGCTGTCTACTGCCGCGTAGTCACCAAATTTAACCACGTCTTTCACGACGCCAAATCTATTCCAGTCTTCGTGAAAGCCATCATGCTCATCCACACTGACGTTAGAGTCTGCTTCTGCGCGAAGTTCACACCCGTAGCCACCTTTGTGAAAACAATTCAGAACAGTTGGTTGGGAGACATGCCGCCAAGCTGCCACTGTGAAATGAATTGCTTGTAGCACGTCAATTTTCATGTTGACATCCTTCCCAGCATCCATTGCACATACAGCTGTTTGCACAAGGCGCTTTCTATACAACTGCTTGAAAGATTTTATGATGCCCAAATCAAGCGGTTGCAAGACGCTCGTGCAATTTGCTGGATACTGCACGACTTTCACATTTCGTAGAAATGTCGTGTCCTTCGGATGAGCGGCACAATTATCAACAAACAGCAAAATCTTTCTGCCTTGTGCGCCCATGGAGGCATCCAGAGAACTTAAAAACGCCGTAAAGATGTCTGTTGTCATCCAAGCCTTTTTGTTGGCGTGATATTTCACCGGAAGTTTTTTCATGTTTTTGAAACAACGCGGTTTTCGTGATTTTCCAACTACAATCGGAACCCGTTTGTCACTACCGTCACTGTTAACACACAGAAGAACAGTAATTCGGTGTTTTGCACGTATTCCCCCGTGGCAAGATTCACCTTTCAATGCCAGAGTCCTATCCGGGAGGGCGTTGTAGAAAAGTCCGGTCTCATCCGCATTATAAATGTCCCGCGGCTCATATCCCTCCAGCAGTGTTGGCAGTCTCTCGAGCCACAGCTCCGTTACTTCCACATCCACAGCAGCACTTTCGCCGGCTAACTTCTTGTAGACCATACCATGTCGTTCTTTAAACCTACTAATCCAGCCATTCGACGCTGCAAAATTTTCAATATTCAGTCTTGCGGCTATCGTCTTGGCTTTTTCCCGCAAGATGTTGCCATCAACAGGAATTCCTGAGGCCCGCGATTGCTGGTACCAAGTGAAGAGGACACTTTCTAGCTCACTGAAAGTTGATTTTCTTCCGGATTTCCTTTTTTTGCATGAATTACCGCACTTGAGAGTTTGTTTTCGGATTTCTTTCTTCTTTGCAACTATTGAATTTAAAGTAGATGGTGCTAATCCAAGGCGTTTAGCAATGTCGATTCTTTTTTCAAATGGATTCTTCTCCACTTCTTCTATGATTTTTAATCTTTCTTGAAGAGTTCTGACTTGCTTTAGTGGGCGAGACATGGTACAGGAATAATAACAAAATAATTAACAGGAGTAAGAGGAATAACAAAATATTTACGGGAACAACAACAAAAGTATAGACTGGAACAATAACAGGAAGAATGGAAGTACTGTTACTGCCGAACACGACGAAACGTAGCCGTAGAAGACACTGAACCACTGGCAACGAGATGAACCAGAAGAATGAAAAGTGCCGCCAGCCTTTCCTTTGTACTTGTAATAAAAGCATTTGTGAAGAAATTCACAGTGCACATGCCATTTGGCATCGCTGGAACGAAATATGAGTGCACCCTAATTAAAATCGTAAAATTTCTGACAATGAGCACCGCCATTCACTCCAACTATCACCCCTGCACCGCTGACCCCTCATTCCAAAAGGATCTGTGCTGGTTGGGCGACATAACAGGTTACCGCTACTGTGTATTCCAAAAAACATTGTGCGTCTTTCGGTATTAATTTATCTCAAAACCCAGCATTTTAATTTCTCAGAAACGATCATTGCGGGAAAATTGTTGGCCGGGACTAAGATTTTTGAACGATCGATGCGATAAAACGATAGTTCGAGGAACGATAGAAGCGGGAAAATGTAACATTATTTTATATGGGATGTATTCGGGACCGAACAAAACGGACGATGCATCCGGGAAAACGATAGTTCCGGGAACGATAGATAGAGGTTTCACTGTATAACCATAATGAGACACAGTTGTTAATCTTGTTTTCTGCTCTGTCTCAGTTTTCATTTTCTTTATTACAATTGGGCAGAGTGAGGACAGCCAAGATCTACCAAATGGAATTGGCAAGTGACACAACCACTTTGCAGCAAAACATGTATACCTCCCCTTTACTTTTATTTCCACTCTATGTATTTTTCTGCAGTCTATGAACATTTTTCAGTTGGGGTCGATTTATAAGAAGTTGTTGCGGCCAATCAATGCCATAAACCATCTAACACCCCCCCCCCCCCCCCACGGGATTGGTGTGCCACCATGACACTTCAACAATATTTAGTGTGCGATGAGTGTAGAAAGGTTGCGCAATACTGTATTATACTATTGGTTCACTTAGACACCGTCCAAGGGTGGTGAGAAATGTAAACATCCTAATTCATCTATTTTTATTGTTAATAAAATGTGTTTTAAATTTACTTGGCTCCCTCCTTATTGTATTATTCATTTTGGTGGTATGATGTATCTAAATCTGTTCAGGAGTGTCAAGTGTTTGAGAAAATTGCAAAGATGGGCAGTGTGATAGGGGAGCCACTGAAATATGTGTTCAGGGTGCCATTAGTGAAAAAAGAAGTTTAAAAGCACTGTATTGTATATTAAAACTTATGAATGTGTCCACAGTACACATCTGGTAGTGGGGGTCTACTAGTGGAAGTCATGGACAAAAACAGACTTCAGCTTTAATAATTATTATATATATTCTATGATCATAGCATCACAACTTCTTTCCAAAATGTTATGTTGACTCCCAAGAGCCATTTCTGACCTCCAGTTTTTCACAGACCCTGTCTGCCACAGACTCAGGATCATGTTTGCTAACATGATAGATGGTTGGGGTCTGCTTTGTAATGTGAGGAACAAAGCTCTTTTCATAACTGAGACTTTGGTACATATAGTGGGATAAAAGGCAGTGTTACTAAAGAAACAGTCTTATAGTTTTCGAAGTGAAGTCATTGTGTTTCGTGAATGTTGTGCCGTGTTTAATTGCAGGACATGGAAAGTACAGAGCATGACGGTGATGTGGAAGACTACTCTGAAGGGGAAGGAGAATCAACCGAACCAGAACATGGGGATCCTGTTATGTATTATCCACCTGCTGAGGAGACAGGAAGGTCAGATGTCAGAAAATACTTTGCTGTAGAATCATTTTTAAATACGAGGCGCGTCCACAAAGTAAGTTTCCCACTCGTCCCATAGCTAGCAAACCTTATATTGTGCGAAGCGACTGTGCGTACGTGATAGAGCAATGACATAGCATGGCGCATGCACTAACGGTACTTCCCGCGTTCTCACAGTAGCATCGTTGCAGCTGTTGAAGATGGAGGTTCTTATTCCAGCTCCCGCCGACTGTGAAGTGCGGTCAGTGATAAAGTTTTTGAATTCACAGAGCATAGCGCCGATCGAAATTCATCGTCAGCTGTGCCGGGTCTATGGGCCTAACGTCATGAGCAAGCAGATGGTGCGTCGCTGGTGCAGACAATTTTCAGCAGGTCGACAAAGTGTGCATGATGAGAAGCGCAGTGGGAGGCCATCCATCATTACAGACGACCTTGTGGAGCTTGTGCGGGAACGCATTATGGATAATCGTCGCTTCACAATTACGGAACTCAGCAGTCATTTCCCGCTCCTTGTTGTACAAAATTGTCACGGAGCACCTGTTGTTCAGGAAATTGTGCGCCAGGCGGGTGCCGAAGCAACTGACACCAGAACACAAAACAAAGCGCATGGAGTCAGCATTGACATTTCTGCAGCGGTACCATGATGACGGCGACGAGTTTCTGGATCGGATCATCACAGGTGATGAAACGTGGATTGCACACATTACCCCAGAAACCAAGCAGCAGTCAATGCATTGGCGTCACAGTGGATCTCCCTGTAAGACGAAATTCAAGCAGACGTCGGCGCGGAAAGTGATATGCACGGTGTTCTGGGACAGACGGGGCGTTCTCCACGTCGACTTCCTGACCAGAGGTGAGACGGTGAATGCTGAGCGTTACTGCGAAACACTGCAGAAATTGTGACGGGCCATTCAGAACAAGCGGCGCGGGATGCTTAGTGCCAGTATTGTCTTCCTGCACGATAACGCTAGGCCGCACACGGCTCGACGGACAGCAAGTCTCCTGCAGGAGTTTAGCTGGGAGGTGTTTAATCATTCACCCTACAGCCCGGACCTCGCTCCCAGTGATTTCCATCTTTTCCTACACCTCAAGAAATTCCTGTCCGGTCAGCGTCAGTGTTTTGAGAATGACAGAGAGGCGGAGATGGTTGTCACACAGTGGTTCCAATCCCAGGCGGCAGACTTCTACGACACAGGTATTCAAAAGTTGGTCCCACGTTATGACAAATGTCTCAATTCCGGTGGCGAATATGTTGAAAAATAGCTGGACACTTGCTGTATCTGTTGCAATAAATATTTCCATGAAATTGTGTTTTGTTTCTGTAAACGGCCCCAGGGAAACTTACTTTGTGGACGATCCTCGTAGAAGGAAGCTTTTTCCAGTTTTTGGTATGTGGCTGTAAACATTAAATGTTGACAAATTACTGTATTTCCTCCATTTTAAGGCAAACTTTTTCACAATTAACATTTCTGAAATCAGGGTATATTACATTTGATGGTGTCTAAGAATTGATATAGCATTTTTTATGAAAACCTATTACTAAATCAAATCAAATCTTGCAAATGATGGCATCTCAAAATGAAGAAAATACAATAGGTTTTTGTTGTGACAAGTTGGAATGATTTTGGGTACTGTATAGTCTCTATCTTTAAGCTTTTGCCCATATTATGAATATGTAAGTTATGTATTTCTTCTGGCCCCCACTGTTTTAATTTAATCATTAAACTTTTGGGTCCAAAACTCACTCTCTGTTGCATAAAATTTCATGCTGTGATAGATTGGTTTGTAATTGAGTTCCAGTTTGATTTCTGTATCATTAAAAGCATGTACTGATATTATATAAACATATTGTTTAGTTCTATAATATAAGTAAGAATGTTTGTGACTTAGTGATTACACTGTAAATGCCATGGATGTGGAGGAACTGCGACGTTCCCAGAGGTGGATGAAGAAAAATCAGCGACCTGAGCGACTCACTGATCTGCCACTTGTCTCAGTATCAGCTTCTGTGTCTGGTAGCCAGGACAGTGATGAGGATGATGATGAGGTGTCTACCCCAAGTGCAGAAACAGCTGAACGGAACCTCCTGTCCATGCTTTCTGTCAGGTGAGACAGAATAACAAATAAGTAAATTGCATTCTCTTTTTTAGTTAATGTTTAGGGTGAAAAATAGCATAATGAGCTTCATAATAGTACTTTCCACCTAATATTGTGGTTGTGATTCAATTAGAAGTTGAGTGGGATGCAATAGGAGAAACTTCTATGCAGATGTAGGCATAGATAGGAGGATAATATAAAGATATTGAAAAGTTCTTTGACATATTTATTCAGATGTGGTGTGAAATGTGGGCTGAATCCAACCTGTTGTAAACACAATTATGAAAGTAGGATTTGAGGTTTTCACGACAGTGACTCTGAAGATTGCTTTAAACATCTACCAGACTACATGGCACAACAACCCAGAAGACACCAATCTTCACAATTATGAAACTTTGGGATCTATAAATAAGGGAATTTCTTGATCACCTGAGTACCTGTCACTTACGAAAAAAACTAAGTACCTTGGAGTTATGTGATCAGTAAGTCATTTCCTCTCTCTCTCTCTCTCTCTCCCTCTCTTTGGGGGGGGGGGAGGGGAGAGGAGAAACTTCTCAGATCAGAGTGTATCTTACAATTCTTGACATCTAAGAATCGGTATAGCATCTTTTTTTTTCCTCCTGAAAACCTATTATTAATCAAGGTTGTGTTTTAAAATCAGTGGTATCTAAAAATAAAGGAAAATACAGTATATATTAAAACTACAAAAGAAATAGTACATACAAAAAATATATATAAAATATATTCAACATACAAACACTAGAAGCCTGAAACAAAAATATTTTATAGAGTGCTTCAGCAGCAAATGTGATCATAAAAAATTGTCTGAAATACATATTGAGTTTTAATGATACATCTGTATGAGCAGGAATAAAATATCACATTTATATCCAAATTCTTTCATCACTCTTATTATCAGTTGACTATTCTTTTGAAGAGAGTTGTCTAGTGGCAAATTCTTTTCCATTTTTTATATATTCGCAAAAGTATTTTTGCTGTGTGCATGTGTCCATGCTTTCCTTTTCTTTTTTATGTATGTCCTTGATCTCTGCTAGTCTTTGGTTATCCTAGATTCTAACAATTTGTTGAATATTGGTTAACACATGCCTGACTGATTTACTCTAATCAAAGATTTGGTCTTCATGCACATTTAGTCAGATAACGCAGTGAAGGTTTTCTTAGCATGTTTTACTAACTGATAAAGTTTCTGTAAGATATCTTCTGCAATTTTATATATTTCAGCAGCACAGAAAGTCTGGATCATGTTGGACAGAGAGAAAAATACCTTAAGAATACCTTTGAATCTCTAAGTGGAGCAGAACAAGAAGCTACCAAAGATGCAGGTAAACAGCTCATTTCTACTGAAAGAAATCAGATGTATTTGTTTGGAAAGTATCATGGGAAACAGTTTGGGAAACTTGCCTATAGATAGGAGTATAATGATGAAATAGATGTTGAAGATGTAGCTTGTAAATGATGTTCTTGAGTTACTTGATGATTTTCAGTTCCTAAGTTATGTAGCATTATATTGTAAGATGAAAGTGAATGAAGAATTAGAAAACGTTTGGGTACTTTTTAAGGCATTATCCGAGGAACTTCCTGGAGGCACTGAGGAAAAGTGTAAAATTCTCAGTTTTGTTAATTAGTCTCCAGGCCAATATTAAAACTCAAGACCTTCCAAATTCAAGTGGTGTCTGAAGATTAAGGTGGTGGTTATGTTGCTGTTGTTAATGCCCTGTGTTGTGGTCTGTTCAACCATCTTGGCATTCATCGAGTCATTCTTAAGGTGGACACTGCTATCCTTGATAGAATATTGGCCTGCAGAAGAGATGTAAACTTAATGTGGCCTCTGAACCATGGAGCGTCTTGCATTTCCTACACTTGCAACATTTTTCCCTTCTCAGAGGTGAGGGAAGGCACACAGAAAAGCCTGCACTGGATTGGCTGTTCTTCAACACAAATCTTTGATACAGAAGTTTTTGAAATTTTGTCTGTAGACCACCAAAGTACTAGTTTGTGAAACTGTAAACAAAATTGAATAGGTTACAATTGCAGGCTTTTGTAAACTCTGTGATGAACATTCAGATTCTATAATATTAGGGAGTTTTTTCCACTAGGTGAATAATTATGAACTGCTGTAGAACAAACAGATTTTACATTAACAACGTAAGTCATGGCACTGATTGAAACATAAGGAAAGATAGGTAACATGCCAGATGATGACTAGTTAAGTGGAAACTGGTCAGAAATAAGTTTTATGCATAATATTGTTGTTGTTGTTAATGGTGTAATGAAAGGTTTTTAAACATGGCAACAAATAATACAAATGGGTGGGGTGTTTGTTGGTTGACTGCTTGGTTAACAAGGATGTTAAAGTAAATACTGAAATGTATTCCAGGCATGTTAAGTGTTGGCTTTTTAGTGATTTGCTACTTTCAGACAGTTTTATGACAAATACTTTTTCCCCCCAGCTGGAACCAGCATATCATCTCAGTTTCTAGTGCGGGCAAACCAAGGTGGACCATTATCCTCTTCAACACTTCGTAATGTTGCAGTGATTAATGCTGCTAAACAAACTCGTGTTGACAGTCAGACATCTAAGAAGCGTGAAGAATTGCAACGCAGAATAGAAGAAACTCGTAGAAAATTACAGAGTGTAGGTTATAAAATACTTTGCATAACTAAATAATTTTAAGACACATAAGTATAATAATGTCAAGGTTTCACTAGCTGGTGGCATAGTGGGATGTATATCTTGCTGTTCTGTGTTGTTAGACTAAATATCTTCGACCATGCAAATATATTGGTATGCCCTTCTTTGCATGATGATATCCTTGTTTTTGTTAGAGGACACAAGAATAAGAACATTAATTATGATACAATCTGATGTTTTCTCAGGTTAAATATGCATGTGTATAAATTGCAGTGAGTACATTGTTGTATTTCTGGTTGTGATTGTGTCCTTATGTTAGTGTTCATGTCTAGGTTGGTTATCGATCAAACCTCAAGAGCAGCCAGAGCATTACCGACTTGAGCCACATACCTGAGAAAAATGGAAGGCGTGGGGCCAACCATGCACATCGTTACACTCCTGCTGGAGGTAAACAATACGCTGCTTCTCTTATGAGTCATCATCTAAATTCTGCTATGTTACAGTCATCTAATATAATTCAGTCTTCCATTAATCCTGTTGTTATTCATCAACCAAAACATTTCACAACTAACCCTTTACAGCCAACTGTTGCTTCATCTCGTAGTAAATACTTCACACATATTTCAAAACTCATGCTTGAAAATGCTATTACTAAAACTTCTGCAAATTTTTACAATACACTTCCTGTTGCAAAAACTCCTAAAAACTTGAGAAGTGCTGGTAACAAAACTGAACTTGCTAGATTACAATCTCTTCCACTGCCAAATTCATTGTGTTTGGTAACAGTTACAGAACCTAAAATATCTTCCACTACATGTATCTCACTTCCATATACTGACATTCCCAAAGACTTGAAGAACTACTCTGAAACAGCATCACTCACCACCAAAACTGTAATGTATTCCACTTACCACACCTTACCCATAACAAAAAGGACTGCTACAGTTATGAAAGGTGGACCTTCAAGTAATGGTTCCTCTGTAGTGATGGAAATTACTGGTAATATTTGTTCTTCATCCCTTACTGATAGTAACTCCGTAGACACCAATCCATCTGGATTGTCACAAAGCAATGCTTCTGTTGCTAATGTATGTGTTGGAGTGAAGTCTAGTGACGACCTTGAATCCTGTGCTACAAGTGATGGTTTAGCTTGGGCGAAAGCACCTTTTACTAATAACAATGCTTTGTATCCTACTGCCGGTACTGCTACTAAAGCTTTGAATGCTGTTAGATCTAACATTAGTGGTAATTCCATTAGAGAAACACAACAGTACGGTGCAATATCACCAAGTAAACGCCCTGCTTTTCTTAATTTACATTCCGGTGGTGGTGGTGGTGGTAGTAGTAATACTAAACACAACAAAAGCCAATCCAAGCCACTTACCAATCAGTCCTTACCTGAGTCACCAGTGTGTGAAGATATGAGTTCACCAACAGCATTGTTCCATAACTTGACTGATTCTGAAACAAATATTAAGTCATCAAGATTTGTTCAACAACGAAGGTCATGTAGTTATTTCATAGACTTGAATACATTGACTGATAATGAACAGGAATTCCAAACTAAAAGTTTAAAAAATGTTACAAAGTCTTCACAATCTCTCCCAACTACTCTGAGTCAGGCAAATGTAATGGCATCAAGTGAAGAAAATCTACTGGACAGTTGTGATGAGGAGGATGGCAATGGTGATTTCAGTTCTGACTCATTGGAGGAGCCAAGTGAATTTAGTAATAGAACTCCACGTCGATGTGTTAGTGACTATCAGATATTCACACGTCCACCAGAACTGGTTGGATATGAGTTTGAACAACGTTCAGCAAGTGCAGCTGGGAGGCAATGCAAAAGGTCCAGAGAAGCATTTAACAGTCAGGAAAGCATACTGTCAAACACAAGTGGCCAAGTCTCAAGCTGTAACAATAGTGGGGATATTCTTGAAATGTGTTCAAATTATGAACAGGACCGTCATAGTAGTGCAAGCTTCTTCCTCTCATTGAGACGGCGCAATATGGGTGCATGTCGAAGTCAAGAAAGCATTCTGACAGATGAGAGTGAATATCAGTCATTTTCACACCATAATATTCCAACAAAATATAACCGTGACCAGCATAGAGACTCATGCCGAAGCACAGAGAGCATCCTTGAGAGTGATTATCATTTTTCCTCAATGCAGCGAGGGAACCTTGCAGAATATGAACACATCCGGCACAGAGATTCCTGTCAAAGCACAGAAAGCATTCTTACAGATGATAGTGATTGCCAGGTATTTGGATCATGTAATCAGGAAGTAGAATTAAGGAACAGACTTTTTTGTTCTGTTGAAAATTCAGGAATTAAGTCAAAATGTGAATTGAAACATTCAGAGGAAAATAAAAATGTATCTGTAAATTTGCAGCAAACACAAGGTGACTCAGAAACCTCCAATAGGAGTGATGATAACCACAGACCAATTTTTCGTACTCTAAGTCTTCAAGACACACGCTCAACACTTTCAAGTAATGAATGTGTGTCCACTGCTTCCAATAGTAAATCCCAAACTCCATCAATAATTCTGCATGAAGATATTAGTCCATTACTCAAAAAGTGCAGTGAAAGACCAACAAGTGGTTCATTAGTCAGGAAAAATTCTTATCCTCATAGCCGACCTCAAACTCCTACTTCTTTACAGACGCATTCAGAGTTTTCGTTGCCAGATAAATCATACACCACTGCTTTTGAAGTAAATATGAAACCCCATTCTTTACGTCACGAATCAAGCATGAAAAAAAATGCTGAAAGTATGCAAGAAGCTTCTGAGTCATTAGAGCATATAGGGGAGACAACTGAACAACATCGACGCAGCTCAAATCGACCTCCCACTGCTCCAAAACCTACAGGGAAAATTACACACAAACCACCATTGAAACCAAGACAGAAACCTTCACAACAGCACATGAAACAGCGAAGCCCCTGGAACAATCAGAGTTCTGAAATTAGTAGTCTGCATTCATTAAGACCACTGAAGGCAAACCACTCAGTTGGAATAAACTTTGTGTCTGATGTTAGAAAAGATTCTAATGAAATTAGTGATACAGCAATTGACTTTACTGAAAATAATAACAAAGACATCCTGCAAGGAACCACATCACAAGCTGTGAAAAGATGCTGTTCAGAAGATCCAAAGAATACTAGTCATACTGAACTGAAAGAAAAAGAGGGATCACAGATGAATTTTGTAAGGTGCTCATATATTAAAGAAGGTGCTGGTTCACATGATGTGCTGCTGAAACCAGAGACAGTCGCTCCTGTCACAGTGAGACCAGGAGGTGTAAAACTTCTCTGTCGTAGTTTTGAGAATGCAGTAGAAGACTGTGACATATCAGATGATTGCGCTGAGGAAGACAGTTTCCCAGTGTTGGGGGGTTCAGGTTCATCAACTCCTGCCACTTCCTCATCTGCTGCCAACTCTCCAAAGCGTCTGTGGCCTCCAGCATCTCGTGCTCCCAACCAGCGACATCTTGGCAAGAGACTTGGCACAAGACACCAGATCCTACCGTCCAAATGTAGTGGCCCAGGTAACATGAGGCCACCAACATTTTCTGTGCACATTGTTTGTAGCATGTTTGTTTGCATGAAATGTTGCTTACAAAGTAGACTCTTTCAGCTGTCTGCTATGTTTGCTTTCTGTTATATGAACTAACTGACACATTGATTAAAACAATTATTTAAATGTCTGTACTTTCATAAAAAGCATACCTGACTAACAGATTTTGCCGAAAGGCCCCATTTAACAATTCCATATGGCTTTATGCCATAAAAGTGTGATATTTATCATGTCTAATGTGACATATCTGTTCCAGTGCATGTTTTTTTGTGCTTGGGACAAATTATTTGATATTTACTTGGTTGGAAATGTTCCACTGAAATAAAGTTTGAGTTAGTTCTTAGCCACATCAAACACAATAGAGAATGCAAAAATTACATGTCCCCTGCCAAACCCATCATATTACACTGTAGTGTATAATCTCTAGAAACTGTTTTGCATTCTGTGTACGTTCCAAAACACTAAGGCTCAAGCTATATGAGGTTCAGTCCTTCATTTATGACCCAATTAATTCCCGTCCATTCATAAACTGAGCTGCCACATGGCGGATAAGTAGTGTGGCTTCATTAAAAATACTCTCTGAGTGAGGTCAGAACCTCTAAGATTGTACAGCAGTCGATGAGAATATAACCATTTGGTACACTGGGAACAACCCGTTCTTCAAAATGCCTGAGCACTGCGGGTCCCAACTTTTCATTGGCTTGATCTATAGATATTCAGTAGGACTCATTGGACGAGGGATCGGCCCATCGCAAGGCCTCTACCTGTACACAGGACAGCACAATACTGAAAAACGCAGACAAACATCCATGGCTTGTGTGGGATTTGAACCCACAGTCCCACGCCTCGAAACGCGCGGTCACTGCGAACCCCCATTTGGTACACAAATGTACAAATTCCATTGCTTTTATGTACTACAGAATCAACATTTGTTGTGGCCAAGAAACTAGGAGGAAAGGAAATGCAGCATTATGAATGGTACAGCAGTGTATTGCTCAGATATAATGGCCACACAAAATCAGATGGTCATAATTCCAAGAAACCAGTAAAGGCTTTCAAACAACCATTTCCACTTCCAAACTGTCTTGCTATTTGTGTTCAAAGATTCTTTGAGTAAGATCTGTATATTCTCTAACTACACCTTGAAATTCAGTGGGCATTACACTAATTTTATTGATTTTAATCAGAATACAGAATTTATATGAGCAAATTGATTTCAAATTGTTGCATGTAATTGTAAATTTGATGCATTAAAATTAATTTACCTTTGTCTTCCTTAATTTGTTTAATGATTTTCTGTGTAGTCATATGTTTTATGATTTATATTCTCTGTGTTCTGTTAGAGTATCACATTGGTTTTTATCTTTCAAAGAAACCTAGATTTTAACTTAATTTAAAATGTTTATTTTAATGTTTATGAAAAGGTCCTTTTATGATCCATTAGCTTGAGCACATATTAGGTGTGGTAGTCGAAAGCTGCGATATAGCTGTCATTATCATTTCTCTGCTGTTGTTTTGTAGTTTTCAAACTCATTACAATTTTTTTAGCACAGCACTTATGTTGAAGCTGAGCTGGAAAGGTTAAAGAGTTCTCTTAATAATTTTGAGTCTGTTGCATACACAGCTAAGTGTGACAAGTGAGATTTTTTTTGGCACTTTTTGACTTCTGTAGCTAGGTAGCATGCTTGTTTTTATTTTTTATTTGCATAACAGACAGTGGCAATGGAACTCAGTCAAGTGAATCAGGTGGTCTGCGTCGAGCTTGTTCATTGAGTGACCTGACGAATACAGCACCACAGAAGCTCTTGCATGCTGCCCCAATTCAAGGTAGGCTATCTTTCCTTTCATATTGTATCATTGGAACCAATACAGATCCAAAACAAACATTTTTCCCTTTAAGTGCTGTACGCTTGGAGTTTATGCTATATTCTGGCTTAACAGCAACCTCAGATCCTCACTGTTGTGTGTGCTTTACATTTCTTCAGCATGAGCAACAGATTGTTGTTGAACTTCAGAGACATATGATCAGTGCCTGAATTTGTTAAGAGATGTTTTGTTTTTGTGGGAGTTAGAACAACTCATTCTCCACCACAATACTTGCAATGTTGTTTCAACTTCAGAAGTAACATAACATTAAATTAGGTGGGAAGATGATAATGAACAATGTGTGGGTAAAGGATTTGAAAGTGGGCAGACGTAATCTGTCTCAAGGTTTGTCTGGAAACGCTGGGGGGAACCACAGACTTCTCAATAACTGGAAACCTTGACAGTATTCAAACCATTTAACTCTAAATTTGGAGCTGTGGTTCCCATCCATAATTAATAATTTTGTGAAGCACCTGGATTTCATGGTGATGTCTGCTGAACACCATGTTTTTTATGCCATCATTCAAAATAGTAACAGTATTACTTGCAGGAAATGTCATATATTATGGTCTGCACATCTCAGCAAGTAATACTGATAGGATTGCAAATTGGGAAAAGACTGCCATTACTTCATTTCAGTAGTGGAACATCTCAGTCCAGCTTGCAGGAACATACTTGGGAACCGCTGGTCTAAAGCAGTGTTATTACGCCACTGTGCACAGTATATCTGATGTGTGTGAGAGTTTAATCACATATTTCCCCATTGGCTAATTGTATAATTTCTTGTGCTTGGGGCATAATGCTTTGGAGTAGAAAACTAATTTGTCTAATGAAATTTCACATTTCCAATCTGTAAACATATTTAATAAATGAGGTTCTTACAGTGGTGAGTATAAATATTACTGACTTATGGAATATAGCATCATGTATTCTTGTTGTAATTGATTAAGGTTTCAGAGGTGCTTACTGTCTCCATCATAAGGGCAGTAATAGAGGCAGTAAGCACCTCTGAAAGATCTGTTAGTTTATACAAGACTACATGGTGCAACATCCCAGAAGACAGTTATATTCGTAACATACACTACCTGATCAAAAATATCCGGACACCTACGCGAAACTGTTCTCTAAGTGTCCCTCGGATTTACTGCCCAGTAGTGGTCGTTAATACAGGGTGGGCCCACCCTTAGCATATATTACAGCTCTAACTCTGCGGGGGAGACTGTCTACCAGGTGTTGGAACGTCGCCGGGGGAATGGCCGACCATTCTTCCTGCAACGCTATAGCAAGCGTAGTTAGTGATGTGGGTCGTTGGGGTCTGGCGCGCAGTCGCCTTTCTAGTTCATCCCAGAGGTGTTCACTAGGATTGAGATCGGGGCTCTGGGCTGGCCAGTCCATTTCCGGAACCTTATTGTCCACAAACCACTCATGAACAGACCCTGCTTTATGCAGGGAGCATTGTCATGCTGAAACACACAGTTATCATCTCCGAACTGGTCTTCTACCTTAGACAACACGCAGCTGGTCAAAATGTCCTTATATCCTTCCACCTTTAACGTGCTCCGTAGTATTACGAGAGGACTAAGTCCCTTCCATGAAAAACACCCCCACACTGTTACCCCACCTCCGCCGAATTTCACTGTGGGCACTATACAGGCCGGCATGTAGCGTTCACCTAGCATTCGCCACACCCAAACCCTCCCATCGGACTGCCACATGGTATAGCGCGATTCATCACTCCAAATCACGCGTCCCCAGTTGTCCACAGCCCAGTAGCGGCGCTCTTTACACCACTGAAAGCGGCTTGCTTACTGATGTGGCAACCAATAACCATACCACGTTTGAAGCCACTGAGCTCCCTTGCTCCACCCATTCTGTCGGTATCGCATAGCACTGAACAACATCGAGCCCTCTGCCTCCTTTTATAGCAGCAGCAGCGGTCGTAGTGATATCTAGGCTCGAGTTTACATTTCCAGAGGGGTGTCCGGATACTCTTAATCAGGCAGTGTATTTGTGAAGTTCATAGATCATTATTACTTTGTGTGGGATACCAGAAAGTGTGTCTGAGATTTTTCAGTTTTTCATGTAATATCTCAGCTTCTTTCAGCACCCATAAAGGAGGCATCTCAAAATGTTTGAGAGCCGTTTCTCAAATGTAATTTAGTTCCCTTCTTTTATATTCTAGTAAATTGCAAACATTACACAAATGATGGACTTTTTTGTGTGTTCACTTCAGACACATTTTAGTCACCTTAGTGTTTGAGGCATTCCATATTGTTCTAATGTTCTGTAATACTTGACAAAGTTATAGGATTCTTGAAATCCTAAAAAATGGTTGATGTACTATACTGCTGTATTTCTATTTCTTCTGTATTATCTGTTGAAGACAGAAGTTGATGAATTGTGATTGAATGTGCAGTTATAATTCATCAGAAAATATCTCACCTTTGTGTTTCATAATGTAACCTTATTAATTTTGTATCAGATAAGAAGGAAATGTAACCATATTTTATCCAATACCAACAGATTTGATGTTCAACATCCACGGGTCAGTTAAGTAATTACACACTTGCATCACTTTCATGATGGAATTAATGATATCTGTAATTATATTCAGTATATTTTGATCACTGTGTATATTATTTATGGATATGTGTAGTTTGTGGATAATCAGTGCTTGTTAATATATGTTGCATGTCTTTTTAAGAAAGCATGGATGTTTAATATGTAAGGGATACTTTTAATGTTCCTGTGTTGAAGTGATACAGTTATCATAATTCCTTTCCATAGTGCTTAGTATCAAATTTTCCAATGTGAATGTAAAGGGTTATTCAAACTTTATGCCTATGTCAGACAGCAGTCTTTCCATACTTTGTATTTCAATTTCAACCTCTTCTGTATCCATATATTCTGCATGGTTGAATATCTACAAAGTTGAGTATTTTAATTTGAAAATTCATTTCATGTTAGTTCTGAGGGGAAAGTGATTAAAAGAATTTTGCTTAGGACCATTAAGATTAGTGAATTATTTCATATTAAATTAAGTTAAATTATTAAATTATCTAATATAACTTGTTGCAAATTAAAATTGCCCAACATGTGTTCTCTGAATTCCACCATCCTTGGGAGCATTCATGTGCTTAAGCTTTTCAGATTTGTACATATGTTCTATAATATAGATTTCATAAAAATACAAGAAAATAATTAATAATAATATTAGAATGACACCTGTATTGAATATCAAGTGTATAACTTTTATTACCTTATGAGAATGACTGCGCCTGAGGATGGTAGAATTTTGCCAATATATGAGGATGGCTGTCTTTTGGGTTGTAGGGCCACGTAATCTGGTAGAATATTACCAAGCTACAGCCCAGAAGACTGCCATCTTCAGACTTACAGCCATGATAACCTCAGATCCAGTTTAGCCAAAATATATCACACAATTTTAATTTGCAACAGATTGTATTAGATAATTGTCAGTAATTAATACAACAATAAAAATTACAACATTGAAATTAAGTAGTTTGTTGGTTAATTCTTTTATCATAGGCTTTTGCAGTCAGTGGTTTAATATTTTCTTGATATCTGAGCTTCAGTTCCACAGATTGCTTAAGTGTGTCCATTAATTTGGTAAACATTGTGATTACTGTATGGAAATCACCATGGACAGGTATATATATATGGGTTGTCAGGAAGGGAATGATATTGTATGTGATCGGTTTGTATTTCAGGCCTGTACATACTTTTCCATAGATGATTCTAAATTCATTCTGGAGATAGAAACTGCTAAAAGTTCTGGAACATTGGTTGTATTTAACTAGTCACCATAGGCTTAAACATGAGAATGTACTTTATTAGTGTGAGACATTTAGTTGATTACAATTGACAGCTTTAATGCTACGTGAGTGTCATATTTTATTCTTCACACAGATTTGCACATTAATTGCAGTTTCCTTCCATTACTTTCCCTTTATTATTAATAGACAAGTGAATATTTCCCTCCAGCTAATATAAAAATGATTTTTCTGCCTACAGAAGTTGTATTGCATTATCAATAGCAGAACTTGTGTGGGCTTAAGTTTCAGGCAAGGTGACCAGTAAGGGTGGTGCTGCTGGCAGCCGCACCCTGCCTCGACATGGGTTGAAAGCTGGAACTTTAAGCCTGAGTAACAACTTCAACATGACAAGAAGCACTTCAATGGGCATGTTAAACCAGGTATGTTACCACAGAAATAAATCGGTATGTTATAATGTTATGAGTGCCAAGGGATTGTGTGAAAATCTGCAAACCTATTTTTCTTGTGGCATAGTGTTGTGTTATGTGTAACTAGATTATTTTATTTTTGCAGTTATACACATTTGGTGTATTATGAAATATATATCAGTAGCAAAGGTTATATGTTTCAGCATCATCATCAGGCCTTTCTTATAATATACTAGGAAATGTGAAAATTGTATATTAAAGTTGAAATTATTGTTGCAGGTATTTTGATATGCCATTCCATGTTTATTTTTTAATATACAAGTGTTACACTTTATGAATTTACTTAATCTTATGGAAACTATCTCTATATTATATTTAATAATTTTATGCGCACTTCAGTTGGTGTAAATTTTTTGCTAGTCCATACTATAATGATAAATGAGTTTTGTAGTTTTATAACACAGTCTTATGTTATGATCTTTTTAGCATTTACGAGGTACATGTAGTGGTGCTTTCTGAAATTAAATAAAATGGGGAAATAAATTTCACTATTAATATTCAGAATATTCTGAATCTATATTATATAAGATTTTGGTAATAGAGGATATTGTATTGTAATAAGTGACTTGCGTTTGTGATGCTGTTGCTAGGTCTTGGTCAGTGCAGTGATCACTGGTTATGTGATGCTCTGATGAGCTGTCAGTTGTTATGCATTGTTGTGACATGCGTGATATAACTACATAAAAAATTGGGTTATGTCCTTAAAGATATCATTGAAGTGTGTTTTTTTATTTTGTGTTGTCATAAATATGGATTTTTTTTTCTCCAATGCTATTGTACCTCTTTGACATTCTCACTTACATTGCTCAAACTTCAAATTGAGTTCAATTAGTTAAAACTTCAAATTGAGTTCATTTAGTTTGATTAACAAGATAATTCCATGTAGCTGGATGCTGGATGTAACTTTTAAACACCATGATACTTTACAGTGGTAATGATGTAGTTTACCTTCTTGTGTTTATTTGCACACACAAAGAACTATGTTCTTAGGCGCACCTTTATTTTTGACTATGTGATGTGGACATGAGTCCACCATATTTAAAAATCATATTCTTTAGACCTTGTTAACAACATTACAAAATTTATTTGCTGCATTGAAGAACAATCTTAGTGTTATCCAATAAATTATTGTTATGTTAATTTGTTGTGTATATCTGATGGCAAGTTTTGAAAACAAATCCATTTGTTTTTGCCAGTTGTGATCTTGTGGGTGGTTACTAGTGTTTCTCCAAAATGTACAAGACTACACAGCTTCCTAACCTGGAAGACTACAACTGACATCCTCACCAGCATTTGTTATACCTACCTGTGATGTGTATCTTTATCTGTTACGATCCATAGAGTGACTCGGAAAGTGATCTGAGTTTGGCACAGCGATCAAATGCCACAGCTGCATCAAGAGTGAATGGCTTGATGCGGCCCACTATCAGTTCACAGAACAAGGTGACAAGTTTAGGTGGCAGCAAGAGTATTACCAGCAACCAGAATGCCAGGCGGAGAGGTCTTACTGCTGCTTACTCTTCTGGTAATCATCTGATCACCAAGTACAGGATAGTTTGGCTTATAAAATTGTGTTAAAAGTTTTTGTGCGTAGAGTAAGAATATAAATGCAGCTAGACCTTATACAGTTCCAGATGAATAATATTAAATTATGTGTAAGATGTTTATAACATCTTTACCAATACATGGCAAGAACTTAAGTGTGTCATCCTTTGAACACATTAATCACAAATTGCATAAGTTACTTTGTTGCAGCCTTTGCAGACATCTGTTTCTAGGCAGCTTGCCTGTTAGAGTAGCCTTATCCCCTCTCATCAAGTAGATTGATTCATATGTCCTCCCATTCCCTCCCCACCCATGTATGCATGCTTGCTTTCTCACTTACTTTCTTCCCTTGCTGTTTGTTGTTAAAGATTGGATCTCACCTTCCTGCTCCTGTCATTTTCACTTATATATTGTTTTCTTTCTTAAATAATTCTGTCTTTTCATCCTTCTTTCCTATGGAACACCTAAATTCATACTTTACATTCATCTAGAGTATCATATTAATGTATAAATTGTTTATTTATTTAAATTGATTGCCAAAATAAGTTTCTATATGACCAATCTCTAGTATGTAATTGTGATTGTTTCTTATGACCCTTATGCATAAATACAATCTGCTGTGTAACTGGTCAACTGATGGTCACTGTCTTATTTGTGTATGGTACCAGGAATTTCAGTATTATGCACATGCAGAATTTATAACATTTGCTCTTAGTATTTCATTATATAATAATATTTTTTTTCCCAGTAAACCTGAGTCAAGTTGGCAATAACAATGAAGATTCAAGTTCAGAAGAGACATCACCTGTAGGTGGAAAGCCTGCCATCAGGCCTCGGAGCACCAGCATTGATCGATCACATATAGGGTACTTTCTTTTCTGTGTAATCTAGGAATTGAGATTTTGTTATATATGGGCTCCTTTGTTTTGTAATATTTTGGTGTGTTGCAGTTCTAAAAATTATTAAAAACATAATGGGAACATGCGTTTGAAACAATGATTTATCTAGAATACCAACTCTGATGCTGCACCTGTTTATAAAATTGTTAGTAAAACTGAATACATTATTTTTGAGGAATCCCTCTTTTGTTGACTTAACAAAATTTTGCCCAGTTTTCTTCTGGTTTAATTAACATAATTTGTGAATTAAATTATTGTTGATCATCTGTGTATATTCCATTGCAGTAGGTCAATTGCTGGTAAATATTTTGCAATTGGCATATATTAAACATAAAAGAAAATGACGTTATAATGGATCATTAAATTAGTGATGTGTTAAAAGGCTTTCAAAACTTGAATTCAGATCCCTCATACTTCTTTTAACATTGTCAGATTGCATCTGGCACTTCCTTTTTGAGTAAAGAAGGTACTGTTCAAGTATAATGTTATTCTTGATGCTGACTTTTGCTTAGTATGTATTCCATTCTGTCATAAAGTGACTGTATACACAAAACAGACAACAGTCTGACCACACTGGGTAGCAACACTTTTTGAGTACTTGTACTGCTTGTGATACATTGTGATCAATATTGATCTAGGGAGACAACTGAAGTCGCTCTCAGACTTTTGCTGGGTCCACCTGGTGATGTAACTTTCGTCTTAGTAAAGAATTTTACTTGTTACACTTACATTAAGATGATTCCTAATTGTTCTTATGCTAAATTAAGAAAAGCACCTTATTTTATATTGAGGAAAGTATTGTCAGTCTGATTTTGTAAAGTGGTTAAGAAAAGTATTTGTTTTACTCTTGCAGTGCTCCTTCCAGTTTGCCATCCAATGGTATTCAGCCACAACCTCAACCCCGTCGTCCAGGTGGATCATCACTTCATGGCCGTTATGGCAGTGACCGAGATCTTAGTCGCCCAGCTCCACAGCGACTAGTCGCAGCTGGCCGTCAAGGTGGAAGTAAACCAGTTCCAGCATCGAGGCAGAACCAACTGGAACGGAGCCCTCAAGAGCTTCCTGTGAAGGACACTGATCAGCCTTCTGCTGTCTATGATGTAGTCAGTGCACCACGTAAGTTCTTAATGGAGCAGAGTTCTTGAGAGGCTGGCTAAGAAATTCCCTGTTTATAGAACTCACAATAATTTACCATAGGGCTATACCCTGAGTCATTTAAATCCAGTCCATACCCTCACATCATTCTTCTTTTAAATAATTATAATACTTTTCTTTAATGTGTGCCTGATGTATTAAGTGATTTTTCTTCAAGTTTTTCTTCTCATTGACTTTTAAGTGTGTATGAAACTTTGACCTTGCTAGATTTTCATATTGCACGTCACAATTGAATTGTTAGTACTCGTTTTTCATATTTGGGATGTCCCAGGTTTGTTTCTCATATCTGGACTGAGGTACTTTGTAGTTTTTTTTCAGTCCAAACATATTAGTGCTATGATATTACCTTAAGATAGCCACAAACCTCTTAATGCATTCCTTCCAGTTCTTCATTCAGTGCCATTATCTCATTTGATGCTATATAACCAATGCAGGTAAGAACAAATGTTATTAAACTAATAAATCATAGGAGCAGCCAGGTTTCATTCACTGACTGTACTGATTTTCCTTACACTACAGACTACTACTTTTGACATTTTCTATACCATGAAAATCTTATCAGTTTCCCTAATTTTTGAACTCTTCACAGCTGCTACTGTTGGCAAGAATAATGCAGACATCAGTAGTATATAAATGCCTTTCCCAATTGTCAGTGCTAACAAGCTGAAAACCATATACTTCTAAGTTAAAAGTATCTACTATTTTCAAAACAATTTTCAGAGGTTTATTTTGGCCAACTGTGTGAACTACTTAAATTTCCATGTAATTTGTACTGATTGCTGCTTGTAATTTTGATGGTAATGATGCACATGATGGCCAAATTCAAAATCATATCTGCTTTAAACCAGCATGTGGAATACCATAAAATATGTTATGTTTGGCTTCAGCTAACACAAGGACAAGGAATTAATGGATATATTTAGAAATCATATAATCACTTTATGTAAATATTAGTACCTTCATTATCACAGCTTGTACTCATAACTAAATGCTAGTAGGAAACATGTTTTTTTGTCTTAAACATTTGGGTGGAGGCAAGGTAGGAGTTTGAAACCATAAACGTATAACCAGCCACGTATCCATGTATGAGTTTTGTACGCTTTGTTCAGTTGAAACATTTCCAGAATTTGAGCAGTATGTTTCATTATTGCAGAGTCACTTCTGGTTTACCATAAAGGCTTATGTTGTTGCAGTTTCACAGCAGCTGTGCAGCTCAGTTGCAGATCAATTGACACGAACTGCAGACAGTGTGGTACAGCTATACAAACGCCTGGCACTAGAGGGCGACCAGACAGACCACAGAGAAATGTTGCGTGGGTTGGAAGAGGCTGTCAACGAGGCTCAGAGAACACTCCGAAATGTCGCAGCGGGCGGAACTGGTGCTACTGCAGCAGAGTCTCTTTCTGTAGCATCCAAATTGCAGGACATTGTTGCTAGCGGTGGTCAAGGAGATCAGGCAAATGTGGTGGCCATGATGCAGCAGTATTCAGACATGTTGCTCACAATAGTACAGCAGCGAATAGGAAACTCCACTGCATCAAGCCTGCAGAAGCCAAGCTAAAATAAGCTACATGAAGGATACTGTTTCTTTGAATACTGTATAGTCTTTGGTGTATAATATAATGCAGCAGTTTCCACTTTATTAATAATGGTACAATAACATATAATGTAGAATAATATACCACCATGCCAACATCACAGCTGAAGTCGGTAGATACATATGTATATCTCGTTTAAAATAAGTGTTCATAACAGTATGGTGATTACACATTACACAGTAAACAGTGGTTCAGCATAGTAAAGGGACTCATGAAATTCATTGTTCTCTTTTCATGTGATAGTAGAAGGTAATGAATTACAGTGTTTTACTAGTAACTGTGATCTTGCTACTTGTGATTTTAAACATTTGCAACTGCAGGACAGAAATCATTTAAACTTTATGTTGTGAATATTCAAGCATGCAGTCAGAACCCATAAGAGAAGGGAATAAGATCTCTTAAAGTAGTTAATGTATATATATAAAATGAGGAAGGATAGACAAAGGAACTTCATGTTGTAAGGAGCTACAAGTGTATGCATCTGATAGTGCAGAGAAGAGTGGAACTTGGAATTGGAAACTATGAATTGCCTGTAGTTCCTTACACTGGTAAGTTTTCCGTTAGTTCCCCAGATCATCTTGCTTAAGGCGGTGATGTGTTGAATATGGTTACTAATGTGGAATGTTTCATATTGATTAATTTCTTTTTCATACTGTATTTTATTAGAATTTTTAAATTTTATGGAATTTAATATTAGCTTCTTTTTAAGATTTTATTTAAAGTACTTCATTGTGTGTGAGGGAACATCAGGTGTCATAGGAGGATTTATGGAATCATTTTTGTTAGACCTGTACATTCTACTACTGTGTGTTTGAAAAGTATGGAAGCAATACCAAGTTTCATTGTTGTTTGTTTAGTAAATACCTGAATATTAGCTTTAAGGGTAATTGAACATAATGAAACAATCCTTCTGTGTGGGTGGCAGTAGAACATTCTCCTTCTCTGATTTAATTACGTATATTACATTTCAAAGCTAGGTTATTATGTAAGATTTCAGGTTTTCACAGCAGTGAGTATGAATATTTCTGTCTTCTGGGTTGTTGCGCTGTGTAGCATGGTAGATATTTACCAACGTTTCAGAGGTCATACTCCCTCCGTCATCAGGGCCCTGATGACGGAGGCAGTATGACCTCTGAAACGTTGGTTAACATCGACCAGACTACACAGCGCAACAACCCCTATGATTGTTAACAAAGATTGTGAATTTTTTAAATAGTTTGGTCATTTGTGTGGGTGATAAAGTAAAAGCTGTTTAAAAGAACTTGATAGTCTCCTACAATATTCACTGGCATTACAGATATGGTCTGCTAGTTCAAATGATGCTCTTTTTCCAGCAGTAGGGTTATAGAGGTCACCGTCGGTGGACTAATGGTTACCATGCTCGCTGCTGGTTCCAAGGTTCACGGCTTCAAACCCGGACAAGGTCGATGGATTTTTAAGGGTGATTAAAAATTCATAGCACAGCTTCCTTTGGAGGGGAAGTAAAGCCAGCAGTCTCATGTTGTAGATTTACAGCATGTCAAAGAACCTTATGAGCATGAACGAGATGTTTCGTAAGCAAAATTCAGCGGCCATTTCTCACCCATGTCTCTGCTGATTTTCTACTAGGTGGCAGACAAATCAGAATTCAGTAGAAATTGTGCAGAGGCAGTGGGCTGGTCACCCACTACTGACAGATGCACACTTCCAAGACTAGGAAACCTCCCACATTGGAGGAGGCCAAGGCCCAAACTTGGGCTGTAGTGACATTTGATGGATGGAGGGTTTTAGAGACTGAAAGTAAGAACAAGTATTGGGGGGTTATTATTATACATGAGTTGGTAAATGTGACATACACCAAGTCAGAAGTGTATGAAAGAAGTAGAAGGAATAAAAGAGAGAGATGATAATGATATTCTAGGTTGACACTGTAGATTCACAGGTTTCTCCAAAATGTTGGCATCTGCTCACATGTCTACACAGTGTCACAATCCAGAACCTCTGTGAGAATTGTTTGTATGTACCTACGAGTCTCTATGGTGTCACAACCCAGAAGAGCATCATCATCTTCACTGTTGTGAGAACCTCAGATCTCACAATGAGGGGAGATGTTTTGTTTATTAAATCTGTTTTCAGAAGTCTTGGCAGAAAATTATACCGTCTATTTAAATTATTACTCTATCCTTTTATAAGGTGAATGTTTAAGGCATTACTGAAAGATTTTTGTAAACAGACAACATACAATGAAAACTTGCTGTTAGTTACAGTCTTTTCAGATATATATAATTCTTTGTATAGCGTAGTAAATTGAAAGTGAAACAGATTGCCATTGCGTATATGTCTTGCTGCTGTAAGTATAATATGTTACATGAGATGATCTGACTGTTGTTTGCTGGGGGAATATTGAAGTGTAGCCCTTTCTCATTCCATACATGCCATATGTTTATTCTTCTGTTGCAGTAAACTGAACAGTTAAGCAAGTTCTAAAGATCCCACAGATGTTTCCATTTATCTGTTTAATAGTTAAATGGAAAAGGTAACTACATATATTTGCAATCCTCCTTTAAGTCTCTTCAGTCAGTTGAAAACATGTCCAGTAAACTGTAAATTGGATACCTTCATGTAGCATTGGATTTATATGATCTTAACCATCTCCCCCATCTCATTGCCCCAGCTGATCTTATCAATCCTACACTTAGTCAGAACAGTTTACTGCTTATGTATACCTCATGTAGTGTCCAACAATGAGGAGACAAACTTATTTCACCAACAGTATTACGCTGTTAATTCTTTTCTTGCTGTTTCTAATTTTCATAGGAACATTGATATTTTGAGAATTGGCATGTTTGATGTCATTCCTACCTGTCTCTCCTGAACACTCTGAAAAACAACTTTCACAAAAAACATCACAGCTCCTGGGCTAATCCACATACCAGAATTCTTTAAAGATGAGTATAGAAGAATATGCAGTGAAATGTAATATTAATTACATCAACACTATCAACAGATTAGCAAGTTGCCTTTTCTTCTAAACGTGTGGTTTATACACAGTTATTTGCTAATAACAAGGAAATTCTTATGAAAACTATTATCACTGTTCCAGCACAAACTTCAAACAGGGATAAAAACCTGTGTGTGAGAACACATTCCCATTCCGCAGATTAGTTGACAGTTGCAGCAGCAGTTGTAACTAGGGAAGCTGGTAAAAAATAATTTGCTGGTCCTTTAGAGTAATAGACTTGTTTCATGCCATGACATAAGGATTGCAGGTGACTGTTAGTGACTTGTGGCAGGCATAGCCATTTTCAAAAATGTCTCTATACTTTTACCAAACGTGAGTTCACTAAAACCATAAAGTTAAATTGAGACTCTTGCCAAGATGTTGTAAAGCAGGACCTGTTGTATCTTTACCCAACTGTGTCTGTGGTTGTTACATACAATTTTTTTATTCCCATTTATTTCCTGCTATTTTTCAAATGTCAGTGTTTGTAACTTGGTTATTTGTGTAAAGCACAGGCAACTGAGTTCATTTTAAGTAGAGTTAAGCAGGGTGTTTATGAAGTCTCAACTTATTTCTGTATAAATACATAATATTCACTTTGCATCTCCAAAAACAAACTGACCTCAAACTTTCTTTTTCCCTTTCTTCCTTTCTGATGAAGTTCTACAAACACCTTCAACACTAAATATAATTTCCAGTGATGTTATTTCCAGTTTCTTTGAGCTGCAGCCAAGGGGAAATGTTTTATTGGACGCCATGATTTTCCAACAAGATGGGATGCTCCCATTTTCCTGCCATTGTGTAAGATTACCTCAACATGATTTTACTTCAAGTTATTCTGATTTAATCCTCTTTGACTTCTTGCCTTTGCATAGAACCACATTACATCACAAGTTCTGTTTATCAGTTGAAGTGGGATTTCATGATCACCCAATATACAGATATGTGCACATACTAAAATATTACATTCAATAGAACATGCAGATATATAACATTTACTAACCTGGTTAATTATATTACAGATAAAAACATCAAGTGGCTGAGGTTACTAGGTAATCAGCCGTGCTTTCTGAATGGATTAGAACAAACTGTGTTTGTGTTGATGAACTGGTGTTTCAATATTGGTTTTGTGGAGAGTTGAATTACAACTGTCATGCTATGTATCAATTTTTGTATAGTTTTATTATGTAGTTAACCTGTTGTTGTAAGCAGAATGTTACACAGAAAGTTTGCCATTTTAACCACTCATTAACAGTTACCATAGCACATTGATTGCTGGAAATTAAAGAATGCAAAACTTTGAGGATATTCATCTACATTTATCATCCATGATGATCTGTGGAATGTATGTTATGTAACTGTAAATAAGTCAGGCACCAGAAATGTGACTGATATATTCTCACTTTTGTTAACAATAACTTTAAAATTTGCTTGACAGTATACCTGCTTATGAAGCTGCTTAATTCAGCATTATTTGTCTTTTGAGAGAGCAGGGTTTCTTCCAAAGGCCCAACATTTAAACATGATCTATGTTCTGTGGGGAAAGGATGGGAATAACTGCAGCACTGTTTCATACAGTGATGTATATTAATGGTATACTCCTGAGAAAAGGGACATCTGGAAACAGCTGTAGGTTTAGTGGGGATTCCAGCAGACAATATCACATCTTTTTCCTGCATTTGTTCTTTCTGTTCTGGATCTGTATTGTGATTAGCTTGACCAGAGATGTGTAGTTGCCATAAATGAACATCAAAGCCATTGGTGTTTGCAAAATAACTAAGAGCACATTTGAAAAGTAGTGTACTCTTATCAACCACACGTTTCCATTCTCAAATTGTATAAGACACATTTTAAATGCTAGGAAATATCTCTAAATTAAGTAACTGTATGTAACACTTGGTTATTTGGATGATTCAAAAATCCACTGTTATGGAACCTGAATGATCATTACAATCATCACAGAAGTAAAGGTCTGAATCCTTCCTGAGCTAGTTCAGTACAGTTCACATTTTCTTCATCTCTTATTCCAAGATCTGTTTTAAAATTATCCTCCCATTTATACCTTAGTCTTCCAATGGTTTGTGTACGTGATCTGTTTCAAACAAAGATTTTGTATGCATGTCTGGTTTCTCATGTGTGCTACATTTATTATCAAGCTCTTTGTACTTCCATCAAGAAATTGAGGCAGTAGGTTTTTCCAAAATGTTGGTAACTTCTAATAAATAATACACAATAGTACAACCAACAAGATGCTACATCAAATGAATGCTTGGGTACATACACTGGATACTTTTGATTTTGGTGAATACATTGATTTATAATCTTGCAACTAAACTCATCTGTTTTACTCATGAATTATACCTTGAGCTTCAGAGAAAGTCAAGAAACATGAAGCATCATTGAGAAATGTTTCTAATTAATATTTTAATTTGATATCTAAGCAAACCAAGGGTGCCAGCCGTTCTTCACTATGGGGTTGAATGGTTCAGTGGTGTGCTACTGTGATGCGTAGCTACCCAGACTGTGTCCAAGAAGCAACATGTTTAAAAATGTTGATAGCTTTTATGTCTTTGTTGCATGGTATTACCAGATTATCATTAAAATAAAACCTTTACTGTCATCTCTGGACACTTTGGCTAACCACATATAGGATCCTGCAAACTGAATTAGAAGTTATCAAGAATTTTTAAAACAAAACTGTCTTTCTGCTGAAAATCACAGCATTGAAAGTTTAAAGTGAAATCAAGCTGTGACTTAGTGTGAAAAGCACTGTGGTATCAGGTATTTTACAGCTTTGCTCCTCCCATCTCACATACCCCTTATGTTTCCATCATTTGACAAATGTCTTACCACCAAATATATTTTATTTTGTAACCTTCAGATTCTTTTTTAATGATCACCACATATTTGACTCTTTTACTGTTAACATTGTCATGCAGTACACAATAGAGTATATAAGAATTGTGAAGGCTTTTTCCACATCTCTGTCTATGTACGATAAGAGGAGAAAGAGTTGAAAAACATATTTTCATACTTGCGCCGTCTCTTGACATATGTATAATTAACCTAAATGTAATAGAAAACCACCATTTAAATGTTAATCATTTTGACAGGCCTAGCAGAACCAGCCTTAGCTCAATTACTTGTTTTAATGACAGGGAAAGTGTTAGAGGATGTACCATTTTTCATACAAGCTTGGACATGTTTTTCCTTCACTAGCTTGCAGTCAGATTAAAAGTCTTAGTAATGAGAAGAAATGGTATTCCCTATGGTCATTCCAAGAATATAAAACATTTCTGTAAAAGTAAATCACACCAGTAATTCTTTCATTTATATTAAAATTAAAAAAGTTGTTACATATTGGAATTTTTTGTTTATAGTTTCCTTGTAAACAATATGTTTTATGTACAGAATGCAAGAACTTTTTTGTCTGCCTGTCATATGTAACAAGTGGAGTTTTTCAGTTTAAGAGATACAAATAATTATTGAATTGCAAGATTAGCCTGTGGGGTTCAGTTCTTTGGTGTTGATAGACTATGCTTCCATCACAAGCTCCAGGTACATGAGCTGTTCATTTCTCCATGGTATACGTCCCTTTTGGCTTTACCACATCATCATCATCATCATTTACTAACATTTCTGTCAAGGTGGGTTGTCCCATGACATTCATCTGTCTGCCTGTAAGCACTCATCATGTGGCTGTGCCCTCTATTTCTCTTTTGTATTTTTTCCCCACACTAGGATCTCCACTACCTAATGGCAATTTATTCATCATCTTCAGTTTTGGTATTCTCCATTTACTGCTGTCTGTGCATATTAGCTATACCACTGTATCCTTAATTTACCATATTTTCACACAGTGTTACTGTTTTCAGATCTTGCTTAACTTCATCACCATCTTTTATGCTATATGCTCGAAACATTTTAATTTCAGTTTAAATAATTATATTATTTCTAATTAATTAATTATATAAAGCCAGTGTGACCATGCTGCAGATGTATAGTTCTCCAGGATTTCTTATGTCATAATACAACTGATGAAATTATTCTTCTACAGTACATTAGCCGACTTTAATCTGCAGGAGAAGAAAACTCGGTTCTGACTTTGGTGTGTTTAATATTTGTGATTGTCATGTTGTGGGTTTCATAAAATACATTCTGTTCAAACTAATCTTAATATATTATAAAGCTGGACATTATTTACCTTCTTATTGGAGAAATTTAACAGACCTAGAAATTAGAGTGTGATTATAAGCAATCATAGTATGGTGCTTGACAATTTTCCTTCATGTTTTGGAGATCCCCTTTCAAATATCAGCTAAGAGGTGAATCATCATGGCAGGTTTTTATGGTTTTTTCTCAGTCCTTATATGTAAGTGCTTGGATCGGTGTCTTAATATAAGTCGCAGCCACTCCAACATCCTTTCCCAGTCACTACTCCCACACATCCTTACATACCTGATTTTATGTAGATCTTTGCAGTTAACACACTTAGTAATAACAAAATTAGAATGTTTTGTGATTGCTTATGTGAATTTTGGGGTGACACAATCTTAGCAGAAGGACAAATATTTGAGATAACTTCACTGTAATAATTGGTGTAGTGTGTTGTTATCCATGGTATGCTTCCAATGGGACTGTGCATGTCATCACCTTCCATCTAGAATTAATGTGGCTGCTCAGATTTTATTGGTGCAATTTACAGCTGGCAGCTTTACATGTCCATTGAACTGTTTTTATAAACTTCATCTTCAGAATTGTTCTTCATCTTTTGTTATGTACTCAGCATCTAAAATAAACCCTTGTATCCAAGTCTGAGGTGAGGCCCCGTGTAATGTTACAGTGGAGATTTGTTAGTCCCCATCCAACCCCCAAGCTGGAGGACCACCACTTGTTGCTACTCATGACTGCTTATTCAGTATATTCACTGCTGCCCTCCATATCTGCAGGTTGTTTCTTCCATCCACAGCCTGAGAATGTATTATGCTGTGGTGACGGGGCGTGAAAGAGTTGAAATCTTCCCTTCTGTTCCACCTTCATTTCAGAACACCTAATGTAGTTGCGTACATTTTTGTTTGAACAGTTACTATGTCCAGAGTCACAACTAAATATTAAAATTTTTCATCTCCTCCATACCTGACATGCATGCATTCTATGCCAGTTATAAGTAAAAGTTGTTTCATGATCCTTTATGTAACTGTGGTACAAAAAAGTGCTTGAAAAGTCAATAGTTTCAGCTGATTTGGGAGTTCTATGTTTTAATGGGAACAGAAGTCCATGATGATGTTCACAAAGGCCTGCCACTGGGTGCTATCTGTCTGATCAATGTCTAAGTCTCCCAACTGGTCTGTTTATGTCATTTCTCGTCTTGTATTACATAACCTTGCATTTTATCATCCTAAAATAATGAAACCAATAATTTATCATAATCATAATTGTTAGCAGAGTTGTAAAACAAATGAGGATGAAACTCTGCTATGGATGAAAATTGTTGAAGTTGGTCTGGGTTGCAACACCGTGTGGACATGTAAGTGCTTATTAATATCTCAGAGGAATATGTTGCCTCCATCTTCAGAGCTGAAAGTTCACATGGCCTTGGAACCCAGAAGACCATTACTTAACTTCACCACTGTGAGAACTTGTAATCTCATGGGTAAAAATTGACATGTTTTGATTTCTGTAAAGGACTAAGATAAATGATTACATCACCAATAACTCTTATAAAAACAAAATTAAATTGCAGTAGAAAAAATATATTGGAAGAGAAATTGCTTTATTAAATTCTGTTCGAATTTACATTTAGCCTCTTAATGTTGTGCCAAACATAAGATTAAGCTTGTATGTATTTAATATATCTTATTAAAATGGTATGGAAAACTGGATCAGGTACGTAAAATGTTTTGTTTAAACTTCAAACTACCATTAATCTTTTAAAGATTTCAAACATAAGACATATCTTATGTGTGAAAGTTGGAATACTTTTACTGTAAAGAGTTTGTGTTCCTTTGTACCTCTACATATGTTTTCATGTGTATTTTTAAAACATTTTTAACATATCCATTGCTTTTTAGCAAGACTTTTGTGAAAGGAGAATGGTGCTTAAGTAATGTGATTTTAGTTGAATATTTTTTGTAAGTACTTAATTGTGAAGTAATTGCATGGTATTTTGCTGCAGTGCATGATTTATGGGATTATTTCAGTTAATTTAGTAATTGAAAATGATGGATGTATTTGTGTGTGTCAGTAGTTGATTTATTTATTTATGCAGGATAATGTATTAAATGTCATTGTCAGTTTCCATAACAATTAAAATGAAAGTAATTGTATTGTTCACTGTCATGAAGAAATCTGAGAATTTGGGCCTATCATTTAGTAGAACAGAGGTGTAATCTAACAAGACACTTAATTATACAGATACAGGTCCACCTGGTACTTTGTTTATTTGTTCAGACAGTAAGCAAGCACTAATACCTACAATACAATATGGAATGGACAAAATAACTACAAACTAACTGCCTGAAAGTGTGTACTTTTTTATGACCAGTATGTGTAGTAATACTGAACATTTGAGATAACATTAACACTTTAAAATTTTCTTTGTATCTGAATTATCCTTCTTCAGGCACATTCACAACAAAGTTCCAAAAATGCTTCTTTAGCTTTATGATACCTATATGTGTCAATTCAAGAATTGTTGAATGTATTTTCATGAAATTTTATACTTTGGAGTGATACTAAAATTTGTCTAAAAATTCCATTTTTTGCTAAAATCAGACAACAGTAATGGTTACTTTGGGTTTATGTGCACAGAAAATTACCTAGAGAAATTACTCAGAGGAATCCCCAGCCAGACAGGCTGCAGATTTCCAGTCAACACAAGCATGTGGGTGTATCCCCTGTTATCATCACTCAGCCAGATAGGTGCTAGGCATCCTGCCCATACAATGGTAATTGACACAAGACTACTATTGCACCAATCTATGTACTTCCACTGCTTATAAGATACATTCATATATTGAAACAGCAGAGGCAGTAACAGAGCAAACCTACCATAATTGTTATGCTATGCCTATTTTTAAGAACCATTGTATGTAAGAATGGACTGCTTTCAATTTTCTGCATACCATTAAAGCTTCTACAAAGTGCAGTGCCAGGTAGCACATCAAATTCATATTGCAGGCTTACATTTACTTTCAGAGATATGTACCAAACTTTAATTGCACAAGTGTAAAGCTATGGTAAATCTAGAATGTTACAAATATTAATACAAGTTTTGGGAGGAAGAAAATTGAATGCACCCTGTTGCCAACATCTGACCCTATAAGCTATATTTACTCGGAGAATATTTACTTTACTGGATCACTTACCAATGTAGAGTATATTCATTTTCCTCCACAGAAGGGTATCCTTGTATTTCATTAGTTATAAGGAACATTGCACACACCTTTTGTCATGCTAGATTGATGTTATTATCATGAAGAACTCCATTGTTGACAAAAAAATGATCAGGTATAGGGCACCATGCATCAGTGTCTGTAACTGTATACCTGTGTGTGGTTCACATTATGTATGAGTGTATACACATATGGAAGACAGTATATCATAATAATATTTATTTAGAAGCATGTTAAAAGTTCAATGAACTGACCTGAAAGTTAAATTTTATTTACTCTGCAAATTTGTTTTTGGATTTTAATTGCACTAAAACCAAAGAAACTATTACAAATATGCAATATACCAAAAAGTGTACCTTTTTATTAATTCCTGGAATTTTGCTTTGCCTTTTCAAGCTTATTTTAGATTGGAATAGATCTTAGTGTCACTGGATTTCTGTCTTTCATATTACTAGCTTATCCCTTGTATCATAAGACAGGAAAAGACTATTGTTTTATATGTCTTTTGTATATTAGGTGTTGATATTAGTGGTTACATTTTTATTTTGTGAAATAAATTACATTTGTTCCACATGTTTACATGTTCTTTTTCTGATGCAGTGAAGTAATGTCACTAACTGAACAACAGATTCTTAATATTGAATTATAATATTTAACATTAACGATGTAACAGTTTTGTGAGTGCAAAGTAAAACGTGTAATTCTGTATTGTAGGCCAATAAAGAGAACAAATGACTGACATAATAATAAGGTTTTTTATATGCATTTCAAATTATGGTCCTTGAAAAGTAAAATTTCATATTTATTGTTCTGAACACATGCAAATCAGATTCTCCCTAAACAGTTCCTGTCATTACACATAACATGTTGCAGAATAAAAGTATGATCTTTCATTGAATCAAATCCATTATCTCTAAATATCTGTACCACTATAGTAATAATATTTTGAGTTTTGTGTAACTAAGGTGGTTCCTAATCATATTTCTCTCACTGAACACATTTTTCAAGTTTTACTGCCAGAACTGCTTTTTTCTTAACACATATCACATTTTTAGGTCATCTGTGATCTTCATTGCCATGCAAATCTCAGACTGTTTGCCTAATTCTTGTCAAACTATTCAAACAGTTTTAATTGAATCTGTAAAGGGCTAAAAGCCATGGTTTGAGTAGTCGACGATGGCATAACGTCCTCAACAAATTCATTCTGGAGTTAATTTTGAAGTGTGTGTACATAGCAGGGCATGGATGAGTGAATGTTCTTCTGCTTCAATGCACAGTTTCTGCAAAGCAGCATGTAAAAATTAATTAATGTGTAGGAGAGAAGTAAATATTTGCCTTTGCTTCATTAAAGAATATAAATCGATTTACTGTACCAGAACCTCAAGTATGATTTTATCAAAGTTATAACTGTGCTGCACTATTGTACATGACTTAGTAAATTTCAGCCAAACAGCATTACCATGGCGACGGTAAGTATAAGTAAAGCTATCCCACTGCACCATGTAGACACTTAGGGGAAGAGCACAAATATTGATCAGATTTTAGCAGACAAAGAATGTACTGTGCTGAGACTTACGCCGTACCATACCGATTTAAACCCCATTGAACTTATTTGGGCAGATGTAAAACATGGGGTTGCAAGCAAGAACACAACAATTAAAATTAAGGACGTCGAGCATAAGTGTCGCCAGAGATTTGAATAAATTGGGCAAGAGTAATGGGATAATATATGTCAGCTTGTGGAAAAACGAGATCAAATTTATTATGAGCACGAAGGCATAATCGAAGACGCTATTGAACGTATTATAATTGAAGATAATGGAGTGAACAGCAGCAGCGGTAGTGATGAATCGAGTGATATATCAGAAAGCGATGGTCTGTGAGGAGTAGAAGAATTGGAAGAGGACCGAAGAGTTGTGAAGAAGATAAAATTATCTAACACTCTCTGCAGTGTTAATTTTCTAGTGATGTGTAGTGTAGTGAAATCGACTATCCTGTGTTACATAACGTGGTGATATTCTATTTGGAGTGTACTGTATGCGGCCTGCTGCCATCCCTTCCAGCAAACTTCTGGTCACTGACTCGCTCCAAGGTTCCAATTCCCAAAGTTCAGCGGCCAAAAACGCTGGAACGCAGTATACCCACTGAATAGGAGACTGGGTGGGCCCCAGGGTCGGTTTGGACGCAGAGACTAGGAAAAAATCATCCTCACCTATCACGGATGGAACCTCAATCATCCAGCCTTTAGTCTGTCACTATATTGACTGAGTTACCCGGCAATATTTTCCCTCAAAGCCCAAAATGCCTAAACATAAATGATTATCATACATTGGTAACTGTAATAACACACGCATATTCATAAATATTATCATAGAAGGCCAAGAATCCCTTAAAATAGTGTATGAACATCAACTAAGCAACAGTGCTATTATTTGACAAGATTGTCTTGCTTGTTTTCTGGAAGGAAAGAGTGACGGTACTTTGAGGTTGCCCGATAGTTGTCAAGCATATTGCAGGAAAGGTACCGGTACAAGTTACCGCCACAACGAAAGCGCTATTGATACTGTTCTCAACTTGGAATAACGAATATGAATTGCTCGTTTGAGATTCAATATCTCGAATAGATACTGGAAAATTCTCTTTCGTATTGTGAAGGGTATCACCTCAGACAGGATTTTTTTTTTTGCCACGATTTCATACTTTCTAACATCGATCATTTCTCGACAGGTTTGTCTAATTAATTATGCTTTTCTAAAAGAGCTCTGTGCGCTTTCAAGCAGCTCTCGAAATGACGGCAGCTACGCCCTTTGCCCCTCAGTATCACTGAAACCCGAATGAACCCACACCGTAATCATACCGTAGATTAATACCAACCTACCAGCGGCGGTGTGTGGTTGTAGCGTATTACACCTAAACGTAGTTAACCTAAAGCAGAATTGATTCGTGTTGATTGTGGTTATGCCGTCTTTTGTCGTCGGTTATAAGGAATAATTGGAATCGGTCACTCTCAGGAGAAGTACTGTGCACATTGACGGTGTTCCTAAAAACGTTAGGATTCAGATTACCACTATGAATGTCGTATGCACATACATTTACAAAGGTAAGAATTAATCATAGGTCATTTTTTAACAAGGCCCTTCGTGTCTTCTATTGCTCTTATGGTATCATGTTTCCTTGCAACAAAGGCCATGGATGTTTATCAGATATTACCATATTTTCCATATGGGCATAAGCTTTCCATGTTTGGAACAGTTGGTTGTGCCCAGCTTGACTCTCGAAGTGGGTGGAATCTGTGTAAGTGTCAGATGTTCGATCCTCAACTGATTGGAGAAAGCATAACTGTTTGATGGTCATCAGCTCAAAGCACTTTTTAATCTCCATTGCATTGTCTACTCTATGATGTGAACCCACCAGTCACATTGTGACCTGTGGGCTTTGGCAGATTTTTTAGCGCAGACTTCTTGACAGAAATTGCAGCAGTCATAAGCAATGTGGTAAGTACATTTATGTTTTCTTTTTGCTATCTTAGTTTCCTCTTTGGTCCAGAAATATATGAAGATGAAACTTTTCTGAGAGAGTTTTCACTGCTCAAACAAATTGGCCTTTGTTTTAGGCCATTGATGTTGTTGTATGGTCACTTTGTACTGAGACGCTATGCCAGATCCAGTGATACTGTCATTCCTATCACCACATACTCCAGTTTTCATGTTCTTATGACATACAGAATAACTAATAACAACTTCCCAGACATTTTTGAACCTGCATGCAGGTGGCCAAGAAAAGGGACAGTGTGGGTGCATGAAAGGATTTTCATGGAACCACTCTTGTTTTCACAGTTCTGCCTACATCCCAGATGTAGGCAGAACTTTAATAGGGAAGGAGGTTTCACCTAAAGTTAATGGAATCCTGTGACAAACATGCTCGAACAGTCTGGCAAAAATGCTAATAGGAAAGCAGGGCCACACAAAATGAGCACTTGATTCCATCCACCAGCTCCGATTTGCTAAGGTCCAGCTACGACTCCTGCGCAGGTATATATAGGAGATGATTGTGGTATCCGGTCACATCAGAACCCTAATGGTGGGGACGGAGATGGTTCCTGAAATGTTGGTTTCTTTGTATAAACATTTAATGCAACTGTTTTCTTTTAAGTTTTGTTACCATGAAACCTTCAAATCATAAAGCAGATTTAGAATTAAACTTATTTTCAATCCTGTCAAATTTATTGTGAGATTTGAGGTTCTCACAGCAGTGGGTATGAAGATGGCTATCTTCTGAGATGTTGCACCATATAGTCTGGTAGATATTGACTCAGAGAAGCTTTTTACCTCCATCATCAGGGTGTTGAGGATAATGAGGCAGTAAGCTTCCCTGAAGCATCAGATAATATCTACCAGACTATGCAGTGCAACATCCCAGAAGACAGCTACCAAAATGTCAGAATATAATTTTTCCTGATGATACAAAAAACTTATGTCATCTGTGCTGTGGATGTAGTCATCACATCACATCACATTAATGACAATATTTTGTACCATGACTGCTAGGAACAGCTGTATCTTTTTACTCAAGGCATGACTATTTTATGGTATGTTTGAATTTTTGAAATAATGGCTATTATTGTTTCAAGTTTACATTGTCCAAGAATTGTACAAAATATAATGTAATATAGTAGACAAGCATTGTGTATAATTTCATATGATATAAAAGGAGTGTTGTTTTTACTTTTGCAGTTTATTATAGTCTGGGGGTTTAATTCAGCAGATTTGTTTGTAACTGGTCATAGCATCTAGAGAAATATGTAGAGGAGCACTTGATTTTTAGTAATGGAATCCACCACTTTAATCTAGACTACCAGGTGTGCAAAGTATCATGATAAAAGTATGTTATACTTCTTTGTTTCAGCAGCATGAGGATACCAGCACAACATTACCATATCACCAAGTTTAATTTTTACCTGAGATTCATCAGGCATTATCATGATGCTGGCCCATTATCAGCAAAAGCAATCAGACAGTCTTTCATAGATTACTTTGTGCAGGAACATAACCACACATTTGTGAGATCAAGTCCTGTTGTTCCCTTCTGTGATCCAACTGTAGCATTTGTTAATGCTGGAATGAACCAGGTACTTCAAATTCCATCAGTTAAACTCGTCATCATTATGAGGGCTTAACATCTGGTGTCTGTGTACTATTATGATGTTTAGTATTTTATTAAGTATTGTTCTAAAGTTTGTCTTTATTTGTATATGAAAGATTTTTAGAACTTTATGTATTACAGATTCTGGCTTTGTTATGCAGTTCATATTGCATCAGCAGTCCGCAGAAAATTATGGAAAATCGTAATTAGTACAACTAATATAACTAGTGATTTAAAATTAACAACAGTCAGTTTGAATTTGCATTCTGATTCTTTTATGATGAATTATTTTAAAAATCTTGATCTGTATACTCTGAATAAGTTTTCTACTTGTGGAAGGAATCTATTATTGTAACTGTTTATAAGAAGGTAGTAAATCTGACTGCAGTAATTATCAAGGAATATCTCTTGTTAACAAGTACATGTAACATTTTGCCCAACATTCTTAAATGTTGGTTTCTTGCCTTTCAACCACCTGACGTGGCTGGTAGCAAGAGAAGAATTCAAAATTTGTCTGATGCATTTTGTATTCAGAATGATTTGAATAGAGATGTTTTAACATCGTAGCATTCCAACCATACTTTGGAATACACCATCAGGAAGATCTAAGAAAACAGGGAGAAGTTGGAGTTGAATGGGAGACATCAGCTTCTGCTCTATGCTGATGGTATTAGTTGGGAACAGAAATATCATTATGAAAAATGCTAGGGCTAAAAGGAAGTTGGTTTAGAATTAAATACAGAGAAACTGATGTATGTGATTAGTAGAAATTTTGTTGAAGTGTGGTGATGCAGATTGTGATCTTTATCATATGTAATAACTTCAGATTTTATGCTTTACCTCTTAACTGCAAAATTTGTAGCTCATAACTCAGATAAAATTACAACAGATACAAATTACTGGGCACTGTATTGTAAGGAAATGTCTTTTTATCTTTGTTCCCTGATTGCAGTTCAAAAGTGTTTTTCTTGGAAATGTTCAACCACCATGTCTTCGTGCTGCCAACAGCCAGAAGTGTATAAGGGTCGGAGGAAAGCATAATGATTTGGGTGTAGTTGGTGCAGATGGCTATCATCATACTTTTTTTGAAATGCTTGGGAGTTGGTCATTTGGAGATTATTTCAAGGTAGGCTGATAAATAGAATGTAGTAAATTCTGAGTAATATCTATAATGGAATGCCATACCACACTTTTTCCGTTTCATCTTCATGACATTATTGTGTATAGGCTCAGGGGCAGTGTTATGTTTGAGTGTGTGTATGTATGTCACATTGTGATATCATTGCACTAATTGTCTGTGCTCTGTTATGCAGAAAGAAGCATGTGAACTGGCTTGGAATCTATTAATAGGTCAATATGGCCTGAACCCTTCTAGGCTCTATGTCACATATCATGGAGGTGACTCTGCTCTGGGCTTGGGACCAGACTTAGAGACCAGAGACATCTGGAGACAAATTGGGTAATTGATGTATTTAATGCCCTCAGATATTAATTGTACTCTTCTTTGGTATTAGTGGTATTTAATCTTCAAGTTCTACTATGAATATCGGAGAGTAAGTTTGTAGAAGATGAAAAATACATATTTGAGGCAAGATGGCCTGTTGTGGACAATAATTTTTTTATATTTCACTGTATAGCGTTTCACCAAATCGCATTCTACCATTTGGTTCAGATGATAACTTCTGGGAAATGGGGGTCACTGGACCTTGTGGTCCATGTACTGAGATCCACATAGATCATGTTCCTGGCCGTCAGTTTGCTGCAGCGAAAGTCAACATGGGTTGTAGTGATCTTACAGAGATATGGAATCTAGTCTTCATACAATATAACAGGTAAGTTTAGTTTAATATATTAGAAACTTGTTTATTTCTAACAGACTGTGATTTTACTGACCTTCCTTTGTTTCCATGGTTATATGATGTAATAGCACCATAAGGCACATCCCACTACTCTCTTTGATTAGGTAATAGCAGAAGTGCTGAGTGGTGGAGCAGAAAAGTAATGATTTTACAAAACACATTGCCAACCATCAATCCAGACCACTCTTTAACTATAATTAAGTTTATAGTTTAAATGCGTCATGTTTGTGTTTTATAATTAAAATATATAATATAATTCAGGTCTATACACAAACTTTATTTACAGATGTTAAAATTTAAAATTTGCGCTATTCATCGTTACTACGATGTTACAATACTGCGCCTTCATTACTACATGTTTCGATGCGTAGCATCATCTTCAGGTTTTTCCTTTAAAACTACTTTATATTTCAATGCAAGTTTTTCATTTATTCATCTGTTTTGTAAATTATTATAGTATGTGTTCTGTTGATCTTCTTATTTTATGCATCTTATGTTTTGTTTTCCATTATTCTGTGAATTCTTAAAACAAAAACAACAATTAGACACAAAAAACCAATACGAACAACCTGGCATATATAGATTAAAATGCATAGATTGCCCATTAATCTATATAGGCCAAACAGGACGAACTTTCAAACAAAGATACAAAGAACATGTAACTGCTATCCAACACAATAAAGATTACTCAGCATATGCTAAACATATATTAAACACTGGACACACATATAATAAAATTGAAGAAACATTGGATATTATAAAAATTGTACAAAATAGACGACATAGAGAAACCATAGAAAAATACCATATACAACGTACACATAAACAAAATATTGCTCTAAACGATAATAACCTATATTTAAATAACCCTATATTTAACACAATACAAGTTATTGACTCAAGCACCTGACACCCTCTACCTATATATACGACCCGCATCTATACACAAAACCAGTCCACAAACAGACAGTCAACCTGATCAGACGAAGATACACCGTACATCACGATTCATGGTATGTTATTGTGTTCTTACTTTTACAAATATACAACAATATTCCAAACTTATTTACATATAAATAAATAACTCATATGTTAATTAATTTATTCACAGAATAATGGAAAACAAAACATAAGATGCATAAAATAAGAAGATCAACAGAACACATACTATAATAATTTACAAAACAGATGAATAAATGAAAAACTTGCATTGAAATATAAAGTAGTTTTAAAGGAAAAACCTGAAGATGATGCTACGCATCGAAACATGTAGTAATGAAGGCGCAGTATTGTAACATCGTAGTAATGATGAATAGCGCAAATTTTAAATTTTAACATCTGTAAATAAAGTTTGTGTATAGACCTGAATTATATCATATATTTTCTTTAACTATAATTACCCAGTCTTGGGAACATCTTCAGTCATGTAATAACTTGAATGTATATCTCTTCTTCTATATATGGTTCCCATTTGTTACTTTATCTCTAGGAGTGAAGATGGTCAGTTGAAAGAGCTACCCTGTCGACATGTTGATACTGGAATGGGGCTGGAACGACTTGTTGCAATACTTCAAGGAAAGAGGTCCAATTATGACACTGATTTGTTTCAACCTCTGTTCAAAGCTATTCATAAGGTTAGCATTGCATGTTATTTCATTATTTAGTCTTAGAAAGCATGTGGAAATGGTTATCATTATTCTGTTAAATTCCAGTATTTATGTTAAACACATGCATACATTCACATGGTTTCATGTAACGTGTTTTTATTTTATGAAGAAGTTATCTTTTAAAGCAGTGTGCAATTTGTGAAGTGTGGAAAACATTCTTCGGTGTTGTCACGTATTTATTTTAAAATTGTTAGATCAAGTAAATTTATGTGCCAGTAGTGCTGTTGAAGACTTTAACTGAGGGTGTATTGAGTTGGAGTCTGCTGGATTACAAGCCATCCTGACTGAAACATTATTCAATTGTCCAGGAGTATGCCAGGCACTTTCTGATGTGTACCTTGGTATAGATCACAACCATATTCTTCCAAATTCTCATCTACATTCCACTTATTACAAGTTAATTACTCTTTGATTTATTGCTGTATAACCTCTCTAGTTGAAAAAGAGCCTTAAGCAACCTATGAATCAGTCTATTTCAATTCCTCTTATACCATGCAACAAATAAAAAAATTGTTGTATGTGGTATCTCCTGAATGTTTAACTTGAATTTTGCTTTAAATTTAATTTTGAGCTGTGCCTCTTGCCCCTTCACTATTGTTTTCAGATGATTTTGGGAAGTCTTGCCAGAAATTTAATTTTTAAAAATGATGTCCATATTCTCACAAATAATTTCATCAAGTCAGATTTGTAGAACATAATAAATTGAACTAATTATGTTGTACACGCTTTATCCAAAATGTATTTTGATCTTTGAATTGCAGTTGAAAGTTTGTATAACTATTTTTGTTTTATAAATAAGAGGATTGTGATTAGATTTTATGTAGAAGGTTCAATATTAAATTTCAACAAAATGTGTAGAAATAGCAAGGAAAGTAGCCAATGAAATTCAGATTTGGGATTTCATGATTTGTAAGCTAAATTAAATTTCATCAGTGTAGTTTAGTAAGCACATTCAGTGTTTAGTTTAATGAAAATTTAACTGGATTGCTTTTATGCATACATTTGGTCAGTAATACAATATTTGTAAGTTTTTGTAAACTTTGAACAAAATGGAACCCAAATGATGTTTTTGTACAGTTTGGAGCTAATCTTGTTTATACTCCCTGACTGACAAGCTAACTGCATAGAGCAGGGTTTTCCTAAAGAAGCTAATAGTTGCTCAAACCTTGTAAATCCTGCCTTACTCTGTTTTAGAAAGTCCAAGGGACTTCATTAAAAATACACTGCATAATCTCAATTGTAATTGCTGTATCTTGTTCAGTTTTCTAGGAATGTTCCAGTGTATCAGGGTCAGTTTGATGAGGAAGATACAATGGGCTTTGATACAGGATACAGAATACTGGCAGATCACGCCCGAATGATGACAGTTGCTTTAGCAGATGGCATGTTTCCAGATCAAAAGTGAGTAACTGTTTGTGTTATGTATTACATGTGTACGTGAATGTATTCTGAACTGCATGCATTTCAGTATTTAGTGTGTCCATCTGTTTATCTTTTGCAGCTATAAATTACGCCGTGTTATGCGAAAAGCAATGCTTGTATCACAACAGAAATTTGGAGTTGAATGTGGGCTATTAACTGAATTAACCAATTATGTGGCAGATTCTCTGGGTGATGCATATCCAGAAATTGTACATCGCCTCAAGCAGGTATGTTTTCTGTATTGGAAATATTTAATATCAAGAAAACATAATTAAATATAGTATACTTTATAGTCCTGTATAATTTCAAGTAATTGTTAATCCCTCTCTGAAAATAAATTAAAATTTGTTAATTTAAAATTCAAAGTAGTAACAAAGTCTTGTGAGTGTAAAATATTCTGATAATTCAAATTAGAAATGCACAGTAAGCACTTTGCAGTTTATAGGAATAGTTGTGCATTCCTACAAGTTTACAAACACACTGTTAGTGGTTTATCTTGAGTGAATTGACTCATGTAGAAGAAGCTTAGCATACAAGTAGGCCTCTTGGAACTAGTCAGAAGGAAAGAAATGTCTATTTGTTTGTATGTTTGCAAAAGAGAACCTGTGTTGCTTGTTTTGTAAATCTTTTTGTTTGTGGTTGCTATTGAAGGGTGTGAAACTGTGTATCATTATCATATTCTGTTCCTATATGTTCATCTTTTGATGTATCGGCAGTCTTATTGGCTTGGCTTTGTATGGTGCCTTGGCAGAAGTTAAAAAAAAGAGTATGTAAAAAGTTGTTTCATTTAATGTCAGTATTAGTCGGTGAGTTATTTTATTTATTTATTTGTTTAAGATTCAACTCATCATCAACCATGAAGAGGAGGTACTTCGTTTACTTCGATTAGGAGCTGCAGTCGACTGGCAGGAAATAGTGAGTGTGAAACCTGAACTCTCTAACTTGGATATAGTGGAGATGCCAGGCCTTATAGCAGGGTATCATGAACTTCGAGCATATGCTAGATCAGCTTCAGTGAATGAATCACTTGTAGCGAGAAAATCTACTGTACCATCTGCAGCAATCAGGTTTGAGGAGAAATGTATTGAGAAGAAGATAAAGGAGAATACTGAATTATTTGAAAATAGCATAGGTTCAGCTAGTGTAATGATACCAGGTAAATTAGCATTTAAATTGTATGATACTTATGGTTTGGAAGAGGATGTTATAATAGAACTGGCCAGAGTAGAAGGTTTCCAAGTGGATGTAAATGGATTTAGGCATTTATTAAATGCAGCTAAAGTTCAGTCAAAGGAAAGTTTCAGATCTGAAGCAGAAAATGAACAGATGCAGCAAATATTTCACCAGCTTATAAAACTGGGTTTGAATTTCACTGAAGACACTCAGAAGTACTATTACAAGAAAGAAAATGACAAGTATGTATTCCCTCCTGTGAAATGTAAAGTGAAAGCTATAATTGTGAGTGGGAAGATAGTGTCAAGAATTGGGCCAGGAACACAGTGCAGTGTTGTTTTAGACCAGACTAATTTTTACCATGAAGCAGGCGGACAAGCCAGTGACAGTGGGCAGTTAGTGATGAAGGATGGAACACAATTTCACGTAACTGATGTGACAAATTATGGCGGATATCTTCTCCATCACGGCTCTGTCAACAAAGAAGGTGACTTACAAATTGTTGTTATTTTAAAGTTATTTACAATTTTAATTTTCATACTCCATTAATTTTTCTGTGCTAAATCCTTTCCATTTTTACCCTTCTGCCCATAAGTGATTTTCTTGTGTCTGTGTCCACTCTTTTCCTATTTTCTTTTGTATGTCTTCTTTTGCTTGGTTTCTGCACCTTGGCATTCTTCTTGTCAGTGGTTATTTACTCAACAGCTTCATTGTTTCAGCTTCTGTGCTCTGTGAATTGGGAAGGATACAGGAAAAAGCCAGCATGGCTTATATCAAAGTACAGCATATTGTGCTGTAGATTCCTGAGACTAATATGTTACTGATATTGCAGGGAATGATATTTGTGTTGGAGACATTGCAACAGCTGAGGTGAATGGAGATGATCGACTGGGCAACATGAGGAACCACACAGCTACTCATCTGCTGAATGCTGCTCTCCGTAAAATCATTACCGTTACCTACCAGAAGTCGAGCCATGTGACAGAATCCAGCCTTGTGTTTGATTTCTCTGTATATGGAGAGACATTTAATGTACAGAATGTTGTAAGTTACTTTCATTTGGAGGGATGTATAATTAGACCTTTGATTTTCTGTTATACATTTTCTTTTGAGAAGAGACATCCTAAAATTGTAAAATATAAAAATATTATTTGGAGAAATGTGTGGTTGAGCCTTGGATGTTCAGGCAATGCCAAAAAGTTTGTGGATTTCTTCAGTAGCTGCTGAATGACAGTATGTGTGTGTCTTCATGTTAGAGCTTGAGTGTAAATGTAGGGAAAGCATGGGCAGAGGTCCATTCTGGTGTGCACACTCTGTCACTGTGCAAAGAGCATGAAAGGCACCATAATCTGTTCAGTTTGATGAATTTTGTTATTTTCACAATTCATTACACAGGATGTTGCAATTTGAAGAGCAAGTGAACTTTATGTTTTGTATACATCTGGGTAGGAAATTCTCAGAAACCAAAGATCAGGGTAAAGCTTATGAGGACAAAGTCATGTGTTTCTGAAGTGACCATCACTTGGGAAACTGGACAGTTTGTGTAGGCTGGTTTAAGTGGAAGATAATGATGCTGGAAATGTTCTTTAGTAGCCAGAGTGGTGTTCATCACAAGTTTGTTTCAGAAGACCACATACCAGATACATTCTTTGTTATCTGCAAGAAGCTGTATAGCATAAATTCCCTCATCTTTGAGAATTTAAGAACTAGCTGTTTCAAGAATCATCTCATCAGTCTCTTTTTATACAGAGTAAAAGTAAAGTTTGTCCCACTATACGCCATGTAGGCGTTTGGGGTGAGAGGAGGTATAGCCCCTCTCTTCCTTGACCCCGGCACTAGATGGGGATGAGTGGTCAGCATCACGCCCCGGCCGGCTTTACCCCCGGGAAAGGACCCCGGTACCCATTGTATAGGAGGCTGGGTGGGCCCCAGAGCCGGTCTGGACGCAGAGGCTAGAGGAAAAATCCTCTGCCCCCGTCGGGGATCGAACCCCGGTCGTCCAGCCCGTAGCTAGTCACTATACTGACTGAGCTATCCCGGCTCATCTTTTTATACAGAGTATCTGACCAAAATGGTATCACTCTGGTTCCAGTCCTAAGAAGAGGGGAAAAAGAATATAATGTTGGCACATAAGGGGCTTGAAAAAGGGGACTGCAGGAGTGCTTCCAGCATTGATGTGACTGCTGGCAGGAATACTTGATAGTAGATGGAAATTATTTTGAAAGCAGCATGCATTAAAGTTTTTAATTATGACAAGTAAACTCTCACAGGCAAAAGCATATGAGTTTTTTTAACCCTGTCATGCTACAAGTGTAATAATGTATGCACATAATTTTGAGAGATATAAGATTAGGTGTATTAATATATGGTTTAACTTTATAGTTCCTAATATGCCTTTACATGTTAATAGTTATTTTAACTTTTTATGATTATAAATGCTTGTTTCACAGAAAATTGTCTGTAGTAAATGGTAGTTAAGAATGTTTTAGTTTGTTTTTTCATTGTATATACTGTTGACAAATTAGAATCTGCAGTTTAATTATGTAACCACAATCTCCAAATGATTCTTATAATTTGCATTGCAGTTAAACTTGGAAAAAAAATTATTAATTGCAAAGTAATTAAACATTTTCCTTTGCTGTCTTATGTCAATTCAGTCATCATTACATACAGTACATTTTGTAAGTGCCTTTTTTGAAAACATGGTATCTATTTTTAGTCCTTAAAATGACGTTTTTAGTGCCTGGACATCCCAATATATGTATGATTTGTAGACTGAGGACAGATTTAACAGAAATGAATTCTGCACGTAGGAGCAGCTGGAAGAGATGGTGCAGAGGTGTGTGCATGCAGCCACACCTGTGAAGCGGTACACCGTGTCAGCTGATGAGCTCTTCTCTCTAGAGAATGTGACCCTTGTACCTGGTGAAGTGTACCCTGAGGAAAAAATATACATTATAGAAGTTGAAGCTGATGGATTATTTACATCAAGGTTAGTATTTAACGTGACTGCTTCTTTGTTTATATTGATAAGTTTATTAAGAAACGAACGAGTGGAAGAGATTTAAGATAATAACATAGACAAAATCTGATAGAAAGAATACATTAAGAAAATTTTTGAATTCAGAATACTCGGCCAAATACAACGAAACCTAATGATAGGTCAGGCCACTCATTGAATTTGTGTCAGTAACAGACAAGGCCACTAAAAATAGCACCAGTAAACAGGCATTCACAGAAATGGCCCCTGCAACAGCTAACATCACTAAACAAAAGTAGAGTGTGACAGGTTTTCCAGCAATGGATCAGGTTGTAACTATTTTTTTTCTCTACATTAACCCTCTCATGACCCTGTTGAGACAGACTTTAACATCAAATTTTAGCATGTTATTTCATAGACATATGCATACACCACCAATGAAAGGACTGTTTTATATTGTGTCATGTTAAAACATGACTCCGAGGAGCGTAATATATTATAGCATATCATACAATCTCTCAAAGTATCAGGAATTTTGTTAACTCTCCAAAAGTGTTACAGAAAGACAAGAAGTAAATATGAAGTCCTTTCAAATGATAAGGGTGGTATAAAAAATTTACACTTGAAGCATTTTTGAACTTGAGGCCAAGTGACAATAAACTCTTGCGGTATATCTAATAAATAGTATTTAATACTCGAAAAGATAGTGTTATGACCAGAAAAAACATTTGAGCATAACATACCCTATGGGTAGAATTTGAGGTTTCACGGTGGAGAGTCTGAAGATAGCTGTTGACTGCCTGGTGTCAGATAGTATTTAATAGCACTGTAATTTAATTTATTGTAGAGAAGCATGTTGTGGTACACATGTATTGAATACAGCAGACATCAGGGATTTCTGTATTGTGGGGATGAAGAATGCAGGCAGTGGAACACGTAGCCTGGTAGCTGTTACAGGTGATTATGCCACATCAGCACTCCAAGAAGGCCAACAGATGGCTGAGAAAGTGGCATCTTTGCATGCTGAAGTGGAGTACTTCCTTAGTTCAAATGTTTCTGCACACGAGGTTGGTAATTTTTATGATATGGTGTCTGACCTTTATTATAAACCTGTTATGTTTTCTGGCCTTGTTATCTGTTCATGTAGGATTATTTTTACCCATTTATTACTATATTCTTGGCATAAATAAAGTACCATGGTGTAGTGGTTTACACTCCTTCATTTTTAGAGTCTCTGGCTTGAATGTGAACAGTGAGGACAGACAGTTCTTATTTGTGGTTCCTCTTAATACCTCTCTGTAAATCTTGGTATAGTGTCTCAGAAGAGGTTGTGTCTGCTTAGTCAGTTGCTTATAATTATTCTTATTTTCTCATTTGATGTTTGGCCTTACCATGAACAGGGTTGCACATGATGTTCCTTGTCTCCTCTTATCAAATGTTGGAATAGAGCCTTCAAATAACCACAGCAGCTTATTTCCACATTCTTTGCAACTTTATAAGCATTTGTCTTTGCTGTGTTTATATTGCATGAAAAGTCACAGGCAGCTAACAAGGGGTGAGCTTTTGGCTTGCAGATTGGGCATGAGATGAACTAAAGAAGTATTCTAAGTTTTGAACATGACAGCAGGTGAGTCACTCTTTCCCTGTAAGACCTATGAGGTTGTGGTTTGAGATATTTTGGTTGAACTTGACCATTTTTAATATAATTCCACATGCATCAGGAGTATGTTGTTGGAACTTGGCAACAGCATGTACAGTCACACCATTCTAGCAGTCTTGATTTAAATTATTAAGCAGTTTTTCTGTGCAAAATCCAACATTTGGGTCTTTGTTCTTCCATTTTTAAAATCATAGTAAAATATCACCAACATGTAGCATCCTCCCAAAAACTGCATTTTCATGTGAGGAAGAAATAATAAGTTGGGAGAAAGCATGAATATTGTAGACTGCCTGATCTATTTAACATTCTCCGTGTGACATTTATTACTACTGCACAGATAGGAGCCACCCACTGTCTTGCTTGAATCCTAGAATAGTATTTCATGAAGAAGAAGAATGTAATGTTATTCCTTTATTCTTTGTCAGGCTGAGCAGTTGGATATGAAGCTGCAGAAACTGAAGCAGAAGTTGGCCATTGGTTCTCACACTCTTCCTTTTTTGGTTAGTTCAGAGGAACTGCGGAAGATTGAAATTATAGGCAAAAAGCTGAAAGATAGTGCTCGAGGATGTCTCAGGTATGTTGTATCTTTTAAAATATTTTAAATAAAGCATTTTACTTTACAATTTAAATCTATGTAGTAATTACTGATAAAGAACAATTTTAACACTCACTAAGAATTGTGACAAGTTGCAGTTTGATACTACTCATAATGCTTTATTGCAAACATTTCTTATAAGGTGTTATATGAAGTTCAAGTGTGTTTTAACAAAATTTCACCTGTGTCCATCATGAATGTAATATAAAGGTATTCATTAATCATTTAAATATTCATAAATATATAGTGTTTATATTAAATTAGGATGTTACATGCACCAAACACTGTGATTTAATGATCATCACTCTCACTTTATATATTCAAATATTGGCCTCAAACTGATTATCCTGCAGTGTTTTGTGGTTTTCCTTAGTCCACTCAGGCAAATGCTGAGGTACTGCCTCAAAAGAGATTGTGATTACCTCTTCAGTATTCTTTACAGTTCATTATTCACAATCATCCTACCACTGGAGAGTTAATAGAGCAGTAGAAGTAGACTGCCTTCACATGATGTCTTCTGGATGGGTACAGAACAAGCTATGCAATCAGAATTAATATGACATGAACAATATCTTCCACAGAGATGAATTGGAAACTGAAATGCTTGCCGTGTTGGCAAACAACCAGCAGTCATTTCTAGTCCATTTTCTACAGTGCTCCTCAATGATAGACAGTGTTCCTCTGCAGAAGGCTACCAGAATGTGCCCTCAGATTCCTGTGCTGCTTGTAGCTCATAGTGAGGGAAGTGTCAAAGCAAAGTGTTGTGTGCCTAAGGTATGTCATTGTCTTACTTCATATTTGTGTTAGGAAATGTTCTCTGGACTAATTCTAATTGCTTGATGCACTGAATACATCTAGAACCCTGACACACTGATGAGTGACCTAGAATGCCTGGGCTTTGATGGTTAGAAGTTAGGAATATTTACTCTCACCACCACATCTAGAATGGTACTGAGGTTATTATTTGTGGTGGTGGAGTTCAGCATTGCCCTAACAGACTGTTAAAATTATTTACAAAGCACTGAAGCAGGATACAACTGGGTATTGGATTGTCAGCAGTAACTTGATTAAAACTGTATTGCATCTGTATGAATTATACAGCTTGCCTATGGACAGTGTTATGTAAGCCACCATGTACATTACATATCACAAGTTAAGCACACAAACAATGTGTAGTCTGTAATATTATTCTTAACCTGCATCCTGAGGTTGTAAATTTTGTATTACATGTAGAAATTGAGGTACATAACATATGTGTACAGTTTATTGCAAATAAATTATCCCTCACTTACAAATTAATGTCTTAAAATACTGTTAGGTTCAGGATTTATTTGTAATTCAACTTATATTTTTATCAGAACAATCTTTTGGTATTTTTTTCTGAGTGCTTGTCTCCTTGTATGTCTTACAGAACCATGATAGCCAGTCTTTAACAATGGATACTTCATATTACCATGATAACACAGCAGAATTAAAACTGTTATTATCTTTTGGGCTACTCTAGACTGATTATATGAGAAGGCTGTAACATTTAGGAAGCAGATCAGTGATAATCTCAAGCAAGGAAATATATTGTTGTTTCTGTTCATATAACCAACTGTGAATTGCTTTCACTGCTGTCTGATAGAAAGAATGTGCAACTACATTTTAACCCATCTGAGAAACCACAAATTGAAAATTGGACTTCATTCCAGTACTGATGTTAAAAGTGAAAGTGTCTCTATTACTTTAACACTCTTAATAAAACTTGAATTTAAAATATTTTCAGGCAGAATTTTCCAGGAAGGTGTCTTACACTAAAGATAATCTGGTAACTTCTGAATGTGAATTGTATTGAACTGCCTCAGATTTGGGTCACATGGCAGACTTTATTATTAGCAGTTTTCTCTGAGTTAAATTCCTAGGATATTAGTTAAATTAGGCATTTCTTAGGGTTAAAGGAGAAATGATGAAAGTGTTAAATAGTCAAGGTAAAGATGAACTGTGGGTGTGTGAAAAAACATAATTTGTTGCCTTTCAAGTTGATTGCTTCAGTATAGTGAAACCTCCATTTATGCCTGCTGTGCTATGAAAAATGAATTTTAACCCAAAATTAAGAAAGTCTTAATTCATGGAACATTGCATGGTGCACTGTATTTGGATATGGTGTGTGATGTTATGTGATGATTGTTGCAGACACTGTTGTCAGAAACTTTCAATGCTCAGTTATGGATGCAACCTGTACTGCAAGTGTTCAAATCTGAAGGTGCAGCTCCAAGAGGCCAGGATCCATGCTTTGTGTTCAATATGAAAGGCAAAAAATTACAACCAGCTGACTTCAATACTTTAATGAAGGATGCTCTTCAGAGTGCTACAAAGTTTGCTGAACTCCATTTGGGACCAGCTAAGACACAAGAACAGTCCTGAAGTTCACAGTAAGTAGTTTTAATAAGTGAATTCATTCACAGAAATGGTTTTAGCTGATTTGTCTAAGCAAGTACAAGTGTTGTATTATAAAAAAATCTTGAAGCATCCTCTGAAAGTCACAGAGGTTAAAAAAATGAAAAATTATTTTTAGTGTGTAAATATATGTTTGTACATCCATCTCAATAAGAGGACTGAACATGTGGTTGAATTGTTAGCTGTCTTGTTTCATATCAGGTCCTGGGAAAGAATCTTTGGTTTTTCCCATGGTTTTCTTCAGTACACCTATACAAATACTGGAATGATACTGCAAAATGTGCCACAATGATTTCCACATCCTTTCTATTATTTGCAGTCATCCTGCTATTAAACAGTATGTAACTCATGAGCTGAAGAGTCTGTGTTGTAATTCCACCATGCCAATTGTCATTCTCACGCTTATTCTATAATTGGGAACAGCAGAATCTGCCCCGTAGGTTTTTGATCTCAGAAGTGGATTTCTTCACCTCTCCTAGAAGACTGATAACACTATGCCTGAAGCACTTGTCTTGATAATACAATTGGGACAGCTGCTGGTTTGTCATAATTAGCTGTAGTAGCTGATGCAAATTTAAACCCACTACTGTTATTAAAATTTCTGTTGTCACTGACCACTGTCAGCTACATGCTGGGTGGACAGGATTAGTTTCCAGGTAGGGACAGGATTTTCCTTTACCGTTAAATCCAGATAGTTGTAAAGATTTTGCTTACACAATGCAGTTTTTCATACAGAAACAGCATATTCAGAGTTTGTTTAATGGTGATACAAATATTAACTTATACAGAGTACCATACAATATTCTGAAAGGTTTTGTTTTTCTGTTCTACACTGTAGGAGATGTGCCAGTAGGTTTAAATGTTTGCAGTCAGTAGCCAAATTTTTCATTCAGTTTTGTTCTTCCATCTCCTGTCTGACCTTCTGGTGGTATCCACACTGAATAATCAGGGTCTGAAGGATCATAATCAGTTTTCTGCTGCATTGCCTATAAAAAAGGACAGTTAATACTCCAAAGCAGGTGGCACTAGACAAGTGCACTCATAAACATGTTATGGAATGCACAAATTCATCACTTTCATACTCAAGTAAAGAACCTTCTGGTCAGCATCATAAAGAAGGTGGAAAACTGGAAATGCATGAACAGAAGCTATGTAATTTATGTTATTCTTCTAGCATTCTTAGGGTATACATGTCCAGTGGTAAGGTTCTGTTCTAATGATTTGAACCTTTGGGCTCTAATATCAGAGGTGAACTTCATATGTGAAAAACAAAATGTTAAAAATGGTATTACCATACACTTCTGTGGTTTTGAGTGACTGCAATGTTATCTAGAAATAACCTAATGAGTAATAATAATAATAAGCTACTGTTACCTTCCTATTTCTTTGCTCTGTCCTTCTCTTGTTTCTGTTCCTCTTCCTCTCTACTTCCTTCTCCTCATCGCTACTGTGAGGTTCCACAACTTCTGTGCTTGATGTGGTTTCAGAGTTTTCTTTCAGTGGTGGAAGCATTACAGGCCCAAAGACTTTGGTTTTTTGATTAGTTGTATATAATTTTTTGGGATCTTCAGTGTCTAAAATGTCTACTTCCATCTTATCTTCTTTACCTGGAATAAGTAAGGTCAGTATTCATGAAGAAGAATAAATATTTTATGATTTTCAGTTTACAGTATGTGCCAGAATAGTTCAGTAATTAAAATGACTGGTTATGCCCTGGACAGCTGATATTTGGTGCTTAAGCTGCCACTACCATTTACAGTCAGTTAAAACAATGCTTTTTATTAAACTCCACTAATTTATCATCCAAAATAACACTCAACCACATCTCCCAGAAAATGCTGCTGCAAAGTTTTGCAATATATTTTTATACCTTTCTGTTCCACATTATTTGATTTCTGTGTCTTTTTACTGTTGCGTGATGCTTTACTTTCTTGTGCTATACTGCAACCTGGAAATCTTCCACTTTCTTCTTTTACATTATTCTCTTCATCTTCTTCTTCCTCCTGTTCCTGTTCTGCATTCAGTGTTGATGAATTTGGGGGATTCTCCATAAATTCCATCTGTAATTATTTAAAACGAAAGTAATAATTTACTTAAATTAATAGATGTTAGCCACAGTACAATTTTAATTCTACTGATTTAATATTGTCATGTGTACATCATAAAAATTATTGATGTTTTTTCATTATAAATTATAACCTCCAATTTTAAAGCTGTCATTGCTTTGTGATACTCATTCTTCCTACTGGTAAAAGTAATGACATCTGCACTCTACCATGATTTATACCAGAATACATAACATATTTTGTACTACAATTTTGTGAAGTTCAGCTGTGTCAGGTGGTATGTAATCTTGTTTTCCATAGATATATTGGCAGTTTCCTCTTCACCACCACATTCAGAATGGCTCCAGCCACCTTCCTATCAGTTGATGTCTGAGCCGTTTTGGTCAGGAGTAAAACTGGCTGGGACTCATTCCCCTGTAGTGCTGAGATCAGGAATGCATGGAGCTGTGTCCATACCCCTTGACATACTTTTAAGTGCAAGGTCATTCCTTTAGGGGAGATAGTTCTTACAACATACACAAGACCAGGGACAAAATAACACAGGCTATGCACTGTTACACTTGAAATACTGATGATTATAGAAATATTGCTATTTGAACTCTGATGCAGCTGGTCATTAGGAAAGACCTGAAAGCAGAAACACTGCAGGAAAACTGTTTCAAAATAAATATGAAGAGGGTTCCTTGTGAACATAAAAAATTAAGCCTCAATAAATGGGCACTCTCTGATCAAGAATTGTATTATAAGACCAAGTGAAGAAACATAAAAGATGAAAGAATGAACAAAGATACAAAATGAGATACTTAGTCGAGAGGAAGAGATAGGGTTTAGGGACATAAAACACAGGAAACACATATAGCTGCTTACTTGTTTTGTTTTGCTGCTTGGTTTCCGTCTGGCTCCAATTAGTGGGAGCGCTTTCTTACATGTTGCTGGTAAGTTTACAGATGGATTAATTTTATCAGGCGGACACAATTCTGGCAGATTAGCTGGCCTGGCAATGTTAACCAGTTTCCTCAGCCTGATTTCTTCTTGTTTCAGAACTGTTAACTGAGACTGGAATATTAATAGACAACATAAGAGTTATAACAGCTTTTAAACCACTGTAGAAAACAAACTTCCAGGCTGTTCAACACTTCCAGTATCAACCAGATTATATCCTGTGACACATGAGAACTGTCTGCATTGTGTTAGTCCAGGTATGTCATCTGAATATGAAGTAGGAATACTAACCACCAGATATGTATGTAAATTTCAGGAGGTTACAGTTCTCTGTATGAGAACTATTCATAAACTTGTAAGTAAATTAAATTGGCCAGAAAACCCGAATCAAAATGCCCATTGCTGTCTGAAGAGAACTTAGATGAAACCAATGCTGCCACAAAACCCCTATAATTAGAGGAAGTTTTATTTTTAATGTGTTTAGACTCCAGTTTGGCTATTCCTCTAGCAGTCAAAATAACCATGTGTGAGTATGGCAGGAAAAGCATCAGACTCTTCCATCTGTGAGGTTCATCATTTAGCTTAACACTAATTTTATCTCACTGTATATACTGAAGCTTCATGTGAATCAAAAAATTTACCTTAATTCTGGCTACGTATTTCTTGTCAGAAGCTGGAGTAGACAGTTTCATCATGAATGCATCAAGAGCATCTTCATCATCTTCATTATCCCTATCTTGTTCAAGTGACAACTTATGAACACTTTCCAATGCCTTTTCAAGTTGAATTTCTAGATCCTGAAGTTGTGATAGTATGTCACTGTGTTTCTTCATCTGAAAAGAAAGAAAAGTTATAATGCTGCAAAAAGACTTAGCAAATTCCCTGGTAGTAGAACCCAACAGTTCCAGGTGACCAGTACGAAAGACACTGGACATGATCCCGAGTTCCATCATCTTGGTACTCCCACAGCCTGTTTGTCCCAGATCTATATTAGTATCGCCCTTCAGTCTCCTACATGTCAGCTTTTCAAGATGTTTCCTAATCTCAGATCTTCTCTTCCTATTTTATTGTAACCCCTTTATTTCACCACCCCAACATAGCTAGGCAAGGCCTAACATTGCCATTCTTCTGTATTATCTGAAATGGCCACTTATGTCTTCTGAGATCTAAATCTGTGTTTTTCAGAGTATTGTTTTTAAACACTGGTAATTTATGTTCTGCCCTCAACATCATAAGAGATCACAATTCTGTACAATTGAGCCAAGTACATCGGTTCAGTCACTCCCTGACAATTGGCAGCTCCCTTTCTCTGATTCTCTTCGCTATCTTCTTCCCCCTCCCTCTCCAGCATGCGTTGTTTCAAAGGAGTGACTGGGTGATAGGGATTGTTTTGGTTTGAAATGTCTTAAACTATGATTCAGCATCAGCAAGGTAAGCTGTTTGGGTTGAATCTGGTTTGGGTCCTTTATTCTAAATTCTTTCTCGCTTATCTCAATACGTGTCTGTACAGGTGTAGTGTGTGGCTGTTATAATATTATGTTTGTACAGCCTATATTGTTCTTGGAATCACCTCTTTGTTATTTCTGTTGGAATATATACAACATTATGAATGGCTAAGATTGTAGTGTGATTCATGAAAGTAACAATAGTAATTCTACCATTACTAGAGTGAATCAAGGTGAAGATTGCATCAGGGTCATGCAGGGCTGCATATATCTCTGAACATCATACAGATCAGTTTGGAAAACTATAGAAACAAAAGTCAGGGAACATATACTTATCAATACTTACCAAAGAATCATATGTCTCAACAACCTCTCCTGGATCTCTCTTGCCAGCAGCTCGCATTCTCTGCTGCCGTTTCTTTTCAACAGTTCCTGTTCTGTCCAAGAAAGTGTCCTCATCACTATCATAGTAATCCTCAGCTTCCCAGTCTTTCGCCTTACGCTTCTTGCTCTCTGTAAGTAGCATTTCTGAAGTGAATTATTGCATATAACATTCAGCAATGCACATATTCCCAAATTATTAAGATACAGAGAGAAACCTTTTTTAGTGGAGACTAGAATTTTTTAATGCTATTAAGTAATGGGAATGGATTATTTTTGAATTGTTAACAGCTAAAACTAAGTCTGTGTAATATTTTCTTGTAGGATCTGATGTTTTCATGACTGAATGAATATGATAACAATAAAAAACCCACCAACTATCAGATACCAGAGTTATTGTAACAAAACTGATAAACAAGAACTGGGAGTAATCTCAAAAATTATAGATCAGCATGTTCCAAATTTTTAACATATATAAAGTTGCTTGGAATGTAAAGCTGTATATTTATAAACTTACCATGAGTAGCTTGACGCAGCAGCCCATACCTGTCCAACAACCTGCAGGCCTCTAGAGCACATTGAACCACTGCTTCCTTTTTTTTGCCCTTCACAATGGCTTCAGCCATCATTGTACTGCCCCTTGCATTTTCAATTGGTAATCTAGGTGGAAGAGTAATCTTTATTATTTCTGCTATGCACATACAGTGAAATTCCTGATATACTGCACAGTTATAAGTTGCATTTATTTTCATTCTGTTAAATGTTTAAAATAAAAGTTTTAGGTCTTAATAAGATTATGCTGTATAATAATTTATGATGAACTGTTTCTGAGAAATGTGATAAAGATGAATTTGGAATTCAAGTAAAATATGTGTTTTACCTGACTGGTACACACCAAAATTAAAATCACGCAACACATTTTTGTAATCTCCCCCACTGTCAAATTTCAGTGACATCTGTCCATTAGTTTTGGAAATGAACATGTGGATGGATGGACAGATACTATGCACTTTGTGCACTGAGTAAATAAAAGCTATACATACTCAACTCTGCACAGAAACTGCCCAAATCCTTTCTCTTCAACATCATATTCCAGTTCATAGCCTTCTCGTTCAAACCAGCCTCGCAGAGTCTTTTTGGGATCATTAATATACAATTCTTCATTCTGTGTTGCAGCAAATGGGTTTTCTGTCAAATCTGCCTCCTCATCAGCATCATCACCTAAAACATAAAAAAAGAAACTTCACCAATTTTGTAATAAGCTGTTTCCTGGAAAGAAGCAAATCTGTATGAGAAGAGAACTAGAAAGACTGGGAGAATGTGGTTATGGCCTATTATAAGGAATTATCAGAGCATGTTGAATGTTAGAGTGGTTTCTTAGGTTACTTAGTGATACTGTTTGAAGAGGTTATATGGCATGGAGAGAGATGAAAAGTTGGTCATAAATGGTAAGTATATACAGATTTGGAAGAAAATGGTCATAAACCATTTCATCTTACATTCACAGTATTTACAAGGAGAGACTGCATAAATCCATGAAAAGTTTTAGAACAGGCTGTAATGTGGCCAAAATACAAACTTCCAATAATACTGCTATACAGACCTACTTGGTACCACATATAAATGGCTCATCTAGTGAGTTATCTAGAGATGCTGTCTCAACTGTACTAGTTCTGTAGCACTGTGTGAGAACATACTATTCCATGCTATTTAGAATGATTCATGTTGTGTTCATTTAATTTATGGAATTATTTGAAAAAAACTGGTAAAAGAGCTCTAAACTCACCCATTCCCCAGTCAATACCCTGTTCTTCCTCCCTTTTTGCCCTTTCTTCCTCCTGCTGCTGATATTTCAACTCTTCCAGTTCTCTGGCTGCAAGTTCCACCTGCCTCTTCTGCTTTAATTGTGTTACAGTGAGTTCTGACTCATCCTCCATATCCTGCTCTGGTCCTTGCAGCAGGAACAAACGTGTGCTGAGGCCCAGTTTTAGTACATGTCCCACCTCAAATAATAATGCAACAGATTAATTTTAACATTGAATTTATATAAGGTTAAAATAAAATAGACATGTTTTGTATGTGTAGCAACTGGTAAAAGTGATGAGTTAGTGTAAAAGATCAGCAATTTGGGGCCAATTAGTTATTGAGGATAAATTTATTCTGTGGTTGCAGTGTTATATTGGTTCAGTGGTTTTGTTTGTCAAAGAATGATGAGAAGAAAAATTCATTGATCTTGAGTAGAATGGTTGGAAGAACCTGACCTTTTAGGAAAGATAAAATGTTTGATATCAAGACTTATCCATTAAAAATGTGTTCTTCAAAAACAAAATTCTGCCTTAAAGTTTTGAAACAATTATGATAGCACATTCACCAAAACAATAGCAAATCTTTGGTCAGGGGATTCTGAAAAATTCAGGTTCTCAGTGACAAGTATGAAGATGACTGTCTTCTGGAATGTTATGCTGTGTGACCTTGTAGAAAGTGATCATTTCAAAGGAGCTTACTGCCTCCAATATCATTATGATTATATACAGTATATAAAGAATACACTGATTATTCTTAAAATTATTATCAGCCTCATTGCAATGTTTGTATAAATTTCTGTGGAAGATGAGTAAAGCTGCCATCTTCAAAAACAGAGCAGTTACAAAACTAAACAGAGGGAACTTAATGTTTATCCTCTGTTTTCATATGCATATAATTATATCATGAATTGCTCTTTTGGGCAGTAGATGGATCGAATTTTAAAGAATACTGATATATCTGAAGTATTCCATTTCCAAATACCCACCTGTACACGAATATACATGTTGGACTTGATCCGATTTTTATTCAGAAAGGTTCCATGTGTACTGCCAAGATCATTTATATAGAAACCAATGGGGTTATTTTCACTTTCATGAGATCGGTATTGTAATACAGCATGATACCTAGATATTGTTGGATGTGCCATATGGATATCACATGTTGACAAACGACCAAACACATAAAAAGACTTGGAACTTAAATTTATGTTTTCCAATATTTTACCAGACTTTAAAACCTCAAAACTATATGCTTCATTAGGTATGCCACTCCAGTTAGGCTCCTTGTAAGGTAATGGAATTAAGCTTTCCGTAATCTTTTGTGCCGGGGATACTGCACTGCTTGTTTTAGAGTCTGGGTTTTTCAAAATGTTTGGGTCTACTTCAGCAATGTCATGTGTGCTGGAATCTGTGTCTGGGGCACTCTCTATGTCTTCCGTTTCTATTGACTGTTCTTGTGGCATAACATCTATGCTCCGTACTTTACCAACACCTTTACCTCTTCTAGGACCAATTATAAGTTGAGGCTTCTTGAATATATCGACCGATGGTCTTCCATAATCTTGAACCTTTGACGGATCCTTAACCTCACTTTCAGACGAAATAGACACTTCCGCGCCTCGATTTTCATTTTCCTCGGCTGTTCCCAGCGATTCATGCTTCTCATCCGCCTGTTCTGATTCTTGCATGTTACTCAACAGTGACCGACAGCATGAAAAGTAAGCATACCTGATATACACACATGAACTTGGACTATTAAGAATAGCGTAAACACATTGTGCAGGTCATGTACGCTTTCAGTTCGTCATTGCCAACATTTCAAGTCGCTACAAGAATAATAAATTTCCCTCAGTGGGGTTTTGAACCATTCCGGGACAATTGTGGCAATGTGTAGGCAATTGCATATCTCAGAGTTGGTATTGAATGAATTGTGGAGTAGGGGTGAGTGACAGTTTTATTTGTGAGAGAATTTCGATTAGTGTTTGTGAAATTCCATATTGGAATCTGCATGTAAAATTCTTCACGTTACCTTCGTGTATTGTGCTTACTATTCAGACCTTGGGGGTCATGCTTGGGTCCCTGTTTAACAGTGATTCCAGACAGCAAGAGGCATCGGAATACGCAGGAAGTTTGTGCCTCGTTTTTGGAGGTAAGAAATAAGATATTTTTACTTCCAAATTCAAACATTATTTAATAGTCTACAGTACGCTCTTGTACAACACTGTGCAAGAGGCGTTATTTTAGCATGTAAAATGTTGTTCAACTGTGTTGCTGAAACTGTCCTAGATAAGCCTACTTATGACATATACAGTGTAAGCTATAGGTGTTGAGTACTTCTATGACATTGGATGGGATAAACCAGCAGCAAAATTCTTGTTGATTGTGGTGTTCTGGGTTTTGACGCCTTGTAATCACGAGTTTAACCTAGAATAGAAGAAAACAGTCCACATTTTCACAGCTGTGAAAATCTCATATCTCAAAAATTCAGGTTGTTTTTAACTGGTTGGATGAAGGAAATCATCCGTCAAGAAATGGCGATGTTAACCTAACACACGCTGGCAGAAATTGATGAAACGATTGTCTAGAAATGAGTAGACTGTATGGGACAGGGGTATTCCTTCGTTTCGGATTAGATGGTCAAATTTAGGATAGTGGGAACGACTCAAGTTTGTACACAAAACTGTCCAACCAGTTAGGCTTGTCTCCAGTTTCTTTTAATTGGGCTTTCACTTTTGAGAACATTGCTGCTACTCTGATCATGCTTACTACTGCTGAATTTAGAAACGAGGGATGCCTTCCACAGTGGTCAAAATCTGCCGCTGTTAATATAGCGTTATTAAATAATGATCCATCTAAACGTGTTTTGTTGGTTGCTGAAGGCTCTACTTTAATTTAAATTTAGTGTTGAAATTCTGTGGGTCAGCATGTAGCCCTTAAAGCTAACTTTGCCTCATATAACTCTGTGTACGGACAGCAGCATCCAACGTAGATTGTTTTTTATTTAACAGTCCTGTGTCAAATGCGGCGTTTATTTAGCGTCGACTGCTGTGTTGAAGGGAAGCGGCCATGGACTATTTCAGGTACCCCTGGAGGACTAGGGGGCAACTTGAGGGCAGTGAGAGACCGGTCGTATTGAATCCCCAACACCTCCTTCAAAATTCAAGTTAGAAACCGCAAGGAAATATTTATCTTTCTTTTCTCAGCATTAAAGGCCTTATATAATTTTAAATAATTGAATATTTCTTCCTTTTGACATTTTCAGTCGCTTTTACGAAACCATTGTTCGATTTTTTTTCGTAAGGTGTCATATGCGTGGTGTATAAAATAAAATGTGTTGAGATGGTCGTATCTATTTGTTCGTATGTTTTATCCCACAAAGTATTCAGTGGAAATTTCAATCAGATTTGGTGTTAGGAAATGACACACTAAAATGTTTCTACAGGCGTACGTACTCAGATCATTAACATCTTGTGAGTGATAACAGTATGCATCAGAATAGGCTTATAACCTAAAGAAAGCCCATAGTTACTTCGAGGCATGTTCTGTGTAGGTTTGTTTAAATTTATTGTTAAATTTAATATTTTATTTAAGTATTAGTGGGCCTACATAAAACATTTTTGAAATAAAAGTTATCGACCTAAATGAGCTCTGCTATTTTTACCCGATTTAAACCATTTATGAACATACTAGGACTGTAATAATTTGAAAAAATTAGGTTCAAAAATAATTTTCTTTTTTCATAAATCATTTGTGCAAAATATATCGAAAAATTTTTAAACTGTGGGTGTTTTGAACATGTTTGAGTATCATTCATTGTAAATTCCTTACGTATCATTTCTTCAACATGTAAGCAGTAGACAAGTTTATTTCGATTATCGTAATTTTCAGCTTCGTTTAGACTTAATAATGGAACGTTAAAGTTGATTCATAAATACTCCATATGCCATTATTGAAAAAAAGAGGTTCGTTTATTTCGGCACTAGACTTTTCCACAATTACGTAATTTCAGGTGGAAGTTAAACGCGCAGAATTTCTACAGCAGACTGTTGCACTACGACATTTATTTAAATAACTGTCTTAGCTCATCATCAGGTTTTAATGTGATCAAATCGTGATGATGGTGGCGAAGATGGTCCCCGAAACTTCGACTTTTAACGAACTGATATGGCCGATATCTCAAGAAGATTTTATTAATGTTAGTAACCATGAAGTATTCAAATCATACATTTCTCTGGACGTTAACTTTCAATCACAGTTGACGTACAGATGGAACATTCTTCATAGTCTGATACACTACAGCCCTTTTCACAAATTAAACCTGAGTCGTAAGGTGAAATGTCAAAGTAACGTCTTTGTTCAAACATAATTGTTCATTGGTATACATTTTTGCAGTTAACATTTAGTCATCAAACCTTACAGGACCATAAGTGATCTTGTATCCGTGGAAACGAAGCCTCCATAGAACGTTCCAGTAATGGACTCCTATTGCTATTCGATACACCTGCTTGTTCTTTATCGGTGGGTCCACGTATTTTGTAGTTACAGGTTAATCTACATTTTATTCTGAACTTCTAATAGCAATTATTTTTATTTATTGGAACTACGTAGAGTAATGTATATTATTTTAATAAATAACAATCTTGGTGATAGTTTGCAGTAAAATACTTTATAGAATCGAATATGCAGTCAATTTTCGGAATATATTTGAAAGAAAAAATGCTCTTTTTATATCCAGGAAAGTAGGTAAGCTAACTTACATTGTATTTTATACCACATACCCTAGTCCCTCAGTAGCCTATGAGACATTTTTAACAACGTAATTTGGTCTAATTATGATTCGTATTAAGTGGGAGTTGGATCAGACCGGTACCACGAATATGACCGTCCCCCCGACAACTTTTAGTGTAGACAGATTTCTCGAAAGCCATCAAATAGTTTGTGAAATGAAATGTTCGGACATACACAGCATGCTTATGCTTTCGTTTTAATTTATAAAATGTACAAAGGCATTTTAAAATCTAAACATTTAATTCCGATTTCTTTGTCTTCGTCTCATGTGGGCCGAAGTGCAGTAGAATCGTGCGTTTTTTTGTTAGAAGTGTGAATTTTAACATGGTATCTTTCCCCTCATCGCCCACACCAGTGAGTTATTTATTCTCAAAACTCGTAATATATCTCAAACATTAAAGAGAGTCCTCAGAACTAACCAGAATGTGTTAAATCTATAGTTATATTAGCTGTAACATTATCTGACGTGCTAATCCAATAACATTTTTAAAGAGAATACTAAATGATCTCTTTGACTCTATATAGCATCAATCTGAGACTCAACAAAAATTTATTATGCATCCTACAAAGTCCATAAACTACTTTTTTATAGATCGCTGCCTTGATGACTCTAAAAGTACATTTCATGAGGCATAATCATCCGCCTTGCTTCTCTTCCACTCGGCTGTATTATTAAAAAACAAAAGAGGGGCGCTCTGCGTTTATATTCTAACAGCTGTGGCGTTCAGGAGGTCGTTATAGTCGTTATGAAATAACGGATGGATTTAGCATGCAAATGTGACGGCCATAATTTCATAGATATGAAAATGGCGTCGTATGCTTACGACACCATCTTGCAAGAACAAATGAGAATCAAGTGGTTGGAACGAAGCGAGAGCGAGAGAAATGGTTAGTCTAAAACGTAAGGGTGGAGGATCTGTAAACGAGATATCTTTCTTATTGATAACACATTTATCTCTATACGCGTTCGCAGTTCTGCGGAGCCTTATTGAAATCGCCCCGCCTGTCCATCTGTCTGTACGCATTAAACAACTCGAAAACGGATAAACAGATTTTGATAACATTTGATATTAGAAGTTTTTCTTAAGATCGGATAATTTTACAACCGGTAGGACTTTACATAATTCTCAGACACGTACGTTAGCCACCAGAAGGGGGAGAGAGAAATCATCCATGATGACGTCGTCATCCAGCCAGATATCCGATCCACGAAAATGACGTTGGTTCGAGACAACTCTGGCGAATGCGCCAGTTGTTTTTTACACTGTGCACGCGGTTCTTAACTTGTTATTTTCTGCTTAAATCTGCAAGTTTACTGAGAATGGAAAAGGATCTGTACAGCACAGTGTACAACTTAAGTGAATTGCTTTTCTTGTAATATAATAATTTATGCCTTTTGTTGTCAGTAGCTTTAGAAAGTAGTAGTGTTTTATTCGGAAGTATTAATTAGGTCTGTGTTTATCGCAATGTGCCTGTTTTCTTAGGCAGATTTACTTATCTGAAGTTCTGGCATTAAATTATAAATTTGTCCGATTTTAATAAAACTCTGTATGAACATCATGTCATTGGAATAGGATTTGAGACTTTCGCGGCTAGTACAATCAATAAAATTTTCTCGTGCAACAGCCGCGCCAACTGGTTACCATAGTAAACCGACGTTTCGGGAACCAACTCTGTCCCCATCATCAGGGTTCTGATCTGACTGCAGTCACATCAGAACAGACAGAGTTGGTTCCCGAAACGCCGGTTTACTACGGTAACCGGTTGACGCGGTTGATTGCACGAGAAGATTTTATTGATGTCATTTGAATTTTCCCATCATAATGTTAATCTGTCGTTGACAATACCAGCACGGTAATTGTGCAAACTTCAGAGATTGAAACAAGTCGGTGTTTGGCCCTACAATATTGTAGGCCAGTAGCTACAGAATAAACTTTTGTAAAATTCTGTTTTTAAGCCACAAAATAGTAACGGTGTGGCTTGATGTATGTAGACCTACGAGAATGTGCGCTTATCGGTGGCTGTAACTGTTATTCATATTAGCTCAGCGTGTTAAATTTATCGTATCGTGGTATAAATACAATTAATGTTTTGTAAGAGTTATTTTTGAAAATTACAAAGAAGGCGGGGATGTCGACCAGATTGAGCCAAATTTTGAGTACTCCCCTGGCGTCATGTATCGACGAACTTGCAAGGGGAAAGGGTGTTTTTGTACTGAGGCGGGGGCGAGCAATTGGGTATGCTGTACACAGAAACCAGTCACTTACAAGACCTTGCTCTTTTAAATGCTGGAAATGTAACGGGTTAAATAAAGTTGTTTTAAAATTCGTGAATATTAATCGTTCTCAGGCGGATCGAATTTGATGTGTGGATTCTAGTGTATGGCTGATTGCTGGTAAATAGGCCGAGAGGCAAATTTTCCTTTTCTCTGTCTCACCAACGTTTGACATCCATATGAGTTTCCGTAGGGTCTGTACAACATAAAATTTTAAATGTCTTACTTACCGTCATAAAATTCATTAGGTACGGTGTTTGGATTGAAAGTCAGGCTCAATCGGACAGGAAAGTTGATTCGGTATTATTTATGCTTCTTAGTTTGTTGGACTGTCTGAAGGTCCGAATGTTGAGATAGAAATCAGCGGTTGGCATAGTAAGCATAGTGTCCCGGTTTCTTGCTGGATAGACTGAGTGCAATCTCAAGAACACCCAGGACAGTCTACTTCCGGCCAGTAACAAAATCAAGACAATTTTAATCGAAATCCGATCAGCAATTTAGAATATGAAGAATGCGGACACAGTGTTCCAGTTATGTCCGAACTTCATTCTGTTTGAGTCGAAACGGTGAACTTCAAACTAAACAAATTCTCGCTCCAAAGCAGATTCTGGCATCAACGTGTAGTCATCTTGGAACACCAAGTATCTTGTGCTTCTTGGCTGGGAGGTGACAGGGACAAATGTAGTTACAAGATTAGACCTACAAGTAATACATTTTTTTATTTCCTTCTTTTGATAGGTTGTCTGAAGTACACGATAAGTGTACTAAGTGATACACGGATCATTACCATCTGTCAATCTATATTTAATGTATAGGCCTGTTCTAATAATCTTATTAAGCTTTGTGTAGGCCTATAGGATAAAGCATTAATGCAGCAAAGTGAATTTTATTGGACATTCCATTTATATGTGTTCATGGGAAAAACTCATCCCAGTGAGATTTTTGTTTATCGTTACTTACGCCCGTTTTTGGAGTACATGTCCAATGATTTATTCTGACCCTGTTTAACGACGCAAATTAAACTGCAAATGTTTACAATTATAATTATTAATTGTAGGAATGTAATGATTTAGGAGGCGGCAGTCGAATTATGTTTCAAGGTACTCTCTCGGAATTCTCTTGTAAAGATTGAGGAAAACTGTTTAAATTTATTCATAATACCCATAGCCCCGTCTAGGACTCTGACCGAATTATTTCCCAATAAAGTGATGCTTGTTATCTTTGAACGTTAGAGAATGAAAACATTTTATTACACTATTATATAAATAGTTTCATGAAGCTGTGGAAACGACTTGTCTATTGTGGTATGAACCGGGAGGGATCTGGGAGGAACTGGTAGTGACCGTCTACTAAAGTGCACTCCAGAAGGAGTCAGTTTTAATTGCTCCCTCGCCGAAATTTAAACCTCGTACTTCCTGAATGCGAGTAAGACACGTTACAACATTTTATAATCTACTTTTAACAGGCACTGGTAAGTGATCGGTATTTATTGAATGTCATAGCTTTGCGCTATATATACGTAGTAAGCAGTTCCACTGTATTACCTACTTCAGTCAGTCTAAACGTTTGTATTTGAAAGAAATTCCATAAAATTATTTTGAGGACAAAGAAGTCCAAACTGATTTATTCGTACATTATTTAAGGAGTTCATTTTTTCAAGTACAGAGATCTTATAGCATCAAATGAAATGTGAAGATATTGCCACTTGTATGTAGGCAAGGCAATGAAAGAAAACAGTCGTGACTTACTCAAAGAAATTTGTCCGGAATTCACTGGAGTAACTGGTGAGAATCACGAGAATCCACAGAATAGCCGGTAATAGAGCCGTGATTCGAACCGGTTACCTCCGGAATACAGATCTAGAACTTCACCGCTGTACTAACTCTGTAAGTTGTTGGGAAAACAATCGCTTCTTATTCTAAGAATTGCTTTCACTTTGTGGATGAAATACCTAATTATTGACTGTGTAGGATTTGAGGTTTTCGCGTCGGTGAGTCTGAAGATGGCTGTCTTGTGGATTGTTACATCGTGTAGTCAGGTAGAAGTTTATCAACGTGTCAGAGGTCCTTGCTGCCTCCATCATCAGGGCGATCGCCTTGATTGTGGAGGCAGCAATGATTTCTGAAACGTCGGTAAACTTGTACCAAACTACACGGCGCAACAACCCAGAAGACAGCCAACCTCTAATTATTGATTGTTGAATTCCAGATATATGTCAGGCTCAGCCCGATGCTTGTGGGTGTCACGTCTCGGCCCATCAACTTAAAATAATTGAAGTTGGACTTGACAGCATGCTGCTTGTTCACATAACTAAACTTCGATGAAATTCTTTGTCAGCCATAGGGGTATAAACCTGAATTTAGAAAATCGCATTTTGTAGAATAGTTTTGAATTTCAAGCGAAATTAGCGAATTACTAGACCTGATGTCGGTGAAAGGTGGTAGAGATCAGAGCCGGAGTGGTTACGTTAACTGTGTTAGCCGTGCAAAACGCGGCCAACACAGTCAAAATTACTGCTCCGCTTCTGGTGGAGATGAAGGTGGAATCAAATGAAACGGCTAGTGAAGGGCAGACAGTTCGTCGCGCAAAGAGAGACAGAATTTTAGGACTGCGATGTTGCGAGATGTTTCCGCTCGAACGTTCGTGCGATGTAATATCAAGAATGTTGTGTGCAGCCAGTAGTATTATTAATTGTTAATAAACATTTATATTAATGTTATCACATTATTTATTACCGTGTATTTATACCAGTTAGATTCTCATCGCTAACAATACGTTACATTGTCCAACACCATGCAGCCGGAAAGCGCGACTGTCAGTTTGATGCAGTATGGACACCAACGCAAATCTTGAGTGCTTTAGTTCTTATTGCGCAACTGCCAGCTTCCCCGCTAACTTGCCTAGTTTCTTTGCGGTAATCAATTAATTTAACAGGAATGGAGGCTTAGAACTTCATTTGAGAGGCGCAACCACTTCGCTGAACAACTGTTTAACTCAGTTGTTCTCGGTCTCGAGTTCACGGCATTACTCCTAGCATCCATAGCAACCCGCCACCCTTCAAATTCACATCTTTATAGAATGAAGCCATTCTGCCATCTTGGCATGCGACTTCGCCGCCATTTTGTTATCGTCATCTTCATGTGAACTCATTCTTCTTGTCACGTGACATTAATTTCCTCTTCGTCTTCTTCCTCGTCTTCCCCACCAGAGTCCTCGTCCAAGTCTTGATCATGATGGCGCAACAACTGCTTCTCGTCCGGCGAAGTGTCCAGCATCAGCAACTGGTCGTCGTGATCCATAATGACGTCATCATCATGTTGCCCAAGTTTGTGTGGCCCGTGGTGAGGTGGCAGTTCTGGCGAGGTTAGAGGCGAAAGGTCCGAGAGGTCAATCTTTGGTCTGTCGCCTTCTGCATCACTTAAATCAGGGTTTGGGTTGTTTTTGTTGGGCAGAGTTTGTTCCCGTGACCCCCCGCTGGCCAACAGCTCACGCTCTTTTGAATTCCGCCATTTCATGCGACGGTTTTGGAACCATATCTTCACCTGAAAGGACATAATATTCATGTTTAAAATAAAAGAAGAAACATTGTAAAATATGACGGTGAGATGTGGGCAAGAGTGACAGCGACAATTAGAATTAAAACTTAAGATACTTACAAATTAAAACACGAGTCAACAATATATATATATATATATATATATATATATATATATACACATAGAAACAAAAACGCGCGCGCGTGCACACACACACACACACCCACCCCGAAGAACATCAAAATGTCAAGGTCGACAGCAGACTCGAAGAGATTACCACGTGCCGGTCAGATTGAATCTGAGGTTTATTAGGGCTATGCTCTTCGACCTTTAGGATCAGAGATGAACGATATATCGATAACTGCGAATTAACCACTGACATCGCCGTCACCATCGGTTAATTAGTACATGAAGTAGTGGTGTTTGAAATGCCTGTTCGCTGCTGCCGTCCGTGTACAGCATCCGAAGTAATAGATAAGTAGATGGTAACCAGCCAGGCGTTGGAAATTATTTGAATCATTGCCTGTCGTGTTCTAGTGATTGGAGTCGCTATTAGATTTCACCCTCGCCCGTTCTCCGTTCTCATCTGTTATGTTGTCTTGTTCAGGTAAAGGCCTTGCATATGAGGAGATGGCTGAACTATTCGGATAGAATGATGGTGCCCGAAATAATCTGGAATTACAGACGTATAAGGCGCAGATTAAAATTATAAGCATTCTGGGATAGAGAAGACTGCAAAGTTGGTATGAGCATTAAGTTATTTAATCCTTAAGAAGAAATGAGGACTTCTAACAGCCATGAAAGTACTGCAGGAAACTAAACAGTGAAATTTTGAAGATTTTTACTCCTGACCTAATATTGTTAGGATATTTACGTCAAGAGAAATGAGTTACACGGCCGTGTAGGATGGGGAGGTGGGGGAGTTGTGTGTAAAGATGCGACATAATTTCGGGAAACTGGAAAGGAAGAGTTGACTTGAGAGACGTAATTGTTGATGGTAGAAATTATTGTAAATTAACTCCGATAAATAGTCCAAAAAGTGATTCTGGAGACGTAGGCATAGCATGCCAATGATTTTCTTAGTTTCCGTAGGCTACTTAATAGGCATTCATGGACGGGCCGCTTAAAAGCATCCTGTGACGCAAGAAGTTTCTCACTTTGTGTCATTAAGCCTATGCAGTCGCTTGTCCACGTGTTTAATCTCAAAACTATTCAGCGTTTAATCTCAAAACTATTCAGCGTTTATTGTGTGAAAGTTGCTCTTTTCGACTTAGTCCACCGTTTAAATTATTAAGTTATAAAATTACAGTGGCCCTATAACAGGATTCCGAATTATTCATCAAGTAAAAGTGCGCGAAGTAGGACATAAAACTTACTTGTTTTGCCCTCGGGGGTTTGGTAGCTGAACTGGATAGGTTTTTATGTCCTTCCCCGTTTTCCCTTAATAACGGAAGCATAATCCAGCTTTCGAAATTCTGTAACTGTATAGCTGTATAATTTAGACAATGGATAACGTCCGAAAGAGCAATATTCACACAATTTAACGCATCATCGTGAGAAACGTACTCAGCGTGTAGACTTGTGGGTAGATACCAACGTCAATACTGAAGATGGAGGTAGGATGTTCCTGCAAAACGTTGATGTCAACTTAAAAGTCCACATAGTGTTATAATCCAAAATATTAACACTGACGTGGAAGAAAGATCAGATCTGTAAATTTATTTAAAACTTTTTCGATATAGTGAATTTGAAGAAAGGCAAAGATAAATATTTTCTGACTCTGTGCTGAGCGATCAACTTTGTAATAACAGATTTGTATTTGGGATAAATTTACATGAAGGCAAATGCAATTTAAAATAATAAAGAACATATTTTGAATATATGTGTACTACGTTGGAGTACATCCTTCCAATTGTGTTCCTGTATAATCTGCGGCAAATGCGTTACTTTATTCGTGATTATAATCTGTTTCTGAGTTCTGTTTCATCGCTTGTATCGATGCCGTACATCTGTCTCTTTAGGCATACATTTAGTGCTGGTGATTCCTTTCCCATCAGTCAACATTTGTCAGCAATCACTGGCCGATAAATCGCTTCCAAACAATACTTTCCTTCAGTATTTCCCCAGTCCCTTTGACTTTCTGTTCTAAATGGCCACCCAAGCTTCAATCTGAAACCCATTTTACTTCAAATGACGTAATAATCGATTCGATATCAACGCCATCTTTTGACCAAGTCTGTAAAAGTGAAACAGACTATCAATCATATTGCTTCCCCTCGACAGGCAGAGGTATCTAAATTGTAGTTTTGGGGAAGGAAACTTGAAGAATAGAACAGATTCAATGGTACTAGAGGGGAAAGACGTCTGTTCTTGAAAGCGACTGAAAGAGAAATCGACTTAAATGTGGTGACAAAGAGACCTACTGCAGCTGAAAATAATTCTTCACCTTGGGATTACCATGTGAATAAAATTTTCACATAGGGTTCTACACATTACATTGGTTCGCCACCTCTTGGAAATCGGAATGCTGTTTTACCACCTACGTACATAGGCATGCAGAAATGCCTTTAACGAGCGTGTTAACACAATCCACAGTATTGTTGCAAGAGTTATTACATTACTCGAATATGGCTAACTTACTAACCAACAAACGAACCAATGAACCGAATGCTTACAGATTCTTTCTAATGCCGTCTTAATACCGTGAGAACACCGATATGAATTTAGAATATCGTCTTCGATGTTGTGTTTTGAGATTATTTCAAATTGTCTGTCTTACCCGCAACAATACAGTTTGATTTGATTATCTAGTAACAATTTAATAGCTCGTTTTCAAGACTATAGGAACAACTAATACTGTTACGGAAGTCCAAGATTATCCTACAGCGTGGTGCATTCATTTAGTACGAATTACAGATAGTTGTTTTAACAGTTTTCTTTAACTAGGCCATACAGAACTTTTCTTCCGAGGTCTCTGGCCCGCGTTCACTTCGAAATAGTATCGTTTTGTGCTCGAGTAAAAATGGGTTTTATCGACTCTGACTTAAGAGTCGTGATTGTCATGTCGGTCGTAAGTGAGCGTTGATGCTAGTGCGGTTTGCAAAATGACAAACGGAGTCTGTCACGATGGAGACTGACTCGACCAGATGGCCGAACGTAAAAATAATTTGTTTTCATATACATCACATGAAGATTAAATTATAGCACTTCCGAAACGTCGTTTTTAAATGGTTTTAAATAGAAACAACACGAAGGTGATAGATAACGTTCAACAAAATAATTAAATCTGAATCTGTCGTAATTTGGCATCTTAATTTGTATTTTGTGAACCCCGTACATACATCAAGGAAAGCAACCTGCATGATAATTCTGTCTTATCACGACTCCGCGTGTAAGAGTAGGCGGTTTCTGTGTAAGTGGATCCTAGTTTCCACACAGCACAATGGCAGCTAAGGTTCAGGGTTAGAGTGGGAGGTCAAATGGAAACCATTTTTTTTACCCCGAGATTTCCATCCTCATGAAAAAACAACAACGTATATAACTAATGCCTACTTTTCTAATATCTGGAGAACAAAACGTTCAGCGAAGCGAGTAGAATTTCAATTTAAAAAAAGAACGATAATATAAAAAAGGCTTTAATAAGCGTACAACCGTATGGAAATGACATCAAAAACAGTTTTATTCACGCCCTGGTAACTTTGCTATCAAAGTTAATGCGTAGAGAAGAATAAAAGTATGATTTTTATTTTATTTTTTTTATATCCCAACAAACAGGATTACCATTATTTGTATGTGTCAGAACAGTTGAGGGAGTTGCACCGAATTTCTAACTTGAAGAGGCTTAGCCTATGCCTACTGAATGTTGATGCATCAGTGGTTTAACACGGAAGTTTTAATGTGTGTGTGCCTTGGTAAAGCAACGCACAGAGGCTTGGTCAGAAGTAACGGTGCACGTTATGAATATTGCTGTATTCCAACGGCCTGTGGGTTCCTATTTCCTCATTCTCGCTCTTTATAGGCTGTTTATTTTGAAAAACCGTTACGATGATTTCTCTTTTACTTCTATAGAAACTTGAGTTAAAATGTGATTTGATTTGCTTTTATAGGTCTACGCTGTAAATTCATTTTTGTAACTAAGAGAGATCTTCCTTAACTTTTTGTAGTGCATAGAGCATTGCCGCTCTTTGGTTGAGAAACCTAGTGAATATAGACCACTTGAGAGGTATTTTGCAGAAGGGAAGATATTTTAAAAATAGGCTTAGAACAAGCCTGTCCAACCAGCTGGGGCCGCAAACTACTTTTATATATTCAACAAGTCTAAGAGACGAGCACAATGTGATATACAAGTTAGATATATAAGCCTACACTTAAATACCTATAGCCTATAGGTCTTTGTGTAGTTGAAACACAATACATTGCTATACCACAATTATAATTTTCCTCTGCAAAAGTTCAGCAAGTTCTTCAGTAGACTGTAGTGTTAACATTTGAAAAGAAATCCGATGAGACATCTTCTCAACCAGCTTACCGAAAGAATGATTTTTCTGTAATTAGCCGGAAGCGAAAGGTATTAAGGCTTACAGTAGAATGGCAGTGTCTTAAAATTAGCCGGTGTTTATAGTAAATTTTACCTTCAGATTTATTTCAAAATCTTTTAATAACGGCAATAATTTCTGTAATCAAATGGTATATCTATCGAGGGAAACATGAAGTTCACGAGCTACATTTTGTCTTGTCTTGAGGTTTTCACAGCGGTGAATACGAAGATTTCTGTCTTTAGAACTAAAGTGGTTTAGAATGGAAAGTGTCCACTAGAATTGCAGAATGTGCGCCTTGGTCACTCAGGAAATCATTAGCGAAACTTGTTTATTCGTGCCGCAACACACATCAACATTTAAATGTGTTGATTTGGAATACTCTTCAGGCGACAGACAGCACAGCACACGCTACCCGTACTTTTCATCAATAATCCTTCCCTCTGGATTTCTATAACCGAAAGCTATCCGGCCTGTCGTCTGCACCAGTGCCAAATAAAATTTAATTATACGCGGCACAGATTGTGTAAGTTTCCTCATTTTGATTCCCTTCCTCTTTTACCATCCTCCCATCTCCCTTTTATACAGAATCTTACTTACTTCCACTTCCATCCTTCTTCCTTCCTTCTTAGTCATTCTTTTAGTCAAGATGGCGCCGTGTATTACTATGAATAGACAATCGTATTATCTAAAACTCCTCTCGTACTATTCCACTGCCTTCTATATACGTACGGTTATACCTCGATGCATTAAACATGAGACGATCTGTTGGCGCAATTCCACTCGTTTCTCTCTCTCATATTCCACCTCTTTTCCCTTCCCCTTGCAACCAAATTTTTTAGAGAAAAGTTGTTATCATAAAATTGATTTCGACTCCACGAAAAATGCAGTTGAGACAGCGTAGAACATAGATGAAAATAGAGGCTATATTCAGACGTGAGAGTCTGAATTAGCAATCTCAGCAAAATGAGATGTTCAAATGATCTCAAGAGCTGTTAAGGAAGTGATTTGCAAACGTTAATGAGAAATATGAAGTCGGCGATGCATTCTGTTCTAGTCACGGACTTCACTACTCGCATTGAAGAATGTAATTTAAATGAGAATCTTCGGATTTGGAATATTTCCGGGACAGGTTACCACATGTACACAGAACGAATATATTAACGCATTCTTCAGTTTGCATCTCCTTCAGAAAAGTATAAGGGCAAAATACCTATTTCCAAAGTTATTACCATGGTAATTAATGTCAGAACACATGGCTGACAAGTTTTGTGGATTTTAGTTCCATAAGCTTGTTGGCATAACATTACACATTTTTCCATTAATTTTAAACAGGATCTGAAACGATTCAGGGTACATATTATACTTTTTGAGCATACCGCATATAACAACTTGAGAAACGCCAGACGTCTTTTTACTTAGTTACTGAAATTTATCGTCAATTTCTAGCATTGATTAAAATCAGTCAACAAAAACGGGCACTGCACATGCGTTTCTGCGCCTGTGGGGTAACCCCAATCAGCAATTCATAGGTTAGTCACAAAGTTCAACCGTCAAATTTTTGAGAATTCGCCAGAACTGTTACCCTGTGCTTAATTTTTTAGGTGCCTGGACCGAAAACAACATTTAAACTACACGAGTAGTTGACTTTCTATAATCGCGTGCCTAATACCCGAAAGTGTTTTGGTACAACTTCAAAGATGATCAGTTTTTCGGCTTCTCTATTCACTAGAAATCAGTCCTTTAAATTTCTTATTTTGGAGTTGCCTCGCTGCAACAGGTTGGATGTAGATCAATTTCCAGATGGAGCTTATATGGAAATAATACACTCAGAATAAAATTTAAAAAAATACTGTAATTTGTAAGTTACGGGTTATTAATTCGTTCTGTGTTTGTATTTAAAATAAATTAATATTTAAATTTTAAATACCGACACATTTTTATGGAAACCCTATATTAATACATCTTAGGTTGAATCAATCGTCCCCTACCACTCGGCACTCACAAACATCTGTGTGTATTGAGAACGTTGCAATAAATGGGCCCTACTCCCGCGTGGCCCTTGCTGACTTGTGTTCCACCTCGACTACTCACTCATCCACCCCTCGCTGAACAATATCAAGATGGCCGGACAAGACTGACTGACCGCCGGTCCAGTGTTGGCGTTCTCACGAGTGTCGGATGTGAATGTTGTGATTACTGGTATCACAGCTCGGTAACTATACGGCTGTATATAGACTCTCCATTGTCTGCGGAGAATTTTAGAGACGCTTCATAACAGGCAGAGTGGTCCAGGGCGGAGTCCCCATGCTTGTTTGATTGCCGGGGCACCCCCTTACGCTCCTTATAAACACAGAGTTGTCAGACACATGCGGCATGGTAAGGGAGCTGTGATGACACCCCCACCCGAGCATGCGATAAACTGTAAACTTAGAGAAATTATGTAATCTATAATTTAAATATTACTTGATTAATTTCCGACCTTCGTGTTTGAGGTGAAGCGTCTGTCTCTGTAATCCTTTGAAGCCTAGTGGCACATATATTCCACCTGCTTGACAATCTATATGTTAGCTTGCACTTCTTTATGTTTTGTGTAATTGTTGGTGTAAACACCAATTATTTCCTTAAACAGCGTTAACATTCTGATGTTCGTAATGGTGAAGTGTACGGACTCACTCATTAAGTAATAGTATAGGCTAGTTCCCGCAGTGGACGCTCGGCTTCGTGACAGTTTTCGTCGCCACGATCGACACCAGTTTGCTCAGCTTCGCTATATGCGTTGTGGCGCTCGACGTCGGTTTCCCATGGTGTTCCAAGGCTTGTGTTGGCTTAATTTACATCTCATAGTCGGTGTCGCTGCGTTAGGCTTTACGACGCTAGGCGTCGGTGTTCCAACGTCGTATTCAATGGAATCTCGACAGTCACTTGATTCAAATGTGGAGTCTTTTGGCAGCATTGCAACCATTAGCGTGGCGATGCATGGCGTTGGCTTGCTAGCGTTGTTTCCGGTGGCACCCGGAAGCTGACATGGTAAATGTGATACCTCTTGAAAGCAGCGCGTTGATAGGCGCCATCACCTGTGGTAAATATGACGTCATTTTTTGACATCGCGACGCCTGGCTTAGTTTTTCCAGCTTCGTGTGTTGTATCATACTATCTCTCACCTGCGCTAAATATGACATCTTTTGCCATCGTCGTCCCGACGCTGGGCTTGGTTGTCCAGTTCCGTTTTCAGTGATATCCTGGGACTCATCTGCGCTCCTTTGGCGGCGTCGTGACATTGGCGCCATGAGATGTCTGTGTTAATATTCGTCGTAAGGTATCAGGAGGCTCCTGTTGGCTTTCGAAAGTAACGAGTTTCGTCTAGGCGCCATTATTCTACCATTCTTAGTTTCCGAGTCACGGAAAACGCCTTAAACGGGACTCAATTTCAAGTCTGCTATACAATACGATCGGCTTGTCTTATTTGGATGTACAAATTTTATGTAAAACATACTTTTGGTATGGCGAAAGATGGAACAGTTGCTGCAGGAAGATCCAAACACTGACAATTTAAAAATGCCTGTTCTCTGATACCAGCTAAATAATTTGCATCGCACGTGGTTACAGTGTTACAAAATTGTACGCTGAAAACACAAAACACATCGGCTAACCGCTTGTTGAAAACCACTGATTTGTAGGTTTCAACAAATTTTCCTGTAGGCCTACCTGAGTCATAACACATTTCAATCGTCTTCCTCCATCAATAACAAAACAGCCCTCTTTCACAGTTGATACTATCACGCCCTTGTGGGTCTACTCGTGAAGTCGGGGGCTCAAAGAAGGCTAATGGATAGATCTGTTATACTGTATATTCAGGTGCCTTCTAGCACAGAATGTTGATTTGTTTCCATTGCATGGAATCAGGAACTGAGCATTTGTGTTTGCTTGGTCATGACCATCTGAACTTAAATGCATCCGAGATTCAACACAGTTTTGAATTGCGAATTCTTCCCCATCGATCACTAATTGCCGAGTGTTTGGACATGGTTTTTGCTGGGGTGAGGATGGAGGGTGTTTGTAATGTGAGGAGCCCTGCTAAATGTTTGCACTGTCAAGAGGACATGTGTTACAGATTAGAACGTCTGTTTGACGGGATACAGTCAACGGCACTAAAATGAAAACATGTTCTCTTTTGGGGATGTTTCGCAATAATGATTGAGGCTCCTGTCTCTGTCGCCCACTGACTGACTCTTGTAGTCGGCCTTTGACCCGAAGACTCGCAGAGCTAATGCCAAAGACAAGATCCTGAGACTGTTCTGTCTACTTATCGTTTTCACATCCTGTTTCCGTAGAGTGATTCGTATTGATATTATCTTAACCTAAGTAATTAAAGGAGATTTCAGGTTCTCGCGAGTCTTCTGGAATATTACGTCGTGTAGTGTGTGACGTTTCCGAGGTACTTGCTGCCTCCATCGTTGGGATGAACAAGACTGTCGTGAACAGTAACTGAGTAAGGATTTGGGAAAAGGCCATTCGTCTGGACAGGCCGAGAAGACACACGAAAGTGTATGGAAACTGAAAATGCTTCTGAGGTTCGAATCGGTTGCCCTCCGAATACAAGAGTGGAACTGCAGTGTCATCTGCTAGCTTCCTCTGTGGAGATTTAATGATGGAAATGTGTGTCAACGTAATTTATTTCTGAACTTATGCAACGGAATTTAAGTTGAGTAATTTACCTAACTAAATTGAAAACACGAGGAACTATTTATCATGCGTAGGAATATTTACGTAGGTGGTTGCTTAGCTCTGATCGTCATGCTACAAGGCACAAATCTGTGTCCTGGTTACACGGGTCCGTGTATGTTAATGTGGTTGGCAGTCGTAAGATGAGAGGCCAACTGGCTCCAGTCTTTTCTTATATCGCTGTGTTTCCAAAGATATTCGCTTAAAACAAGCCACTGGACCCCGCCCTCAATTGAAATAAAAGGATTACGGTCGTGTCAGGGAGGGGGAGAGACGCTGGCTCTTCTCACACGCCATTGGCGGAGGAGCTATTATCGATGTTGTTAGCAAACCGCCCTCTTCAAGTTAGTACTACTCGACGCATGTCGGAAAACAAACCGTGCCGTTAAATGCAGCTAGTAGGCAACCAGCCCAACACTCACAATACCCAATGTGTTCTTTGCAGGGCTAAGCCACCTTCCCTGTTCAGCGTACATATGGAGTAGCTACAATTATCAGACTTGCTTCCATGTTTTTTTTTCTCTTTATTAGCGGGTTACTTCAAACCTGAAAAGTCTATGGAATCTTGGAGGCAGTAAAACCCTGAGGAAGCCAGTTTTATTTTTCCTCACGACTACTTATCTGGACCAGATTCTTTTGGTTTAGATTGAACGTCGTTAAGACATGCAGTAGCCGACTACAGAACAATAACATTTGATTGTGATTAAACCACGAAGACTGACGTTCTGAAGCCGACATTATTTAGAACGAGATTTTCCGAATATCTTTAAGTTCGGCAGAAGGATTTCTGATCCATCCCTACAAATGAACATCTCCAGAGTCAATTTTCATTTAGTATAAAATATTAACACTTTTCAGTCTCGTTTCTAGAAACATAAACGTTAAAATATGGAGTAATGTTAAATTTTACATTGTATCGAGACATGATATGTGGGCACTTAGGGCAAAACTCTAAGAATTCTTAATGTAATGCCCGGAATGATAATAGGCAAATCACAAATTATTAAGCTTTTCCCTGTGACTGTGTGATTTTTCGGATCCTCCTGTCACACCTTCTCTGGTATGCTAGTTCCACGCAGATTATAGTTTTATATTTCATATTTACTTTTTTAGGTGTCCGAATTTAATATTGTGCCGTGTAGTCTCCTAGAAGTTGACCAACATTTCGGATGTGCTTACTGCCTCCATCATCAGGGAGATTTTATGACTGTGGAGATAGTAAGCACCTTTGACCTGGTCGGGGTCTGAAGCTACCTCAACCAGGGGGCGCAACAGACGGGTTTATTGTCGTCTTCTCTCCCCCCCCCCCCCTTTTACCAGTTTTCGTAAGTTTGTGATTTTATAATTTAGACGATGAATAAAGTCCAGAAGAACGGTTTTACACATTACAAGTGAAGATAATCAGATATTGCTACATAAACCTGTTCGGTGAGACTGATTTGCCAAAGCACGGTTCCCCTGAAATTTCTATTCATCTGCTGATCCTCTCTCCCTCAGCCCCTGTTTGCTGTGTCCATACGCTGGTTCCATTTGGCGTAGGGCGCTTTACGGATTTCCAAATTAAGGGCGCAATCTTTCATCCTCCTTCATGTAGGCCTGTATATTTTTGTAGTAAAAAGTGACTCGTCATTATTGGGGCGCTGTCACCGACAGTTGTGTATCCAGACGGCGCGTGAAAAAGCAGCGCATTGTGTGTGCGAGAGAGACAGACAGAGTCTCCGCCGACTCCGGTGTCAGTAAGCAGCTAGGAACTACTAGCCTTTGTGTAATTGGAATCGATTTAGATGAGAGGCTCCCCTGCTTTATAACACGAAATCTCCACTTTACAGTTCAAATCACAGATAAGGACAATAATTATTATTTATAGTCGTAGCCCTGTGTTTTGGCTTTTCTCTTTGCTTCATATACAAATTCGCTTTACTCTATCATTTTTACGCTTTGATATTCGTTTACAATTTTTTTAATTTTAGATAATGTCTGATATTCTTTTAGAGATACGTATTTTGTTCAAATGAAAATATTCAGTCACCGAAATTGATATAATAATCGACCAGATAATCGGTAACACCGAAACATCAGGAATGGAGGAGGCTCCCTGCTTTTCGCGCTTCGTTAAATTCAGTTGAAGTTAGGATTAATTTATTGTTTGAAAAGAGATCTTTGGGTTTAAAAGACGTGAAATTATGCCTGTAATGATAAGCTTTACGATTCACACTCTTCACACCAGACGTAAGAGACAAATAATCAGCGCTCATGCTTCGTATTCAAGAAGTACAGGTTCGATTCAGTGGCTGTCCTAACTTATGTTTTTGTGGTTTTCTTCAGTGTCATGAAAGAAATGCTTTTACAGTCGTAGTGCCATACAATGACACTTCCCAGGTAATTGTCCACAGTCACCCCTCCATTTAAATGCTGATAAAGCTTCGTTAAGTACACCTGTCAATCAGGGCTATTCTACACATAATATTCTTAGTGGAGGGGCTTGACATACAGCACGCGTGGGGAAAATGAAAAATGCATTTAATATTCTAGTTTGAAAAACCTGTGTTGATGATATCAATCTGCAGATTGGTTTTAGATGGGAGAATAATTTTGCAACGGATCTGTATGTTTATGTGGGGTGTGAAAGTAATGTTAACATGAATTCTGGGCCTCGGTGCTGGACCGAGCTTCGCGCTTCGGTTGGTTTACCCTCGGCGATAGACCTCCTAGTATCTAACTTACAGGGTAGGGGTCGATGCAGAGCCCGGTCCAGTCTGCACATTGTAGCTTAGAAGAATCGATGCTTTTCTCGATAATCGAAGTACGTTAGACTAGGGATGTGCCGTTAACCCTGTACATGCTGAACTTCATTTGAGGAACGAAAACGCATTGTGAAAGCGAATTATGCATTAATTTTCCAGAAAGCTGCAAATTATCGGCTAGAAGTTTCTAAAGATGAGGACAGCTTTCTTCTAAACCAACGTCACACGTCTACGACATACAGGGAAAGACAAATGTCACACCGACATATTTTGCTCATGGCGTGGAGTGGGTTAAATCATTCTTGACGATCCTTAACTACGACGATATATCGATGAGAATTACAGCGCTGCTCTCAACAGTCATTCTCTTAATCACATTAAATATTTTGTGCTCTCTTCTGTTCTCAAATCTTTCTATAGTTCTAATCTGAATTTTCTGCCTTACTCGCTTTCTCCATCCGTCGCAAAAATAAAAGAAATCTAACCGTGATTTCTGTATATATAACGGTATTCATTGTGCATGATGGGGCGGGTGAACCGAAAAAAGGATGTGTGGGAGGGAAGGAGGGTTTGAGTTGATGTACGGGTGGATTAAACTCTCTTACCCTACTCCCCCACCCCAGGGGCCCTTCTACAGCCCATCAATTGCAGAAATTGGCTTTTCCTCTGCGCTGTGCCATTCCACACCGCACCGCCCCCCATTTGGACCTATCAACAGCAGAAGTCGCCTGAATAATAAAAACCATGCCATGGCTGCTGCCTTCTCCGTAACGGGCGCTGGGGTTGGGGGTTTCAGAGGGTCGATATCAACCCTCCCCCATTTCCGTCTCACACCCTTATATAACGGCATATAGAGAGAGGCTGAAGCAGAGGGGTAATTTTAAGCTGTGTAGTCATTAGATCCTGGAGGAATTCAACATATATAGTTACAGACTGAAGTATGGTCATAATTTATTAATGGAAATGTATTTCCGAGGGAGTAGACATTTATCTGTCGTTACGTTAAAATTAATTGTGTATGGTTGCTGCATAATAGAATGGTGTTGAGACTTCAGTGTCTTTGTTCTTTATTTAACGACTTAACCGTGAGTCTCTTGATGTTGACAAATTGGGGGTGCTGAAGAACTGCACACCCTCATTTAGCTTCGCCTTTCATCCAGTAGTGCTACTGCCTCCCAGACATTTTGCCGTGTCACTCAAGAAATAAGACTAAATGTGTTGGTGTAAATAAATGCACCACGAAATGCGTAAACACAAATAGCATTGGCTGTCTGACCTGCTAAATCAGAAGTTTCCTGCTTTTGTGAACTCTGTCCTGTGTCGTTTGAGTCCGGTAAGCATAACCACAATTCGCCTGTGTAACATATACATTTATTTCGCTCGTCTTCTCATCAGATTATAAAGATCTTTGGCGATTTTGTTCTTCTGGGCTGTGATTCTGTAAAAACGTTTTGGAGAAACGTACTGTCTCCATCTTCAGGGCTGAACTTGCGATGCGAATGAAGCATGTAATTACAGCAGTATTTGCTAGTTGGTTAGATAATACATAGATGGATATGTGCTTGGTTGTTTGGCTAGTATTTACATGTGGTTTATTTAACGACGCTGTGGGTATCTCAGACTACATAGGCTAGCGTCGAAAGACAGGAGGAGAAGTGAATAATAAATAACGAATTAAAAATTTATAGAACGCTGTCTTGGCAAACGTAAGGTCCTATACCAGTATTTGCCTGGGGGTTACCGTGAACTGAACCCGAATACGAAGCAGATGTGCTACCTACTCGATCGCGACTTTCGTTTATTGATTGCTTTGATACATAGATAAGTAGGTGGGTTGGTGAAAATGTAGGTAGATATTATGTACACTGTTAGTTGATTAATTTGTTAAATAGAGAGGCAGGTAGACAAGTAGGTTGATGTAGGTAACTGCCTTGTTCGTTCATGAGGTAGGTGATGATTTAAGCAGTTCGCTGATTAGGTGGGCAATTTCTTAGGAAGGTAAACAAATGGATAAGTAATACCTTGGAAGATAGTCAGTATGTTGGTAAATTGGTTTGTTGATTAATGGATTAGATAAACATTTGATTAATCTCGAGACCTGTTCAAAACCAGTTTCCTCCGTAAACTGCAGGAGCACGTCTTATGAACTCGACCAGAGTGATCGTACATATTGTCAGTGAATAATAATTACCACGCAGTTGACCCTGCCCCTTTCCTCCCCTAAACGCTGACCTCCCACGGCGACCAGAATCCTCGCCATAACGCCACTTTATCTGCTCCTAATGAGCGACCAGGTCGCCTCGCATGGGAACGTCACAAAAAGACGCCGCGTCATTGCTCATTTCTGTGCTGCTGTCATATAAGCATCGCTGGAATAATTTATGTGATTATTTTGTAATCGGCCACGTATATACTATTATTATAAATATACATACAAACACGCTCAAATAAATGATTTGGAATAAAAGTTTGTGTACCATTTTCACTGGTATTTATATTCTGTTTTTGAACAGCTCATTCATAACAGTTGGAATACCAATGCCAGATTGTCTGTCTCTGTACTAGTAAAACTGAACGCGCGACCAAATAGTTAGAATTCCTACTTTGATTTTGGAAGTTCCCAGCTTCCGATCTCGACCTGGAGACCGGCTATACTGACTGAGACCTTTTCGTGGGTTTCATCAGTCACTCCAGTAAAATTCCGGAATAGTGCCTTAAATTAAGCCACGACAGTTTCCTTCCATATCCAATTCAAATGATTCTTCAATAAGCATCCTAACATTCGCCTATTGACAACGACGTTAAAAAAATACTAAATAATGCGTTTTCTTTGCACGCAGTGCACGCATTATGAGGAAGTCACGTCCATACGCTCGCAAGGTACATCGCCGAAACTACTGAACGGATTAAGATGAGCTTTGGTTTTAGGGGTTCGCACTAAAACATGTTAGGAAATTGTTACGTATTGGTCCAGTGTAACTCTTACCTTATAGGAAGCAGTCCTTTATTTGTATTGATTTTCTGTAGCAGCTGATCGTAACAAAGATTCGATACATGGCATAACATATAGGTAGATCTCAACGCTGCATCACTGTTATTGCAACCATTTGTACTTACAATAAATATGAAATGAAATTCGAGAAAATTAATTTCTGACTCAACAATAGATTTGTAAGTATAGTAAGGGCTCATCATGGTAGCAGTGAGACAGCAAAGAACGTATAGGCCTATGCACAATGTGCACTCTCGACATTCTCGTACACGTTTCGACTTTTGTGTGTCTTCCCTGTGTCACGTTTTTGTGTTGCACATTTATGTCTTGGCGCCTGTGAGATTTACTTATGCATCGCGCTCATTCAAGCTGTCGAAGAAGTTGCCGTTATGGCACGGCGCAACATTCTAAATGATACGAACTAATCATTCTTCATCAGCCAGGCTTTCAGTTCAGATCTAATCTAGGATACCTGTGATACATTTTGATTAGAGTTTATAATTTTGAACACTCGTATATTCAGAATGCATGCTTTACATTGTGGCATATATCATTGGCTTCGATGTTTATTTATTTCGATACAAATATGTTGATGTAAAGCTAGTCACACTGCACCTGAAGTGTTACAAATTACACTGTATTGTATTAAATGTTATGGAGGAGTGTTTTATAACAGACAGTCTGTTTCGCTTTGTATGTAATGAACAGTTTGTTGTGAAAAGTTTATAAATACATATTTATGTTTGTAGTGAAATACAGCTGTAGTGGTTCACTTTACTACCTTACCACAGAAATGTTCAATATGTACTTATTTAGTTTGCCAGTTACTTATCTAGATAGCTAGTTAGTTACTTACTGTAATTAGAATTTATAGGGCAAATTGTATGCATAAGAAATGAAGTTGCGAGAATAACATTGCAGGTCTCAGACAAATAACATATTTACAATAATTAGTTTTGTATTTCATTACATCAACATGGACAATGCGCTAAACAATGGTTTGTTGTCAGCTTTCCATTTTGGCAATTAAGAATCAATGAAGCATTACAATTCTATCGCGTATTATGATTGTGAATACTGTTATTTTATTTATGTCATGAACATTGCTGCTGCTGCTCATTGCTGTCATCCACAATGATAGGCGTCACAATCTTTACTGCCGCGTGGCTAAACTGGTTGAGGTCTAAAGAATCGATATGCAGACAGTCGAAAATCATATGCTATTTTTAGTGGAAAAATGGGAAATATTATATTTGTAATGCTAACAGAAAGACAAATGTAGTCATCAGTAGCAGAACATATAGGCCTACGCCTAACATATCAGCTTTGAAAACCGCTAAATTGTCACGCAGTGAAGACGATAACAGAAACTCCATCAGCCGCTAGCGAGAGTATTTGTATAGACCAGCGTGTTCCAACTGGCGACCTGCGGGCCACATCCGGCCCGAGGCCACTTGTTTCCAGACCCGCGGAGATTATTTTTTAATTTTTACCGTTTAATACAATTCCATTTATCTTCTTTACTCTGAAGGATTTGGAATTAATCGTGGTTTTTGTTCTATCTGCTGTTTTACGTATAAGTTTCACTACACATGCTATTAGCTTTAAAACATACGTACATACGTTTTCCATATATTGTCACATGCAAGCCGTTACATAAGCACATTTAAAATTATATGTAACCTTAAAGTAATTTGTTAACATTCCAACAAAATTTATTTTTGATCATAACCTATGCTATGGTCATTTGTCAGTTCTGAATAGTATTGTTAGAGATAACGAAAATCGGTATTTTGTAAAAGTATTGCAAGGATGCTTTTTTAACCTTGGGTCCAACTGGAAGAGATAACTTGGATCACTCTTGTATTTACATACACGCATGAAAATCTGTGTCCATGCCTTCTCACCAGAGTGGAGCATAATAGTCTGAATACATTGCTAAGGAATAGGTATAATTCAAGAACTTTGGAATGACGCTAATAAACTGCAACTATGTATAACTTATACGATAAAATTAAGAGCAGATTAAATTTAGTACTATGTATTTCAGACTTAACTTTTTCATACCCGTTTTAAAACTTAGTCTGGTTCTCTTATGTACGTGAAACTTTGCCTCTCAAGTCACAAGGAAAGTCAAAATGCTGAGGAACGTGTTTGGACTTACCACAGAGAATTAAAAAAACTGACAAAATTATATAACGAAGAGCTTCATAACCTTTAAACTTCATTTGTTATTTTATTGTCATTAAATTAAGTAGGTTAAGACGGGTGATACGCGTATAGAAACGTGTGGGGCGTGAGAAATAGTAATGAAATGTTAATGGGGTAATTTCAGCGGAGGAAAGTTTTGGAGGAGGAAAGTTCTGGAAAGTACACATAATCGAACCAACAAAATATCCCTGTTGAGCCATCTCTGTAGGACGTAACTTCCATTAACACAGATTTTGATTACGTTTAGTTCGCCGAATTTTCGCACTACCGCGTTTCAGTTTATGGAACTCTGACAAAAGGGCAACATTTCATACATAATACGGTAGCCTATGGGTGTGATCTATCTCCATTCAAAGTTTAGCTGCAGTGGTTAATTATTTATCTGTTCCCCGTAAAGTGCTTAATGGAAGCATCTAGAAGTCTAATTTATTCTGCTACTTTTAATATAAGAGTACCCACCCTTAAACGTCTGAGAATTTTAAATGTAATTAATTAAACGTGCACACGTTATAATATATTTACTGTTCCATTACCTTATAGTAATTTAAATAAGAGTATCAAATTTCTCCATTTGCGATAAGGCTTCCTGTTGCGAGTTTATAATCTAATTTGAACTGCGCTGAACTAAACTGAATTAAAATAAACTGATCTATCTGAATTGGAACATTTCTTGAAAGTCTTATAGTAGGTTAGCTCATCAAGGACTTTCACGCTTTTATAAAACACGAACGTTCATTGCCGTGCTGATAAACGCTATCGTGAGTCACTTCAGTTCCCTCCACGCTCTTCCTCTGACGTAAATTTTAATTCTATCCTGCCATCCACACCTGTGTCTTCGAAATGGTTTTCTTCCTTTGAAGTTTTAGACCTTTAAATTCTGTATCCATTTTTCATATCTATTTGCTTATTTTACAACTAGCAGCCTACATATGGAATCAAAGAGTAATATATGTGTAATGTCCGCATATAAATATACTGGGATACTGGGATACTGGGAACGACCCGTTCTTCAACTTTTCGTTGGCTTGATCTATAGAGATTCGGTAGGACTCCTTGTACGAGGGATCGGCCCGTCGCAAGGCCTCTACCTGTACACAGGACAGCACGACACAGAAAAACGCGGACAAACATCCACTGCTTGAGTGGGATTCGAACCCACGGTCCAAGCGACCAAGCGGCACAAGGCCGACGCCTCAGACCGCGCGGCCACTGCGGACCCCTATATCAATATAAAAGTTAATAAATGTTGAATGGAAACAATTTGCATGGAGCTGCTCGTTGGCATTACACTTTCAGGATTTGTATTAAAAGTAGTCTGTGCGATCACATTTTAAATTATTTGTTTTCTTGCTTTTATTGCCTGTCAGAATATCTACTTAAATCCTGTATTTGTTAAAAATATGACGTATCGTAGTGATACAGATGTTTATTTCCACAATTTGAATTATATTAAAACAATACTAACTGAAACTTTTCCAGCTCACAGAACGAGCAGATGTTTCTATTGGGGTGACTACATCATTGAACAACCTGCCAAAAGAGATAAATCAAGTGAATTTTTATATTATTTATACCGCTGCACTGTTTTAACGGGTTATAATGTGTACCACCTGCTTTAATAATCAGTAACTATGTATTTTGACCATAGGGCATATTTCTTCTTTCCTGTGATTCTCAGTTTAATCAGTGATTATTTCCGCAAACAGCAGTAACCATATGATCTGTGTAACGGAGAACTGTCGTGTTTTCTTTGGGGAAGGGACTTAACATTTAAATAATATTTAGTCGAGCTTCGGTTTCAAAAGGATTGATCCTTAGAAAGCTTGTCAATGATGTTTCTAATGAAGGCGGTCAAGTCGTTGCAATAATTAGTGTCTAATACTATTCATTACTCTGACTGAAGCCCTCCTTGCATTTTATCAGTTGTGAGGCAAATGCTAGTGTATAATTTAAAAGACGCATGACGCGCCTACTCCAATCATGGGTCATCAGCCAAAATTATTCAACCAACCTCTCAAACTCGCAGAGGCCTTCAGCCAAACCGATTCCAACTTTTTAGGTTTAACTCCCAGACATCCAACCAACTAAAGTTCTTTCAGCAAAGGACAAATTAACCTGTTGCTATCATCCTCCCACCAGTAGCAACAGCCCCTAGCCTCAACACGTCAAGACCTCCAGCCAACGGTAACGTAAGCACTTCCCTGGTTATGATTTACAATTCCAGTTACGCGTTAAGCACGCAGGAATGATTTGATCTACCAAGGGACCACGTCTTACGCTTTGCGCAAGACCACGCCCTTGGCTTTTTGGTTGGTTGTTTGGTTAGTTCTATAGTTTAAAAGGGTTAAGTAGTTACCCAGTTAATTGCTTATTAGGATATTTAATTCAAGAAAACTCGCCTGAGAGTCCTTGAGCCCCAGCTTCTCCGCCAGCTTCTTGCGGTCCGGCTTCGAGATGTACTTTTGTATCTGAAATCGCTTCTCTAGTCCTTTCCTCTGCAGGTCCGAGAACACGGCTCGGCGCATCATCCCCCTGCGAGGTTTCCCACGCGAACTGTTGGCCCACGGGAACGTTCCAGGAAGAGGGAACACCGCGGTCGGAGCACCGGAGCTTCCTCCGGGACCCCCAGATCCTCCGGTGTTTGGCGTAGAAACTGGAACACGAGACAGAAATGTTGATTATAAATTGTTGAACTCAGCATCAGCGTAGAGAGACGGCGGATAAGTTGGAAACGAAACAACGTAAACTGTTAAAGCCAATCACAGTGGCCACACGGTCCTGGACCTCTCGAATGCTCGATTGCGGGTTTGAAGAAGAGATGCGTTGTCCGCGTTTTTACGTCTTATATTGTCTTGTGTAAGGAGAGACATAGAGTGTTGTGCCAGATTTCTAAAGCGTGCTGTCTTTCACAAGTTTGTAGTTACGAATCTGAACGTTCCAGAGAGCTAATCGACATTAACCGAAGAAGAAGATACGAAAGTGACCTGACTGATTGACTTACTACATAAATGAGTTACAGTTAACTAACCTTCTTGTTTGATAATTTTGGTAATATAATCGTGATTTTTAACTCTACTGGCATTAAACATCACCATTGAAAACAACTCTCAGCTGTTTTATCTTTAGGACAGGGGTTGTCACTCTTTTTCGCTGGCGTACCACTAATTCTAATTTAACACATTAAATGTGCCACTAACCGCCCGCGTTCAGAGAAAACTTATTTATGTTAATATTGTCCTTTGATTTTCTTACTTAGTTCGCGTACCACCAGTGGTACGCCTACCATAGGTTGAGTAAACGCTGCTTTAGTAGATACAAGATAATAAGCCTTGTCCTCAAGCACTGCAATTTCTGTATTGTTGACAAGCAAAACGAAACTTTCGGAAGCAACAAACAATGAGGAGGAGTTCGCAGTCTAGCCGAGTACCTCTCGGCTTCTCCTTACCTGTCAGGTACGGATGTCGGCACGCCAGCAGTGTATGTAGGTGTGGATTGAACATTGCAGCAGCCGGCCGTGGTATCGGCTTGGCTATGTTGGACCCCGATCCAATGCCAGCATATCCGAACAGGGGAGGCGCGCTCCCATGGAGAAGGGAATCTGAAACCAGTGCAGAAAAACTAATGCTACAGAAAATTTGCATCCACGTTATATTACTCATTGCACAGTGCGTATTTTTCTGGAGTCGTCCAGAAATAAATTCCTCAACAATGTTTCCCTTTGAAAATGTGAGAAAGGTGGCACGTGCCCCATATTTATAGGATGCATTCGCATTTGGTTTAACCCCTCCCCTGTATTTTTTTTTTATTTTCGTAAACCAAGAACACGTGGATTTATTCCTTGCCATTAAACGTCCTGCCTATGAAGATGAACTAATCTATTTATTTGACAGAGCATTCTCCTTGATTACTGCATATACACCCGACGAACTTAAAAACTCGGAGTTCCGATAGAAACAATGAACTTCGTTGCACAGCATTGTCCTGCTACACGTGTACCTGGTCAGTTCTCTTCTTGAATGGCGTCTAAAATAATTGGATAGGCCTACTAAAGGTCATACTCCACTACTAGGCCTATGTAGGCTATCTGAGGCCTGTGATGTACAGTGCGCCATGTCTGCTAACCTCATTCAAACTTTGACAGTATGAAATAATCCTGGAGCTTAGTGTACGCTCCTCGTTGTAAAAAGGCAAGCTGTCAGATTTATATTCCAGAAGATGGAGGCAGCATATTCTTATAAAATTAGGCAGTCACCTACAAGACTACAAGATGTCATAGACCGCAACCTGAAATATTAGCGTTAATAACACTTTATCTCTCACAAGAAATATTTCCTCTCCATTCGATTTTATCCACTCACACTACGTCAATGCCAACCGTGTTGCCTCGGACCACCTCAGGACCGATCTGAAGGGTAGTCATCGGAAACGTTCCCAATAATCCTGACGAGAAATGACCCCGGTCTGTCAGTCAGTGTCAACCATGGCTTGATTGTCATGTTTCTTCGCGACTGCTGAGTTTATAATAACTTAGAATTAAGATATCGAAGAATTATTCAGAATTATAAATGATACGCAAATGTAAAGTGGGCTTCATTCACGCAAATTGGGAATGAGAAATTTCACGTTTACTACAATTATCGTATCCGGTCCTCGATTGGGTTTATTGACTATTAGAAGACGAACGATTTGGAAAGTTGGGTTTAATCTGCTATAGGCCTATTAGTATTAATAATTTTGTTAGGCTTTGTAATATTAGAACATTATACATTTAATGTGTAAATGCATACAGTAAGTCTGACTGCTATTTCGAAAACTAATTTTTCTCTTGTTGACTGATCTGTAGAGATCCCTCACATTTCACGGACAAAATATTTTTATATTTTAAATAATGTTTCCTTCCTTCATAACTGAGGAACATGCACAACTTTCGTGTGCTTGGGAAAGCGTATTATACATTTCCTTATAGTTTAGCTGATTATGTTCAGTTTCTAATGTTCTGTTTTCTATACAGAAATTGCCGATTACTCATCTTAAATTACTGAAGCAAAATGTACAAAACTTGGCTAGTATCTTAGAATTAAGATTAATTCCGTTGTTACGACGCGATGTAAAGGGCAGTTGTTTCTCTTTCTGTCAGCAATTATTACAGTTCTAGTTAACAGTTGTTGTTTTTTCCATTCAACAGCCGGAGATATAACTCAGTCCTGCGCACCGAATATGAAATAAAGACGATAAAGAACGTTTAATAGAGAAGAATTTGGAAGAAATCAGTCTCGGCCCTTATGAACATGCTGTCAAAGTATTTATCCAGATAAACTGAGTAAAAATACAAGTAAGCCGAGTAAGGAGAGACCGTAACGTGGTCAGGATTTTATTCGGTCACCTTGAAACGCCGAAGTCGCTTTCGAATGGTTATGACTTCTGTTTTCGGTAGGTCCTAGCTACACTGATTGGGGTTTCTCTGGTTTTACCAAGTTCCTCTGAGATAATATTCTTCCTTATAAAGTACGTCACTGCCGCTTCCTTCCCAGTCCTTTCCCACTTCGCCATTTATTCACAGTCACTGTTCATTGGACACTGTATACACCTACTCGTGCAACTGAGAGAGCGTTATTAAAAACTCATTGACTAATTCACTCGACCTCCCATATAATTTACAAGTCTAGAGCATTACCATTACACCGTGCTACTGCGTGGTCTGTGGCCTGGTTTTGAGAAGGATACCTCAGAGTATGAATCAGAGGATCCTACTGCAAAAGGTCGGCGAGAGTTTATTGAAAAAGTTTGTCCTTTTGTGGGCATGGTTATTGGATGGTTCAGGCCTTACTGCAGATTGATAAGCTGTAGTAGCTTGTTCTGTCACGGAACAAATATCCCCACGTGTTACAATAGGGAGACCAGCAGTTAATTTTATTTTCACAAGCGACATTTAAATGCGTATTGCTCACACAGATACACGCTCAGTAAGGACTTACATCCCTAAATCTAAACATCAAACATAAAGCCTAAAGTAGTTATGAAAACATAAAAAAGACCATCGGCGGGCGGAGGGGGGAATGAGCCTCTGTGTATAAATCGACTGTAAATCCAGGAGGTTATAACGTAACAAAGACTCTGAGATTAGGGCATATTCTTTGCTGTGCCTTGCAGGATCCCTTGTGCAAACATTTCCAAACGAGACCCCGGTCAAGGGCGATCCTAGATGTGCTACAGGGGGACCAACTCAGGGCCCTTGCTACTGCAGAAAGACAACGGTTCCCTTGAACACAGCCGAAATTAATTTCTTGACAGTATAGGATTCTCTGACTTATTGGACTGTGATGAAATTAAATGGTCTATGTAATAAAACCTTTTAACTAATATAACTTCGTGGCTTAAGCCCAGTGGTTGACACTAGAGAACCTCACACGAATGTCAAACTGCAGACCAGCTACTGTGGATCAGACTCAGCTATGATAATGCTTTAAAGTAGACTAGTACGACTTCCTTGCCCATTCTTTCCAGTTTATCATTCAAAATGTTTTCCCCGTCTCACGCTGAGTAACCTACGCAGTTTAAATTGCCTGCGTTAATTAATCAGAGTCAATTAATCTTTCCTTGTAAAAAGTAACGTAATTATTACGTACTTTCTTACGAGTTGGTTTCAGTAATCACATAGCTAACTAACTAGCTCTCTGCTGATAGGTACAATAAAAATGTTCAGTAGCTTCCATTAGACTTGCATAAATAATATTTCTTTCTCCGATCAAAATTTGCAATTAACACGCTTCAGCACAACCAAGTCTCGTGGAGGGGGGGGGGGGTTCTGTTGCGGCTGTATCGTTCTCTGGTTAGTTGAACAACTTTTTATACACTGCACACAATGGAGGTTTTGTTAACTTGCCCTTTTTTACTATCGGCAGGGTTTCATTGTGTGGTAGATAATCCCTTATAATAACAAGAACATTTAGTAGTGTGGTTGGATGCATAGGGTGATTCGAAAATTACACACTCTAAAAAATTTGAAATCTCAGACCGTTCTGAAACATACGGTCCTAATGACTGAAATCCTTAGCGGAATAACCGTTGCTGCTATTATTATTGCAGTTTTGTCCGGCTCGTGATAAGTAAGACCGGGAAGTGAACATCCGAATGGACAAGTAACTCTTCAGTTCGGAGATCTCGGCCTCAAAAATCGGCTCAGATTCCGCACACCCTGACAGGGAATTTTTGTGTTTTTTCTCAGTCCTTCCAGGAAAATGTCCTAACAGTACTTAAAATTAGGTCATGGCCACTTCCTATCTTATCCTTTCCATTTTATTAATCATTTTCGACGTTACGTTGTCTGAGCTACTGACAGCGTCGTGAGATAAAACACAAATAAATAAATACTACTACAGTTACAACCATGGGAGGTTCTGAGTTAGACCTGGTCGGACATTATTTAAGTCAGTGAAAGCAACATATTGGTTGTTGAGTCAACAGGGTTGACACTGTGGTCTATAAACACCGTGAAAGTTTCGTTCGTTAAATACAGTTGTTTTATTCGTCTGTATCACCACTCTTTTCCAGTGCACTTGAATCTCACATCGCGTTCATTCGTTCGCGTGTGAAAATTTTACCGAGTGACGTAAACCTATAGCCTATTAATGTAGCGTGCTCTTACGTACTTCAACTGATTCTAAAGTAGACTATTACACTACAGAGTGCAAAGTTCGTATAAAATAAGCATACTACTAAAATGTAATATGAAAATATTTTTCTCTTTCCAAAAAGAACCAAAGAGTGCTGCAAGACGAAAATCAAAATAATGTACGAGAGAGACGTTATTTTACGAAGGTCTTAACTTGTCTTTTATTTCTACGCGTTCTTTGTACGAACACAAACGTTTAGCGTTTGTCTATCTGTCTGTCTGTCTATCCCTTCGCAAGTTTCGTCTCCAAAACCGTTGAACGGATTTTGATGAATCAATTGAATAAAAATTTACTTGGATATTATCCATCGTCTAGTAATAAAACGTAAAAAACGTAAAACGACGTTTCGGAGATGGGGCTCTATCTCCGTCTTTAGGTTCCTACACAGTTGGGCCCACTAGATAGAGCTAGTCCGGAGATAGGGATTAGCTCTATCTAGTGGGCCCAACTGTGTAGGAACCTGAAGACGGAGATAGAGCCCCATCTCCGAAACGTCGTTTTACGTTTTTTACGTTTTATTACTAGACGATGGATAATATCCAAGTAAATTTTTATTCAATTGACTCTTCACCATCGTCAAGAAGTTTTAGATTTGGGATTTTGATGAAATTTGGGACTGGAGAGATTTACAGTAAAGTTTGCCAGACGAATTTGAGTTTGATCCGTATCGGTCCCCGATGTAGGGAAAGGCCTAAACTGTCCTTTAAAACGTACCATATCAAATTGCAGTACATTTATAAATGTTATAAACATGTCTCATGTTTTAAGAAATTATGTGTACATTAGTATACATTTTGTGTGTAATGTGGCCTATATTTAACTGAACACAAATTGAGGCTGTTTTAGAACGTGGCGCTGAGGGCAACGTTTAGACTTACGAAACCAAGTCGAACATTTAGACAATTACATAATTAGGAACTTCATAATCTGTACACTTCCCGTAATATTGTTGAGGTGATTAAATATATAAAGAATGAATTTGCAGGGTGATAGCTACTCAGGGATGAATACGAGATTTTAGACGTTTATTTGTTTATTTGTGGTTTATTGAACGTAGCGCAGACTAAACAGCGCTGGGACATGTAGTCCTAATGGGAGAATAACAGACTAATAAAATGGAGTTTAAAAAAATAGAGTATGTGAACTGAATCAACATCGCTCAGGCAGAGTCCAGCGGAAACTCAGTAATAAACGATCAGATGTCATACAAGTAAAAAATGTATAAAATCGACCAGACGAGCAACTATCAAATTTTCAAGGCGGGAAAAGGTCGTGGTTCGGGAGGTTACTGCCCCCTGACCGCGACTAGTGTTGGCGAGTTTCGTGTTTACATTTCGGATTTTACTACCAGATAGCTCCGTTTGTTATGAACAGGTTATAAGAGATTTTTATTTTTGTTTTATGAACTTCAAAGTTAGTAACTTTAGCTATAGCAAAATAGGCCTACGACAGCGAAGACTGCACAGACGAGTCTCCTATCGCTTGTATTCCGGCAAGCAATTTTCTATATCTCTTTGTGGAGTCGATGTGTTCTCAGCCCGTGTCACGCTGCGCCGTGGGAGTGAGGGCTGTCAACACATCCACATGCAAATTACAGCCACACCTCTCCATCAGGATCGTGACGGCTCTAACTGATTGAGATGGGACGCAAAGACCCTATTGCTGTGCTTTACGCCACATCCACTGCTTCGTATTCGGGAGGTCCAAGACTTCTGTTCGCAGGACGACAGTCATTTCTGGCATAACCGTATTTAGAAGGCGCACATGTAATATTGAACCGGGTGTGGAAAATAAACATAGAAGAACAGAAACTAATTCGGCTACTGCTTTTAGGAATTGACCTGGCAGTTTTCTATAATGACTGAGGAATACTACAAAAAATGAGGAATTTTAATGTGACACTTCGCGGATAAGTTTGTTAGAGGAATTGTACATTGTATTTAAAATTAGCTTTTTAAGCTTTTCCATGGCGATCGTCCTGGAAAAGGTATGTAACGTCGGAAGACTTCCACCAGACTACACGGCGCTCAACCCAGAAGATAGCCGTCTAAAGTTCTGTATTTCCTTAATAACATTTAATAACATAAGAGCAAATCTACTACCTCAGACGAGACATCTGTATCAAGTCGAGGTTTTGCACTGGCTGTGAGCGTCGCTTGTGATCTCTACATTCCCTGGTTCGGCCTACATTATTCCGCTGTACGTTGCAATGCTGTTGCACGTATGGACATTTCTGAAATAACCACCAAGGAAATTGGTTAACCATTAATAACACGCATAAATGCGACTATTGCAGCACCCTGTAGCAGCTACTCTAATGTTGTGCAAATTGCCGTGTAGTTTGCTAAATCAATTCCACGAACCTCCCCTTAACCACATCATATATATGTCTGCTGCTACTGCAGGAGGGATGCTGTTATGAGAGAGACGGAGGAGCACATCTTGCACCCCTACTCCATCAGATCCCACCCTTCCTCGGCTGTGGCGTCAGCTGGACAACCACTTAGGCCCATCCACCCTCCGCAATACCGCCCCAAGTTTTGCCCCCGTCATAAACTGAAGGCCTACCGTTCATTGAGAAAAAAAATATCGTGACTAGAGGAGCTTATTATGCTATGAAATATGCAGCCAACTACGGCACTTCATGACTTGAGTGTTATATTAGAAATCTTAATGGCGCTCTGCTTTAATCCGGTAGCAGTAGCTTCCGTTCTACACGTTTCTTGGAAGTTCGCATTTCAAGCCTAACTATTCACTGATACGAACCCCATATTCTTACGCACAGCTTAGTATTTTTAGCATAATTTTGCATTGCTTCTTTCCGTCTCTTCCTGCGAATTCTGTCAGCGTGTCACTGTCAGCAAACATGCGCTGTCGATGGTGGTCTTCTGGGTTATGACGCCGTGTGAACAATAACGTTTCAGAGGAACATACTGACTCAGTCTTCAGTACTGGGGTATTTGGGAACAAAGTGCTGATATATATAGACCTAAGAAAGAAGAATACTATTAACATGGTGAAAATTACGAAATTAATTTGTAATCTTTGCCAAGATCGAGGAGAATGAAATTGTCGGGAAGTGTAGCATGCGTCGGAGATAAAAAAGTGCATACTATACAATTTAGTACGCCAAGAGGGCATGGAATAGATTAATTGGCTGGTGATTGGGTCTGTTGGCTGTCGCATCTTGAACAGCCGATTAGCCAACAACCTGTGAACGGAGTCTACTCACTAGAGTTATTTAGAATACTTAACTAATTACTTTGCTCATGACGTGTTTTGATTCTGAACTCAGTCAGCTCAAAAGTGGTCCAGCGACTAGCTCTGTTTCTCAGCTGGTGTGCTGCGACGGCAGTCTTAAGCATGTCTCGACGTTCTGAATTTAAGTGGGTTTATACACGTTGCACTGAGCAGTGCACGTAGTGCTTTAGTGTCAGCGAGATCATAGTTTAGGTTTTCTGCCATTTCGTTGTGTTATTGTTTTCTTCGTAAGTTGGTGCCAGGCGCTGTTTTTAATATAAGTCTCTTTGATACACTTTTTCAGAATATTTATCATTTATCTAAATTTTTTCTTGCTGTCATACAGATCAGAGTTTCCCAAACAGGGAGCCGCGGTTTTCCAAGGGGCCGTGAAGTTTTGTCAGGAGGCTAATGGCGTAATTATAACACACATAAATAGCAAAGAAAAAGGCAATAAACGTACAATTTAATAAAATGAAAATCACTTCATAGTGATCATTAAGGTTTACTAGCATTTTAGAAACTGTTCAACATCAATTCAATTCTAAAGGGTTTTGACGACGGTAGTTTACACTTAAAATTATTCGTGATTGAGACTAGCTCTATCTAAGGGACCCAACAGAGTAGGTACCTCTCACCTGAAGACGGAGACAGAACCAGCCTCAGAAACGTCACGATGGAAAAAGTCCTGACAACGAATAATTTTAAGTGTTAAACCACAGTTTAAGCAGTTTTTACTGGATCTCGTACATGTTTATTTATATCACAGCAGCCTCAGGATAAACACATTTGTAACCACTGATTTCGGCTATTTGTAGTTAGTAAATTGTTACGTATGTGATAACTTTTACTAACAAACATATGTAGATAAATGAAACGCATAACGAGGTGTGAAAAATAATAAGTTTATGAACTCATTTATGCGCGCACACACACAACTTGACAATTAGGGCTATAATTCATTTATATATGCCGCTAGTGTAGGGCCTTTTTATTTGGTGAGCTGTGAAATACTGAACAATCTTTAATGTGCCGCCAGACGCAAAAGTTTCAGAAATAAGGTACGGCACAGTACACTCTCGGCAAAAAAAAAACTGCTCAGGTGCTAGTGTGTTCGATCGTTAACCGTTCTGTACGCAGAACGTAATTAGACGTTCCGCTTAATTGTGAAAATAATCGGCGAATAATTTTCTGAACGTCATTGGCTAATTAATCTGTGATTAATTTTGACGGAAGTATTAATACTAACTTAGTTTTTAAATAAGATTTCTGGAATGAATTGTGCGACGTGGTTGATGTTATTACAGTTTCCTGAGATAACAAAACGTCCTCGGCACGTTTACAGACTTCTCCTGCGTGTACAGAACCTCCTGTGGATGGTAGCCAGTAGTGTCCGTAATTTTGTTACGTTGTCGATCAACTATTTATGTAGATACAAAAATACGCTCTGATGGTTGTAATAAGTATTTCCTTCAATTAAGTAGGCCTACATGGACTTGGTTGTTAGAAGTTAATAGATATTTACCCATATTTAAACACATGAAGACAGCATAAGCCTACGTATGTTCACGCCTTGTCAACAGAACAGAGGACAAAGTACTAATATCTTACCCATAAGGAAAGAACAGCTATTAAGGCTGTAGTCCCCTCCCCATTTGACGCTACTTAACATTTGGAAAAAGGTTATATAAGTTACTTAAGCATACGTATGCACTTTTACGCTTTCATATTGTAATGGGTAATACCACCAAAGACAGAAGTTGCGTGGGAGGATTCCAGTGTGTTAAGTGCTCGACCAAATAAGTATGGCGGTATATAGTGTGTAGCAATAGTTTTTTTCTTAGTTTATTTGACTGCAGTTTTGCTTCTGCATGGGTGGATCGTGTAGCATGTAACATGATGGAGATGAGAAGTGCTTACAAAATGTTGGTTGGGAAGCCTGAGAGGTTGAGACCACTTGGAAGAACTAGACGTGGACGTGAGGACAGTATTAAAATAGATCTTAAGGAAAATGCGGATGTGGATTGGATTAGGCCTAAGATAGTTCAAGATTTGGCCTTGTGGCTGGCTCTTGTGAACACGGTAATGAACCTTCCGGTTCCACAAGAGGCGGGAAATTTTATTAGCTGAGCGTAGATCCTTCTTTCAGGTTTTCAAGAAGTACTGTGTTCTGTGGAGTTAGTCAGTTCAGCGTCCGATGATAAAGAGTTGAGGATGATGAATTGGTAAGTGTTGAAGAAGGAAGTGCCGAATTTAAGATGGTTTCAGATGTCTAAGCATTAAGGCCTACCTGGAGACACCGAGGCAAACAACGGAAAACCTTTGTCATCATTTGCGGCCTACGACCCGAGACTAGAAGCCGGGACATTTGTGCTCTTACCTTTGCAGCACAACCACGTACCAGCACAAATAAGGTCACAGTTACCTGTACAAGGCGGCGATTTCACTGTGTCGGCTCCCAAAATGGCGCTGACACTAAATTTGAGGATTGGTTTTGCTTGCGAAGACGTCGAATCCTGCTTGAGGCTCGCCTTCAGGGACGTGTTGTCGTTCCTCCTGTCGTAACAGCAGCAGCCGCTGTTCGCGCAGTGGCCGGTGTGGCCGTGAAAGTACGACAACGAGTGTCCGATCTCGCGTTTTGAGGCGCAGCAGTCGTCGGAACCCCCGCACGAGCACGTGACAATGGCCGGCGGGTTGTGCCTCGCTGTGGCCGGCAGCGTCGCTGGAAGACCGTGGGGGTCTTGGGCAACTATTGAATAAGATGCTGTGATCCCCAGCGTCAAGGAGGCCGTAGCCGTGGGCCCCAGAGCCTCTTGGTGGGGGCTCAGCAACCCACCAGCTGGTTCCAGTTGGTTTTGTTGATGCTGTTTGGCAGATAACATTTCATTGAGAGTTCCTGGTGATGTGTTACCATTGTAATACGATGCTGCTGGAGGAATCTTCGGTGGAATGGGACATGAAAGAAGACCTCTTGAATCTCTGTCCAACAGTTTCCGAGGTCCCGCATTCTCACTACCAGGCGAACCACCATTTCGTTGTGAATGTTCAAATTTTGTGTTAAGAAGGTTGTCCATAAGAAATGGTGACGTCATAATTGTTGGAGTTGTATTGAATACAGGCGCCGTGAAGCTCTTCAGCATACTTTGGTAATAAAACGGAGTCGCTGTAGAATATGCCGATGAAGTATCCAATGAAAATGGGTACATGATATTACTTAGAAGTTGCAAATTAAAGTAATTTCTGTCCATTTGTTGGATGAGACCATTGTTAAAGTTATTACAATCTGCAGTGGTATTAGTATCTCAGCTGACATTCACGACGTGTGCGAAGTTTCTAGTAGAATACGCTGTTTACGCTGTGGTGTAAATATCTTCTAAATTTATTCTTGTAAGGGGTATGCACGTAATATCGACTTTTCATCTCGTTTTTCACACCAATTCTTGTCTGTATTTTGTGCGTTACTCTGAGGAGATTGTAGTTGGTTTTACCGCAATACCTTAATTTATATTTTAAGTGTCATAAGCATTTTAAAATCCATTTATGATGAATCTCAGTTTTTACGTCCATAGTAAGTATTGTAGCTTTCAAAGCACACACATTAATATACACTGTAGTCGTATGTTTACTCTCTTACACTATTTTCATAAACACACACACATATATGAAACGTAAACGTCTTATAACATTTGCTCACTAAATTCAAAGGTCCTTAAATTTACATTATTGTTCTAATTTTCGAATAATTCAGTGTAGTTTTAACGAAAACTGTTTCGGTATTAGCGTTCACGAACGTTACCACGACAATATGGAACTTCGTAGACTGCAACTTACACTTTATTACAGAGACACAGCCAGATAAACTTATTCAGTCGTAACTGTAACAGCTTTTGGACAGCTCATCCGTCCCTGCACTGAACACGTGTTCCACTGTTGATGTGCACACTACATGACAGTCGGGCCACACTGAGGATGCAGTTCACCACGCCGATCGCACGGCTTCAAGGGCCACGAAGACCGAATCCAAAAAAATGACTAGCAGGACCACTGAATATCCCCCTCTGCCTCTGCTACTACCATTACTCCTGATACGGTAATAATCATAATAATAACAATAAAAATCATATCCTCCCCCTTTTTTAGGGAGCGTGCTTTCATAAAACAGGCCAATAGTAACTTAGCAGACCCTTAACCTAACTTCATCCCGAAGTCTCTCCCTCCTCCCTCAGTCGTTTCAACCCCCTGCTCACCACCAACGCCTTTTTATTACAGCGTTTCGCTCGGTCCTTATGAGCATTGTAGTCTTCCATGTGGAGCAAATGGGATCATCCTTGGAACATAAGGATCAATTTCGTAAAACGTTCTCTCGCTCCTCTTCATTTTATCATCGCTCTCTCTCTCTCCATCATATATATAAACTGAAAATCAACCCCCGTGAAAATATCTTATATTGAAAAGCTTATGCAACCCCCACATTTCCTTCTGCATTGATCGCAGACTGTAAAGACGGTAAAGTACGCGGAGGGGTGAAGTTGGCGGAGGGAGGGCAAACAGGGAGGAGCCACGTCAATATGTGTGACCAATAGCGATCTTAGTGCGTTGGTTCTGATTGGATGCGGTGTTTTCAGTAGGGTTAACCAGCGTCCTCCTTCTTTGGCCAGAACGACTCACTCATACACAATACCGCTCACTTACCGACTAGCTGTTGTGTCTCGTTGTGTGGCAGTGGCGTCTGGGATCGAATCCCGTTCGATGCAACAGTGGGAATAACACAGGGTGACCATCGAACGGAAGACGCGAAATGCTGAATAATGAGCAGACCTCGTGGGTTGATGAGCGCAGTGACTCACTACGCCACGCTTACCACCCGTGACCTCCCATTTTCACTATTTCCGTCTGATTGTCAGCACCTTTATTCTGTAGCCTGCTCATTTCTCGCTCCCTGTAGTCCAGCCACCTGCCCGGCCCATTGTAACCCTAAACAAAACGAGGTGCCCCTAAAAATTAGGCCTTCTGATTTTCTTGGCGTGTGATGCTCTGAATTTCCCAGTTAGCCTACTTGATTTTTGGTGCCAAATATGTTTTCCTGATAATTAGACTTCAACCAACATTATTTGAAAGCCTTTTGTGCATTCCTGTTTTTTGGCGCACACAAACATAAATATTTGTGTATGATGTACGTTCTTTATCCAGCGCCACTTAAAAGGTTCACTGTGGTTTATTATAGCCACGTGATGCATCATTCTCTAACTTACTACTGTTATCAATTATGAATCTAGACGATGAAAGAAATCATTTCCCGTCATTTCCAAACGGGCCTTTTCTAGAAATTTCGGATTTTTCCCCCCTGGACATTAGGCTGTGTTTTAATAAAGTATTTGTAAATTATTCCAATTTTAGGCCTACGAACGGTGTTTTGCTTTGCTCTTTCATTATACCTCTCTGTCATTCTGGTCTGAAAATGTTAAGACATTTTCTGACACGTTTAGAATCTTTAGCCTGCTTTTCCTGAAATAAATCGTATTTAGTCAAACCGATTATTTCTTCATTAAGTCATCATGAAGGAAGGTTTGGCTTAAATGACAAATGCTATGTGAGTATGAATATCTTATGAGCCTTGTGTTCGGCTGTATTAGCGGTGCTACGTAATGCATGCATTGCATTGCATAGCACAGACCATAGGTTCTGTGCATTAATAATTCAAACGGCAGAACACACAGCTCGGCGAATAGGAGCAATATTCAAATTATCTGAAGGGAATCGAATTCCAAGCATCAACACTGCATATGAAATCAAGCCCCCTCTGTACCCATGCACACTTCCAATTCTGCATGATTTCTCCGGACGGGAGGGTCCATGGAAAAGTCCGTCCGGCCGTCCATGTACAGCACTTTCGAAGTGTGTGAGGCTTGCTGTACTGTATAAACACCCGGGGTAAAATGTAGTGGGTCGTTAAAGAACTGGGAACTGCGATATCGTAATCAAGGACAGAAAAGTTGAGCCTAAATGAATTCGTAGGCTAGTGTTTGAAGCTTGTTATCAAGTGAGATGACGTAGCTATTCAGCTATTCGTAATATTATTGACGTGCACAGCTAGTAGGCACATAATTCAGTTTAATTGATCTATTTACTTACTTGACAACAGTCAGATAAGGCAAATTACAGGCAAGCACTAAAATGAAACACATAATAAAATATAAAATGCCATAAAAAACAAAAACAGAACAGTTATTTTGATTGAAAAGCTGGCTGTTATTAGTAAGGAAAATACAATCTTTTTTAAAGTTGTCGATGGTCACAGGATGTTTTTGTACACGTACACAACATTGTGGGGTTGGTTGTCATTCCGTCTTCATATGATGCTTTAACGAGCAAAGAAACATTCTGCAGGCGATTACACAAAGGAAAGCTAACTGGCTGGGACATGTTATGAGAAGGAATGGATTACTGAGTGATATCACCGAAGGCCAGGTTGAAGGAAAGAGAGGACTAGGAAGAAGATTGATACAGCTAACCGACGATCTTAAACAAGGAAAGAAGATGACGTTCCAGGAATTAAAACGAGAAGCCGAGAATAGGGAAAACTGGAGAGCTCTTTTTGGGCAGAGCAATGGACCTGTCGTAAGACAGAACACTTAATAATATAATAATAATAATAATGATGCTTTGTCGCTATAGGCCTTCTGATATATTTATAGTACGCCTAATTATTTAGTGATTGGCAGCAGAATGCCTTTGTTTTGATTTGAAAAAATAAAGATGTACAGAATTATGGTATAATAACTTGTCGGAAGAAGACTATGTAGTGTGCACTACCTACCTAAATAGAATAAGCTAGGAGAATAATGTTAACATTCTTTTTGAGGCAGTGGGTTCTGTGATTGTAAATTTGATCCACCTGACTACAGTGTCGAATGGTAAACTTTTATAGTAACTGTGAAGCAGTATGTGTGCACATGTTCAATAAACGCTCTGACTGGTTATTGACGCTGAAGATGGAGACAGTACGTTTCACCAAAACGTTGGTATGCACCTACGAGTGAACACGGCGTCACAACCTAGAACAACATCGCAATATTTTATCTCGCTGTTGCGGTGTTTGAGGTTAGACTGCAAGTCACTGTGTGCAGTTGCTGATATTATGTGGTGGCTGTAACGCCCAGAGGACTGTAGCGATATCGAGGTGTCAATACCAGATGCTGCAGCAAGATGCTCGCAAGTCGTCGCGACGCCGGGGGATTGCTTCCCCCCACAACACTATTCAGACGTCACATATGTAGTGAGTATAGAGCGCACGCAGGGGAAGGACGTGTCTCGGCACCACCAAGCAGCAAACACCAAACTGATCCATTCTGCTTTATTACGACAGTACACTTTTCACTTAGCCTGCTTGAAGCTAAAACAGCGCCGTGCCTTTTCCTTCCATCTCGGTTCGAGCAACACAAAATAATGACCACTCACCTAATTGAAACGCAACTAATTAGCCACGATATAGCAAACCGACTGATTTTATCAACCCCGTTCTTCCGTATGTCCGTGAGACTGGCTACAACTAATTTTTAATTATTCAAATTGTTTGATATTTTTATGGCATATTCTAAAAGAAAATTTGAAAAGGAGAAAGTATAAGAAATAAAACATTATAGTGTTTAAATGCATAGTTTAAGCAAATTTTGCTAACCCAGTCTAACATTACGCTCAGATTAATATCGTTTATCACATGGTTACAAATATTAAACATTTAACATAATAAATTTTATTTTATTTCAATTCGAACAGGCCTATAGAGTCGTGTAAGTAGGATATTCTTTCCTAAACGACTCGGTTTTCTCGTCCGAATCTCTGCCTGCCCAGCTCATGAAATGTGCATCGAGGCTAGACGTACCTACTTTTCAACTTAATGCATGGACAATATGCGCGGTTTGATTTCTAGTTTATCTATAATGTGAGATCGTTAATGATGTACTTACAGGACCCATACTGTCTCTTCTTTGGAACGCTATCTGCGAGCTTTGTCCCCTGTTCAGGTATCAGACTTACAAACACCAATGCTCCCATCTTGGTGAAACTGGGTATCACGCTACGGCATGCCATTAGAGAGAATTACATATCGATATGTTTAATCGCCGACATTAACAATTTCGAACGTGGGAACAACAATAGTGCCCTAAAAGAGTGATTATGGTTGCTCTTGAAGTCTCTCTCTCTCAATTTGCTGGCTTATGAGGTAGATTTGGACACGTAGAAGAAAGCTTGGAACTTTGAGGCCTGACTGTTTTTGCCTAGTTTTTGGAGATTATTTATGAATTTAGAGGGACAAGAAGGATTCCTGAAGCTGCTTGGTAGTCAACGGAATTTATGCTCATAGTTTTTCTGTTTATAGATGTATGAGTTATTGCTTCTCGTCTTGTTATGAGTTATGTCTTATCAAACTTTCGGAACCGTGAAAGAACTTACATTACGTCAACGACAAGTTCCTTTAATACGAAGATTTCTGCCTTCTGGGTTGTTGCGCTGAGATGTCTGGTAGATGTTTACCAACATTTCAGAGGTCATACTGCCTCCGTCACCAGGGCGATGAATATCCCTGATGACGGAGGCAGTATGACCTCAGAAACGTTGGTTAACATCGACCGGACTACACAGCGCAACAACCCAGAAGACAGAAATCTTCATACTTACTGCTGTGAAAACCTCAAATTATACATTCCTTTAATACATTTTTACTGTAGTTCTGAGTAACGTAAGAAAGACACAGAAGATTGAAATAGGTTAACGGACGGACGGACAGGTGTTTAAGTAGTTAGAAAAACAAGTAGAGAGGCGGATAGGTGGATTAGTTAGATGTTATTTGTGTTTATTTAACAACGATGTCATATAGCGTCGGATGACGGGATGATCAGTGAATACAGGATTGACAAGAATATTAAAGGAAGCGGCCTTTGCCTAACTGAAGGCACTATACCGGAATTTTTTGAAGGGACTGAGAAAAATCACGAGAAACCTCAGTCAGGACAGCCAGTGTCCGGGCCGAAATTTGAACCCGTGACCTCCAGAGTACAAGGCAGGGTTGTTAACTACTCGGTGGGTACAAGTTGAAAAATGCAAAGTTTAGAGGGACGCTGTCCATGCTCCATGTAATATTGGTAACGTATATAGCACGTTACTGGACGCTTAAAGCTGTAGTTAGCCAAAGTGAATGCAGTGCCTTCCACAAGTTCAGCAGCAGTTCGGATAGTCTGCAAACTACTGTACGGAGGTATCCAGCTCTCGAAATGCGTCAGTCGGGGTTCTCCATAATACGTAAACCCTAGACGGAAATGAAAGTTGAGGGCCCTCATCTGGACCCCATTGGGTGGTTAGAAGTTAGATTGTTAGAAGTGGTGAGGGGTAGCAAAGTACTTTCCGTATAGCCTACGTATATGGTGGTAAAAAGACGGCGCGAGAGGACAGAATTTAAGATTCGTTGGAAGGGAAGAGGGAAGATCCAAAGAAGGAAGGTTTATTACTCACGCTTATCTTCTTCATGAATTTCAGATCTGTCTGCAATGTATAAAACTGCAATCAGCTCCATATCGAGGGCCCTGATAGATGTGTAGCTATAGTAAGTTGTTACAAGAACAAATGGCGCACACAAGCAGCTAGTGTTAATACGCACGTATCCTGGAACATAGACCTACCGGTGAATTTGTATTAGCGTGTTGTCTGTTCTTGAGATTCGTGGTGTTTGACAACAAAAGCTGATAAGAGGTACACAATTCTTTTCTCTTCGTGTCTTGTAGTTAGGTTGGTAAAATAGAAACTGTTGAGACTGGCGTGGCACGTTCAGTGCATAAGTAAATCAATTAATGCACCTTACGTAAATTGTCACAACCATCGCTTATTGAAACATACAAATTTGGAACTTCCTCCAATATAAAATAAAAATAAATGGCTGCCAATCATCAGTCCCATTATGTTGCGGATGAAAATGTTTTGTAGCAAAACTACTCACTCATCCTAGGACCAAAACGTGTTTTTCTTCGTACTTCCATAAATGTTTATAATGTCAAAAAACACCTCGAACCGTTTCTCAGAATATCTGTGAAGTTTAGGTGAATATTCGTGTAAAAGGGAGGTTTATATGTGGGCGATATAGGCCTAACTAAAATTTATTTTAAATAACATTTTATGAAGTAGACCCTATTACCAAATTCAGTCGAAATTCATCCAATAGTTTTTGGCATAATATACGTGAACAGGCGGACAGACACGAACTAATTCCTATCTTTTATTTTACGGATTTTATAATCAGAATTCATAAAAACTAGCCGAACTTACATTTTTAGTGGCATTTCCTTCGCAAAAATTTTAATGACAACGTCGCCATTAGACTACTATGTTTTTGAATTAGGTATTCCCATGCTGTTGCAATGTTTCAATTCGGCATGCGGACCGCAGAAAGTTCTGAGCCTTACAAATTGTCCCTCATGCAAGGAAGGGCTACCGTGGCTTATTTATTGGTGTGTACGGTGCAGGTCTATATGAACCATCTTATGCTGGTCGGAATGGTTTATTAAATTCAAGCTCCAGGTTTGCTTACGATTTCTTAAATAAATTAGATTTTCGTATCTAGACCGTTAGCACGATTCCTTAAAAGGCTAACAAAAACGCGTCTGGGCGAAGCTGTAAAAGATTCCGTTGAGACGAACACATGGATATGCTAATGTGACTGACAAAAGAGTGTTGATGGGATGGCAGGTTTGTCGAGAGGTTATTTAATGAAGTTGTTTTAACTGCTCGGGTCATACCTTATATAATGATGGCGGGCAGCGAAGAACTGGGCAGAGGGTGGCCGTTAACTGTTGAAGGTTCAATCGGAGCATTTCCTGGACGGGGTGAGGAAGTCAGCTAAGATCCCTAGTCGATGCAGGTGTCAGCTTTGACAAGACTGGGACCGAGTAAGTCCCGTGTACAAATTTGGAACATTACCACTAGAACAGCCTGTTCAGTGGTGTTTGAAGTCAGGTCAGTGTCCAGGTCCAAATAGTGCTGAAGTATTAGACCTTAGAATGCCACGACGACCTATTTGAACTTCTTTCAATCTCAGTGGACTAATTCTAGGTACACGGAATTATATTGTATTATGTCGGTGCGTTGCTGATAGGCCGGAGTTCGATTGCCGACAGGGATAGTAGTTTTATCATTGAAACCGTAGTCAGACCGATTCTGGGGTCCATCTAAGTACATCGTGTCTATCCCCTGGAATAAAGCCACCGGAGTCTAAATTTAAACATTGGCCTTTATCAGGGGTCTGTGTCTGGAATGAGTGGAGCTTCGCCAGTTTACGTCTGCCCTCTGTAACTTTACTAATTCGTGGTGTAGTGTATGATTTGAGGTTTTCATGGCGGTGAGTTTGAATATGGCTGTCTTCTGGGTTGTTACGCGGTGTAGTCTGGTAGACGTTTACCAACGTTTAAGACGTGTTTTCTGTCTTTATCATCAGGATAATCGCCTTGATGATGGAAGCAGCAAGGACCTCTGAAACGTCGGTAAACTCACCGCCGTGAAAACCTCAAATCCAACATCTGATTACCTACTTTTCTGTCATTTTCTCTGTAGATTCATTTAAATACGATTTTAGTAAATGGAATAGAAACTGTATAAAATTTAATATTGGATGTAATGTAATGAAATTCAACTTTAATCGCCTTATTATAGTAGGAATAAAGATGATGCGTGAATGACGAATTTTTGCACACGCAAATCCAGAGCTAATTTAGCCTATATAATCATTACGCAAAGAGTTTCTTCCACTTGAATTTGTCACGCATATTTAATTTTAATTTGTTGTGTGTAATAACAGTGAACAGTGAATCCTTAATATTACTCGTTTATTCATTTATTAAATTACAGCCTGCAGTGTTGACTTCTCGCCTGTCTGAATAAGCATCAACTGACAGGAAATATCAGCATGCAAATTTTACCTTTGTTTATTATAACGAAAAAATAATTTTAGTCTTAATTAATCAGTTTAGTGAAGAAATTTACTTTGATGGATCTTTGAAATGGTCAACTTTTTACTCCTTTTGTTTCGTTTATTTTTCCTTCTGTATAACGCGCCTGTTACGTGTGTCCAATGTTGACATACACTTTTACAGTATTGTTACATTTTTATTGCCCGTGTATTTATTAATGTACCCAAAACTGAGTGACGCTGATTAGTTTAAATCTTATTATGTGGCTGTGCCAGAGCGTGACTTTCATTCGTCAAGTTCGTTGAGATTTAGTACAGATCCTGCACGTTAAACGTCAAGAATATTTGTCAGATCAAACAGTTAGCAAGAGGTACGCCACTCTTGTGTTACGTGAACTTTGAGGTTGCACTGGACGCAGTGGCAGTCATCCTCTCGTCTGTATATTGTAAGTTTTTAATTAAGCCGGTGACGTTGAGCGTGAATTCTTCAGAATCTCGCTTTGGGAAACTTTCGGCTACTGAAAGCAAATGTCACGGCCAGCAGCCGAAGTCATAAGGCGCCAATCAAAAAGACTAAATGTGTTTAAAAAATAATTCTAAGTAGAATTAAAATTTTAAAAACTTTTTGTTCTTCTGTAACAATGATGTAGCCAGTACATGAGATTGCATATAACTTGTTAATTATATGATACAGCTCAGAAGAATTCAGTTTTGAAGTTTTAATTTTGTAAAATGGAGTAACTAGAAATAAGAAAAGTAAAAATGCACGATGAAGAATGCCGAGAAATAAGGAAGAGAAACACAGCTCCTAAATTAAAGTCGTTTGAATTAAATTAATTTGGGTTGTGATCCTGTGGGTTATGACATCGTATACTCTGGTAGGTTGTTACTAAGTTTTCGGAAGAAAGTATCGTTTTCATCTTCAAAGTATAAGTGGCACGTTTTTTTTTTCTCGAAAGGCGGCCATTCACCTGCAAAACTACGTGGCATCACAAGCCTGAATTCCTCAATCGACAAGAGGATCGTTGTATCTTGGAAATAAAATTTGCACCCCTTCTGTAAATGAACTGAGATTAGGTCAGGCAGGAAGACATATATTGAAAATTAAGAATACTTGTCGAGATGAATGAAAACTTGTAGGAAATGTATACTTAATTATTACATTTTTTGTACCGAAACGTTAGAATTCTCTTTCATGTGTTCTGCTGCCCTATTGGTTCATAGAACTTATATCACCAGTTAACGCGTGCTTCGAGCTTCAACAAGGTTTCATTTAGTCCAGTTCTGAATAGAGAATATTTTAGATGAAACCAGAAGTTAAATTTGGCCATTCTACCAAATCCTAGGTCTTCCTGTGATTTTTCCCCTAAGATGCTTATAGGAACACTTGTACAAAGAGCAACATGTGCATTTATTGGGGAATTCCTTTGACTGTAAGAGTATGAAGTAAAACAGTTTGACGCAGAAATGGAAATAAAAAAAACAATCTGGAGATGGGATGAGATTATGTCTCTGTAGAATTGCGACCCCTAACGGACCCATTGTCGAACCGCCAGTTGATGCATGAGTAAGTATGGAACAACAGTGGAGTGATGCTGACAGGTTAAAACCAAAGGACTTGGAGAAAAGTCTGTCCCGGTGCCACTTTGTTCACCATAAATCCACATTGACTGCCCTGGGCACGAACTCGGCTTTTAAGTAGACCATTACTTTTCTCTTCATGTTTTTATTTCTGTTGAGGGAATTTATCTGAGGAGGGACATTCCAGTCAGAAACACGAAGGAAAAGTCCAACCATCGACAGAATATGCCTGTGCTTTTAGAATGGTCTAGTGAAAAAAGAACGGAAACTGACAACGTGATCGAGTTCATGGAGATCCAATTGCATGCGCTTACCTAGGCCACAAGCCTATCTCATATTATGCATCCGGTATCCTCTCTTCTTGCCTTCTATCCAGATATATAATTTAAAATACAAACAAATTAATCGCTTCAAGGCTGCAGCGTCGTCAGTGTTTAGGAGCAGAACGGCGATATCCAAGTATAAAGATGAAGATTTCTGTCTTCTGGGTTGTTGCGCTGTGTAGTCTGGTCGATGTTTACCAACGTTTCAGAGGTCATACTGCCTCCATCATCAGGGCGATGAGTATGAAGATTTCTGTCTTCTGGGTTGTTGCGCTGTGTAGTCTGGTCGATTCATCGCCCTGATGACGGAGGCAGTATGACCTCTGAAATGTTGGTAAACATCGACCGGACTACACAGCGCAACAACCCAGAAGACATAAATCTTCATACTCACTGCTGTGAAAACCTCAAATCTTACAAATAAAAAGATGATTGCAATTCATGTGTCTGACTCTCTTGTACGTGCGATCACGATGATATACTCAGGAAGAAGCTAAATACATTAGTAAAGCTCTGAGGTCTGCATTCTCCAGTGTTTTGTCACATTTTACAACCTCCACTCCCTTAGTTCCTGAAGTACGGTATAAATTTCATTCCGCCCTTCATCGCAACCCTTACTTACTCCTAGCTGAGCGTTCCGCTTTGTCGTGATTGTGTTGTTTTATGTGCCGGCGCTCGTGCTCTGTTTGTGTGCGTAGCTGCTGCTGAGCCCGCTCGGTAGGTGTCGCGTAGCATTTCACAGCTTTTTACCCCCACAGCCTTGCCACACCCCCTCCCCCGCAAACCCATGTATTGTGCCGGCACCGAGGAAACTCAATTTTATTCTCACTTGCCTTTGTCACCTCGTATTTAAACCTCAACACAGTGCAAAAATGTCACATGTTTTACTTACTACTGTGCGAGAGAAATGTTTCAGAATGGCTTAATTACGAAGCAATAATTCAGCCTTTTTAAAACAAGAATATTTAACTTTATCAAATGGTTCTGCTGCCTTATTAATCGCAACCATGTGCGTTTATTGAAACGATAAATGTGAGTGGTCCTCAGGCTAGTAGTGGACAGGCGCCGAAATGCCACCGAGAATAATGACGTCTATTTCCTTTTAACCTAATTATTCCGTAAATCATTCGGGAGGACATTAGTAACTGTATAGCTTAGTGTTGTATCTTAGAGCAAAATTTGTACCTCAAAGATGTATTAATGTCTAAAGCACCAGGAAACACATCTCGTGCTGCACAGTCGGTAGACCGTCACTTACAGTCAACTTTAAAGACGCTTTTTTTTAAAGCCACAGAGATGCTAGAAGAAGTTATGAATCAATAATTATGTATATTAATTACCTATTTTCTTATGTAGTTTGCAGTAGTACTAACTTACATTGCCTTTACCTTTTGAAGCACAAAAATCATCTAACTAATATTTAAAAATTCAGTTCCTGCTTCAAAGGAAACGCAACACGTCTGTTTACAAAGACAAAGTTATAACAACTGTTTATAAAAATAACAGCTACTTATTGTAAGAATTATAAGAAACACAGAATAAATATGCTCTGTGAACAAGATGCTGAGTTCCTGACTTTCAAAGCAGGTCGTGCAGTCTGGACCTACGGAGCTGTGAAGGACTGGAATTGCACAGAAGGTGGGGACTGGGAACCGACTAATGCCGTGCAATAAGCATCACAGTGTGTTGCCAAAATAACAAAACAATTAAAACCGCCGAGTGAGAGAGAATTTTTTGATTTTGTCGCGAAAGAAACTGCATATAAAAATCAGTTTAAAAGCAGACGAGAAGTCCTATTTTGTAATTTGGCCTCTCATGAGTGATGCTTCTTTCTGTTGTTATTAATCAGGCAATTTAATGTCTGCACCGGCTTCAAACCTGCTTTATCCATATCTGGAGAAGCATTTCTCTTAGCCTTGTAGTTGCGTATTTCGATGCTACTGTCATCTGTTAAAGTATTTCCATCTCTTCAAGTGTCAATTACATTTTCTTGCGTATCATGTGTCAGAATTTTTGTCCAATTGCGTATCAGATGTCCTACGGTTGTAAAATACAACAGTCAGAAAAGTCGAAAGAAATGCTGTAGGCCCAATGGACTCTTTCGAGTTAGAATACTATAAGTTTGAACGCCACATACCTTAGAGTCCGCCATTAGAGGTCCTTGCTGCCTCCATCATGGGGGCGATCTCATCGTCCTGATGAGTCACTCATCTTCGTACTCACCGCCGTGAAAACCTCAAATCCTACTTTGAAAAATGTTTGATGAAATCTCGAGTTTACATGTCTGTTTCGGGTGTAGCTAATTAATTTGGAAGTAACGGTTAATCGGATAGACAGCTTAGCAATTAGTTGATAAACAGTTTCTTACGAATAAGTGGAGATGTAAAGTACGGTGTACGTTTTAGAATTTATTGTTCAGAGTCATTACTCAAAGTTGAACCCATAAAAAGGCGTTTTTTGGTGTTCTTTTAACAAAATTAACTAATTAAACCCATGCAGGTGAGGTTGTAATCATCCTTAGTTAGCCTACGTTTATTAGGTCTATAACATCAAAATTAATGAAAAAATTTTGATTATTTTTCTTATTGGGAATCTATAGTGAACATTTTCAACTAATTTTATTTTGAATTAGTAATTCTGTTGGACTTTATATGTCCTCTAAATGTCTTAAACCACAAGGCTTTGGGAGTTGGTTCTACTTTTGTCTTCCGATGACCAATGGGAGGACAAAATTCAACTAGATTCGGCCCCTTGGCAGAGCTATGTTACTGCTACTATTTCAGTTATACCTTCTTAACAGTGCACATGAACTGCATTCATGCGCGCCGTCACTGTTCAGTGTACTACCTAATCGACCACAGGAAAAGAAGAACTTTCTACGGTCGTATCGTGTGTGACTTGATTTCATGCCTAATTATGTAGGCAGCTACGGAGAGCCATGTCCATTCGGTGCCACGCGTACCAGGGGTTTATATTGCTTGACTGAAATTTGAAGTGTGTGTTATGCAATGTAGGTTTACCCTATAAAAATGCGGTGGTACACCCTTACATAATGTGGATACAGAAATTCAAATTTTATGATCTCACGGAGGCAAGTATGAACATTGGCTGTATCCTGAGTAGAAGTCTACCGACGTTGCAGAAGTGCTTGCTGCCTCCACCATACTACACGGCGCAACAACCCGGAAGATAGTCATCTTCGTCTTACCAGATTCTTACTATGCGGTTTATTGGTATTTAGGCTGTGACAACATCAGAACTCAGTCGCAACTTTCTGAAAGGCTTCTTCTTGCTTAGTTTCATAAACTCGGCATTTTAGGTTAACACGTTCAAAGCGAAGCTTTCGCGGCGACCGAAATTGATGAAAGACTCTCGGGTTACAAGCCGCGTCAGGTGGCTGAATGGTGAATGAACATTTTCTTCCGCCAACGTTTCGAGAGCTATCTCTGTTCTCATCCTCAGGGAAGCTGCGAAATGAAACTGGTCCTATGTAGCGCTCTCGCCGATGGGAACTCAGTGATGTAATTTCTGTAGTTCGGTTAACTATGCAACAATAAATTCGCGTGTGCAGTGAATGAATATTTAGGCCATTGATTCATGTAACAATGACAGACACAAACAAACAAAAACAAAAAAATTGAAAAATATGTGTACTCCATTGGGGAACTCCTTTCCACTGCTGTTTATCTGTTTCTTCATTAGCCAGCATGTGAGAAGTGACCCAGAACCCGCTGCTTCGAATTATAGTTTCATTTCAGTAGGTTCAGATGGAAACACTGGGTTGTGCTGCGTGTTGAAGAGCCTTCGTTTCCAATTGTGTAATTATTTAAATATTAGTCCGGCTTAACGCACTTTTCCATTAAATCCCTTCGTATTCTGCGGTGTTATTGTTGCCTTGGAAACGGAAGCGACTGTGGCGCTGCTCAGCGGGGGCTGTGAGAATGACGAGCAATTTGAACGCCTCGGGTTATACCTGTCAGCTCCACACACAGGATAAACTACAGTAGTACCTCCACGTTGTTCTCATTTCATAGTTGTTTGTTCGTTAGTTATTTAACGACCCTGCATCGACTACAATTTACGGAACTTACCGGTCACTTATTTAGAAATCCTGCTTCGTTCGTGTAAGTCCTAGGGTTCGATTTTATGTCCGAAGATCGGCTTTCTTGTAGGACGTTTTCCGTTGTTTTCCTAAGTCCGTCTAAGTAGATGCTAGGATGCAACCACACATAGATGATTGGGAAGTATGGAAGAAGAGATACCGATTACCAAATAACAAGATAATTGTACCAGGTCATGAACATAAACACTCCTAAAACGGGCACATAGGCCTTGTCTTTGTTCAGTCTAAAAGGCCAAGCTCATCACCCACTTCTATCGCCGATGGTAAGGAGAATGAGTCTATCCCATTTCCAGTACTGGAACGGTTCAAGATGGCACGCGATGTTCCTGTTATGGCTAATTACGAAACTTATTTCGCATATGTTCATGATATGTCGTGACAGCAAGATGGAGTACCCTGTCGAATGTCAGGACACAGATGCTGAGGTCATTGTTCTGTGAGGGGAGTAAGGTGTCATCTGCAGAGAACATGCCTATTCTGCGCTTGCTTAGTTTCGTGGTTACATACAAGGGTCGCCACGCGTCACCTCGGGGGAGGGGGGGCTCCCCCGCGTTTCATTCCTGATACTGACCAACTCCTCCAACCCTCTCTTCTTGCGTCACGTATACAGCAACTTTTGCTTATAACGGATTTTCAAGAGTTTTGAACATTTTCCATTTCAGCCGAGTTTTCTTTTAATATGGGTTCTTCCAGATAAGAAATAGTACACACCTCATTTATTTATGTACAGTTCAAATCACAAGTCAAAAATTCGCCGCGTATTTTTGCCTACAGTACCTACGCTGATTTGTTGCTGAGCGATGCACATTTTTTGTTATATTTTGTCATACGTTTCTGTTGTTTCTTCGATATATTATAGAGTTGAAGCCGAAGCTCATGTAATTAATATTTGAGAGTTAAGTTCGTACCTCATAGAAAACAAATTCATACAAAGATCATTTTGTCAGTGCTAAGTAAATGATTCCTGTTAAAGTGGGGTTCATACTAAACCCATCAGTACAAGATTCAGAGTAACTGATTGTCAGAGCAGGCGTTACGTATAGTTACCAGAGGGCTTAAAAATGTTAAAGAACGTAGAACTCATTTATTTTATCAGAGCATACCGATTGCTTAAATCTGTAGGTATTTCTGATAAACACATTTCAGTTTCAGCGACGGGTCAACGGGTCAATAGGTCAACGCGGAACTGGAAGGAGATTTCAACGCCAGGGTGAGATAACCAGTTAGTCTGCAGTCCTAGTGCGGTGCTACTCCGTATTTTGTCTTATACAATTGTTTAGTTAAAAAAGTTTGTAAATTATTTAACTGCTCTGTGTAGATTTCATAGCATCAAATAGCTTATCAGTAGAATTATGTATCGTAAACTGTAAAGGACTGGGAAGGAGATGGTCGCCTTTGTTATATAATTCTCATTTTAAATTGTGTTGTTCTTGAAATTTATTACTTCTTCTTAGCATGTTGTTCATATGTAAATTTTTCTCGAAACTGTAACGCTTAATATGACGCATATACAAATAAAATAAAATAAGTTGAGTTAATAATAGGAACACAATTTATGCACGCGAAAGTTCACAGTGATGCGTGATTTGGCGTGCCCTGAGGCCGCGAGATGCTGAACCATTTGAATGGCACGTGCGTTAGTTTGGTTGCTGTCCTTCGAGACGTCGTGGTCTGCAGCAAGTAGCAATGGTGGAAGGTCTGAATCTGATTGCAGCAGCTTGGCGCGTGATCTGGTCTGGTCATGAAATTAATTAGCCCCATTACTCGGGTCATTACCTCTGCTCAAAGAGCTTCCTCCCACCCCCTCGTCATTCCAGTCACATACACGCGGCAGGCACACGTCTGTAGGGAAAGCGGAAGCTTCTTGAGTACCAGCATTCACGGTTCGTTCAGACAGAAACTTGAATTGCGATTTCACACATGTATGTCCGTCTGCAGGTCAGTCTGTCATTGTTGCTAGGCTTTGTAGAGGTTGAGACAGAGCAGGTTTAATTTGAAATGTGAATTGTTGAGAATCAGAAACGACAATAACTACAGTGAGCTGAAATAGCTCAGAGAATGAAGTGAGCGGCTGCAGGACGGATTTCGGCCCCCACTAGGAGCAGGGACTATTCACTTTATCACGATTTTTATGCAGACTTTGGAACCGATCCATCCATCTTACAAATTAATTTGTTTTTTTTTGGTGTTTTATCTACATAGTTCTAAGTTAAGAACACGTGGAACTTGGTACTATTTATGTAGGCGAATAACCACCTTTATGGTCTGTCTACTTTACTTTTGTTCGCATTGAACAGAAACCTAGATCCAGTAGAAATCGATGGTGAAATAAGAAAATCCCTTTACCTACCGGGAATGGAACACAGGTCGTACCATACCAAGACGTTTCGCGTACTGAGGGATCCTGACCCACACATAGGCTTAGGCTAAACCAAAAGATAGATCTATATTTACAGTATAACTATTAATTATTAACAATTGTATGATTTGAGGTTTTCACAGCGATGAATATGAAAATTTCTGTCTTCTGGGTTGTCGCGCCGTGTAGTATGGTCAATGTTAACCAACGTTTCAGAGGTCATACTTCCTCCGTCATCAGTTTGACCTCTGAAACGTTGGTAAACATCGACCAGTCTACACAGCGCAACAACCCAGAAGACAGAAATCTTCAGTTCTTTATTTCATTCATTGAATGTGTACGTTTGGTTGTACGGTGATATGTAAAAAGTTTAATGAAACTTTTATACTCCGTCTTACTGAGGATAGCCGGTGGCGAACTACGCACACTTCTTTGTTGATTGGTGGACATGCAGCCTCTCCGTTGCCGCCCTATTAGAGCCATTACATGATGTAAACATTCACGAGCACCCTGCGACGAATTCAGCAGTCCCTGGTCAGACGGGATGTAGTAGAATTGAACTTGAGTATACATTTTGCGGAAACAGTATCTTGTACGATGTTGCAAACCATTAACACTGCGACAATCCGATCATGTAGGGTTTTGTGAGACTTGAGATTCTCGGGACAGTAAAGATGTCAATGTTGGTCTTCTGGGTTACAAAGCCGTGTAGACTAAAGGAATTAAGCTCTAAAGACGGAGGTAGATTGCTATTAAACTTCAATTATATTCTGAATTACAACCCAGAAGAATAGCATCAACATCTGAAATTATCTGTTAGTCATAGTTCTTATTAGTAGAAATAATGCTTGGAAATACAGTTAAGCTAGACCATTAACTTGTGCATTTATCATATGTTACTCTATAACTTTGCGAGTCTTTGTGGAAGCACTTGAAGGAAAGCTGACGCCAGAATTTGTTTCTATAAATCTTGTTTTAATGGCATAAACATTTTATCTTTCTATGTACTTGTTTCAAGTCTGAGAATTGAACATGTACGATGATAAGAAGCTACTTAAATGCACTAGACAGAGTTTTATTTAAATTTTGTAAGTATTCTTAGTTTGTTTAACGACGCTTTTAATTGGCAGGATTAAATAACGCCAACTGGTAAGATTTTTAATGAATAATGAATTGAAAGTGATGTAGAAGGATTCGATCCTGTCCAAATGTAAGATACAATTTAGGCAGTTGCGTGGAGAGACTGGGACAAAAACGAAAGATGCCAGTCACCCAGCCGAGATTTGAGTCTGGGACCTCCGGAATACGAAGCATTCGTCCAGGAAGTTAGGTTATATCATTCTTAAACATGTCAGCTCAAACGTATACGTTTTAACGTAATTTTAAATCGTTATTTACTTAATAGAATTCAATGGCACGGAAATTGAATTTTCAGCGTTTGGAGATTATTTTCAGTCGGGGGTCTGTTTATTTTAATTTGAATTGTGACGGGTCGTCGCCTGGGGACGGGTGTGAAGGTGAGTGCAAGCTTGACTCTGATCGCCGCGGGGGAGGGACGGGGGAGCCGGCATGCACTCGACAACTTCATTATTTCGTTACCCACACTCGAAGTCGGGCATACACGATCATCAGATTGCAGTGAGAAAGAGAAAATGTTATTCAGAGGTTTCAGGACGTTAATGTATAACATGATTCACATCCGTGGAATGTGGCTGTGTAGTTAAATAAATACCTGTAATTGATTCGCTGTAAGTAATTAGGAATGAGCCAATTAATATATATTCGACGTAGTTTCAGGAAAGGACTATCTTTTTCCTGGTAGTAACCAATCACCTAAATACGGGAGTAAAATTAACTCCCGAAACGTCGTACTTTTCAAGTATGTCTCAGAAAATAGACACTGTCCAACAGTGTTCCTGTAAAGCTAGTATAACTTTAAAATGTGTTTATGTTTACATTTTGTTTGATTGCTTTTTAAGAACAGAAATTACGTAGGACATTGTGCGTTTAGTTGGTTGTAGTACATTAAGGAACATCATATTTAGTCATTATCGATTGGCACAGGCCTGTGCCAGTCTGTACTTTGCCTGGCTGTTAGCAGTAGGCCTATAGAGTATTAATATTCTTGCCGTCTGTTAAGGCGAGAGCACTCCTGAACTTGGACCTACGAAAATTTACGGATACTTTACCATTCATAAACTCAATATTACTTAAGTATGCCTATGAATACATTTAAAGTTAATACCAGCTTTGAAGGAACATTATGTTGGAAATTATTCGGATACTCGATATTCACAATACGTATTATATGAAGACGAGCGAAGGTAATGCTAAAATTATGAATGTGTAAATTAGTTGTCAGTGATATCGTAAAATATTTTTTTTAAATGCCCATTTTCTATTTAAATGCAGTCTTAAATTTGCACGTGTGTGTCTAAGCACCATGTCTGAAAGGCGTATAGGAGAAGCCTAGATAAGGCTTCAATGTGCACTAGAGTGCGACGAGTGGTGGTTAGCTCCACGCTTCGGACGCCTTGATCTCCTGGAAAAGAGTTCCCGATGCCGCTTTAATGTGGGTGTGGGTGAGCTACAGAGCCGGTCCGGACGACGAGGTGGTGAAGAGAACACTTTCTATTATTGATGGGAATCGAATTCTGGTCCTACAGCCCATTGTAAATCATTGCACTGACTAAGTTGTCTCGGCTTCGAAATGCCTAAAATTATATTTGGTAGACGATTTCTGGAAATAATTTTCGCAGAGACTTTTTCTCCTGCAGACTCATTTTTAACTTATTGTTTCTTTCGTTTCGAATTTGCAGGAAAATAAACTTTCTGTTGTCCAGTATCTTTTACTGGTATCCAATGTATAATTTATACTGTTTAAACAGCTTTGATTGTTGAGAAGCAAGAGCAAAGGTTCATTTCCAACAGACGGCAACTTAGACCAGAGGGACTATAATGGCCTGTTAATATTAATCGTCTCACAAATTTAATTGGATCATGTATTTCGGTCTTGTGCAGCAAATGGACTGGAGTTTAACAGTGCGGTCTCTGAATATAATCTAGTACTGTGTATGTAATTCTGAAAATATTCGATTATCGCTGTGTTATTCTGCTGTTGCCAAAGCCAGGCAGTGAAGCCATCAGCCGTCCTGTCTATCTCGGGCAACTGCCTGCCAACCAGCGCCTGTTTGTGTGTGACTGCTACCTACCTACCTGTCACTGCAAATGAAATGTTCAATTTACAAATCTACTGGCTAAATCAACCTTTTGTTACCGTTACTATTCACTGACTGTCTCTGCCTCGCTACCCCCATTCAATTCATCCACTGCGGCTACGTTATTATAAATAAAAAAGCAAAGTTATTAATATATGTATTTGTTATGATCAATATCAAAATTCTCCCTATTATAATTTTTCTGATGTTACCAGACACGTTTTTTCACAGCTAAGTGTATTTTGTAATGAAATTAACTGGCAAACAGACATTTATTAATTCAAGAGGTAAGAATAAATCGCAGTAATTCACTACTGAATTTAATAGAGACTTATAAAGAGGCAATTTTGGCCTATTTGAAGGTCGTTAGTCTGGGCAGGCTGAAGTAAACCACGAGAAACTTCAAGATAGTTGGTAACCCCGTTAGATTCCTACTGGGTAACCCCCCCCCCCCCGAAAGGAAGTCTTGAGTGTTATCATTATACCAATGTGTTCGGTTAATTAAGGAGATCGAAGGAACATATCCATTTTGTTTAAGTATTAATATGCCACATGTAGAAAAGAGGACATATTGAAATTTTAAAGATATGACATTACGTCTGGTGGATACCTTTGAGCAATACTTTTTAGGTAATATATAAACATGATAAATGTGAGATAACATTTAGTAAACAATACAGAAATAAAAATAACGTGTTAGGTTTGTGATTTTAAATAATTGGCAACCGTGATCTGTAGGTGCATGCAACAGTGGGCTATGTAAAATATTTTTAGTTTTCCACGAAACAGCGATTTAAAATATAAATGGTTAATTTTGTAAAGAGTAAAATGATTTCGTATACACATTATATAGATATTTAAATGAAAAATTTATATGCAATTACATATCATTATGCACAATCCAGTAGGGAAGACTTGATGATACATCAAGAAATTTCAGAACGCGTATGTTAGGAAATAAAAGAATCAGCGATTTTACGCGTTAATGATATTACTCTGTAGATTAATATATTATGATATATTTTGGAAGGGAGAAATCTCGAGGGTGATATGTCATCTGGCCACACAATCTGCTCTCTCAAACCGTTTTGACAGAAATTATAGGGAAATGAGTTTCTTACATATTCTTATATGAAATAAAGGCATTCGACATTTGTCACAGAAGGTTGTAAGCCAAGAAGCCGACCAGTTTTGTAGGATTGAAAGTCAATTTTTCTTGGATGTCGCATAGAGAACTGACAACCCCCTCCTTTTACGTCACAAAAAATAAAATACAATACTAATATGAAAGTCGGGTGTGACAAATCAACAGCTCTGCGGGGATTCCTGGCGAGAATGGGATTGCGGAGGTTAAAAAATGGTTTCCTATGAGTGAAGAAATATCATTAATAACATCTGCGCTGGAAATATCCGGGTACTTCAGCTCACTTCTTGCTATTGCCCAACGAGTCTTATTGGCAAGCAAAAGAAAATACAAATTTATGTAGCCCACTTTTATATTAGTTAAGACACAAAGCGCGACTTGTGATATTTAATAAACTACAAATTATTATAATTATCACATGATGTTTATTTTAGATAATGTTCTACTGAACTCCCGGTGATAACCACAAAGGCCACATGGGAAGTTATATATTATAACTATGCTAATTTACCAAATATATATATATTTATTAAAATAGACAGATTTCACAATGAAGAAATGGACGGAAACTTGAAACTACAAATACAGATGAGGGCACACAGAATTGTCATCAAAACATAGTGGAGGCAGAATGCAAGAAGACGAGACAGATAAAATTGCATACTCTTATATGTAATATAAGTTAATAGAAGAGACAGACGTATTGAGACAGGTGTAGATCGAATGAACACGTGAATTCTGAGCCTCTGAACGGAATTCAAAGCACTCAGTCCTTACGGAGAAGAAAGAGGGGTAGAGTTTGCATAGAAATCATATCTCGATATTATTGTTATTACATTTTGGCCTACCGTCCTGGGATGATGCAGACTGCTACAGATATGTATTGGCCATACGTGCTGATACGCCTTTACCTCAACAAACAAACTAACATAGAAACTTAACATGACATAGAATGTAGCCCACATTAAGAACTACGATTTTCGGAAACATTTTTCTATTCAGATGATAATCTGAGTAGACAGATAACAGATTTTCGGATGAAAATGCTGTCACCATCTTCATGCCCTGAAGATGGAGACGGAAAACGGGAAACATTGGTATCTACTGACGAGTCCACAAATCACACTCCGGAACATTATCATCCTCACCGCCCTCAGAACCTCTAAGCTCACGATGATCTGGGATTTTGCACCGTATGAATATAGATAGGCGACAAATCTTTCATTTGTCTGTGTTTAATGAAATAAGGAAGAATAGCATTGAACATATGCAGTGCAAGCCTCGTCCTATGGTTAACTCTGCGACGATGATACGTATCTGACTGTAGGAAATGAACATCAAGGATTATGATGAACGAAAGTATTTGGGCAGTAGGTGTACTTCAGTTGGCTTATACCTATCCACTCTTGTTTAAAAATGAAGGAACGCTTGGCAGCATTTTGCTGCCTCTATCACCAAAGATTCTCTCTCTCTTGCTCTCCATGCGAGGAAGCTCCTTTTCATTTTCTTTCTCTGTTCTCCGCTGCAGAACAACCACGCAATTCCCTGTACGTCAACAGGGTTCTTTCCGCTACATTTCACTCGAAATGGACTCAGAGGGAAAATTTCTCAGTTTTTTAAACTTGCCACCCCCCTCCCTTAAAAACATCATTTATCATTTAATATAAAGGAGAAAACCCCATATGGAAAAAAATCAGGAGCAGCCGCTGATGATGGATAAAACCACACAAAAAGGATTTCGTGAACGCGAATGGATTAAAAAAGAGGTTAGCTATAAGCCAGTGAGCCAAACTGGGAGGGTGGGCACTTCACCCCTCAGTGGGGGGTGGGGGGTTGAAGGGAGACAGAGCTATGCTGGCTGTTGGATTTCTCCCATTAATCAACGTATTGATGAAATTTAATTTGTCAAACGCAGGCCCGAGATTGAGTTGTAAGGACTGTGCCGTGCGGCTTGGAGCGAGAGCGCGGGGGGACATGGGAAGAGAGTGGAGGGGCAGGGGACGGCCTGCAGAATTCTGGATGAACAAGGAACTGCGTACTTTATGTGACACTGAATCAACTTTTATTTTCAGCTAAAGACTTCGACATGGCCCGAATATGGTTTCCAGAATTTCATGCCAGATCTTGCTTTCTGATCTTTAGTGTTTCAAGAATATATATAGGCCTACGTTATGTATTTACATTCTGTCTCTCTTAAATATACATAACAGCAAAAGAATCCGTTCTTCGTACGGAATTTCATTCAAATATACTACACTAAAATAAATGTTTCTTATCGCAGTTATTACTACAGTTCCGCATAGTGATTGCTTGCAAAGTGTCCCAGTGGCTTTGTATAAGAAACCTGTAGGATTTGAGGTTTTAACGCCGGTGAGTCTGAAGATGGCTGTCTTCTGTAAGAAACCTGTTATTGTCGCCTTTCAGCCAGACCAGAGAGGGAGAACCAGAGGAAACTGAACTAAATTACTATATGTTTTTGGCCCACAGCAACTTTGTTACAGTTAAAGAGTTGTGATATTTTGTCTGTTACTTAGAGGGAGGAACATAAGCGTAAATTACAGATGTTTGAAAAGTGTTCTTAAAATTATTTTAACCAGACGGGAATGGAGGATTTTACACAGCGAGGACCTTCACGATTTATACTGGCATGCTCATGTTGATAGAAGGTTACGCTGGACTGACATGTAGACCGAATATCTTGAGGGGCTGAGGAGAATCAAGAAAACTTTATTATCAGTATAGCTGAGGTTTGAAACGAGGACCTCCGTAATACAAAGCAGAATTTGAACCGCGAATTTCGGTAGATGAGAAAGGTTTGACCGCAGTGTCCTTCCGTCCAGACGTTTCATGTCCGAAAATACTGATCGGAATTTGGTAAAATATGGTTTTGGGGATGTAAATTAAATTTTGTCGACTGAATTTAATTTCGATTTGTGTTTGTTGAATATAAACCATACTTTACTTGAAGCTCAACTGCAGATTTACCGATTTTCTTAGAAAGGAACAAGTAGTTTGTCATTACATCAACAGGCTATTTATTAGTCCTTTTGTTACTGTTCTTTATACAACATTTGTATCAGTGGGTGTATGGCCTTGTGCCACGAAATTTTTTTACTTTAGATGTAAATAAACACTAAAGTTAATCAAATCTAAACGTTCGTGACGATGGTGAGTTATTTAAATAAAAATATCCAAGGACATTTTTATTCAACTAAAGCTAATACGATTCCTAAAAACGCGTTAGAAGAATACACGCCCTTCAGCAGAGCAGTAGAATTTCTGTCTTCTTTAACTAATCGTTGTGACGTAGAATAACAGGGTTGATGGAAGTGGGGTCGGATAATGGTGACGGTTACATTCGCAACATTTGGTCACCTGCCTGCGTTACAGCGGTGCGTTCCGAATCCCCCCCCCCCCCAACAACCCTCAACCAAGATTTTAGAACAATTGCATTCTGTGTATAGAAACAACATAATTATTTAGGGTAAATAAGGCATGATGTCTGTTGAACGTGTGTAACCATTATAGCCTACTCACGTTAGAAACCGTTTACGACAACTGATTGCAACAGAGCGTCGGTAAGATTTAGTGACAGACTATGAATGTAACGTCTCCTGGTTAACGACTTGATACCGTAATGAAGGGAAATGAAATGTATTTTGTATTGCGAAATACGATTCAGCTGCAACATTAGCAGACACCAACCTTTCTTCCAGCCCTTCAGTCACGCCTCGACAAATTGCTGAAAACACGCAGGCATACAGAATTCTCCATGCGGAAGGACCTCACTACCCCTTCTGCATCATCCCCACCCCCGGCTACAAACCTCTGTTACACCAACAAAAAACAGTAAAGGCAAAACTAGAGCAAACACACCTCAGCTGATCCGGAGAAAAGGCTGAAAGAGGCCTGATGTTTGCTGAGAAGGCACACAGCGCAGGCCACCCAACGTCATCTGTCTGTATACTCTCTCCAAAAATATTGACTGAATGTAGTGAAGACATACAGATTGCTTTAATTAGCAGCCCAGTAAACTACAAACTCTTCTGAGCGGAGTTCTTGCAAAGCGAGCAGTCACTTAGCTAGCCAAGAAATTTTCACTCCTTTATGGAAGCCGAATATTCAACTCTGTGCTGAAAAGAGCCAGATGAAACTAGTCCATGTCTTTAAACACTGTTTCTTCAGGATACATTTTAATATCATTCCACAAAGTCTAGGGTTCCCAAGTGATCTCTTCTCTTCAGGCATTCCGACCAAACTTTTGTGTGCATTTCTCATCTCTCCATTGCATAATACATGCCCTGCTTATCTTATTCTCCTTGATGTTATCGACATAATATTAGACCTCATTGGTGAAGATTGCAAACTATGAAGCGTTAGAGTGCACATATGCACACCCCGAGTGGGATTCGAACACGCGATTCCAGTGTCTGAGAAGCCTAATTGGGCATGCCTGCACAGTTTACAAGTAAAATGTGTGTTTTCTGAGAATAATTAAGCAAGAATTAAAACGAATGTAAAGAAGGGACAAAGTCTATTTAAACAATTTAATTTAGGTAACAACTTGTTGCGTGGAAGTTTAAAATGTTATTTTCCAGAACATCTCCGAATTAAACTACAGACAAGCGCTGCGAGAAAACAGTGTAGACAAAATACTTCACTTCAAGTCATCATTTAATCGTGTAGGTGTTTCGAATATGATACAGAAATTCAAGCTAAGAGGAAGCACGCTGTTCGTTTATACTAATTTAAATGTCTGGTTTCCTTTATAGCTTATTGAAACTCTCATTTTCCAATAGCAGTCTGATGTTTTCTTAATGCGTAGTACGCTGTGCAAACAGTGTGAGTATAATATTAATATAATCCCGCTACACAAATCATTCGCTCATTTGAATACAGTTACGCGCATATGAATGTATGGGTCTGGCATCAGGCGAAGTGGGGGAGAGGAAACCTGGTCAAGTTAGTTCCAGTCTGCTCGTCACTAGAAGGCTGGAAAGGGTTAAGATATCTATTTAACTAAAGCGGCAAACATTATCGTCTAATAAAAGACAACAGTCTGTTTGTTTTTAAGTGTAGAAAGTCAAATTCTGCTTTAAACTTTAGAGTTTACAAGACATAGCAAGTGGAAATGTATAGGTCTGTTTACTAGAACACATTTTCCAAAACTGTTGCTTGTGATTTTTATACCTTGTTTGTTTTTATGTTCGTTTATTGAAGGTAGAAATCTATTACTGCTAACCTAGTAATGACAGAAAGACAGTGAAAGGGGACCCACTTAACAGATCTTTACATAAGCCCCAAACAACATATCAAAAACCAATTCTTGCCTAAGATTTTCAGATATTAATTAGATGAACTTTTTGTAAAACGTAGGCCTAGACCTGCTGATTTTCTATATGACAAGTCGCTTTTAAAAAAATCTATAACGTTGAGCTTCGTGTAAATTAAGTGTTGTGTTAGAATGACAGGATATATTAATGCGAGCTGCCAAATTTAAGCACACATCTTCAGTACTCAAAATCAGTTCAGTAATATCGGATAAGAAATATTAAGGAGAATTGATATATAGATCCAGCCTCCTCATATGAGGTCGTTCTGTGGATTTGTGCAAAGATCGTGTAATAAATGATTATTGAAACATAACTTATTAATTAATTATAGATTCGTATCTGTTAGCTCAGTACCGTGACTAGGCTGTGGACTGGAAGACCGGGATTCAGTTCCGGGTAAAACACGATTTTTCGCTTAGTCACAATGTTCAGTCCGACTCTGGGGCCCACCCAACCTCCTACCCGATTCGTACCTTTGTTCCTTTCCTTAATCAACACAGCCGTAAACATATTCTACAGGAAACAGTCTTCCCTCTAGAGCTTCATTAAATACACAGAGCGTCGAAAGTGATGAGATTGATATTTATTTAAGATAAGCAATTTTTGAGAAATTTTGTCGAGTTAGGTCAGCCAGAATTCTCCAATTTTTGTTTTTGGGCAAAGAAAATTTTCGGGGATGAAATGCGCGCTACACTACCATCCAGTTAGGATTCATTTTATTCGCATCGTGCGAAGAACACAGACATTACAAAAATGCACGATATTATGCAGGAGAATTAATTGTCTGCCCTCTTGAGGCCTCTCTTGGATTTGCTTGTGTCATTGACTCCAACCCGCTACCTCCTCTTCTCGTAACCACCCAGCTGGGGCGTATATTGACAGAGAACAATACTGTACGTATCCAGCTTACCCCCGGTCCAACCCCATCCCCAGAGTGCGCGTATCTTGCCCGCTTCGTACAACAATAGGATGAGCTGAGCCCAGTGCATCACTAAAGCCAACAATGGCTGATCGTTTTTATAGAGAGATTCTAGTAGGCGTGTAACCAGTCAGCCGTACCCTGCTTTCAGGCACGCGGAGGTTGCAGAGTGGACTGTTGGTTGCGTTGCCCCTCGGTTAAAATAGAATCAACTTTACTCAGTCTTCGACACTTACACTGTATGCTTTCTTCCACAACGTAAAATACTTGTGTGTGATAATAAAACGTTTGAGACTAATGTAATTTTATAAATAGAAGACCAAGGACCCACGTGACATATTTTGAATAGAAAGATATAAGAAACATAATTTATAAGGCGTGTAACTATTTCAGGCAAGAGAATGGAAACTGTGTGTGTGTGCACAGTGATTCAGAATTTCAAAAGCTTGATGTAGTTTAGTCTGTGTCGCTGAGATAAACTATTATTCACTGGCGATCAGGATTGCCTATAGCAAACATGTGGATTCAGAAACTTTATCATTACACTTTATAACATTTAAAGAAGAAGACATTTTGGAAAGCATTCTCAAACATTTTACACATAATTTGCTTTCTTATATTAAGTGGTGTTGGTGTTGGACCTTCGGGTTTTACTATCAGGGAGTTAGTTAGTTAGTTAGTTAGTTAGTCAGGTAGTTAGTTAGTTAGTTAGTTAGTTATATTAAGTGGCATATTTGGCCCTACTGAATCAGAAAATAGATTACCGCCACGTTGGCATTGTCGATAGTAGATTATTTATGAAAATAAAGTCTTCTCAAATGTTAGGCCCAGTTTTGACCAACTTAGGTTTTCTTTTTTGCCTGTCAAGTAGTTAGGGGAGAAGACACACACGTGTATAGGCGTGCAGATAATGCACATACCTGGGCGGAAAGTGGGCTAAAGTTATAAGGAATGACGAGTGGGAGATGTTACAACACTCAATGTTAACAAAAAATAAAACAGCACATCAAAATTGAATTAAATGCATTTAATTTAATTAAATAACATGTGACAATTGAAGGCAGTGCCATGAATCCTGTGTTTGTGCATAGATTTTCTTGTAAGATTTGGGGTTTTCACAGCGGTGAATATGAAGATTTCCATCTTCTGGGTTGTCGCGCCGTGTAGTATGGTAGATGTTTACCAACGTTTCAGAGGTAATACTGCCTCCATGAATGACAGCCCATCGAAGCCATGTACACATCACATAGCTCCTGGTTATAAAACGTCCTGTATTTCAGACTTAATCTTACATAAAGACTTAGAACAGAACCTCACTTTGTTAACTGGGACTGCCCAGTCCATCATTAACCTCCTAGAGCGATATGGGAGGTTCATTCCGTAAAGGATGGACAGACACAAGGATAAAAGAGGGATAATCAGGCAGATAAAAGGAAAATAAAAAAGCTAATACACCAAAACTAATGCTGTTTTTTTTTCTTTCCACAGCTACAGCCCCAAGCTGCTCAGAGGTATAAAACAGTTAACACGACACAATGGAATTGTGGATGCAGCCAAGTAAGTACTTCCCCTGAATAAACGAAGCTCTGCGATGTTTCTCTTCGGTAACAATAACAACCAACCTGTGAGAAAGTAGCAATATTTTTTACGCATTGCAGAAACATTCCAGGATTACGTAGGCTATATAATTTTCTGGAAGCTAATTTAATTACTGAAAATTTAATTTGTACACGAATATAACTATCTGAAAGCGATTTTAATTACTGCAAATTGTCCTGATTACGTTACGTATACTATGAACAGAAGGGCTGGGCTTGGAATTGATCGCATGGGGTTCAGTTCCCGTCACGGGGCCGGAGGCTGCAGTTGACAGAGGTCAGCATTTCTGCTTCGTATGTCACATATCCTGGGTTAGATAGTCGTCATGGAGGCCGGATATGATTTTCTCAGTACTTCTAGATAAATTCTGCGATAATGTCTTACAACGGGAAGTGAACGTTTTTGTCACACTTCACAATTTACCGTTCGTAGTTATGTCCCTGTTAGATGTTACATAATGTGAAGAGCTGAGAGCGTCATCGTATAAACTAAGAAAGAATGTTGGTGTTGCAGTCGAGAGGTGGATTGTGAGCCCGTGTGTGTTACTGTATGATCGCTTTGCCAAAGCCATTCCGGTGAGACGTTTAAGAAGTCGACATGCTCTGAGTGCCAGAGTTCTGTACAAGTCTGTGCGCTTATCACATATTTAATTAATTTAATTACGCGTTTCCAGCTGGATAGGCTACGTAGCTTAGGTACAGTTATCGTATGACCGGTGAATCTGACAAGATATGAAGGGCGCGATCATGGCCCGTTTTAAGGTTCTAACTTGGCATTTGCTTCAACGGAGAAAAAGCATGAAAAATCTCTAGATATCCGGTCTACGGGCCGAGATGCTATCCGAGAGTTCCTCCAATTCAAAGAAGATATTCCAGCTGCTCTACCGCAATGTCCCGACAACCACAAAATGCATTTTACACTCAAAAGTTTAAGTAAAATTTACTTTGATCTTCGGTTTTCCTGTTAGTACGTATTGATTTGTGGAGATGCTCTTCGGTCAGAGAGTTTAGTTGTGGCAACTCCAGAAGCATTGCGCTGAAGTTTCATCTGATACTTCATCCAGGCAAGAATTCCTCTTTTGGAGAACCTCCTTTTCTCCAGCACCCTTACTGAAGGTGTAGGTGCGTGAGAACTGTGGATGTTCTGTTGTTGACAGCTGAATAAGAAACGCGACGGGTGGTACATTAGGCAGGTTTCATCGTGTCTTATATTCGCGCGATTACGTAACCCGAAACGCTGTTAAAAGGAACTTAACACATTCAGGATATTTTAGGTTTTTCACTCAAACCTGCAGAGATTTATTTTACAAAATTACTCCACATCAAATCAAACGTATTTAATTTTATTCGATTTGACCGTTTGTAGCTTCATCGTGCGTTACCACATAAACAATGTTTATAATCATCAACTCTTACGATTAGGTCTTGTGGCCTGTTCAAATTCAGAATTAGTTCTGAAATTATGAATCAGTTTAGACATTTAGCAAGGAGTGAGCAAGACTCCTTGGACGGGGGTTTGTCTGTCGGAAGGCCGAGCTATGTTTAGCCTGTTTTAAGTTCAATAGCTTACACATCAACCCGCCTGTATTCTGTTTTTCAGTTTTCAGGCTGATCAGGTGAGTTATTTTAATTTACGTTACTAGTTTATTTAAATGTGAAGAATCTCGTCACAGCGGTCAGCGCGCACTTTTCATTCTTATTTTGAATTTAATTTTAGCACCTCTTGACAGGAAGAATCCGACTCCATCAAGATGAGTCTCTGTTTACTATTAGTGACACAAATCCTATGTTTGAAATACAGAATATAAATAGTCATGAATTTAAAAAATCGCTATTATAATGAAGGCAGCGAGCGCTTCTGAAACGTCCGGAAACTTCTAGCACACTACACGACGCAACAGCCCAGAAGACAGTTGTCTTCAGACTCGCGCCGTGAGAATCTGACATCTCTCAGTTCCTACAGGACTTTACACTCAATTCAATTGCAGGCCTGCTCTTCCTAAACACGATGCTTACTCGCGAATGAAATTCAACTTCACTTCATTCTCTTACATACATCCATTGATAAATACGGTCTCATGTCTCAAATCATACCTTAAAATTCCTTAGAAATTCCTTTCAGCCGTTTGCAACGCCATATTTATTTCCCACCATCTGTAGATACGATTCCTGCAAAGCAATTTTAAGTACCAGTTCTACAGAATGTCAGTATACGAATGTTAAGAAGATAATACGGGTTCACAGAATCCCCAGAAAAATCCACTACAAATCAATATGGACTTTCCCCTCAAGTTCTCTTGTTGCCCTCCTCACTCCTTCATAGCAAACATAGTTTGTGCAAACAAAGCGATTTCTATAGACAGCCATCTCTTCATAGCTGCTCGTTTCGGGGAACAGATTGCCAACAAGCCCAACCTGAAAGAGGCTATAAGCAAAGCAAATATTTATGTAAGTCTTCCATAGGTCGTTTACGAATTATATAAAACACATTTTATTTACTGCTAAGTAAAGCCTGGAAAACTTAAGGCCTGGGGACTGGATAGAGGCACTTGGGCACCACCTCGAACCAGGAGGGCTGGAGAGAAACTTCTGCCGTTAAGAATCTGCTAAATAGTTATGAATTGTTCGCATAGATTTAACATTTTTTAAAGATATACTGAAACACACGTCGCATTTGATTATAATACGGCCGCTTAAATTGCGGTTGGTGTTCTAAGTGTGGTAAGCCAAGCAGGCATATGTTCAATGGGCTGCTCTCTCTCTCTCCCCCCCCCCCCCCCAAATCCAGTTGTACATAGGTTTGTATTAAATACAAATATTTGTCCATGGTGATCTTCTGAGCTGTGACCTCGAGTGAACTGAACATTAAGGCTGTGTTTTCCTCCGAAACGTTGATACCCACTCACGAGCCCACACGGCATTACTTCGCTGCGTTGAGAACATCAGATGTTATAGGTCTGTAGTAAACATTTTTATTTTATACCAGGATCTCTAAAATTTGAATTTCCGTGAAAATTAAAATTCTATTTTATGGTATAGATTTTTCATAAGAGACCATAGAGAGAGATCTTTTGGAAATGAGGATGTAAATGAGAATAAGATGTTGAAATTTATCATAGATAAATATGGTGTGCAGTTTTCCATTGTACTGAACTGGTTGGTCTGATTATTTCTGATAAACCTCACATAATGATTTAATACGTCCTATAACTGCCTCTTTATTCTGAATGTACTCCTATAAATGAAGGGTGTAATATATTTGATAATTTCTTTAATATGCGTACCTAAAAGTGCCTTAGAATTCACAGAATGCCATATTCAATTACACCATAGAAGCTCTAATAACCATCTAATACTGGAACTATAAAAATACAGGATTTTGGCTAAATTATAAGTTTAATCAAAAAGGAAACTTTGTTTTTGACATTTCTAAACCCCGAGTACTTGTTTACTGTCTCTCTCTCTATTGATAATCGACAATATTGACAGACACACTTCAAAACCAGAAACAAACGTTCGTTCAGAAAACAAATATGGCATTTGCAAGACATAGCTTGCGTAGTAGCAGGTTCATTGTGTTGTTATTTTTAGTTAATTATTCCTACACAATGGCCCGCGGGCTTAACTGTAAATGAGGTCCGTTTTAAACGCAGACATTATATCTCTCGCGTCTGCGCAGTCAAAGGAAATAGCCTGTACAGCAAAACATTTGTTATTGGAATTTTTCTAACTTGCAACTGGCCACAAGTTAACGTTTCTAACTAGGTGATTACAGAAACAGAAAAGACTTTAATTGTACAAATCTTGCCTTTTTAATGCCGTAAAGGTAAAGTTAGTTTGTAATTGAACAATGAAATGGGGGGGCTACATGTATTAGCACACCGAAGATTTGAAAAACAAGAAATAAGTCTTCTGTCTGATTTTCGTGCTTCAGTGGTACTCATTACATCTTAACACAGCAGAACTGATCAGATACGATGCATCATCAGCCACCTTCAGCCATCCAGGCTTTGTTAGACAATTGGCTGTGGTTTACTCTCGCGGCATGTCGGAATCGCCGAAACCAGTGGCAGTCCGTCCATAAGAGCTGCAGCACCCCCTATAATTTTTCAAAAGTTGAAACATTTATTTTTTGTGTTTATATAATTTGTAATAACTTATTTCCTCTATATCATTATTTTAATATTGCCCCTTACGTTATCATTATCCACTAATCGGCTGAACTGATAGTAAGTCCACGGGCGAGAAGTGCGAAGCAGAACGGGGTTATCCCCCGGCTGCAAGGATTTCAGCGCGGTTAGCCGGTCAAAAGTAGTGAGCGCAGCGGGCGGTGGAGTGAGGGGCAGTTCACTGGTACAGTGCGTATCGGAGCTGCAGTCCCCACAGCCGGCTTATTGAAAACGCCCTTCCCGGTACCACGTGATTTAGACTGGTTTCTGTATCAAACTCCTTCGTCGTTATTGTTAATGAGTGTTCAATAATTCTGTGTGCTAACTATTTTTAGCTCTAATAATGATGAGCAAAGGAAGTGTATCATAATTACGGAAAATTACTTTTTCCAAATTTGTCTTTGAGTGAAAAATGATGTAAAAAATCAAGGCCGCCCTCTTCCGGACTTACAAATTGTTAAAACATCGTCGATCACGTATGGGTTTTCTCCTGATGTAAATTTACTTTTCATTTATTTATATTGTTACGTGTTGAAATACTATTCAGATTTTTTTCCCTTGCCAGCACTACCACTGATCAGACCCACGAGCCGCCACTGGCCGAAACTTCCATGGAAAACGTCTGATCTGAATTGTCAACTGTGCTGGGATAGCTGCCACCTCACAATTTCGTTAAGTTACGACATTGTGGTTTGTTGTAGAAAGATAATAATATTGAAGATGGGAAGTTATCAAGCGGTATGGCGTCCATACCGACTGCGATGAAAATCGATCGGCAAATGTCTTACACTTTTGTAGTTGAGTCAGGAAACGTACGGGCACATTGAAGCACGCAGTTCGTTAATAGTGTTCCGAAGAAGGAAAAATCTTCAGAAGCCTAAAATGTGTTTTCAGAGAAAGAGCACTCGGTTTCATTTCGTTACTTTATTATTATTGTTGTTGTTGTTGTTGTTGTTGTGCTTATTACTGTCGCATGTCATTAAGAGTAAGTAACAATATCGTAGGGTGTTTTGGAGAGACAACAGCTTTCTTGCCCATTTGATATCTTTGTTTGTTCTGTGGAAAGAAATCATTACTTAAAACAAAGTCGAAACCAGAGAGGACCGGTTTTGTCAACAGTTGCCCTGTTGGTAATCCCATAATGCTAACATAATATCTTCTTTCCGAATATTTATATCAATATTTGTCTTCCCTCAAAAGAATATAAAAAAGCTATAACTTTTAACTTAACCTTGGGGCCCCCAGTAACTTCAACGTTTTTTGTATGTGTCGATGCACCCGTGCGCGAAACGCGTGTTCTTTTCACTGCCCCCCCACCCCCCATCAAACAAATCCATAGGCGTTTGCTATACAGAACTGATTGTGTTAAAGGGACTGGAAGCAGGAGGGTCAGGTATTTTTTCACATTGATATAAAATGGCTGACACGTAACTCCTTCCCTTGTCTTCACCCCATGCAACTTCTATTGTCGAGAAACCATTAGTAAAAGCTGTTAGGGGACACAGAATGCCTGCTACTTTTTTCGCCATAAAACTGGCAGAAATATACCAAAAATATAAACCCAGTCTCATGATCTCCCAATAAGAATCACCACCAGAACATAAAAGATCAAGGCTCCATGATGCAGTATTATAATGGCAGTGAGTGTAAAAGCATATAATGTCGTAAATTTGCCAATAAAATGTGAAGAATAATCTACTATGTGTTTTTTGTTGCTGTTGTTTGCTGGTTTAGGTGCCATATATATAAATCAGTGTTCTTGCAGTTAAATAACACTCTCTATTCAGTCTCCACACCAATCCTACGATAAAAATCAAACGAGGTTGTTAAGATACATTCTGGTGCAGAACACAAGTATATAACATTATTTGGTTAATGCTTATAAATACAAGCAGCAGACTGGGGTCGTCTCACACCAGACTTTGGGTACAATGTGTTACTGTGATTTCCACTTACAGTAAGTTCTCCTTGCATCTGCACGACAGTAGAGGTAAATGAACGGAAAGAATGCAAAAGAAACACTTTTAAAAATCAGCCGATGTATAGATTGTGATTTTTTCGGTCTCAAGGGATTAGGTCTGAAAAAGAAAGGAAATAAAACTAAAGAAGGAAACATGTAAACAGAGAGAGAGAAAGATGTAAATAAAAAATATTAAAGCATTGAAGCAAAATAAATGCATTCGACTAGATGAAATGATAGCAACAACAAAAGTCATTGAGACCAAGGACCAGTTTGAGTGTCATAATTAGAGGGTGGTATTAAAATGGATCCTCCAAAAGTTGGTTAAAAAACTACGTGTTGGTTTAAATTAACGTGGGGAAGTCTTTATATGGCTGCTCGAGGTAGAACTTAGACCATGGAAATAAGACAGCAGAGGAACATACACTAATCGTCCATGTATTTCTTTAAATATTCTATGCAAGATCCCGAAAAATACTTCAAATAAATGTTACAGATTTTAATGTGATTTATACGAATGAGTATTTTATGTGTAATTTTTAAAATGACTTGCATGTAACGCACCGTATCGGTGTTATTTAATCGATTAGGTCCAGAATTAAATTGGCCCTATAAATTTCAGTGTGGATCTACAGTACTAAATAGTCCTGTAATCTAAATGCACAGAATTTGTTGGATAGTATGCGGCGATGGTAGAAGATACAGACATGATTTTCCACTTGTGCGTTAATTTGATCTACTTTGACCAGAAAGGGTTGTTAAATTTTTGAGGGGTAGTGCACCGCTGCGTTGTTCAGTCGAGTTGCGTAGACCTATGGAGCAAAAAAGTAAAAGATTCTGGTCTTTGACACACGAGTTTCAAGTCTTCAGTCATGTAAACCCACAAGGGATTGTACTTGAAATATTGCACAACATTTCATCTGGCTGAAAACATTTTAATAGCATGAATTCATGGCGTTTCTTTTCACACTGAACTGAACCGCCTAGTCGTATAATGTGGGGGTTCGAAAAACCTCTTTGAATCGTAATGCTTGTTTGTATGTTGTGAAATGGAAGGGGTTGTTATGTGTTGTGAAATGGAAGGGGTTTGTATTCTGGTTGGGAGGTCCTCTTAAAAATAGACATTGATATTTTTCAAGTCTTTTTGATGTTGTTAACTGAATGACATTTTCTGTTACGGCTAGAAAGCATGTTTAACAACTGGAAAGGTTCTCTGTTATTTGTATTACACCGGTACGCTTAGTATTACAGACGCACCCTCGTACATTACCCCCCAATTTCCTCAGCGACTAATGAGACCTAAAGTATTTTACTGTTCAGGAATTTATTAGTGAAATAATCTGACTTTTTATAACTTACCCTAATTTTACTGCGTTTTTGTTGTTAAAATATAGGAACAATTTAACAAATAGTAATGCGTTTTTAAACCTTTCTTGATATTAGATAACGTTACGTACGAAATCCCTCCTTCAGTCTGTCGAATTATTCATTCAGACTTCGATTTTGTTGTATACGACTACTCTAATCTGAGCTGCGATAGCTTATTCGATAGTATGACTGGGGATCGATTTGAGGCTTGGGCAGGAATTAATGTTCTTTGTGCCATGTTTATATTGTTTCTGGGACCAACCTAATCTGTTCAGTTGATGCTTAGTGGCTGAGATTAATAAAGGTAGAAGAAAGTTGTAAGATTTGAGGTTTTCACAGCGGTGAGTATGAAGATTTCTGTTTTCTGGGTTGTTGCGCTGTGTAGTCTGGTCGATGTTAACCAACGTTTCAGAGGTCATACTGCCTCCGTCATCAGGGCGATATCAACCCAGAAGACAGAAATCTTCATAGAAGAAAGTTGTAGATTTTGTGCGTAATAAAACCTGCGGGGTTACAGATACATTATACATTCGGTGACGTACGCCCATCAGTGCACCCTTAGTGGGAACAACGCCAGATCTTTAGGAAACAGTGAACGGCTCATTATGACATTAGTGTATCCTGAATATCAATTAGTGGCATATGCGATATGAGACTGTAAAGTTTCGACGAGACCACAGCTACACACAAGTGAGTAGATGCAGGATGGGGAGGGGACACAACGTTCAATATATTTCGTAGGATTTAAAGACATCGCTGCTCTGAATGAACACAAAGGAAATGCATGAAAGGGATGACAATAGATAAAGGTTTATATGAACTATAAAAAAAGAATGAATAAGAATAATAAATGCTTACAGGGGGCGTGAACCATAGCGGATCATAAGCGAACGACACCCATAATAAAATTAAAATAATGATAATACAAAATGAAAGTAAGTTTAAGTCAGTAACCGACATCCGGGGAATGCATAGTGTGTCCAGATATTCTTGATCAAATTGCTCTGGTTTTCAGACAACAGTTAAGGTATTTAATTTAGGTGGCTGCGAAACTTTCTTGATTTAACAATCGATAGAACAGCAGTGGATTTTCAGTGAAACGGCAGTTGTTCCACATTTATATCGGGTATAATTATTACTGTTCAACTATGTTAGGTTAGGTTAAGTTAGGCTGGGTAACGTAACGTTACGTTACATCAGGATTAGTTTTCATTTCGTTTCGTTATGTAAATTAAAGATTTCCCACGTCTCAGCGTTCAGCGTCGTGACATTTGCTGTCGCTGTGCTCGGCACAGTTTTACTAGAGATGCATTGTTCCGGAGGTACGTCTTTACTATATCCTTCCTGTCGTTCGGCTTTGTTTTCCTCGATATTGTCTTGTTGCTTTTGTAAGCTCCTATTGAAGACGGCGCAACAAGCCGGAAGACTCAACGCCGCGAAAACCTCAAATCCTATAAGCTTCTCTTGGCTTATCTGAAATGTCATTGCCGGTGTCGTTTGGCAATGCGACGGTCCGCGTAGTTTTTCTGACGCCATGTCCACTTTTATCCCCGGTCTCTCCGGCGCTAAATTTGGTGCCCCAAGATGTTGCCGATGCTCTAGGCATTGGTTTTCCGACATCGCTACGCTCAGCTCCGGCTTTCCAACGTCGTGTCCGAGGACATTTCGAGTTTTATTTACGCCAAATATGTCGTCTTGTCGGGTCGCCGCTACAAAAGGCGTCGCTGTGACTTCTTTGTGCTCAATGGCATCCCGTGTCTCATAAATATTAAATATGACCTTTTTTGGCTTCGTCGCGATGATTGGCGTCGCGACGCTCGGCTTCGATTTCCTGAGTTGTTTCCATTGGCATCTTGTAGCTCACCTCCGGCAATAGTGGCGTATTTTGGAGGCATCTTGACGAATGGCGTCGCGACTCTCGGTGTCAGTTTTTCGATCTGGTGTTGAATGGCTTCCCATTGTTAGTCTGTGATAAATGTGACGTGCTTTGAATCTAAGTCATAAATTATGAGCTGAAGTTAACATAAATTAGACGACATTATCAGAGTGACAAGTAGTTATTAATAGTTTATTTTAATACTCTTCCTGACTTCAGTTAAAACAGTTTCTTTGTTGACCGTCTTTGGGTTCATGAACTGATGGTTTTTATTTCACTAATTATTTGTGTCTGTATTCTGCCATGGAACGCAATTAATTATTTTCTGTGAACCAAAATTTCTTATCGTTATAGTTTCGGTCACTAACATTGCAAATTTTGGTTCGTTCTGCAGTCTTATAGCTTCATATTCTGCGAGTCATCTCTCGAATTGTCTATCAGAGGGATCGCATTGTTATGGCATCCTCTATACACAGTATTCGTTTTCCTCTTAAATAGGCAACTAATCAGCATTTGAATTTCATGGCTCTGTATCTTTTATAAAATTCGTTATACGGTTGAATAAAGGATTAGATGTGGATGAAGATCCGTGGCTTCATTGATAAATATGACACGGATCTTCCTTTGCAAGTTATAAAAGCCAAGCATGTATTGTGCTAAATCGCTTTCTGTCAGATCTAACGGCGACTGTGGCAGGAATCTATTACTTGATATGTTTGCGTTTACATTTAGGAGAACAGTTCGAACAGAGGCGAACGAATTCAATTGCAGTTCTTGATCTTTTAGGGAAAACAATCTAGGCAGCGAAGAAAGAGACATATATTCGTAGAAACACAATTAGAACTAATTGTTTATGAGTTTCCAAAGTATGCGGGTAACTATGACATTGAAAAAGAAGTTTGCGCTGTACAGAATATGTAATTTACTGTGTATGATCATCTATATGTGAATACTAGCAGCGTATACGCAATGTTACTGCTGCGAAATTTCAGATTCTTACGTTTAATGCCCCAAAGATTAACATAGACTTGGACATTCGACACGTGTCTTTGAATATCAAAGAAAAAAATATTATTCCTAAACCCAATAGCTTTATTGAGACTCGAACCTAGGACAGATTTCTGGTTTTCAAAATTTGCTCCTGCAAACTCGCCGCTAAAATAAACAATATTTTTATGCTTCCATTCTGTTACCGAGCTACAGAAACCTTCTTTATCAGACGTCGAACCAACAACAGATTTTTGTGGTTATGATTTTTCCCTTGTAATTTCCTGTTTGAAACGAACAGCTTTGGTCTTAGCGCCGTTTTTCATTCGTATGTAGTTTCCGAGCAATTGAAAGCAACCTCACCGGGACTCGAATTCAGTACACTATCGGAGTTCTCACCTTTGTATAATCTATTTTTGGTCTGAAGGAATAAGAATGTCAAGTTTGGTATGTTTCGGTTTATCCGTAATCGAGCGATAAGCGAATGTATGTACGTACGTGCATACAGACACAAATACGTTTTCAATTTTATATATGTGGAAAAATATAAATTTAAAATTCTGTGTATGCAGAGTGTGCCTTATGAAGAGGTATTTTTATCTTTTTAAAAGTCTTTGGTTCCTGAACATAAAGGAGTGATCATAAAAAAAGACCATAAGCCTGGTTTGTCGGGATTATTTTTAAATTATTTAATGTTATCAGTAGAGTGTAGCAGTAATGTTCTAAACATGTATTCAGGAGGCTCACTGGTTATCCTGAGTTATATTTATCGTGGTTTTCCTCATTTCCTCCTTGGGGAGGACAGTATCTTTAAACACGCCTGTACCACTTCTTCCTACTGAACATTTCTGTCCAATAATTAACATTCCTGCTTCGTATTTAAGCAGAAGCAATTGATTCTCGACGCTATTTAGGTTACTTCAGCAGTGTGTTCGTCGTTAATTACAGCACGAACTTCCATTCTTTCAATTTGTTTCATTTGTGCGTGACTTGTAAGGTTTTTACTCGTCCGGCACAGTTGCAGATAGATACAGGCGCAGGAAGTGTGTGTGTGAACGAGATGAGGGGAGGTGATGTTAAGTGTCGGTTACACGCGGCGCAACTTCAAGCAAGAGAACAAGACTTGTCGCGACTTCCGACGCCCTCATGGTTGACATCCGGATGAAACAGCACCAGGCTAAGCTTAACTGTTGTACGATATCTCGCGTCTTAGTTCCACCCTCAGATCCCATCAGGATTGACAGAAACATGTAATAACACTTTGCACTTCAGCTTCAGCCGACGCGCTGAAAACTGCCCTGTAGGTGGCCAGCACGATTTCGCATTCCTGGCTACTCTGGTTGATAAATATTACAAGGATCAACTGCTTTTACCCTGTGTTTGTTGGCTTTTTATTTGCATAACGAGACGCATTTCAGCACCTGTAGGACCACTATAAGTGGTTTACATACACGTGGTAAAATAATTCATAATAACAACAATAAAAATAACAATGGCCTCGGTATCCACACTAAAAGTCGCTGTAGACAGACCTTGAGGTGTTTTTCGGTCAGTTGATGCGTGACGTAACTTTATAATATTAAGAAACAGGGTTTGAAGATGTGGACTGGATTCAAGTGTCTGAGAACATGGTTCGTTGGCTGGCTCTTTTGGACGCGGTAATGTATATTTGTGTTTCATAAAAGATAATTGTAATCCCCTTTCGACCTGGAGAAACATTCTCAAATGCCTTTCATATCTCCGCCATCTGCAAGGCCGTAAGATGTGAGAGAGAACTTCCACAGTCATTTGTTATTATTGTTATTGGCATTTGACGCAAAGGACCACTACAGAGCGCACCATCTGTCACTCTAGTGTTTGTTTAATTTTGTATTTGTTGCAGAAAATTGTTTTAAAATGCTTAGGAAGTCCTAATATAGTTTTTTCCTGTGCTGTGTAATAGAATACAAAAGAATTTTCATTTGGAAGAATAATGGGTTCGGAAGATACAGTGTAGTGATATCTCGTAACTAAGGGGAGAGGGAATCGCGGAGACTATCAAAACTAATTTTTAATCCTATTATTCCTGTCCAGAGCACGAAATAATGAAATCTACTTGTGGAAATAATCAGTTAGACTCGACGTCGGGAGCCGTCAGTCTCAATTATCCCTACTCAACCGCTTCCTATTATTCTGTTCTAAAATTGCTTTTCTCCTGCAGATGTGATTGAAGAATCTTGTTCTCAACTTCACGAACTTTAAAATAATGTAATTTAATATCTGTAGCTGATAAATTTTATCTACCGTTTCGTTCTGTATTTGTACCCCTAATTTGCTTAATGAATTGCTGTGGAACTACGGTGTGATAAGATTGCCCATGCTTAAATAATAACCGCTCAAAAAGTGAATGAGGAACAGAAAAAGGCAGAATAAAGTGACAAGAATTTCAATTTGGAGTGTGTATAAGAAATTCCGATGTTGCAAAAGTTATGATCCAGTGAGATGTGTAAACCAGTCTAAGTTTCCAGAAACAAATGCAGTTTTTATTAGTTATTTGCAAGAAAGAAGGGGCCATGCTTTCCTCTTTTATATGTTTCGTCTTTATAATTACTCAGTTGATTATGATGTCATTTAGTAATGCTACATTTTGTAAGTTTAAAGTTGATGAACAAATTCGTTTTTTCCTTTGTCGGAACAGAACTAAACTATACTTCACAGGATTCTGAAACGAAATTGTATTAAGTATTACAGGCTCAATCTGGTACATATTTTAATATTGTGAATATTTAATGTTTTAGGAAGTAAGATAAAATATATCACTGCGGATTTTAATACCTGTCACATTCATTACCTTTGGTGGAGTAAATGTGTAGGCTGTCTTTAATAACTGTAAAATACATCAGTACCATCGAGACATGCAAAATTGCAAGCAGTTTATTTAGAAGAGAGTAATATGTGCGTTTCAGACTGGACTTTTTTTCAAATTAATATCCGAGGCAAATCCACACAAAATGTTTTATTTTGTATAAAATGAAGTACGCACGATTCCAGCGTCTACGTATTTGATAACAAAATCCTTTCAGCTTTAACATCGCCAGTACTAAATCCAGTCCTTGGACACACTTCTGAGTCACTTCAATCCATTTCATATCCTATAAAATATATTATACTTGAAATAATTATCTTTTTCGCATCTCGCTTTTTAATTTCGAAATGGTCGATTTTTCAGAAATATTCCTTACTAAAATTCTGTATGATTTTTTGTTTCCCACATTCAGTCTACGTTATCCTCGCTACCCTAACAGTACCAGCTGTGCTGTATAAATTAGGAAATTGCTTTTCATATGATAATACCCTTTATTCTCGATTTACCCCACTCCGCTTAACTTTGTTCCAACGCTTGCAGTTTGTTTAAACGTGTTCGACGAAGTACGAAACAGTGTTTAAAAATCACACAAAACAGAATTACCGCCACTGCTACTTAATTGTTAGCACAGCCGATAACACAGATAATATAATGTGACATAATTACGAACGATTTTTCCTTTGGGAATGGAGGAGAATTTTTCCAAGATTGGAACGTATTTGCTAATACGAGGCGCGTCCACAAAGTAAGTTTCCCACTCGTCCCACAGCTAGCAAACCTTATATTGCGCGAAGCGACTGTGCGTACGTGATAGAGCAATGACGTAGCATGGCGCATGCACTAACGGTACATCTCGCGTTCTCACAGTAGCATCGTTGCAGCTGTTGAAGATGGAGGTTCTTATTCCAGCTCCCGCCGACTGTGAAGTGCGGTCAGTGATAACGCTAGGCCGCACACGGCTCGACGGACAGCAAGTCTCCTGCAGGAGTTCAGCTGGGAGGTGTTTAATCATTCACCCTACAGCCCGGACCTCGCTCCCAGTGATTTCCATCTTTTCCTACACCTCAAGAAATTCCTGTCCGGTCAGCGTCAGCGTTTTGAGAATGACAGAGAGGCGGAGATGGTTGTCACACAGTGGTTCCAATCCCAGGCGGCAGACTTCTACGACACAGGTATTCAAAAGTTGGTCCCACGGTATGACAAATGTCTCAATTCCGGTGGCGAATATGTTGAAAAATAGCTGGACACTTGCTGTATCTGTTGCAATAAATATTTCCATGAAATTGTGTTTTGTTTCTGTAAACGGCCCCAGGGAAACTTACTTTGTGGACGAGCCTCGTATATTAAATAGGCAATTGCGGACCGCCTGCAAGAAGCAGTAATCCGATTTGGGGATTTGCTGACAGGGTAACAACTCCTTGACGTAAGATAACCAGCATGTTTCGAAATGTTACGCAAAGGTTACTTGTGAGCACGGCAATGAATTTTCGGGTTTGGTGACGTACAGAAATAAATCACTGAATCATTTATTTGTAGTTTTTGCTAGCTTTATCACATAATAGACGGAAATATGTCTGATAGAAGGCGTCATAAATTCTAGTTCTTGTCACTAGGAGAGTACAGTATGTGGTCTTCGTTGGAGAACATTGCTGTAGATAGAAATAAGAGAAAAGGCGGGAGGTTACATTTGCTGCCTTATTGCCATCAATGGATCATATGGCACGACGACAAATCCTTCTTGATGGCTCCCATAATTGAGTTACTCAGGATATTAAACGTCTGTTGGGTTTTTTGGCGCCAGCAGCCAGCTGTTGCCGTCATAAGCTAGCCTTCCTCCTCTAATCCCTTCACCCCTCGATTCATCCATTACTTTACCCCCAGCAGCTCTTTGATCGCCCAACTTCATAGGCCGATCAGTAAAATATCCAGGCTTGTCAACTTATTTACACACGCAGACATCCAGTGGTATTCGTTTGTAGTTGTCATAAAGTAAGGTTTATTATATCGAAATTTTATGTGATAGTCAAACAATTGAGATGTAACTGCTTTTCGTCAGTGTAAATTATGAACGTATTTTTGTCAACATTATTATTATGATCGTCTTCAGAATATGTTCGTTGTTCACAAAAAAATCTCTTCCTGTGGGAATCTACCATTGAAAAGGACAAAAATATAAAACCACGGAATTATGTGTATTTAATATAATTGTGCTTCAAATTAAGGTAAATATATACCTAATATTATCAGGGATGTTTTATACCTATCTAGTTCAGTATCTGTATGTACATTACAACTGCTACTTAATAAAGAATATGTGAATATTCTTTCTCCATCGTATCAAGCTAACAAAGTTAAAAAACCAATATGGTAGCAAAAAAGTTGTTCCATGCCGCAATGCAGCCTGCGAGATTGGAATAAAAAAGGAAAGCTAAGCTCCGCTCAAGTTTCAGCAGTTAGATTCCAGTCTGCGTGCCTTAAGGGACTTTAACCGTTACATCAACTAATACGCCTTCATTCTCCTTCTCCATTCATTGGATGAGATGTCACAACCAGAGATTGAATTCGATACTTTTTCCTTTAATATAATGTAACAAGAAAAGGAACTGAGGATGGATAACAGTGACCTTTCCATGCCATCTGCAACCACGCATTTTAAATACATTATTATTGTTTTTAGTTTAAAGACGCTACGTCAGCTGTGGACTTCATGCAGCGTCGAATGATAGGGAGACGTTCTAAAATGATAAATTGATAAGGATTTGTAAGCAAGTGGCCGTAGCTTCTTCTAAGAAATATTCTTGCATTCACGTGTGAAGACTCAGAAAATCATGGAAAATAATTATAGTTATCTTCTGGTAAATATTGATCGACGTTTCAGAGGAGCTTTCTTACTCTGTACTGAGATTGACGAAGATAATGATGAAGGTCATAATCTCCTCTGAAACGTCTGTTTATATCTACCAGAGGTTCTACATCCCGGAAGACAGCAATATCTGTATTTGTTGCCTTGGAATCTCAAATTTCGGTAAAAATTTTGGCCCTTAAACTTAAAGGGGGCTTACGACTTTTAAGTCTCAGAGGCAATTTAAAAGTGGATTTTAAGGGAACAGAATGGGAGTTGGTCGGGACTGGTTTCACCCGATTCAGGTCAGTGTCCATTGATGGAAAATTATGAACACTGTAATGAAATTCCGAGTTTCGTATAGGGTGGAAAGTTTGTTGACTAGCTAAGAAACTATCTGCTTCTCAAGCGCTACGGCTCACGAGCCAAAATTAAATTCGTCGGACGACTTTTGATGTAGGCCTCCCAGGACAAATTTCGTCGAAATTTGTTGAGATGAAACCAATGGACGGATGTACGGACAGATGAGACTTTCCCATTACGATGTCACTTTCTGCTCTACAAGCACGGGACACAACAAAAACAGTAGTTTAGTTGTTGTTTTTTTCTTGTGCGCACGAATTTTCAGGCTATTTCCGCCTATTTAAAACAAAATATAAATTTCGACATTATTTGGTATGTAAAGTAAAAGTATTGTAAAATTGAGTTACTGGGCTCTGATGAGGCCAATCGCTAAATTTGACAAAGTAGCTTACCGACTTGCAAATATTTTAGCAATAAGTAATTAACAAGGGGTTACATATTTTCAGAAAAGTAAGGATTTAACTGCCTACTGTTTTGTGTTATGTTCCCTGCCAACCTCAGAAAGTATATGCACATATCAATTTTGTTTTCAAATAACAAAGTTAAATTTCCCTCGAAATTATGCTTCTACATAAATAGGTGCGTCGGTGTGGTGTGGAATCGATATGTAGTAAAGTCGAGACAATACGAGCCGTAAGACAATATACCTTGCCTCCAGCTTTCGCGTTGGAGTGGAAGTTACTGTCTTTCCTTGTGCGTGCCTTGTACAGAATGTGTAAAATGATCTACAGTGGAGCAGTGTCTATCTGCACGAAATATTTCCGATATATAACTACTCGACGGATTTCGAAGAAAAGTTGTATATTGCACTTGCCACTAACATTTGTCAAGTGAATTTTGCTGTGTCTCATATTGGTAGAATGCAACCGCTGCTCTATAAGAAGCTCAGATTTAACCTAACTATTAATACTTTATAAAACGCCTTTTTGTATGTAAATATTAGTATATTTCCATGACACAAATAAAGATATAATTAAAATATACAACTTTTGTCTGCAATAAGGCCAGTGATATCTCAAATAACGCCTTTTTTATGTTCGTGTACTGCGCATTGGCAAGTGTAACGCAGAAGTGAACGCTCAAGAACAATTGAACTAAGCCTGGGGCTCAAACCAGTTAAACGCTTGTCATTCCTTCTTTTACTAAACGTCGTGGTTTATTTATTATCTATCACGCCTTCTTTGTATTCGGGAGGTCCCTGGTCCGAATTCGGCTAACAGGTTTTAATTACGTATAAGCCCAACATCGTAAATTGATTGACCTCAGCCTGGAAAACAGGAGTTCGACCTGCGGCAGATGCCAGAATTCTTTTTCACCGCCACATCTGAAACATTCCTGCCCACCCTTTCTCGTGTGGGCATTATGGATCATTTACCAGAGGGATAAACCAGCTTGAGCGGCAAGTTGACTGACTAGTCCTTTTCGCTTTACCGCTACGTCCTCCTTTGCCTTGATAATTTTCTTGGTTTGTTCGCAGAACATGTTTTATGTTGAATTACGTAATAGCAGATAAATAAATAGCCTGGTGCGTTTGGATTGACATTTATTCTGACTTTGGTTTTCCGATGTTTTCTTGAGCCTCTCCAAGCAACAGGTGACGATCGCGTCCTTCCGAATGCTTATCTGCTTACCTTTGATCACATTAAACGCAATAGCCTACGATTAAGAATACAGTATGAAGTGTCGTTTTCTGACAAAGAAGCAATCTTTTAGTGAAGCAGTGTATTGTACTTCAGTGAAAGTCTTGGCTAGTAAAATACTGCCACTCCACACACTGCAAGATCTGCAGTACCATAACATCGCCAGCTCTAGACGCAGGCCTACAAGTAGATTATCTTGGTGATTTATACATTTATTACAGGCAGCAAGCATTCTGAATATATCATCTCTCACAACAGCTGTTTGCGACGAACAAATCTACCCCACTCCACGTAAAGATTAATAGGAGAATAAGGCGGAATAAAATTGTGATGCCAACAAAATTCACGGATATAACAGATGTCAAGAATTGGGAAAAAAGTTCTATTACGGGAATATAAACCTCAAATTCAATCCGATCTCTGTGAGTGGTCTGTCAGCCCACTTATTTTTAGACATCGCCGTGTTTCTGCAGTAGACTCATTTGTTCGTTTAAGTAGGCTAGTACTTAAAATTCATCAGCTACTTAACTGAAATAAGAGACACAACGTGCCTCTAGTATAAACATCAGTTGCTTCATGATGTTTAAGGAATGAACCGCTGTTTATTTTGAGAGACATAGGAAACTTATAAAGACACTGTGTGTAAACTGCAGAGTTATTGAATTAAAGCAGGTGGTGCATATAGTTACCAGTGTGCTTTATAGTGTTAAGTATAATCTTTTTAAACTTCAGTTCCTGCCAGAGAATTATAATTTACTGAAATAATGCGAGATAGGTTTTGAGCACATTCAACGTTCTTCTCAAAGTACGGGCCTACTACACGCGTAACTAATTACTTTCATAGTGCGACATGGAATGGCCCGTTCCTTACCGAACGTTTATTGTGCCTCTTGTTTTCAGTGCCCTATTTTTCTCTTTAAAACGTGAAATGCTTTTGTAAACGTTTCCTCTAATCAATAAATCTTCCAGCAAGTATTTTCTTTTATATTTCGTAATAAAAATCCTTTACCCTCCCCGTATTAACCCCCCTCCCAGCCCCCCGTTTCTCTCTCGCCAAACCAGTGATTGACAGTTTGAAAGAACCTCGGAAATTACTTTTCAAACTCTTTCCTATGCTTCGTTTCTTCCCACCCCGCGACGCTCACACCCAGACCCCGAGGCTGATGTTAATTGATCAAAAGAAGCCGGGGTGACAGGTGACGAAACGTTAACAAGAGATTTAGTTTTCTGTACAAAAACCTGAGGCCAGGAACGCTCTGACATGGGATATTAAAGGCAAGTAATGAGCGTGTAGGATACAGTATTATGCAGTTATAAACATTAAAGCAAATACCGTGTAATTAATCGATTTTGCATCAGTTGGTAACTGTTCATACAGCCAATATTTTACATGCTTGTAAAGATTGCAAGTTGCATCTTGTAGTCTGGTAGAAGTTTTCAGACGCTCCAGAAGAATTTGCTGCCTCCATCGTCGATTCTTCAGCTGTATTATATACAAATATACTATGTAGTTCTAGAGTTGAAACATTCGGACTGATAGACACAGTCAGCCTTTCAGAAAACAAGGAGCGATCGAAAAGTCACTCATCCCATTCCTGACACGCGTTATATTCGCAATAAAAAAGTGAAGTACTGGAAATGTCCACCGAGTTCAGCGATGCATGCGTTCACTCTTTTCCTCATGTCTGATGCAAACTGAGGAAGAGTTCTGTGTCACGGAAGAAGAAGAAGAAATAGCAAGATTTCGGTCTCAAAATATTTTGGTGTAGTAAGAATAACTGATTATGTATGACAATTTGATAGGTGAAATTTGTGCAGTGATATATTTAAAATCATCCAGAAATGCTGTTAACGGGAATGGTAGGATACTAAAATTTATAATTTAGAATAATTTCCAACATTAAAATGTTTATTATCCTCTCAGTTTTGCCAGGGATCCAATTATTATTTCTTAGTACTTAATATTTGTCACATGATTGAAACGTTTATCGTCTATTCTAATATTATGATCTTGTACTTCGTTCTGGTGACGAGACATTGTGTATATACTCTATTTTCTCTGCGTTTGTTGTAGACGAATCTCTTTACTAGCGCCTAATCACAACTGACGTAAAAAGGGCGCATTTCGATTATATATGGCGTCTATCTGCTGTATAAGGTATACGTAGTGCGTTTTAAGTGGCATGGCAAGGCTGTAGCAAACGTTGGACAAAGCTTTCGACCACACATCGACTTCAATCGAATTCTGTCAGATAACTTAAAAATAGTGATAAAAATTAAACCGAACTCAAAATTAAGTAAGATTTGATGTTTTCACGGCGGTGAGTCTGATGATGGCCGTCTTCTTGGTTGTTGCACCCTGTAGTCTGGTAGAAGATTACGGACGTTTGAGACATCCTTGCTGCCTCCATCATCAGGGCGATGAGTACTTACTAGACTACACGGTGCAACAACCCAGAAGACAACCATCTTAGAACTCAAAATTGCTCAACAAAATTTAGAACACGTGTCATACCAATGTCGATCGCAATGGCTGAAGCAGTTGTGAGTCCTGTTACATGCGTACTAATGGATATGAAACTAATAGATGATTTTCTTCTTTCTTTTCTGAAACGCATCTAAAATAAATATGCAGATTTGTAGTGATAATCAGTAACATATTGACAATGATTAAAGATTTGAGATGAGCACGATATAAAACACGCATGGAGAAAACAATAAGTGTAAACTATCTCATGAACAGGAGACTAATAGTCTCAGACTACATGATGTTTTATTATAGTGAAATATTCTGCGGTTGAGAACTATGTTGAATTTTCTCAGATGAAGTATAGTGAAAAGTCTTGTTTATTGACTGCGGTGAAATTTCAAATTTCGTGACAGGAATTTCTTTAACATGGAGCACAACTATTGACTGCCCAGAACACCTTGCCAGGGATTTTAGAATGAGCTACCAACATTTTTAAACGCTGTCGCTACTTGGTCACTGATCAGATGCGACAACCACTAGCAAGAGGGAAGAACAAATACGATTCCTGTGCTGCCATCTACCAGGTTTTACACAAACTTCACAGTGGAGATTGCCGCCCTGTCCATTGATTTGCCAAGTGTAGAAGCCAATGCCAACAACACGATGGCAAAACTTGTATTAATTTGTGTATAGTTTTAATCTTTACGTTTTTTGATAGCAGACGGAAAGTCAAAAGGCTTTGAACTGAATGGCAGCAAACATTACCACAGTTCAATCTGTACTTAATTTCCTCATGAATGAAATTTTGATTTGTTACTGTCGCTCAGAAATATATGAAGTTTGCCAATTTTCGAAGGACCCATTAGTCATCCTTATATCACGATTTTGCCCTACATTCTGGTGACGAGACGTCAACATATACCTGGTTGTCTCTGTGTTACATTAAGATTAATAAAAAATTCCATTACTAAATTGTACTTTTGAAATTTTGACAAGTGCTGGGCCCAGAATATAAACTGTATCATGGCAGATTATGTTCTTCACAATTATGAGAATGGTTCTGAAGTTTCATGTACGGTATAAAATTGAAACGTTTTAAGAAAAAGTAAAGTATCGATATCACGATTCAACCAGTACTGAATTCTAGCATCCCTGGTTCGTGTGCAGTTCACCTTTGGCGTTTGGCATTCTAAGGCTGAAGAAATTTGTGGACGTTCATTCCGGCTTTGGTGCTAGCAACATTCGGATTACGTTTCGAGTAATGGAGTGATCGTGTGATGCTTGTCTCTGTGTAAGTTATTTGATATAAGACTTGACGAGAACTATGTATTCAGTTGAAACTTTTCGACATAACCTAACATTTGATAGATCAGAATAATTGTAAGATAATTTTGTTTGTTTTTTATTTCAGATTAGAACGTATTTGGAAATTGTGTACCAATTCTGACTTTGGAAAGGACAGTCTGGTTGTTAAAAGTTTAGTCAAACCGAACCTTTAAGCTCATTTTAAATATGGCAGATAGTTCGAACCCACAAAGTGCCGGAGAAGTAGAAGAAATAGCAAAGCAGGTGCCTAAAATAAAGCATGATTGGTACCAGACTGAGAGTCATGTGGTCATTACCATTTTAGCAAAAAATGTGAAACAAGATGAAGTGAAAGTGGAATTTGCAGAAGAAGCTGTAAGTTTTTCTTCAAACCAAATGTCGGTACTGAACAGTTAGTAATGGATTGCTTAATCCTTTGAAGCTGAAGCTAATGTAAATGTTATTTAGGAATTCATTCTGTGCCCCAAAGAAGACATAATGCTTCTCCATTATAAAGATCAATTGGTTAATGCCTTTTAAGAAAATAATTGCAATTTACTCTGAGAATCGTACAAAACCAATAAATATATTGTGTAGGGAAAATACGGATTTATTATTAAATCAGGTGGTACATATGGTTACCACTGGTCTTCAAGGGTTAAGAATATAATAATTTTATTCACCGTCTTTACACAAGCTTATAGATTGTTAAAATCACATAAAATTATAACATTTCTTCATTTGATATTGTTATAATTTTATGTGATTTTAACAATCTATAAGCTTGTGTAAAGACGGTGAATAAAATTATTATATTGAAGAACACAAGCATGACGCAATTAAGATATAAATTAAAAAAAAAAGGGTTAAGAAGTTCTTAAGGTACTTATGTCTCATACCCATATGTGAAAGAACTTTATATAACTTTAATACCATGATGCAGAAATTGTGGACTGAATTGTTGTGCATGCTGGAGAGACCCAAGTGCATGCCCATTATATTCTAAATTGTTCTGCAGAAGTACTTAGTATTTTCTGTACTGAGTTATTTATGCAAATTTTTGTGCACAAATTATTCATGAAAACAGTTATGTTGTTCACATATATTCCCTCAAAATATAGGTACACATTTGATATATCAGCCAAGTAGATGTTCATGGTGCTTGACATAATTGCCTCCCATATAGTGTCCTGCATATCTGCAGATGAAAATTTGATGTTAAATGAACATCTTTAGAATGATACCATTTTAAGTTACAGTCTCTTATATTAGCAGATAATGGTTGAGATGTCACCTATTTTCTTAATTTTAATCGTTTGATAGCAAAACACTTCTCCCAACATTTTAATAAATCTAAGGTATGTAGAGAGGATCTCATGCTAGGAAACATGAATACACTTTGTTAATATCAGCACTTCTGTTCAGAGCTAGCCATTTGTTTAGTTATTGGTTGATTGTGTTAGATTTCCTTGTCTGAGGTCTACTTTTTAGAAATCAAACGAAGGGAACATGCTTGTGGTGTAGCTACAAGTGTTTTATCATATGCTATTCAGTTTTCTTTCCCAGGTTGGTTGTATGGTGATGTTTGTTTCAGCTTAATGTTGCTGCACAGTTAACAGATGGCTCTGAGTATCATCTGAACTTGAATCTACCCTTTCCAGTCATTCCTGGCCAGTCAACATTCAGAGTTATACCCTCAAAGGTAATTTGAAATTTGCAGCTATTTGAAACTTCTCTCTAAACTTTCACTTTTTATACTGTCACAGAATTTGCTGTTTGACCCTAGCCATTTTAATGCATATCACATTCTTATAATATTTTCTTTCATATATTGCCTTCCATCTGTGTCTGCATCTGATTAGTGGTCTTTCTTTCCGTGAGGTTTATCAACCAAAATTTTGCAATGTTCTTGTATTTCATACTTCATATCCAGCCCATCAGCCTTCACAGCTCTGTTGTCGTAGTGTTACAGAAGGATGAATAGAAACCACATATCTCCTAGTTATTTTGCTGTTGATCAGTTTTTAGCTGTTTACAGCTATTGTACTGAATTGTTTGGTGTTTATATAAAGTTCAGTTCATATATAAAGCAGTCAATGAAGAAGCAATTTTATATAAGTACTTCAGTCATTAGTACTGTATTCCCAAGAAAAGTGGAAGATTGATTTTGATCAGAAACATGTTTTACTCTAGTTTATTTTAGATTATGCCACCTATATCACTGTAATGAGTTATTGAATGAGAGAACAAGTTTTGCACCTGTAAGCTTATGCAGCAATGAATAGAAGGAAAATGTTATTTAGTTTTACTCTTTTCTTTAGGTGTTTGGAATGTAGATGGGGAGGTAAAGATTCTGGATTTGACCAAAGCATGAAGTACTTAGGTCTACTCCTTCATAATGAATAAAAATTGTGTTGTAATATGTACTTGATTTTTACTGTATTTAGAAAGATTTATGTGTTTATATATCACATTTATCACAGATAGAGATAAAATTAAAGAAGCATGATGGCATTAGGTGGGCATCACTGGAGGCAGATCCTACAACTTCTGAAGTAGCACAGCCCATGCCTGAAGGTATGTCCAGAATAGAACTTGTTTTGGAGTTTGCCATTCTGTTGACCAAACATTTTCCTTTCATGATATGGACTATCACTTGTGCCACTAGGCTGTTATTTCTTGGCTGACTATCATTTTTCTCACAAGTGCTGTTGGAAATTAAGTTTACAAGACATACACAGAAGTGAATAATTGATTCTTCAGAATGAATAATACAGTGTTATTTTGTCCTTGTGGATAAGTTTTTCTTTCTCCACTTTATAGAAGTTGTTCTATTGTTTTCATTCTGTTATCAGTTTTCCCCTTAAGTCTTTTACTTAATCTCTTCTCCAACAGCCAAGCAGCATCTAGGAGCCACGGATCAATAACTGCTGGGAATGTGGAAAAGCAGTGACACAGTGGTTGAATGAAAAGGACACAAATTTCTATGGACTTGGGGCAAAAATGCTTAACATACAGTGTGATATGTCACAGTGTTTACAAATACTATTAGGAAAATAGTGAGACCTACAGTAATGTGTTAATGGTTAATGTATCACTTCAAAACATGTCTTACAAACTTAAATATGTTTTGCAGATTTGTATGTTGCAGACATACAAATACTCTTGACTTATTGCAGTGCATGTATCAAATTGTAAGGTTGATAATACATTGGAATATTTCAGAATTAGCTGGCTTTCTAACTTCTATAGTTTCTCTTTTTCTAATAAATCTGTCATTTGGTGACATTGTGCATATTCTGCCATCTTCTTATTTTCTTTTTGTCTTCCAATTTATTATCCAGTTCCTGCAGTGGTAATTCAACATTGTCATTATTTTATAGAATTTTAATTGTATGCTTTTAAATATTTTTCTACACATATGAAATTTATTTATTTTTTAAAATCTTCATTTTTGACAATACAGTATTTTGTATCCTGAATAATAAAAATTAGGCACTTGCTTAATTATTTTATTATTCACTATTATTTTGCATGTAGCATATTGCTTCTCTTGAAATGCCATTGTTGTGGTTTTACTATGTGATATTTTATTCAGTCACTCATGTGTCTTCAGGTGGGTTAATGGCTGTTTGTTCTCTGACTTAGTAAAAATTACCTGATAATCAATTTTGTAGTTAAATATCCTTCATTAGTTTTTGTTATGTCTTACTTAAGTTTTATTAAATTTTGTGCTTTGGTAGTGATTAATGGATTTTTCACTGTATATACCAGTGTTGGAGACTCGGGGTATCCTTGTTTTACACCTTGATATATTCTGTTTTTTGCATACTCTTTTCCATTGTAATTGGTGTTGAGGATGAATGCTTGATGTGTGTTAATTAAATTGCAGCTGTGTTAAGTGCTGGACCTCCAAAGTATCCCAGTTCTGCTCCGAAAGCAACAGATTGGGATCGTATTGTTGGAGATATTACTAAACAAGAAGGGGATGAAAAGCCAGAAGGAGATGCTGCTCTTAATGCTTTGTTCCAGAAAATCTATTCACAAGGATCTGATGAAGTCAAAAGGGCTATGAACAAATCATTTGTAAGTTTAAGTTTTCACTGTATTTAGAATTAACCTGTTTTACATAACTTGCCTCCAGTGAAATTTTGGTATAACTTTGTTTACTACAAGGCCAAAGATTCTGCCACAAACAGTTGAGTTCATTCTCTGTTTATTTAATGATGCTTTTTGAACTACATGAGAAGAAATTTGTTATTTATTTCAGAATACTATCCCAACATTTGGCTGGAGAGACTAAGGAAAACAATGAATGTTGTGAGTTTGGAATAGGTCTCTGAGCCAACACTTGGACCCTGTTATACTATTTTATCATCCTTTGCTGCCATTTCTTTGTTATTCTTTTGCTGCCTTAGCACTATTCATATTTCTTTATGTGCTGTACTTTCAAGAATATATTTTCTGTTGTTATTTTATTTGGCTTTCTCTTTTACTGTTTTTAATCACTACTAACCTGTGTAATCTTTTATGAAGATATTTTAGGAATTAGGTATGTAAATGAAAGGTGTGTTGAAATATGAAAAATAATATGAACGTAGTTTATAATTATAATTTGTTTTGCTGTAAAACATTTCCTAAAAGCTAAAGTGGAAAGGTTTAAAAACACTGGTAGTTAACCTGGAGAAATGTAATATATGGTTGAGATTTATTGGCAATGGCTTCAGTGATTATTTATATCATAATTTTTGCTGAATAAAAGAATATTATTCGCTTATTACACTTCAGATTTATATATGGTACTTTATTTTTGTCTGCAGCAAGAATCTGGTGGAACAGTTCTTAGCACCAACTGGAATGAAGTAGCACGAGAGAAGGTGGAAGTGAAAGCTCCAGATGGCATGGAATGGCACAAGTGGGAACAGTGAAGAAAAAAAAATTGCCAGTTCTGGGATTGACTAGGTTTTCTTGATTATTCAATGATGGTTTTGTGTTGCTTTTTACTGCGAACTAGGAAAGAAATGAAACATTATTATATGAAGTGATGCAGCCAGTTAAATTATCTTTAAAATGTCCAAAGCTGTTCATTAAAATTAATATAAAAATTGCCAGTATTCGATATTACAGTAAATCTGGTGGTTTCAATTATGTAAATGTATTTTAACTACAGTAACAAAGACTAAACTTTGTGTGTTGTGTAATGAAATAAGAGTTAAATTGATAATTATCTAATTCAGCAGCTAATTTATTGGCATGATTTTCATACCGTATTTCTTGTATCATATGTAAGATAAATTTTTTATATACCTTCGTAGAATTTTTCAATTTCATTCAGATTCTTGTCATGATCAATTGTGTTAGTCTGTTATGTGAGTTTGACATTAATTTTCTTTTCAGTAGATGGCACCGAGTTTTATAAAAGTATGATGTTGTGTGTAACCTGATTTATACTTCATGTAAATTTCAAAGTAAAGTAAGTCATGGAAGAAACATTAATTAATTCTAAATTCTATATATTTTTCCTTACATGCTGCAAAACCCCAGCTTATCAGATTGGGTCATAATGGATTTAAAATTTTTAAAATGTCATGAATTTATTGTTTATTGGTCAAAATAATTTAAATTTCAGTTCTACCATACATTTAAAGGTGTCTGTATTACCAGGAAGCTTGTCTTTTCCCATGTTTATACATAATTATACTGTAAGACCAGTAGTTTTAAACCCTTGGAAGGAGTAAGAATGCTGCATTCATTTTTGCTGTACAGACACTGCCATTCTTCATGCCCGATATTGGTTTCAAATATAGTTTTGTATATAACTAACTAACTAACTAACTAGATGGCTTACCGAACCCGAAGGTTCATCACCGAATTAACCAAAGCCCTCCACCGGACCCTGTCCTGGGCCAACAAAATCCAGTTTCCTTCAACTCCTATCTCCCATAGATCCCGCCTGAGATTATCCTCCCATCTACGTCTAGGTCTCCCCAGCGGTCTCTTCCCTTCAGGTTTCCCAACCAGTACCCGGTGCACACCTCTTGTCCCATCCATGCGCGCTACATGTCCCGCCCATCTCACTCTTCTCGACTTAATCACCCTCACAATACTGGGGGAGCAGTACAGATTTTTAAGCTCGTCATTGTGCAGTTTTCTCCACGCCCCATCGTCTTCCCTCTTAGGCCCAAATATCCTCCTCAACACCCGATTCTCAAACACCTGCAATCTGTGTTCCTCCCTCTGAGTGAGAGACCATGTTTCGCACCCATACAAAACAACAGGCAAGATTATTGTTTTGTATACTTTAATTTTCAGGTTCTTAGAAATCAGACGGGAAGACAAAATATTTTGGACTGAGAAGTAGCAAGCATTTCCGGAATTTAGTCTCCTCCTAACTTCCTCACAAGTATCATTTTGATTTGTTATTGTTGTTCCCAAATATTTGAACTTTGTAACCCTTTCAAAGGATTTATTAGCTACCCTAAGATAATTTTGCCCGCCTGTCTTCTGATGACGAGATACTAACATGTACTTAGTTTTTTCTGAATTTACTTCCAGCCCCACTTGTCTACCAGCCTCTAGTAAAACTTCTGCGTTCCTCTTTATTGTATTTATATCGTCCCCCAATAAATTAACATCATCAGCATATGCCAATAGCTGATGTGTCCCGTTCAATTGCAAACCCTCCTGCCTACCTTGGACCTTCCTGATGGCGTATTCTAGCGCAAAGTTAAAGAGCAAGGGAGACAAAGCATCTCCTTGTTTTAGACCGTTCTTGATGAGGAATGTCTCAGATACATATTTACCTACTCGAATTTTGCTGCAGGTTTCATTTAAGCACATTTTTATTAGACCCACTAGCTTCTTTGGTATACCAAATTCAATAAGAATATTATATAGCACTTCTCTCTTCACAGAGTCATAGGCTTTTTTGAAATCTATAAATAACTGATGTACAGTCCCACCGAACTCCCATTTTTTCTCTAGTATCTGACGAATGCAAAAGATCTGATCAATCGTTGATCTGTTTCGTCTGAACCCACACTGATGATCCCCAATAGTTTCATTCGCATATGGGGTTAATCTTGCCAAAAGAATGTTGGATAGAATTTTGTATGAGGTTGATAGCAGCGATATTCCTCGGTAATTACCACACTCAGTCTTGTCCCCCTTCTTATAAATAGGAATAATTATGGATTCCTTCCATTGATGTGGCATCTCTTCCTTATCCCAAATTAACTGAATAAGCTTATGGATCCTCATATGCAACCCTTTGCCACCTGCTTTAATTAATTCGGCCGGAATCTGATCAATTCCTGGAGATTTATAACTTTTCAACTTCCCAATGGCTAGTTCCACTTCATCTAAGCTAGGTTCTGGCACCAACAGTTCAGCTGTATGCATTTTAATCTGTCTAATATCACCAGTATTATGAACATTTAAGAGCTCGCTAAAGAAATTTTTCCACCTATTCACAATTTTTATTGGATCTGCAAGCAAATTGCCACTATCATCCTTTACCAAATTAGTCTGGGGTTGATATCCTTTCTTAAAGTTATTAATGCCTCTGTACAGGTCTCTGATGTTTTTTTCCTTATTATTTGTCTCAAGTTCAGCAATTTTGCCCTTCAGGTATTCCCTTTTCTTAGTCCTAAAGGTTCTACTAGCCTCACGTCTCACGTTACATAGATTATCCGCATTTGTTTTGTTTGGGTTCTGCAACCATTGAAATTTTGTTTGCTTCCTTCGATCTATTAATTTTGAACATTCTTCATCAAACCACGGTTTATTTTGCTTTCTCCTGTAGTATCCTAGTTTCTCTTTTGCTGAAATTTTGATGCAGTTTCTGACATTTTCCCACTCCCTGTTGATGTCCACACTTTCATTATCCTCATTTGTCTCTAAAATTTGAAACCTATTCGAAATTTCAACTTGATATTGTTCCTTTGCCTCTCCCTCACTTAATTTTTTCAAATCAAATCTTTCTGTGTCAAAATTTTGTTTAGTTCGTCTACTTACTGAAAGCCGCTCCCTCACTTTTGCTACCACCAGATAATGATCAGTGTCGCAATCTGCTCCTCTGAATGATCTCACATCAATTACATTTGTATAGTTTTGTATATATGTTCTAAATTTACTTTTATATTTATTCTATACTAAATTTTCCCCAACTTTTTTTTATTTATTAATATTACTCTATTTAATGATTTCTACCTTGAATGGTGTTCATTTGGATACAAAATAAGTAAATAAATAAATTCATTTTTGCTTCATAGGTAGTCTCTTCCTAACACCCTCCAGTAAGTGATAGTAATATTACTATTGTAAACTGAATTACCAGATTGTACTTAACGCACAAACTTTAATGTTTTATTGTGAGCTGTAAAATTATTATCCTAATTATTCCATGTGTCACCCTTGGTGGACTAGCCGTTGGCATACTCGCCACTGGACCCAATGTTCATGGGTTTAGACCTGGGCAAGGTCGATAGGTTTTATTAAGGGTAATATTAATCCATAGCACAACTTCCTTCAGAGGGGAAGTAAAGTCGGCGGTCCCATGTCATAGATTTATGGCATGTAAAAGAACCTTACAAGCATGAACAAGATATTTCGTAAGCAAAATTCAGCGGCCATTTCTCACCCAAGTCTCTCCTGACTTACTACTAGATGGCTCTAGCAGACAAATCAGGAATTGAGTAGAAATTATGCAGAGGCAGTGGGCTTGTCACTCACTGCTCATAAATGCACACTTCAATACAAAGAAACCTCCCACATGGGAGGAGGCCAAGGCTCAGCTTTGGGCTGGCGCACCATAGCCAGTCATGTATCATTTATTTTTGCACAGTGAATAACGTGCTTTGAATGTTCACAACTCATTTTCATTGTAAGCCAGTCATTTTAATGTGAAGTGTAATTTCAGAGCAGTTCCTATCAGAGGAGTGAAGAGAAAAATTTACCCAAATACTGAACATTTGCTCAGAATTCATGGAGGACTAAAGATATGCAGATTTAGGATAGAGCATTAGTGAATCAGAGGATAATCGGTGAAGTGGAATCACAACTGGAAGGAACATGGTCAAGAAAACAAAACATGAAGCGGTAGTCCTATGGAAACCTGGACAAACACATGATGATAATCAGTCCTATGGCACCCTTTCATCATTGCATTGCATTAATACTGGAGAGGCCTTTGCCACAAAATGTTGAACTTGGACAGTACTGAATTTGACTTTGCTTCATGAGGTATAGTTGTACACATGGTGTTCTGACCATAAAAAGCAAAAGAGTTTAGCAAGTAAATATTTTATGGTAAATTATATGGTGATTTTTTATCACGAGTATTATTCAACGTTGAAAAACGCATTTGCATCCGCGACGATGACGCCACAAAAAAAAATTATTCTTTTCTTATTGTTACTGTTAGTTCTTTCCTTGAACGCTAGATACTGAAATAATTGTACGAAACTCCCGTCATCTTTGGACGACTTTGATAACTATGTATCTCTGTGGTGGTTATGTACTTTGCTGTCTTGCTCTGGTGGCAAGTATAATAAACTGGCAGTCGCTTTGTGTTGGTCGACCGTAACGAACGGTTTGTGGTATTATGCTTGTTGACATTTTTTATGGATTATTAATACGACGGCCTTAGTGCCCAGATAATTTTTGTACTGCAAGGAACATAATTTTTAAAACCAGACATTTGTTTTCAAACCTGCCTGGTGTATAGAATGCACGTTAGCGTTGCAAGTTACCCTTTTGTTTGTGATAGAGGCTTCGTTCAAGAGGGCTTGTGGGAGGGGTGACAGAAGCAGACCGTGTCATGTAGCATTTTGTTATCAAGAGTCGATGTGAACTTAATAGGCATTTATCAGACTTGATTTTTAATTAATGAATGACTGTCATTTGTGCGTGTTTTTTAATACGTTTTTGTGCTAATGCAGAACATTTTTGACAATTTGTAATATGGTTACAATACTATGTGTGTGTGGGGTGTAAGTAGCAACGACCTACGTTGGATGCATTGGTTTGAGAATGAAAGGGAAGAATTATGATATGATATAGAACACTTCTTGAGCTTTCACGGAGATCGTAGCTTCAGGAACAAGTATAGGTAGGTTGTACAAGTTTATAAGTAGTATTTTTGCTTGTTATTGAATTGTACATTAATTATATTCGACTTTGTAATACTGACGTGCTGTTGATGCGAATGGTGCTTGTTAGGATTTGCATGTTTGCGAATTAAATTTATGGTTTAAGTATGGAAGTACGTACTGCCAGACACGATTATTTATTAAAATTTCCACATTTGTCGTGGTGCTGTGTTGCACCACGTCGTTTATCCCGCAATTCGGCATAAATGTTGGAAATGTACGTGTTGTGTTTATTAAATAATGCTACCTCCATGGAACTCTTAGTATACATATATGGCGTGAATGTTTTCATTCGTTACTTGTCGTATGCTTTTCGTCAAAACGGCCGGAGCTTCGCTGTTGTTAGAAACGTCACAGCAATAGTGGGCAAGGGAGTGATATGCTACTTTTATAAATTTGGTCATTTGTTTTGATGATTAGTGTAACTGAATTTTTCTCAAGTCATGTACATGTACTCATATATTTGGTGCCCAAATTACGAGGATCAATCGTTGCCCTCCAAAGTCCAAAGTGTATCTATGTTTGTATTAGGTTAGTTTTATACCAGGGGTACATCCATCACTGGGCCAGTGTGGCGCACAAATCTGTGTTGAAAGATGTCATGAATTATGATATGAGGTGATTTGTGTTCCTATGTCGAAGAACTTTATGCTTGGAAATGCAGTTTTGAACAATAAACAACCCAAGAAATGTACAAAGGCCACGTATAGAGACTGACGCTTCCATCTAAAACAGAGAGATCAGAAATCAAAAAAAAAGTTCTGTATTTGTAAAAATTTCCCGGAGGGTGATACTTCATGTCTTGAGGATGCCTAACCCCCCTTTCTCCCTTCTTCATACCCAGGGGCCATGCTGTCTATGTTTGACATCACTGTCTTTAAAATAAGTGCCTGGGCAGCTCCCAGGCATTTACAGAAAGCTCTAGGGTACTGCCCTGAAATGCCACGGCTTGACTGTTGCTCAGTTTGGCACATCTGTGTTCAAGCCAGTTGTGTATCTGACTGTGTTTGGGTAATTTGTGATTTAGTTTATGTTGGCACTGACTTTGGCCGTTAGGAGTTTGAGTCAAGAGTTGTGTTCCTTAGTTTTTCACAGAACTGCACAGAATTATTCATTTGTCCAGATTTGTTCATAGTGGCATAGCAATTTTGAGAATTGTTGAGTTTTATAAAGTTGTGTGTAGTTGGAGGAAGTTGTACAGAGTTTCAGAGAACTGAATGAAGTTGCTCACATTCTTTCAGCCCTTTTCGAGTTTGGAGAGTTGAGTTTGGTTTAGTCATGTTCATTTGAAGTTAGTTTAGTTTAAGTTGTGTTTGTTTTGGTGTTGCCATTGAATTTAACAACAACATCCAGTCCATCTCTCTGTACATTTATGTACATCTGTCCTTGTTAATGTAGATTCAGATGCAATATAAAACTTATATTCCATCCACAGTATTTGTATTATGTGTTCATTGAACAAAAGAAAGTTTAAGTCGTGGTCTTCTCGGTTGTTGTGCCACATAGTCTTGTGGTTTTGTAGGAATGGTTCAGAAGAATATGCCAAGTTCATTTTCAGGATTGAAGTACAGCCACAATCTGAGGTCCCACTTCTGTGGAGACCTAAAATCCTACAAAATCTAAACCCTGTAAAAATCCATTTGTTTCCAGTTGAGATCAAATGTCACTGGCATCTGAAGACAGTTAATTTTCTGGATTCCATAGCTCAGAACTGGAGAGGTGCCAGCCATAAAGGGCATTTTCTTCAAACATTGTACAAATAAGGTTCATGAGTAACTGGGGACTGTGTTGTAAAGATGTGTGTTACTGAATATTATAGAGTTGGGTTTTTTTACTAGAAAAGAACCTCTGTTTTCAATTTTCTTTGTTTATTCTTGTATGCATTTGTGTGTGTGTGTTAGGTAACTATACATATGTATGCTATTCAGTCTTGTCCTTTCTTTCTGCCATTAAAATGGTGGTATTGAGATAATTCAGATCACTGAAAGTTTCTTGAAAATTGACAGAGTACTACAACCTGAAAGACCTTCTAATGTTTAATTGAGTATTATCATGAAAGCCTGAAGATTCATGGAATATGCATGGTCTTCAGATAATGAAGTAGGTAAGACATCTTCCAAGTAATATTTTCCTAGCACTGCTAGAATTCTTGAAAGACTGACCACTGAAGAAATATTACAATTGTTATAAATTGTTGATGTCTTTAAGATGTTTCACTATTATTTGAAATGTTTAAGAGGTTTATGGCTTTCTGTAGTATATTATCTGTTATATTTATCAGATCTGTCTGTTCATTATGTAAAGTCTGAGGTTCTATAATGGATAAAGAATGCAACAAAGTCTTGTGCAAGACCCAGAAGTGGTGCAGATGTAATTGCTGAGAGATGTGTCAAACCCAGGGATCTAGCCCATAGCAACTATGGCTGAGACATCCAGGCTTACTTCATGCACTTACAATTCAAGAAATATTTCCATAACTTAAATGTTTCTAACCTGACCAAATTTGCTAGTTTTTACTGCTTCTTTCATTCATGGAGGAGTTGTTCGGGGAAGTGTGAAAACATTTTGCAAAAAACAGCTCATAGTTACAGAAATCAGTCCTAAACAGACACATCAGAAAGGGAGATTTGAATTGCAGTATCAGTAATTGAAACCAGATTATAATAATTGACACAAAAGCATACTGAGGATGTATTACCAGTTGTGATCATTTGATTATAACCACATGGTATCTTGATACAAAAAATTTTGTTTTGTGAATTATTTTATGTGATGTTACATGTTGTGTTTCTGCGTTCGTGTTCTCTGAATATAAAGTAATGTTCTTGTTCATCAAATAAATCTTACCATGCACACATGAAAGAAAATGTTAGAAATATCATTCCAAAGGTAGAAGACACGCGTGGATCTGTAGAGGATAGAATGATTCTGCTTTGTAGTACCAATAACATTCCAGATGAGCCTAATATTGGGAAGGATGTTGATAATAACAAAATAAACATTCTTTTTAAGAATGTGAAAATGAGCTGTTACTTACAGGATCAAAGAGATGAACATAAATGACCATATTTTTTCTATTTTATTCTTGGTATTTCTAATGATAATCAGATTTATGAGAAATTGTGAATACAGTGAAAGAAATTATTTCTGTTAAGTTGTTATTTTTAATTGATCTGTGGAAATTCATGAGAGGAGGCTAGGGCTCGATTTTGGGCTGTTACGCCATAGTAGTAGTAGTAGGAAATTCATGAAACTTTTCAGGTTTTGTAGTTAACTGTCACTTGTCAGTAGCATCTACTATGATAGCAAAGTAACCTGCAGTAATGTGGTTTATGGTCATTAATTAAGACACTTGAAGGCTTCATTTCTGCTTTTGAATAAAACAACTTATTACCGGTAAGTTTCCACCTATTATGCTGATGTTTAATGATATCAATTTATTAAGTACCCTGAATATATTTAATATTCATATGCACATAGTCTGTATAGTGAGGTATTTGTGTGAACATTGGTTCATGCTGAATTGCCTAACTTATACCTGTAAAGTCACGTTGCACCATGACGCATACACATTTTTGCTTCATGTATATATTTAAAAAACCTACTGTATTCTACCTTTTATGTGATCTTTGCACATATTGTAGAATACATAATGAAAGAGGTTATATTTGTCCATTTGCATGTTTTATCTCTGCAACTAGTGGACAGATTGTAATGACATTTGGTATTGTGAAGGCTACAGTGACATTTAAATTGAATTTGTGCAAGTTAGTTACAACAGGCCTGTATATTTTTCATAAAGTCCAAAGTGAATTACATTTTTAAAAGACTACCCATTATACAAAACATTACTGCATGGCATAAATACACATGGATCTCATGAAGACGTGCAACTTTTATTTGGAACATTTCTTTTGTATGGGTAATATTTTAGGAAATAGAAGAAAACTAATTTTTGACTGCTGTGTAATTAGTTTCACTACTGTAGATCTTTGTCTGCAGTAAATGAACACGAAGAGCATTGGGGAATATAAAACGGTAAAGAACACTTGTGGAAAACGTGTACTTCAGTGAATTATGAATTTTAATCTATTTATTAATTGCCTTGATGGGATAGAAATTGTGTGGGTAGATAATAGAAGAGTAAATATCATTTTGTACATTTCAGTATTGTAGTTCATACTCCTGCACAAAGAAGTTAGGAAATATTTGCACAGTGTAGGAATACTGACGGATTCACCCTGTTGCCTGTAGATGCTACTTCTGACTGTCGTATAAATTGGGAGGGGGAGGACATGTGAGCTACATGGAATGTGAGCCAGCAGAGTAGACGGAGTGACGGCCAGAGTTCCTAAATGAAAATACAGTTCCTACCGCAAAGAAAACAACGTCACCATTACAAACATCATTTTAATAGGGCCTCCGTAGGATTGCGAATGCGCCTGGAAGGATAAGATTTATAACACAGCCATATATTGCTGAATCAAGTACAGCTTGCTGTGTTACAGGGAGGGTGTCTGTTTAACATTAGTGGAGTAGGCCATAGTTCTACACATGTCTGCCTGTTACCTTTAGCCTGATTGGGTGATTAACAAGTGAAAGTTCTAGGTGCTATAACCTTTGTAAGCCAGCAGGAGTGTCGCAGGGTCCGATTTATCAATAACTGCAAAATCGTTACGATTGTATTTCGGATAAAGGTGTGGTGGAATGTTTAACTTTTAAACTTAGTTTCCTCATTTCATAAGAAAAGATGGATGCATTTATTATACCGTTATGACCGTCTTCACGCCACCCCCTTAATCAGTTGACGAACTTCATGAAATTTGGTATGAACACACTGCTACTAGAGGCCACCTTCCAGTATTTCATAATTTCTTGCCAACGGTGGTAATCCAACACTGCGACCATTCAGTCGTCTTGAGCTGGGAGCGACACTAGTTCCAGTTGTAGGGTCCTGGAATTGAGAGTTAAAGTTCAGCAGAACTTATTTCTTTCGCATCTTCATCCGTTACCCCTTTTCTTCTTCTCCTTTGTTCTCTGTGTTCCTCTTCTCGTTCCCTGTTTCCTCTCGTTTTCCTGTCCCATGTCTTGCAACATAAAACAGCGAAAAATATTAGCGGTGCGACGTACCACGTTATTTCAAAAATTTCATCACCCACATTATAATTCTAAAAGCTATGCAATGGCAGCATAACTTATACAACAGAACATTCCACCGGTTAGCATCATGATTGAGAACTTTGATGCCTTTCTGAGGGCAACAGACCTTTAATCAAAGTAATAAAATCTCAAACGAGTTTCTTTTAAAAGTAGATGGTGACATCTCGAATGTTTGATCTTATGTTTGAATGAGAAATTGAATAAAATCAGTTTTTATTAAATGGAGTTTATTCCCAGCTACCGAACTCAAAGTAGGTTGTTTCTATGTTAAGAGGTCACGTTTTAATTTCAAAATGTACGACTGTTGAATGAGTTCGTAATGAAATTAGACACGCAGGCAGTGTGCCGTACTGGGCGCAGCACCAGTGTGTAGCGACGACCATCTGCCGGCTAGAAGAAACTGGATAGTTGCCGTGAGGTGAGGCAATCCAACCTGTTTTGGGCAGGTCGTGTTTCTCACGTGAGAAAGAATAAAAAAATACAAGAGATGACAAAATACATTTACAAGATATGAATGTCTGCATGGCTGGCTACAAGCTCGACACCCGGGGTTCGGTACCTTGCAGTGTTTGGAATTTTTCACTTCTCTGTTTTACTCCTCTCCGAAGGATACCGATGTCTCATTCCACGGGGTAAAACGGCTGGGGTGTGATGCTGACCACACATTTCCTTCTAGTAGTGAGATGTGGAAGGACTTCGTGGCCCGGTGCTTAGGAACAGGGGTAACGTTGGATTAACTTTTACGTAACGCAGTGACGTAGTAACGCACGCATTGGATTCCGTCCACTGCAATAACTGACCAGATTATAATGTGACAGAAATTGTGAAAGAAGGAAGTGGGGTATGACGTGTATTACTTATCGAGGAACTTTGTGCATGTTACCTAGCATTTGTCACAGACAGACAACCTGTGTCCCGAAGATTTGTTACCATTCGGTACTTCTTGTCAGGATACGCGTTGCCAAATGCTTCGCGAACAGCAGCATACGATTTTGATGCGAGAATGAACGGACAGTGTACTCGTGAATACACCATGTTCGTACCTGCATAGCTTCTGCCCAACTGGCGTGAGCAACGTCGTAGACTCGAGTGTCAATTTGTAGATTGGGAGTGTGTTACACGGAGGTGGACCTGCTTCTGTGCCGTTGTACCTGATTCATGTTGGGTTGTATTTTAAATAGCACAACCTGTGATTCATACTGGTTTTTATTTTGTGGTGGTTCATTTAACGACGCTTTCAGGAGCTCCGACAAATAGGAATAGCGTCGAAGGATAGGATGATTAATAAATAATGATTGGTAAAGAGGGTGGAAGGAAGCGGTTGTGGCATCCAGGCGTTTGCCTGGCTGGACAAAAATAACCAAGCACGAAGTCCTTCAGGTAGGATAGCTCTTCTGCGGTGTGAGATTTGAACCCTGGGCCTCCCGAATACGTTGCAGGAGTGCTAACTACTCAGTCGCGACCTTCAGTTCTTTTTCTAGTGTATCTTCAAGTTACACTGGGTTATGCTGTCTCTATTAACGCCCTTAGTTGTTATCTGTAAATGTATTGACAGCATTGCCACGTAATTTTATTTCCTGATGTGTTTACCTTGGTTTCTAAACCTCCTCTCCTTGCAGCGCTCAAGGTGAACACTTTATTCGTATTTGCGTCTTCCCCCGCATGAAGCTCGATTATTTAAAAATGACCTTTGCCTTCACGGATTTGAATATTTCTTGTAGGATTTGCGGTTTTTACGGCGGTGATTCTAAAGATGGCTGTCTCCTGGGTTGTTACGCCGTGTAGTCTGGTAGAAGTTAACCGACGTTTCAGAGGTCCTTGCTCGCTCCATCAGAGTGACATCGCCGTAATGATGGAGGCAGCAGGGGCCTCTGAAACATCGGTTAATTTGTACCAGACTACACGGCGTAACAACCCAGAAGACAGCCTTCGGCTTAATGTTTCTTGTTCACCATGGATGACGTTTCGGTTTGCCTATGACGCTAATAATAGACTAATAGTTGGCCGTGCGACGACGCAGGAGGCTATTGGTCCGCTTCTCACTGCGGAGCCCCGTGTTCGCGCGTAGAGCATTCAAGTGGAATATGATGTGGACGAAGTGTCATTACGATAGGCTTTTCTCTGAGTTCTTCAGCTTTCCCCTGTGACTATAATTACACCGCTGTTCCATATTCACTCGTGTAACATCTGGGGGATGGACAATGGAAGTTCGTGCCCATTAAGTTGTTCATTAATACTGAACAATCGAGGGCCGAGAACAAACACTTTATGTCCAACGAATCCTAATTTTCAAGGTCCAGAAATGAGGCGTCATGAGCTCTTCCGTAAGTTCGTGTTCAGAAATTAATGAAATTCGGAGTTTCAAATTGTTGCAGAATTGGGATACTGCAATGCGATGTCTTAACTTTAGTTTGTATATCCAACTTACAGTATAGGATCGCGAATTCGCCATTCGCTGCCGAGCTCCTACGAATTTTCTTTAAACAATTTACCATGTTACATATCCTTTACTGTCGATCTTCTGCCAGCCACAGCTCATAGAATTTATATTTTTCTTTTGTATTTCTCTCCTCCGAAAAGAAAGACATTTGATCGTAGCACTGTAATAAATAAATACAGAAGTTTTGAGGAAAGAAAGTAATGATACGTAATTAACGAGAAGGGTATATATCCTACTACATACATATACGTGTATAGGAAAAGGATACATCTTAATTTAGGACATCCTCACCGACCGAAATTTTGACCGGTGACTTCTGGTATGCGAAGGAATGCAAACCTTCTTCGCATGTATGAAAAATATTCTGATTCATTTTACGTATAGGCTATAATCGTAATGTGAATTCTCCACTCGCAATATCGGACACATGATCATGTATTTTTAAAATGCATCGTCTGAAGGCCCGTGTCTTATTTATTAACAATTACACTACGATTTCTACTGTAGCTTGAAAACAGGATTCTAACGCTACTGAATGATGCGTTTGTAAATCCATACACGTTCTTTGTGTCACAGCTTTTTGTTAGAGAGACGAGATAACGCGTAATGAAACCACAATCCGGCACGATAAAACAGTTGAATGAAGTCGTTCTGATGAATGAGTGGACTCCATTTCATTCTAAAACACATACCATGTACAAGCAGCAGCATTTACGCGTTACATTACGTGAGTGAAGAATGTCGGGACGATGAAAAAGCATTGCCATCGGTACTTCATTGCTGCAGGCCATACTATCTGGATAGATTAAATGATAGTTCACTAAACAGGTAGACTACTGAAAACGCCGTTAGCGATGCATCTTAAGGTTCCAAAGGACTGGTTGTTGTAGGTTTTAATACCAATAGCGCCATAGACTAAAGTGCTTTTCGATAAGCTAATACTCGCTCGGCTAATTCCGAAATTGTATGCCTTTTGTGGAACCAGAGTGTTCATTGGCGTGTTTACGTGATTCCGCTACGGGTCCCTGTCCTGTGCCAAATGAATCCAGTCTACATAATTCTCTAAAATACATTTTAATGTCAACTTCCCTCCCATACACACATCTGAGTCCCTCGAGGGGTCTTTTCCCTTGACGTCCTCGTACCTGCGTCTTAAATGTGTATTTTAACAAATGGAGACATTTAGTCAAGTTATAATATATGTAATTTCGCGTTCAAAACAATGGCGAAGTCAAAAGGTTTGATGGCCAGGAGATAGCATACGCGTGTCTAAACATATAGCCAAATGATACATATCTCATAATAAAGTCTCGTGTAGATGTGAAAACAATATTAATTTCAAGTAATTTCGACGCGCTGGTTTGTTCAGGCGAGAGGATATTTACCTTTCTGTCCATTCCGCCAAGCAGGAGGACCACCCCTTGTCGGCTGTCTGTGACTGCTTATTCAATAGGCCGCATGATTTGTATTCTTTATATAAAATATGTTTAGGTGATTGTGTCAAATAATGTGAACTGGCGGGTAGTGTAGCACGCACATGGAAATTACATCATCATACGAAATTTATGGTACTAGGTAAGAAGACTAGTTGAGATAGAGGAAAAATGGTCTAAACCGGAATTTGGGTTGAATGTGAAACAAGTTTTACGGGAAACTGCCCCGGTATCAAGAATACGGCTTGAGAGCCTCTACTTCATACAGGCCGTCCGTCGCCGTTGCGAGGCTGTGCTGATGCACAAACACTTTTGTATTAAGAGACAGTACTTCCGGCTTCCGCCTGCTTACGCTATTTATATACTACACGACTGACACTTGATTCACTAAAGTTGTCGACGCGGAACGGCGTCGAATCGTTCAGTTTATTCTGGAAACGGAGTGGAGTGAACCAGAATCGGTTTCATGGCCCCACTGTACCGGTGTTGCTGTTGCTGAAAGTGAGCGTGGAAAATTGCCGCGATGATCATCGGCGGGAGGAAACCGAAAGGCTCATGCCCCAATGTCACTTCGTCCACCGCAGATTCCACTTGGGCTGTCTGTGCATTGTACCCGGGCCTCCGGGTTGGGAAGCCGGTGACTGGCCGCCTGATCTGGGGCAAGGTGTAACTGACCAGTCAGCGAAGTCCATGTTCCAGAACCCACCTTGAACAGATAGTTGCACAGCTGTTGAAATTATTCGCTTTATTGAAACCTGGTATTTACAAAACCCGACATTGAAACCCATCATTTGTCCAAAAACACATCTGCAGCCTATTAATCTAAGACCATTTTAATATTATCCTCACGTTTACTTCTAGGTCTCGCAAATGGTGTCTTCCCTTGAGCTTTGAAAGTGCCGTGTTCCTTGCTAATTCAGCCCCATGTGTTATACGTGCCCAGTCCATCCCATTCTTTGTTGTGCTGATTTTTGGAACCAAAGAATCATTGTAGCGCTATGAATAATGTTTTAGTAACCGCTGACAAAAGATAAGTCGGCTGGCTTAAGCACCGTAATATGAAGACGCAGGCCAACATGGTGCAGGTCGGAGAAGAAAACTGAACACCTTCTAAATCTCGACATTAGTTGTAGGTGAGTGACGGCGTCATGTTACGGCCCCTTTACAGTGAGGCAAATAGGCCCAGGCACTGGGTACGAGATTGGAGTAGCTTACTAGGCGAAGATAATTCGTTTCCCTGTCGGAAGTCGAACCTGGTACTTCATCTCATAGCCAGTCGCGTTAACGACTGACAACTTTCCGAGTTCATTTAATGAGCACAGTCGGTGTCGTGGTAAAAAAGGCGAGCTGAGGAATGTGCAGTAGCTTTGATGGGAGAAACAAGACGTTCAGATATGGTAAGATGCGACTGAAGTGTAAATGTGATGGAAATGTGAACTGGGTCGAACAAACGGATTTTTGACCGAACCCGCACTGCGTTTTGAGCTGCACTCAACATTTCGGTCCGCATCATGAGGTAGAATGTGGTTTCTGCTGGTGCAGGATAGAATGCAGTGGCTGTAGACCTTTTTTATTGCGGCGGTTGTGAACTTTCACAAGTTGGGAACAACAGGGGAATTCCTCACATAGTCAAGTGCTCAGTTATCGAAATACCACATATCGACAACATCGATTGTTGTTAATGTATGTGTACAGAATTGGGAATTCCGCCCAAAGCAGGACATTCTGGCCTATGCCAAGCCTTTTTCTGCGGTAGGAACTGAATCTTTAAATATTATCTATGTGAGTTTCGGCTTAACAGTTGAGTTCCCCCCTTTCACTTTTCTCTCGCCGTTCCTGTATTTGTCTTTCACTCACACACACACGAACACTCTACAATGTTCAGATGTCGCATCTCCCTGATGATGGAGGCAGTAAGCGAATCCGAAACGTCGGTTAGTATCTGCCAGACTATACGACACGTCATTCCTCCCATTTATGTTTGAGCGTCCGCCATATTGTTACTACTGGTTGCAGAATATTAATAGAATAGGAATACGAGACTGGAGCAGCCTCCGGTAGCATAATGTCCACACAAAATGTTGTTAAAATCCGCCTAGAATACTTCCATTAGATTTATGAGGCGTAACAATTGTCTGTGTTGTATTGTGTGGTTATCATAATGATTTGTTTCCGGTCTTCCAAGAGTAGTTTCCCCTGGTGGCTTTGTATTGTTACAGCGTCCTAATTTTCGTATCATTTAACTTACGTAAGAGCATTTCTTTCCATATTAGAAATACTTTGGCCTATGGTCAGTCGCCATGCCAACTTTCATGTGTGACAGTTTTGATACCGTGGAGTTCGAAGACCGCTTTATTACCTACATCGGGAGCTGGTGGGTGATTGAACTGCCCTGGTGATAGTGTTTCATGGCAGCCGTAAGCGAACATTTAATATGTCGTCGCTATTTCGTTTTGTACAAATTTTCATAGATTATGAAGAATTAGGTTCTGTGAATGAAGCTTTTTAACACTTTTCCTACAACTTTAAACGTTACGTGGTCTATTCATTCGTTTTTGTATTAATTTCGTAGGCAGATTTTGGACGTAGTTTCTCCGTCATTGTTTCTAGCCGGGATAACTTGGCGTGTTAAGTAACTGCGGTCGGGATTCGATTCGATTCGATTCACTGGTACCTTTGGTTATTTCCAAGTGGGTAAAGAAGCCTAAGCTTGAAGCACAACACTCGTCTGAATCTAGTGGCTAGGTTAATAATGCATGGAACGTTACGTCCACGTTTTTTCTGCATTCATGGCGTGCATAATTCGAGGAGACTTGTAACTTTTACTTATTCGTGAGGGACGGGAGAAATTCATAACGACTAAATAAAAAATGCAGCGCACTGACGAGGGTTTTACTTTCGTTTCTCATACAGTAAGTAGCACTAATACACTGGTAAAATGCGGTAATGAGAGTAGGCCTAGCCACGGCCTACTTTCTTAATTGTATAGTTAACCCGGTTATTATTAGGGTGATTAGATCACGGAGGATGAGATGGGCGGGACATGTAGCATGCATAGGAGCTATGTGAGATGCGCAGGAAATTTTGGTCTGAAGACCTGAAGGATTGAGATCGCTTGGGAAACCTGGGCGTGGATGGGACGATAATATTAAATTTGATCTTAAATATGCCTCACTGTACATGCTGTACACTGTTTAAGCCAAATATCTTAGATGTAGGATGTGAGGTTTTCACGGCGGTGTGTTTGAAGGTGGCTGTCTTGTGGGTTGTTGCGCGCCATGCAGTCTGGTAGAAGTTTACCGACGTTTCAGAGGTTCTTGCTGCCTCCATCATTAGGGTGATCGCAAGGCAGCAAGGACCTCTGAAACGTCGTTAAACTTCTAGCAGACTGCACGGCGCAACAACCCAGAAGACAGCCATCTTCAAATAAATATCTCAGACATTTACTAAGTGAAGAAGGAAGAATTTTTATTTTCAAAGTTTTGTGTTAATAATGAATGGAAGATCGCAAAATACGCATTTAAAAAAATGTATACCTGTTCGGTGTATAACTGCCTTGCCACTCATATTTTCCAACGACTTTGGGATTGGAGAATGAACTTTCAGTTTGGCGAATAGGGCTTTACTCTTTTCGAGTCCTCTGTGTGCTTATCGTATATGTGTCTCCGGTCTGTATCTGCTATTCTCTTCCCCTGTTTGTAATTCACAACAGTCTTTCCACTGCGAAAATCATGTTTTCCGTACATCGTTGGGTTTACCACTGCTACAAGTAGGACGGGTCGTCTTGATGGGATTAGAGAATCCACTTAGTAAGCTTATAATAGGATTTGAAGAGCTGTTGGCCCTCTTGGCTTTGCATTGATGCTTCTAGGGTATCAATCTCGTGACTTGGTGATGCGGCATGTGAATTTAATTTCCAGGGTCACTGTTATTTTGTGGTTCATTTAATTTGCAGAGACTATAGTTGAGTTATGACAACTCTACCTTACAGACTGTGTAATTTGATTTATGTAGGTCAGGATATTGCTGATCACACATCATTGGAGATGACACAGGAAAGTTTCATGTAATTGCCTCCGAAGTGTTTAAATACTGAAAACGAGATACCGTGCTCTCGTCATACGAAGTGTAAGTTTAGTATTGCCCGGACATCATACTCGAACGTGTTTTCGCTTGTCCGAAACGTCTCAATGGATTCAGATGAGATTTAGTATCAGAGGCTGTGTCTTCTGAGGGCCGCACTTGAAATAGATGTGGCTGAGTGAGATTTCAGGTTCTCTAAGCAGTGAGTATGAAGATGGTTGTCTTCTGGGTTGATGCGCAGTGTAGTCTGGTAGAAGTTTACAGACGTTTCAGAGGTAACTCATCGTCGTGGTTGGGGAACATTATAACTGCTTACGTTCACTAATTCCAGGCTCAAGGTTAAGAAGTGTTTTTCATTTCTTTATTTTACCACAAGCACACAAGTATGGATTTCACTGAAACACATTTCCACTTTGTAGTTTATTCAGTAGCTTAGACTATATAACTTCGGTGATAGGATGATTAATGAGTAATGAATAAGAAAGCCACGAAAAGTCTCAGCCAGGATAACCAGTCGTGGACCGAGATTTGTGCCAACGTTAGTGTCTTCATACAAGTCCGCACGGCGTCACGACGCCGAAGACAAACGTCGACTTCTTCACCTCCTTGAGCATTTGAAATGTCACATAAGAAGGAACCAGTAATGGCAGAACAGCGAACGGGGTGAGATTATGTGTTGATGAGCGCGATGTCTGACAGGGATCGGAAATACTCACAGCGTCCTTGGAATTTGAACCCTCGATCGAGCAGTCGATGTTGAAAGCATTACGATTTTTCATACATATCAGTGGAAATTTTTTTATGTTGGTGATAGCAGTAAAAAATGGAACCTCCACTACAGTGTAAATTATTTATTTAATTTTTTTCTCTCGTTCTTTTTTCGCTGGCTAGTCTTATGGCTTGCTGGAGTGAAGATTAATTCTGAGACAATGAATATCTTGGGTCACGCTGTAGAACTCATCGGATCAGCCCTTCGCAATGTTTATACTTCTGTAAGGCAGCTCGTAATATTCGAATATTTATTCTTGTTTATTGTCCTACGTTGATTTCCTTTGGATTTGGTTACTTAGCGGTGATACTCTTGTTGTTACATTTTTTCTTAGGCTGTTGTATTTACGTATACAATATAAATGTGTGTTCTGTGCCCCGGCGGGACTCGAACCTACTGAATGATTGTTCGGCGTTTTAAGGCTGTTCGGGCCTTGAATCATGTAGCAGTCGGGTTTGGAATATGTATGTATATTAATGTTATTGTGTTTCCAGAATTCCAGAACTTGAAGCAGATTAGCAGAAAGAACTGTAGGAGTATTATCGACGTTTTCTGTCTTTAACTTTCGTTCGTTGTAGCAGGGCAGTGGCGTAGAAGGCAAACTTTTTTCTTTGCTGGTTTATAGTTGATTCTTACTGTCTGTTTTATTTCTGTCCGTGCAACACTTTCTGATCGATACAGCCAAGATTTGGATATTCAGTGTGCAGAGGGATATATTGAAATACAATTAATGGTTTGCAGGCTTTCCACGGGCGCATTCTAGCTGTTGCTAGGGATTCGAGAATTGAAAGTTCAAAATTCATTCTCTGAGAATTGCTTTGTTAACCTCGTTTCGTTAGCAGTAGTGCTTGCCTGTCAAGGTTTTACTGTGTCCGTCCATGCGTTGGTTGAGTGATATCGGCTCAACTTCACTGGTTGTTCACGACTGTTAACCTGTAGCGAACAGTTCAAATAAAAATGTACACTACCGCTACAGTGAAAACGGCCGAAAGTCTTGGCACAATGTATTTTTCTTCCTTTATGGAGGTTACGGACATAACGCCTTGGTTCGTAGGTAGTGATATTTTTACAACTGATAATAATGGTCATTTTCTGGAATATTTTATTGGAATTTTCGCAGCTGAATAGGTAGATGCTACCGTTTCGGCATTCTGTCTTCATCTTCAGGGCTGTTACAACCCAGGACAACATCGTCATCCTCATCCCAGTGAGAACTTAAAATCTCATGGTGATATGTTGGTTATAAGCTAAGGTTTCGATCTTCCGAGGTTGGGTAGTGGAATTTTCGCGTCTCATGTACGGCCACTTTGCGGTTTTCTGGAATTTCCCACACCAGGCCAACTGGGAAGTAACCGATATGGATCCAATCGGCGTCTAGGATTGGCTATCGTGTCCATTCGTCTGTTCGCACGCTTTCGAAACTACTGAACTGATTTCGAATACATTTGGCGTAGGTAGTGCGAATTTAATTTTTGTTAATATCGGTCAAGTATTTACATTGAATTAAAATGTGTCGTAATCGATTTTATCAAGAACGGATCCTCATACAAAAGCTGGATAAATTATAGGTCTGTAACGTTTGTTGAACATATACTTGAATGTCGCAGATATTACAACGAAACAGGGAAAAAATGCTGGTCTCTGCAGTCTTGTATCTATAACGCGGTTAACTTTGCGGCAATGGGTTTGTAGCTGCAATATATTAAAGGCCAGTGAAGTAATTGCAATAAGAAGGAATACATTCTATGTTTTTACTGCTACTTCGAAGTAACATTTCCGTTTGCCCAGCAAAAATAATTTCCTACCCCTGACTGAGCATTCTTAGTTTCAGTACAGAACATTTACTTTGATGAAATACGGGGAAATTGCATTTGTGGAAACCGTAGAGGTAGCTGTTGTGCTTGTACAAATGTTGCATTCTTCATGTTCAAGAGGCAGCGGCTGATGACGTCACGTAGTTGCTGCAGTGTTGGTGGCCCCGTCACTGTGATCAATACAGAGTATGTAGTTGGGCTCAATCTTGTGTGGGTCCGTACTGTGTGCCGTGTTCTAATGCGAGCCAATTATTGAAGTCAAACACAATGTATGAGATTTTTATTGCTACTAACCCACTGTGCATTCTTCCAATATACAGCTTGATATTGCTGTCTGCTGTCGAAGGCGTTGAAGAAACACGTTCAGAAAAAGAACACGCAAAACTTCCAAGCCGAAGTGGACGGCTTCGATTTTTCTTCATACAAGCATGTGTTTTTCTATACGTTCGTGTCTCATTACCAGAATATAGAGAACACTATAATATCGCCTATAGGCAGCTGGAAACCTTTTGATATTGTGACAGGTTTCAGACATTGGGAATGATAGTAAGAAGAATGCATTCGAGAATAATTATTGAGAGAAAATTAAATTTCGGGAATTATCTATCTTTGTATTTAGTGATATATTCGCCACAGTGAAAAAGTTTTAAATGATCAAATGTAGATCATATTTAAAGCGGATTGATTTTATATCAGAATCTTTTTTTAGGCTTACAGAACTACAACTTTACGAGATGTTTTGTTCTGGTGTGAAACATAGTCTTGCTCATTAAGGAAGAAAGAAATATTGAAGGTGTCTGAAGGAGTCTTAGACCAGGTCTAAGGCTAGCTCAACCAGGGGGCCCAACAAACAGGCGTTCTGCTTTATTCTTCCCTTTTTACCTGAAGACGGAAGCAGAATCCAGCTTACGAAACATTGTATAATAGAGTTTAGACGATAGGCAAAGTCCGAAAGAACAACGTTATAAAAGGCACCATCGTCAGAAACCTTCAAAGTTTGTTTATAATATGTACTCATTTTGTAATGTCATTAAGGTTAAAAGTTAACAATGCGGAGATGAACGTTCGGTTTTCATAACAGGAAATTCTCATTCCAGCTGAACAACTGTGAGCAGCTTAAAGAAGATCCTTTACCTTGGAGACCAATGTTTGGGTTTGTAGTTTGTTGTGAGCAAAAAATGCAGAATGAAGAATTTTCAAATTTAGTTGTGTCTGGGCAGCTGATGGCCTGGCTGAGATTCGAACACGGTACTCACGGTTTGAAAACGCGTATTTTGTTTAGCACTTTGTTTCTGAAGAGTTGGAAGCAGAATGTTGCATGCAGCAGAAACTCGTCTCTTCTGAATACATGAATATAAAAGTTCGTAAATGCGTTTTCCTTTCTGGTTGCTGAGGAACGATCTCTGTGCTAGTGTTTGTAGTAAGGGCCGGAACCTTACTTTGTCTGCGAATTTGCTACAGATGCTGCGTACGGAACTGTTCTGGATTGCATTATTACTATGTTTCTGAATATCTTTGACAGTTTATTATAGTTTAGGAGAATTTTATCTGTGCAGTGTACATTGTTAGAGAAAATAGGCTATTATAACTTTTTGGGGTTATTTGCAACTTTGTCAGTTACATAGGTTAACCCTATATAGCATCAGCAGATATGGTGATTTGTGTGGATGATTAAGAAGAAACAGGTACATTTATAGCTTGGATTTTTATGTTGGACGGGTTGCTTAATTTTAGTGTATCTTAAATTTCAATGTGGATGTCATTTGAGTGAAACAAGTACAGGTCACAGCTGTGCCACTGAACCTAGGCCCATAAAAGCTAAAAGAAGGAGATAGCCTTAAATTTTATACAGAATATTCTCTGGCGTTTTTCACGCTAAAGTAGGTTCGCTTCTTGAAAGAATGAACAGTCAAGTCGTGCTCGTACTAGCTTCTGCTGCAAGGTTGTTATCAGATACAAGCTCAGCTCTCTCCGGACAAGAGCTGAAGCCCAGTGACTCCTGAGTATAACTTACCAAGCAGCAAACTCTGGTTCTAAACAAACGGCGTTTCTCTGGCGTGCCACATTCAACAATAGAGCGATCGTTTACCTGCCGCAAGGGTTACATTTTTTAAACCCCGCGGTTGGCAAGACCACGGAATTATGGGAACTAACTCCAGAATATGTGGCTGTCTTGGTGGGCAAACCATCTGTTTGTTTCATTGTGCGTACACAATTCAAAAATCGCGATTTTATCGAACCAAATAGAATGGTTGGTGAAACTGGATACAAGTGGAAATTCACAGGTGCGAGGGGATTGTTGCCGTACAGTGTGTGGTAACATCAGAGGGATTTGTTTAGTCATATTTCGTCATCTCATCTTCCGTTGCTGCTTTGTTAAATAGTTGCGACCTGGATATTTCTAATGCCGGTAGGTTATTTAGTTACACACTGCGCTTTTTAGAATAACCGTTTGTGTACTTCTTATTTTGTCTGTCACTCTTACTACTTAGTTTTCATTCCTGTACCGTTGTAGACCTATATTTGCTACCTGTTACTGTTCTGTGCGTTAATAAAAAGCATAACGAAGTATGAAAAATAATATTATCACAATTGAATTATTAAGTAGCGATACCAAGTAGGTATTCGACGTGCATTTTAAACTTAACATTTCTGACATGTGGTACATTTTGGGCCGGAAGTCATGTGTAATAGAGATCTGAATCGTGAGGCATAAAATACTGAAGAGGGTCTAATTTAACTTATAGTATGGTGTTATGTATTTACAATGCGGTAAACTATGTAAAAGTTACGATTCTAGCAGTATACTTATGTACGAGTGAGTAAAGTTTGCGATGTCAGATGTCAAATATATTGTTTAGAAGCCCCTGTGTGTAACAACTGCATAATAAAAGCTTGTGGGGATTATTGGCAGCGCGGTGACTGGCCAGTTTTACGCTTCGGCCGTTCTGACGATTGTAATGAGCCTCAGGTACGTTTTGGACAGACAGCGAATGTGCCCCAGAGCCGGTCTGGGCGTTGTAGCTAGGATCGAACTACGTCTCTTAGTGGTTGGGCCATGCGTTCTCAGACAAGCTGAAATGTACAATGGAGAGCAATGATGTTTTATCCAAACTTATACTTATAAGACGAGTAACAGTTCATTTTAGGTGACTGTACAGTGTTTGCACTTCTGAGTGAAGTGATCTTCAACAAAATTACAACAGGAAAGGCAGGCCGTGTTTGTAATTAAAATTTTAATGATTTTTAAACTAATCACGTTTTCCTGTAATAATCCAATTATCTGGATACAGATCAAAACCCTTTACAAGTTGTTGTTGTTGTTGTCTGAAGTTCTGTTTTTGCACATTTGGTAAGCAGTACAGAATACAAGAAATTCAGGTAGATCCATCTGTCTAGTTTAATTGGTGTGCTTGTTGGGAACACAGCGCAGGGCGTCATCATTAGGAGCTGCAGGCTTTATTAGAAATCCGGTAAACAGTAGGAAGCGGTACTCCATCAACACGTTCCTCAAGCTCCGACAGACCGGCATATGCTAGTAGCGTACCAGCCATCCAATACAATTCTCTGAACTGACTCTAAAATCTTCGTGACAAGAATTTGTAAGCAGCAGATTTGATACGATGTGGTGGGATTTAATTGATTCTCTATTTGCGTCTCTCACACGACACTTCCAGACTTGCCCTGGGGTCTTCCCGACTTCCTGTCAAATGGCATGCCATCCTCAGGCGACCATGTTGCTTTCTTCCGTTACCAGAACTGTATTTTTGTGGGCTACCAGACGAAAGAGACTTGAGAAACAAATCCTTTTCCTCAGGTCTAAATTTCTGCATGTGGCGTCAGATTTAGAAGTATAAGCTAATTGGTTATTGGCTTGTGCCCGTTAAGTGATGTGATGACGTTGCACGATGAGTGTTTCAAGATGGGCATCGAGGGGACTAACTGTAAATACCAAGACAAGATAACCTTAAATCGTTGCCAATTATAGACCAGGAAGTTTTAGACGATTTGAAGGTCGGGCGTAGATATATGCAGATTATAAAATAAGAATAAACATTTTAGTTGTTGTGTTTTGGCGGACAGTTCTCTGCCTTGTTGTGAAAATGAAAAAAATAAAATAAAATAATCCTCTAAAGTAAAAACACGACTCTTAAGAAGAGTACAATAATGTGCTCCAAATTGACCTTGAACATCATGTATTGTGCATGTAACTGCAGTATTGTAAAATTAATCGAACTTCATGTAACTGTGCTTAAGAACCAGAAATTATTTTCCTTGTATTTCTTTAATTAATAGACATATCTAAAAATGCTTGGAATTAAAGGTTTAAATTTACGTAAAAGAATTAAACGGACTGAAGCAAAAGTATTCAGTAACGGAGAGAAACAGGAAAGTAAAATTAAAACACTGACTATTTCATGCAAATTTTTATAATTTAATTTTACTCTCTATTCTTGCGTGTTTTATGTTTAATATGGATTTGACGATGGTGAAAATTTACTTGTTTATTCTGATTTTGTTTAATTGCATCTATGCTGTTTATAAGATTTGTCAACAGAATTTAAGGCATTATACAGTATGGTTTATATTATATTTATAATATTAGGCCCTAGGTCTGTATTGCAGTAACGAACCAAATTCGTGATTCCGGAGTTCCTTAGAAGTGCAGTAGATACATAACCTATTCTGTCCATAAATCCCCCGATTTAATGTATACGGAATGTGCATACTGTTTTCACAAACGCCATTGGACTCTTCTGAGCCAGTTCAGTCTATCCCCACATTCATACCATATTTCCAGAAGATAAATTTTAATATCCTTCCGTCTACACCTTTTCTTCCCAGCCACTCCTTTCCTTGAGAATTTTCGAACAAAATTCTGTAATTATTTCGAATTTTATCCAGCGTGTCCTTGTATCCATCTCATTCTTGCAGATTTTGTAACCCTAACAGTATCAGCAGAAGGGCACAAATTATGAAGGCTTCTGATAATGTGTTTCTTCTCTATTTTGTTATTTGCTCTACCTTTTGTCCAGATATTCTTCTCTGTACGTTGTTCTGATTTGCTATGTATGGTTTTCCTGCGGAGTGAAAGACCATTGATACGCGCAGTATAAAAACGAAAGTATTTGTAACATTTATGGGCCAATTTCTTTTAAAAAGGCTAGGAGCATGACTATACCACCCAGCTCTTGTTTTGTAGCTCGAAAGAGAATGAGAAAATAAAAAATAAACGTTACGTCACAGAATTTGTAGACAGGTTATGTACTGTGAAACATGCGTAATTTGTTTCCAGTCGCGGAACCATAAACTTTAGTCTTCCCGAAAGGAAAACGTATAATTAAAATTGTCCCTCATCGCGTCTGTGATTATGTAGGCCTGTTTAATAACTATGGCCGAAGACTGAAACTCGTGATGCTTACTTAAGTATTCGTGGAGGTTACTGAGCAAATTAAAATTGTATCAGTGACACTAATAGGAATAATTACATAAGAAGCTCGCGTAACGTTCAGCCCTTTTGACAATAACCAAACGTAGCGTTCGAGTGGTTAGTAACCCTGCTTCGTATAAAGGTGGTATTGGGTTCAAATGTCTGCCCGGAGACCGACTGTCCTGACGAAAGTTTTTCGTTGTTTTTCTTTTCAGTCCTTATTCCACGATGTTACCATAAATTAGTCCACGATCGCTTTCCACGTATTCTCCATTTCAGTTTTAATTAATCATGTTATAATGGCACGGTATATAGTCTGAGCTATTGACAGCATTGTTAAATAAAATGTATATAGAGTGTCCCAAACTATGTATACAATTTTTAAATGAAAGAATTACAGACATTTAAATAAAGCATACCATTGCATACGTCAGAATTGGCCCTTAGTGATTTAGCGAATGTAGTATTAGCTTCGTGGCGCAGTTGACAGCGGTGAGTAACTGAGTGACAAGCGGCTACCAAATTTGCTGCTGTGTATACATCTTTTTGGGACAGACACTCTTTATATTAAGATGACGACTAAACTATTGGAGCTCGGCTTTGGGATTTTGAATGGAAATAGATTTCTGCTTACACATTTTGTGTGAAACAGTTTCTGATGAACAGATATGGCGGTGCAGAACTTTCGGATTGATGCCTGTAACAATTATGAAGAGACGGGTCACCACATTGTGTAATAATTAATGTAGGCCTGTTAATAGGCTCAAGGGAAGAAAAGTAGACGTCATAGTTGATTTTAAAAATTTCCTATTTGTTTATATTTCAGTTTTCTGTAAGGCGTATCATGTATTAGACAGTGAACGTTGGTAAAGGGTCTTGTTACTTACAATATATCTGGGTCTGGTTAAGAACCGGTGACACAGGTTCTTGTGTATACGGTAATGAGCCTCCGAGTGGGTCATTTCTTGACGAGCTGAGCGTACTGTTCGCTTCTGAAGAAATATTATTAATATGTACCGTAGAGCTAGTTATTACTTTTAATGTTCTGCTTGTCAAAAATGAATTGCTTGGAAATCAGAAATCAGAAAACAATCCTATGTTAAGTATTGGAAATGACCACCGCTTTCAGCGATGCATTCATTCATTTCTTCATGTCTGATGCAATCTTATGAACAGTTCTTGTGTCACGAAAACGAGATATTATCGATTTATTTGGCAAAGGAGAGTCGGGAAATGTATTTCTAAACTCATTCTGGCAAGTTAAGTAAGAACGAGGTGCCAGGCACTGTTCAGCGACGAACAACTCATCAGGTTGGCCGTACAAGTAAGTAACTTTAAACGTGCCGTTTTGTGAGAGACCAAACAGGTTAGGGCAGCGAGAAGGAATCAGTTGTCGGGAGGTTCTTTTTGGGATTATCAATCATGAAACTGGCTATTCTGATTGATAATTTTATGTCGTTTTCCTCAATCCCTGTAGGAAGATTCAAGTGAATAATTCTTCAGTTGTTATATTTAATACCTGGTAGGCTGTATGAGATGATGTGACCACGAATGATTAGCAGGTCCAGCGGCTGAAATTTGCTCTGTGGAAGGAAGTTGATTTTGAGTTTAAAAAGGTTTTAGCATGCTGTTAATGAGTGCCACTGATTTACATCTGTTTGTATTGTGTGTACTGCGATTTGCCTGTGAGTCATTTGTTTACAGTGAGAGTTCACCAAGTGCTCAGAACCTCTGCGGAGAAAACGCAGATCAAAAGTTTCACCCGTCATTAGAAACTCGATGTGAGAGAAACATTATGTGCAGTTTATTGTTTTCACAGACCTCAGCTGAGTTTAGGACAGGCGAGTTTTGCCGCTAGACAATGAATAGAAACCGCGCTGTGGCGAACGGAGATGTGAAAAAGAAGGGGTAGCCATAAAAATTAGTACATGTATTTGCAGCTGAGTTTAATTTATTGCGGATTTTTATTTTTGAATTGTTTTCCTCCCTGAAGCAACCCGTATCTTAGGTCTGGTTGAGTGTTAACAGCAGCGGAGGTTCTCTTCATTTCCCATAAGACGTTGATCTTGCCGTTTGCGGTGCTTTTCATGAAATAGTGAGGGATTGTTTTATTTCTGTGGTAACGTGTAATTTATATTGCTGAAAGGCCACAAATAGATTTAACTGTTGAGAGAATGCCGTAGGAATTTACTAAAATCTCAAAAGCCAAATAAATTCAGATCAGGCAATCAAGTATTTGAGTATGTTGTGCGTGGCCTGAATTGGATGGTAGAAAATATCTCATTACAGACGTTCAGCTGCTGGATGCTTGGCCCCCCCTGCCCTTTCCCTTAATTTTGAACGAGTATGCAGTTAAAATAAATTCAGCCTTTCTGCGACTTCAAATTGCGCAAAAAAAAACATCTGCTGTTTTAGTGATTCATGTTGGGTCGCTGACTTCATGCAGCAGGCACTTAAAGCTGTACGAGGAAGTGCCCATCCTAGTGAGAGCACGCTGTAAGTACTCCTTTCTTTCTTGCACTTCGTAGACACATTTCGTGAGTTCTGCCTCGAAGAAACCCGCTCCTTACTTTACGACTCACTGATTCTTCGGATATTTGCAAGCAGTGTTACTTATTCAGATGTGGTGTAGCGTTGAATGAGGTGGGAAAATTATAATCAGTGCTGTGCAGGCAAGGATATGAAAGGAGACGGTGTGGTAAGCTTTTTCCGGAGTATGTTTAATGCATCAACATTCAGGCCGAGAAAAATGGGGCATTGACTGTGCTCTGGACGTGTACAATATTCAGGACATCATTTCTTCTACTCTCAGCCTGACAACAATTTATTATAGAGGATTGTTAGGGATTTTCTTTGGCCGAATATCGGGATAGCAGGAAATACCCACCACCAACTTCTTCCACATCCTTGCCTTCGTGATCCTCTAAATAATATCTGCGGTTTAATAATTTCTGTTAAATGACGTATGAATCAATTGCTTTTTTAAATTTATTTATCGAATCTTGAGTAGTGAAATTGTATAAGCTAGCATCGGTTAATAATGAATTCTAGATTATATGGAAAGAAGCAGTCGTGACCTCGCATTTGCGTGGAGGGGCTGAGGAAATTCATGAAGGTCTCTCGAAATTTTAACCCGGGACCTCCCGAATACATTGCAGTAGTAGCAGCCTGCAAACCACTCGCCTGTGACTTTTGTATCAGTCAATATCGATTTCATATTTTTCGGTCGTCTGCTTCGTCTACCGGTTCGAATAATTGATAGCTGTTAATTTTGTGAGTACAAAGCGTTTCTTTGCAAGCTCGTACGGTCTGCAGTTACTTCGAAAAACCCTCTCATGAACCCCAAGCAAACTTCCCATTGGCGAACTGTGCTTTCAGACGCGTTAAACGTGTGACCATCCCGCTGGGAATCTTCTTACACTGTTTCCCAGCCACTTTTCTAATTTGAGAATTCCGGTATTTTGTTTCTGAATTTGTAAATTGAATAGAAAATTTGCAATTGTAGTCTAGAAGTGTATTCGGTGAGCACTTGGGAAGCTTTCGCTGAAGGATACAAAATGGGAAAACAAAAAGAGGCAGAGGAAGAAACATTTGAAATCGAGAGTAAAAGGACGCGCGAAATAAATGGGATCGACAAACCTTTAGATGAGAACCAAAAGTCTAAATAATTACTTTGACGTAATATTATCTAGTGCAAACTGGCTCAAATGTTAACGCCCAGGTCTGCTAATGTGATCATAGTGTCCCCGTTAGTCATGCAGCGCTAATCCGAAGTGCATCCTGGGACACTCCAGGGAATCCCCTTCCACTCTTCTAGTGAATGTGCCTGAGTACCTGAGTATTTCGATGTCATTACTTTCACCTTTAACCTAGTCGAGAATGCGATATTCTTGCTCTTCCAGTGTGGAGCTTTAAAAATCACAGCTTTTCAGTTTGTCAGCCGAATACTCGTTTGTTGATTTTTATTAGAGAGTAATAGGACAACAAGTATCCTTCTTTGTTTTTAAGAGTTCCTTTAGGCGATTGTTTGGTTGGAACCTTCGAATAGACCCCGATATTCTTACAAAGCTTTATATACACGTTCATGTTCTTCGCATAATTTCGTTCGATGTTATGAAACCTTTGTAGTTTAAAGAGCTTCTTACATAAGCTTAACTTATAACACACTCTATTCGATGCATATTTGGGGCAGTGCTTTAAAAATATTTTATAACCGTTTCTTCTAGCAGCTGCTTGAACCGTGGATCCCCAAGATTTTTAGTATGATTGATATTGTCAGTGGGGTTCTGGTAGGCCGAGGTCCCTGAAATGGTTTTTGGTGTAATGTCCGTACTCTTTCGCCGTTTGGTTTTTGTTGGCATTAGTGTATGTAAACTATCTGTTGCATTGTATAAGGTTGAAGCTTTGATGGGGAATAAATGCGCTAAAATGTTCTCGGGCGATCAGCCGCTTAACTTTTACGCCTCTAATCTCCTGAGAACATTTTAGTGCATCTATTGCATTAGACTAAATCGTGGTATGAGGATATTTGAAGCACTTTTCGTTTGCCTAAATTGTTTCATTCCCTCATCCAAATTGTACTGTAATTGAGTTATTCTGTAAATAGTGTGCAAACTCCATGGTGTGGGGACTGTGTTGGAAAATGTGGTAATGACTGAAGGACGTCCCTACTGTAAGGAAACCCGAAGGTTTATCACAGCAGTCACGAAAGTCGGCTGTTGCGTACTGCCGTGTTCCCGTTGAGTCTCTGGTTTCCATCTTCACGCCCTGTTTCTTGAAAATCGAAAGCATTGTCGTCCTCCCGTTGTAAAACTCGAAATGTAAAAGTCATATTTTCCCATGACGATTCTTTTCCACGGGAATGGATCGCTAAATGGTGTAATTCAGGATTTTGTACTATAGTTCTTGTTATATTTCCCTTATTGAGTTAAACATTTGAAGACAACTGAGTGGTCTTCATGTTAATAACAACCCTTTCGGGATGTACACATAATCATGTTTTAACATTCGCATTAGAGAGTATTGACTGGTCCATTCAAACAGAAATAAACATTACAGCATTGCTGATGATATGCGCATGCACCATGTCAGAAAGAGACAGCAATCAGGCATGAAGGGAACATAACAACTACAATTTTGTCAAATCATCTCCTCCATCCTCTTCTGTTCTACCTTTCTCCGAGCCCCTCCCATTCATCTCTCTCCACTTCTCGTTTTTCTTAATAACCTCATTTTCCTTGTCTTCCGTTTTCATCAATTTCTTGTTTTCTTCGTCTTTACGAACCGCTGCTTCTTCCATTTATTCTGGTCCTTCTCTTCTGCGTCGTGTCTTCTTTCCCTTGTCCTTTGTTTCTTTTCATTCACCTTCTCATTCGGCTTCCACCTATTCTCTTTATTCTTCTCCTCTTTCTAATTTATTCCTTCTCTCTATTCTTCGTGTTCTTTATCAGTTCCCTGTGTCACACATCTGTTGAGGATTTGAAAGTGATATAACACGATTGCAGTTTCTCTCTTCTGATATGAGTTCTGTCCCTTTGAAGTGGATATCGGTAGCCACGTGTAGTCTACGTAACCAACTGCAGTCAAAATTATTGAAGTTAATACTTTGTAACTTGAAGTGAAATGATACAAACAGGTTTTAACATCTGGAATTTGCAAAGTAACTTTTCACTGACTTTTGGAAGGATGATTTTTAAAATTTGCGCCAAGTGCTGCATATCCGAAGCTACGGAACCTGTTCCGGTCTTGTTTTACTGTCCATGTTTCGATGTGGAATAACTTGGGAATCAGTCGGACAGCGGGTGTTGCGAGCCCATCGCGTGTAATGATTGGTTCTTTAATTATTTTACGACGTTGGTAGGTTTTCGTGATTTGTTTCAGTCCCTCCAGGCAGAAAACTGGCAGAATAATTGTCTGCTCACGAGTCATGATATTTCCATCTCATTCGCTCAGTTGAAAGGGTGCTGTACAATAACCTCGTGAGTTGAATTTCCCGTTCAGTTCCATACTCTTGAAATTCTTATCTTCATCTTCAGTGTTCTCAATTTAACGCAGTAGTGTGTGGGGGTGATTATCGTTTATAGCTCTAGGAATTTTTTCAAGTGCTATTACATTTGAGTGGATCTAACAGTTGTGTTTTTTTAAATTTATTTTGTCACTTAATGTGAATATTTTCCCTTCTTATTTTTTCCCTGCGTTTATAGTCCTACAGTGCATTGATATTGCATTTATTGTCCTCTACCTTTCTTATCTGACCCCTTGATGGCCCAAGTGTCATTTCCTTAAAACAGAGCTGGCAGTTCTAATTTATGCTTCAGCTCTGCCGGATTAGACCTTCTATCTGATCTGTTCTAATTTAGAATTAATACTGAAAAAAAACGAATCTGTTATACCCTTGGTATGGAGGAGGACCTGACCATTATAAGAACCTACCCATTTTCATATGTACCTATATAGGACAAGACAACAGAAAATGACAACTTTCAGACCGGGTACCACCATAACTCAGGTCTGTAAATGTTGGTTATGTGCAGGCTGGTGTCTGGTGTCTCTTAAAACTCCTGGCTTGTATTCGGGAGATCCAGATACAGTGTCAGAATGTCGGCACATTTTGTGGTTTTCCTCAATATTGCCACTCCTTACAAAACACTAGGGCATGTCAGCACATCATTAATGACCACATATCCTTTTCATCCTACGGCGAGTACAATCTGCAGTTGATATAAGGTGGTAAAACATCAGCGACTGGTGAGTGTCGACGATGGCTTATGTTACGGTTTTTTCTACCATCCCGACACGTGCAAAAATTAATGCGTTTTCACACAGCTTATTCGACGTCATTATTTATTATAACACTTGTAAATGCTGGTTTTCTTATGCCGGTCCTCGTGTTTACATCAGAATGAGCACAACAGGACATCTCCCTCTGCCCAATTATAATCCCAAGGCGAGGGTTTTTCACTTGTTTGCAACACTGCACACACTTCACTTCTTCAGTTAACAAGGAGAATGCGCTCCCCGTGCCCGCATCATCCAGTCGGATATGAGACGAAACTCTTCTTCTCGTGGGGTAGAACACCGAGCTAACCTTCGACCCACATGAACGCTAAGCACACATCTACTTTCTTGATTCGTCATTTCGTTAAAGCAGTTTCGGCCAACAACATACAAACGGACTGAAGAACACTGCTTGTTCAGGTTCTTATTACAAAGAATGCGTTTCATTTGAACTTGACTGAATTTTCATTACAGTTAATATTCGTACCCCGTACTAAAAGGTAATTTAAATATAATCAAATCAGGTCTCAGAATTACTTTTGGATAATAACGATCGATTTGGGATGCAGAAGCCTTCAAAATCGTTAATTCCCCAACGTCGCGATCGAGTGGTTAGAATTCCTGCTTCGCATTCGGCAGGTCCCGATATTTATGTAGGTTCGGTGACCGGCTGTTCTAGCTGAGATTTTTTGTAGCATTCTCTCGATCCCTCCAGGAAAATACTGGGATGATACCTCAAATTAGGCCACTGCCGCTTCCACCCGTATCCTCTCAAATTCGTCATCATCCTACTCATTCGACGCTGTTTTTCGTCTGATCTGACATCGTCGTTGAACTACAAATAAAGTAGTAAATCATAATATATATAATAATTATATTTTGTATTGTACATAGTTTATGTTGATGCTTGTATCGTAATTATATACTTTTTCTTTTGTTACAGCAGTGTTGTTTTGTGGGAACAGCAAAACGTATTTCGGAGTGGTAAGTAAGTAATCTTATTCAATTCTGTTCATTCTTGTTCCTTACAGCTTCCTTCTTTATGATCCTACTCAGGGGCCCAGCGTTATTTTAGCCATGTTAGCCCGGCTAACATTGGATCTGCCTGACTTCCGTGGTTCATTGGCACTCCATACAGTGGAACACAGCAGAATCTATCAGATAAAATGCATCGTTAGCCAGCTAGTTGAGGCGTCTGCTCTCCGCTATGAGTCTAGTACCTTCTTCATAAGTGACCATGACTCCCTCTTTTCCAGCGCCTTCCATGGAATTCGACGCTATACTCTATGACAGCGTTTCTTAACCTATGGTACGCGTACCGCTGGTGGTACGCGAACTAAGTAAGATAACCAAAAGATAATATTAACAGAAATAAGTTTTCCCCTCAACGCATTTGGTTAGTGGTACATTTAATGTGTTAAATTAGAATTAGTGGCACCCCAGCGAAAAAGGCTGAGAACCCCTGCGCTATGACCTCGGCAGTTGGAATAGTACCATATATTAATCTTAAAGACTTATCACTGGAAGATATTTACTTCACCGTTAGACGGTGTTGTCAGCACGTCTGTCTAAATATTTGAGCTCTTCCGAATGTTGTTGAGTAAATTCTGTTTTCGCTCTATATCGTCCTAGCGTTGCCCCTCGCCTACTTTAGCTCGAACTTTTGTCATGTTTGTTTATGACGTCGCAGCGAAGAAAGCAGCAACGGTACATTAAAGTATTCCTTTTCCCTATTTATTTCTTCCTTTCTCTTCTTTCTTCCGTTGCCTCTGCGTTCTTAAGCGCATTCGTATTTAAAATGTGCAAAAATGCACTTGTTAGCTCCGTCCGTCCGCCCGACCACTTCTTACTACTCGAGAACGGCTGAATGGGTTTTTATTAGCTTATATTCCGGATTGTTGCTAAAATTTGTGAACACGTTCCGCTTTTGGAATACAATAACGAGCTCTTCACACGAAGACCTACTCTCGTCTTTGTGCTGCCTCCATCATCAGGGCGATCGCCCTAGTGACGGAGGCAGTATGACCTCAGAAAAGTTGTTAAACATCGACCAGACTACACGGCGAAACAACCCAGAAGACAGAAATCTTCATACTCATCGCCCTGATGATGGAGGCAGTATGACCTCTGAAACGTTGGTTAACATCGACCAGACTACACAGCGCAACAACCCAGAAGACAGAAATCTTCATACTAAGAATCGCCCTGATGATGGAGGCAGTATGACCTCAGAAACGTTGTTAAACATCGACCAGACTACACGGCGAAACAACCCAGAAGACAGAAATCTTCATACTCATCGCCCTGATGATGGAGGCAGTATGACCTCTGAAACGTTGGTTAACATCGACCAGACTACACAGCGCAACAACCCAGAAGACAGAAATCTTCATACTCATCGCCCTGATGATGGAGGCAGTATGACCTCTGAAACGTTGGTAAACATCGACCAGACTACACAGCGCAACAACCCAGAAGACAGAAATCTTCATACTAAGAATCGCCCTGATGATGGAGGCAGTATGACCTCGGAAACGTTGTTAAACATCGACCAGACTACACGGCGAAACAACCCAGAAGACAGAAATCTTCATACTCATCGCCCTGATGATGGAGGCAGTATGACCTCAGAAACGTTGTTAAACATCGAACAGACTACACGGCGCAACAACCCAGAAGACAGAAATCTTCAAGTGTCGTTAAGTTTCCCAAGAATCTTTTAAATAGGAGTAAGTAAATTGTGCTAAAAGTAATTGGATTTGTTTTCTGATGTAGACCTGTGACTTAATGTTGTTCTTCAAGTGCACTTTACTTGCCAGTAGCTGAATGAAATAACCTAAAAATGGTAGCGTCGTGACGTAATAGAAGCATCAAGTCGTCGCGTTGGCTTTCCCTGCGAAGCGTTTACACTGCTTCAAGGCGGGATGGTATATTTCAGAGGATGCGACCACACCATTTACCTGAAAGCCCCCAATTACGAGTGAGCTGTTATAATTAAGAGCGGCATCCCCTTTTTCCTTTGTGGGCCAACCTTTGGTGGCGATATGGATCGATAAACCTTTCATGTTATTGGGGAATTGCTTGACTTTACGTACTCTTTGTGTGTTCGTACGCTTGACTCTTGCTTCCTACCGCAGCACGTTGGTCCGAAAACATACCTAACCTTTACTTTTGAACTGACCACGGCTGCCGTGGGGCTTCGGGTTATTGAATAGTTTATCCGTAATGAGGTTTCATGTCCGTTCTTTTGAGACTGTCGCTCAAGGAAAATATTGCGCAACCGTGTTATTTTTTGTCTCGATCTGCGATATGTGTCGATATTCTTCTGCAACGTCACAGTGTTCATAGCTGTCATATGGTACGTTATGATTAGAAGGTGTTCCAAAATGTAGTTATCTGAAAATCCAAGATCAATTGGAAATTCCCGTTTTTAATTTATGGAACGTCGAAGTCATACTGAGAGACAAACATTAGTCAAGAGGTAAAACTAATGGAGAGATAGAATCTACTCCTAATATAATAGCCAATGTCCGTCACGCTAACTGTACGAATGCGACGTTTGTGCGATGCATAAAATTTATGAACTGTGTTCTGACTGTGGCGACTGTGATATCAAGAAATGCAAACGTGGCAGTGATGGAGCCTATGGTGGGGTCTGACGGAGTTTGCGTTAGGCAGGAATCTGGCTAAAGTCACCGTGGAGTTGTTTTTACATTTAGGCCTAATTTACTTTATTAAAAGACATTTTATAATTTTCATGTGATTAGCAAATATAATGTTGCACAAAATGTTATTAATATTCAACACAAAACGTTATTCCTGTCAGTTTAATGGGTCATACTACGCTAGTGTTAAGTGTAATAGGTGACAATCGGTTGAAAATGTGCATATAAGCCCTACACATCATATTGTATCGCAGGCCTATCAGTGTAATATGTTACAGCCTGTAGCTTTATGAGGATCCAAGAAATGACAAATAGAAATTGCAAGAACACGTAGAACGTTGTAATTTAATTTTCATTAACAATCTTATGAAATGCATTATTAGATGGTTTTATGTCTATTTGATACAGTAACGCACAATTTACCCGGTGTAGCTGAGGAAGTCCACCGAGCCGAGTTTGAAGCCCCTGAATACGAAGCAGGGGTGCTAAGTACTTTCAACAAAGACGCGTTAGTAGGCCACAATAGGAGATTTACACTCTAAGAAATGTTTGAAAACAGAAGCATAATCCGATTTCTCAGCGTAACTGCATTTGTTTCAGATCACACACAGGTAAACGGCAGGACACGAATGTGGCTGAGAGATTTCAGCCATGCGAGTTCATAAATCATTGTAATTTCCCCAACGATGTAAGGGTGTGGCGAACCCACGCAAGCACAGCGTCCCTTTCTAAACACGCAACACCTGTTACGGTTATTGCTTATTTATGATAATTTAAAATGTTCGTTTTTGACTGAAATCTCCGGTTCGATTCTTACTAGAGTCGTTTTGTTCTGAGTCCTTGAGACTCGCGGTACAAGTTGATGAAAGGTTGCAGTAGTATCAAGAATGCAGTCTCAGGGACGCTGAAGCACACTAAATCCATTGCTATGATTAAAGTAAAAGAACGTGTTAAAATTAATTGCACCCAATTGTTCTGAACGTACTCAGATGTAATGCAGCAGAGGGTATGTTAATTACCTCATTTAACAGCGTCATGAAATGTAGAACTAGAATGGCTGTGATGAGGGTGTTGAGGAAGGTATTTGTGCCTTGTTAATCAAGAATGATTAAATAACGTTGAATTTAATGGACCTTTAACATTACGAGGAAGTGGTTTAAGTAGGTCATCTAGTATCTAGTACCCTGAAATCAATGACATTAAGATGAGCTGGAAATTTGACGCACAAATTTGGTGAAATAACAGCTAGAATATGAAATACCAAGAAAGATGCTATGATAGTATACCCTGTGGGTTATAGAAATTAATTTTGAGATTAGACGATGCCTTGAATTCAGTTATCGGCTGTGGGCAATGGCATTGGCGGGGTTGGTCCTCCGGTTCTACTGTCGTGATCAGCTAGTTTACTGTATAGTAGCTTGTGATTTTCATAGATAACTATCTTGTTGTGTAGATAGGAAGTTAGTAGTTGTTTTATTAATTGGTTAGCTACTTATTTCGATAATAAGCAAGGCAGTTACGCATGTTCGTGATTAGCTACGTAGTTAGCAAGCTAATCTAATTATCTAGTTTGCAAGTGCGCAGTATTATTGCCTGTGGAGATAGCCTGTGAGGTAGTTTTAAAGCTATTTTACTTTGGTGGCTGTTTAGTCTATTTTTATGACTGGCTGCCTAGTTATAGAGTTTTGTAGGTTATTAGATACCTAGTTAGCGACATCAGGAGTCTGTACTCGGGATGCATTTTGGGTGCATAATTTCTTGTGTCACGTGGCGTTGTGTAAGCCACGCGTTGTGATAGTGCTACCTTACTTCCTGTTTGAGCTTGTGTGGTGGCTAAAATATTAATTACTTTATTAACATTTTTTGCAGTTCCTGCTCTTGCTAACTGCATCGCTCATTACTGTTCCGCTCATGTTTGTAAGTTACTATGCCCTCCTGTGGTAACGTACTGGTTTGAGTTCGGAAGATGTTAAGAGTCCAGTCCCGGCCGAGGCATCAGTTAATTGTCTTTCAGGTTATTAGAGGTTTTTGGCAGCCACCCGCGAAGATTCCCCTATCCTCCTTTCTAGCTAGTCATGCAGTAATCCTCTAGAGATCACATATCCCTTGTTTTACTCTGCCTTTCTAAACTAATGTTGGGGTGGTTTCTTAAACCAGGCAAAGGCCATTTCCATCAATTTTCTTCCCAGTTCGTAGTTGGTAATTAGGTTCATTTTTGTCCGACATACCTATGAGGTTGATAAGAATCGTCAAATAATATAAGAAAATCATCTTCAGGTTCTCTCGACGGTGACAATGAAGACGACTGTGTTCCGTGTAGTCTTATAAATGTTTACCGACATTCAGAGATGTTTCCCGCAGTCGCCCTGATGATGGAGGCAGTAAGCACCTTTGCAACTGTGGTAAACTTCCAGACGTCATGGCGTAACAACACATCGGACAGCCATTTTCAGACTCACCGCCGTGAAAACCTCAAATCGTACACGTACTATTCCGAATTGTCGATATGTACCTCCAAGTCCACACGGCGTTTTACCCACAAGACCATCATTGATATTCTCATCGCCTGGATAACCTCAAATGCACTTTGCAATCGATACGCTACGTAATTTCTGAGATACTTTTCCGGCATTGTCCTGGAGAGACATTGGAAAACAGCGATAACGTCAGCCAGGAAAGCCGGTAACCATCTGAGATTCAAACCGGATACCTCCTCATAAATTTAGAGCATGATCACTACAGCATTCTTTTTGATGCTTTTAAAATTGGATTTCTGTTGCATTTACTATTGCGTTTTAGAAGAAGATGGCAGTAGACTAAAGATACAATTTGGCTGCACGCGACAGAGACAAGCGACCGAGGCAGGCGACAGAATTGCGAGACCGAGACTGGTCGCTTCCTGTCTGCTCTCTGTACAATCGTATGAAGTACAATTACGAGCGCGAGACAAAGACAGGCGACAGAGACAAAGCACAGGAGACCGCTCTCGGACCAGTAGTGTCTCGCGACGGGCTCAGGCAGCACGTGTGTTGTTGAGTAAAAGAATGGCAGAAATGAAATTTACTGGTGACCAAGATGAGCAATTGGTAGAATTAGGAGCAGAAAACCGACCACTGTTCGATCCTGAGGTCGAGTTATACAAGGATGGGAATATTCTAATGATAAATGATTCTTTATTAACAGACAGAAAGATCCTTCTTCACGTCTGGTTTTGAATAGGTTTTCTTTGTTTCTTTCGCAACAAATAACACAGCAACACATCATCTTCTTCTTCTTCGAGTAACCTTTTTAGAAGCATTTTTGTACTCATTTTTCACAGAATATGTGCACGTATGTCTCAACAAAACAAAGAAAACAAACACTTTGCCGCATGTCTCGGTCGTCACCTCAAAAGTGTGTGGCGACAAGCTGCGATGTGTCCGTCTCCCGTCTCTGTCGCCTGCCTCGGTCGCTTGTCTCTGTCGCGTGCAACCAAATTGTACCTTAATAGTCTAATGCATACGTATTCCGGTGTGTACGCTTCGGACCCACAGTTCATCTACTAGTAGAGATCAGTGGGTGTTCTCATTATCAGATCCTGCAAAACATAATATTGATGGAAAGGGAACGGGAAACATTGTCAGTGTCTGAAGTTACGTTGTTTAAAAATAGGACAACTGCAGCTTTGATGTTTGCGTAATCGGTCGTTGTAGCAATTTAACCAAGCAGCAGCTCAGCAAGTGAAATAATAATGACGTCACGCGGATAGTGATTGAGTGATGTCATCGTTCAGACGGCGAAGGACGGGCTGGTGGCCTGGGAACATAATCAGGATCATTTCAAAGTTGAGATGAATCTTTATTTGGTTCATTTTCTTGTTTGTTTCGTCCTTTTTTGTTTCATTCTTCTTTCTATATTTCTTTGTTCCTACCAGCTCTCTTTTGTGTTTGCTCATTTCTTTAATCTGTTTTTCCTCTGTGTTTATTTGTTTGTTTTGTTTTCTCCCTTTGTTTCTGTACTTCATTCTTTCTTCGAAATTAACACAGCGTTTGCTGTTAGTGTCGCCAGTTCTGTGATATTACGTAAAGAATTAACTCGAAGTCTTGGCCATTGGGATACTTCATAATTTGTAGGCCGATTCCTTAAGGTGATATAATCGTGAAATGTGAGATGAGCAGGGCACGTAGCTCGCATGGAAGGATGAAAAAGGCATTCAAGATTTTAGTCTAAAATATCCGCAAGAAAAGACCCTTGGGTGACATGAACGTAGATGAGAGGTCAATTTTAACATTGCTTTAAGATAAAGAGGTTTGATAATGTAAATTTTATTTAAATGTGAAAAGATAAGGTCCAGTATTGGGTTTCGTGACCACGATGGACGTGATTGACCTTCGGGTTTCATAAAAGCAGGGGTTCTCTTCACGATCGGAATAACTATCTGATGTTCGAAAAAGACTTGAACAAGTCTTCAGCAAGGTGACCGTGCGAACTTCTGGAGTGGGGATATTACGTACAACGCTACAGCCCTGCAGCCTCCCTGCGTCTTGGGTGTTTGGCGACAGTTTAAAATACGGGTGTCCCAAAAAGGTTTATACGTTATAGTACTGAACATTAATCTTGTTATCGATTGCCGTGTGTTGTGTTTGGGGAAGACGTGGACGGTGGTCATTTTGAAAACCAACACTAGATTCGCTGATACACAAAGTGCCAATGCTGACGTACGTAATTGTTTAGTTTATTAAAATGACAATTTCATTGATTGAACGTGTGTTTTCATCTTTTTGGGGCTAGCTGTACACAGTTTGTATTTTATGTTTAGTAGCGATGGAAACACGTCGATGTTTTTACAACAGCTGATGGACAGTTTGAAGCGACATATTCAATTTGTGTAGTGACGCCTGCTTCAGGCATTAACCACGTCGGCCACTGTATCACGCATCTTTTGAATGGTTCACGTAATGTGTGTCATAAACTATTTTAATTCGCTTTCTATAACGTTCGATATGCGCAGTTCGTAGAGAATGAAGGCCGATGCATTGATGCTGCTTGCAGACGAGTTTGGGTTCATGTCTCTGTTGTGATGAAACCGAACGGGATATTTTGTGACGTATACAAAGTCAGTCAGTCAGTCAATCAGTCAGTCGTCTTCTGACCGTGAATGCTACAAGATACTATGCCTTGGCTTATTTAATGAATGTGTTCCAACTGCCCAGGCTTTTTCTCGAGTGCTCCCCCCATCTCATCCTCCTTTTCTTGATCACTCTGATAATATTTTGTTGAAAAATACAAATTATTTCAGTTCTCTCCAGCCATCTGTAATATCTCCCCTCTTAGGTCCAAATCTTGGTTTCCTAAGCACATCTTTCTTAAACACCCTTGATCTGCATTCTTACCCTAATGTGAGAGACCAGGTTTCACACCCATTCAACACAGTAGGTGAAATTATAGTTTTGTACTTACCTAGTTTTGCTGTTTACATTTTTAGATATCAGACGGGAAGACCGCTTATGATCATGAAGTTTTTGACGATGGCGAATTACAATCTGGATAGCTGAATTTTTTAACTTTGTCCATCGTCTGGTATTATAAAAAAAACATAAAGTTTCGAAAAATTGGATGTGCTTTCTTTCTTAGGTGCAGGAAAGTGGGGCTGCTACTATACTCGTTCGGACCCGTTTGAAAGAGCTAGACTCAATCACTTCACCTCTCCCCTCTTCCTTGAGCCTGAGGACGAAAACAGATCCAGTTTTCGGAATGTTGTGTTTTTATAGAGTACCAGACGATGGACAAAGTCCAAAAACTCAGTAGGCCAGATAGCACTGTAGCAAGTATTTATTGAAATTACTCTGCTCCTGATTTTCTCGTGAAAGTAATTTTGATTTAGTGCCGACATTCACACGTATTTTAATTTTGCTACCTTTTTTAAAGGATTGATTGAAAAAGGAAGAGTGAGATTAGTGGGGCGTGTAGCACGTATATCAGAATTAGGAAATGCGTACCGCTAGGCTTACACCTTTTAGGGTAACACACCTGAAGCGAAGAGACCAGCTGGTAGACGATCACGCGGATTGGAAGATAATATTTAAATTTATTTGAAGAAATTAGATATGAAAAATGTGAACTGAAATCAGCTGACTCTGGATAGGAACCAGTGGACGACTTATTTGAACATGGTGATGAACTTTCATGTACAATAAAGGAAGGAATTTCTTTAGCACCTAAGTAACAAGTACTCATGGGATAACGTGTAACATGCAGCCCATTGAATTTTCTTCCTATACTTTGTTCTGTTTTCGAGATAATGACTATCCTATTCCAAAGGTAGTTTTATGAATACGTTCACTTTGTCTGTTTCTTACTTCTTTCGTAAGATTTGCTTACGATGCCACACTTTTATCGTTAATGACAGTTCTTGAGCGTTTTTGACCGTCTGCTGATACTACAAATTAGCTTCCATCTAGCGTGGCTGCTCAGTTGACCCTAAATCCAGCCGAAACAAGGTTCCATCATGGGCAGACAGTAGTAATAATTGATTATATGACGACGGTCATTTACTGGGGACTCTCCCCCCCCCCCCCCACTCCCGGTCCCGTCATCTCACTGCCCTTGTAGTGATGCCTGGAATTTGTAATGACATTTTCAGGAGTACCAACATTTTCGCGTTGGACACTGACCTGGTGTTTTATAAACTGTGGAACTCAGGCAGAGGCCATGTGATGCACGAAATATCCATGTTTTGAGATGCTGCGAGTCTTGCTTAAACGGTGACATATTGAGCAGTTGTGTTGTTGCGGTGGTGCCATTGAAGAATATTTTGGAAGTACCGGGTTCAAATCTCAGTTGGATTACAGGCTGTCGTGACTGAGGTGATGATGTATAGCTCTATTCTAGTTTGTTGTACGTTGCTGTTTTGAACGTATCTTATTCTCCTTGCTCATGTATAAGTAAAATCTATTTTTGCAAGACGACACTACAGATGATAAGTGAAAAATAGTTTCCTCGTATATCGTGAAATATTAATTTTTTTCTAAAATGTTTGAAATAAAATTTTCAAGTTCTTTGAGTTTGTGCCTTATGTCATGTAGACTGTCAGTTGTTATGTATGATGAGCACTGTTTAAGAAAATGGCCAAGTTCGTTTTGAGCTTCATGTAGGAAGCAATAAATCTGTTAAATATTTGTTAACTATTGGTTATAAAATAAGCCGCCGGTCCCCGTGTCATCTGTTCAGTGCTGAGGTTAGAATGCATGAAGCCTTACGCCCCAGTTCGCGTTTTTGGGGTAATGTATGCAGGCGTAGAGAAATTGACAGCTTCTTTAATACAGTGTGTTCCTCTTGCAATGTTTATGCAACAGTGATGATCTGATGTTGAAGGAACATACTACAATCCTTGTGAAACTGCATCCCGTCTCACACTGCAGTGGACTGACTGTTCCACCCATTCTTGAGACGAAACCGAGCAGGCTGGTATCGCGGTAACGCTCCTGGCTTGTATTCGGGAGATATCCATTTCGAATCTCGACCGGGCCACCTCCAATCTTATCTGATGTTTGCGTGGTTTAACACAGTGCCCCAGGCAAATGTTGTGAAGTAGTACTTTCAATCAGAGCAAGACATTTATATCAATCCTGTCTCGTACCTGATCGACGTCATTATTTCTTCGTTATTAGGTTTGCGTCTGCAGATTTTAAGTCTGAATGTTTCTGACGATGGTGAGAAGTTGTTATTTTGGACTTTGTCCATCGTGTAAATTATAAAAACGTTTCGGAAGCTGGATTCTGCCTCCGTTCTCAGAGGACAGAAATCCTATCTGTTGGGACCTCCAGCTCTGAGGTTAGCTCAGTCAGGAGGCCCAACATAAATCTCTCTGAAGATGGGGGTAGCAAGCACCTTTGAGACGTCTGTAATCCTCTACCAGACTACACTGTGCAACAAACCAGAAGACAGCCAAATTCATACTCCCCCCGCCCCCTCCACCGTGAGAGCCTCAGACCTCACATTATGTCATTGTTGTTTAACGTGATAGTTCAGTTGAGTGTGGATGTTGTCTGATGTCTGACAAGCGAAATTTTTGTGTCGCGGTCCTGTCTGGCTGCAAGGCTGAGTAGGCTTGTACTCGCACAGTCAGGCAGGCTCTGGACTGTAATTCCAGAGACGAGGCCTGTAGCAGCGTGGTTTGCCCAATCGATAATATACAGCAGACTGAGGGTAGGCGGGATAGTCACCCCCTTGCTCCTACCGACTCTGTGACAAACAAGACATTTTACCATCTCGCTCATTCTTTGTCGGGGAAAGTTTACATGCTAGTCTATCTGTAAGTGTCGATCATTCAACATTCAGACGATGTCATTTGACAAAAACAAGGCCTTACTGAAGGAAAACGCTCGCATGTCTCTCTGGGAGGTGTCTTTTATTCTGTAACACAAGACTTCGAATGTAATACACATGTTTTCGAAATGCTTGCACTATTATCTTGATCATATACTAGGGATAAGAACCAGTTTCTTAATTTTCTTTCGTCTTATTCATCTCATGTGCCACAGATGAGGAGTTATCTGTATGGACTCTAAATGTCCGTTGTTGACAAGGCAACTTAGAAATATCGAAAAGTCCTACTTTGAAGTACTTCACTAAATGTACGCCATGAAGCCCACATTTTCGTACGATGAGCCGTTTTCGAGAACGCTGGTCAAGTTTGGTTTGATGTGTATGCAAAGAAAATGTCGGATTGGACCGGTATGAACGGAAATTAAATTCGTCGGACAGTTTCTAGTGCAGACCGTGTAACACCATATTTTATCCAGATCTGTTAAGCAATCTTGGAGATGAAACATGCGCAAACAGGCGGAGGTATGCAGTTGAAATCCGGTCCAGGTCTTGAGTGTTAGTGGTTTTTGTATGAAACCACTGCCACCTGATGGCCCAGCGTTGTATGAAATTCTCAGGTTTTAAGTTCAGCCATCTATTTTGACATGATCGTTTTTCCATACCTCATTACACAAAAATATTCTAAGCATTTTATTCAGCGGAGGTTGTCATCTATTTACAGCTGCTATTACTGTCCTAATACAGGACCTGATTACCCTGCGACTTCGCGTTCCTTTTGGGGACTCATGGTCGCGTTCAAAGGTTGGAAACCATTTGTAAAATGTGTTACGACCATGACTCGTGTGTGCATTTCAAAATGACGGCGATATGTGCAGCTTGACAGGGGATCAACCTGGAAGGGGCGTGACTGCATCACGCATTGCACTGATTATACGAACGTTGGCCTCTGAGTCTTGAAGTGGTAAACTGAGAATTCGTCTTGACGCATGATTTTTCACGTTAACTGTGTTCATGCAGAATAAGACAGTTCAGTTAAATCTCTTTTGATATTAGAAACCCTAAGATAAATAGGTAATCAAAAATGGAAATGAATTTTTATGAAAATACACTGATTAAGGAGGTCAGTAAATTTTTATCGCCTAAAGTGGACACAGAATGTCATGAACGATCAAAACCCTTTTTAGAAGTAGAGGGGTCTGTAATTTTTTCCGTATTTTTTGTTGCGTTTTGTTATTCTTTCTTTCGTTCTTTCTCGTACCAGTCTTTTTATTTCTATAGTTCTTTACTTCGCTGCATCATTTGCTTCTCCGCTGTCATTTTCTTTCTGCCCCCTCAACAACAGAGTCGCACGGTTTCCCCTCCTGGCGCCACACCTCGCATTGAGACAGACTGTGGCTCTGGTTGATTATTGGAATCGCGAGTCCCAGAGGAGGAGCTGGAATATTAATGTGTCATTTATTGATTATCTCTGTGTCAGTAGGCTGTTGTTGGGTGCTGTGGTCTTGTCATTGTCATTGTTTATTTTAACCCAGAAGGAAGGACGAAGTATAATGGGGTATGACGAATAGAGCCCGTGGCTGTTGTGACCTTTCTGTCGTGGGAGACGCTGGACCAAATCACGGGGCCGAACTCATCAATTTACTCCTCTCTTAGAGACAAACCAGTATGTCAGGGGGATCCCCCAAAACTAATAACATCGCGTTTCCAGATAAAGGTTCTCGAACTCTTTGAAGGCTGTAGAAGTGTGTTTCCTTTACATTATTTCTTCCTCAGGCTTATGGTGGTAGCTGTAGGTACCATTTCTGGCAACGTTGCAGATGGTTTCTGCCGACTTCCAAACCAATTTTTGTGCATGTAAGTTTGTTGTTGACCAATCTGGCTCAAAATTTGCTGTATCCCAGCTCATCATTTGTTATGCAAGCAGAACCATGACGGATCCTCATTTTCGATGCAGTTTTATAAATGCTGAGTCTTCGTTTGTCCTGACACAGTGGTGACCTTTTCGTGAACCTCGGCTCATGTTAGAGGCAGTCGATGGCCGCCCGGAATGCGTATAATCAACACTTCCGGTATCCTTTGAATCTTTAAACCCATTTGTGAACTTCTCTTTAGCGGATTCAGTTATCACCATACGAAATTGTCATCCTTCAGAATGTCCACTAATATTCACACGCTGTGCCCACATATGTTTGTAATTTAATGTATTCCATCAGTGGAACAGCCACATTAAACATGTCACATTATAATAAATTCAAAATGCATTGAAAATCAACTAGGTGCAAATGAGGAAAGCTTCCTATTGTTTAAACCTTATCAGTAGTCATTTTCAGTGTTATCATCGCTTTTGAGGTACGAAAATATATATTCTTACTTTCTCAATGTCAACTGACTTCACTCGCTTTCTTTTATCTGCGTTGTACTTTTGCTTCAAAATAGAAGATGGAAAATTGTATCATTAACGGCTAAACGGTCGTTTGAAAGAAGTAGAATGCTAGGAAATGTCGAGTTACTGAGGTAAAATATATGATTATTTTAAAATATACTTATAATGTCTCTCTTGGCGTGCACACTCACTATTCTGTGGCTTTTTGGAGTCTCAGCCCCAAAATATGTACGTCTTTTTTGTGGTAATAATTGGGGGCGCCAGGTATCTTATCAAAAGGCCGTTTTTAATCACGTAGTTATGAATTGCTGCTTGTTGATACTTGCCACCCCCTATCAGTTCCACATGACAAATCAAATTAAAGCCACACCCTCTCTGTTCCACTTAACAAATCAATTTAATGATTGTTTTGTTCTTGTCTGAATGCTGTCGTGATGACGACTGCGTTAAAAGTCGAGTTGTAACATGGCGCAAACATTATGGACCGTGCAACAGCGTTGTCCGAGGATCACTGTTCAGGTTTGTGGGAAAATAGGCCAGTAGCCTGTAGGAAGCAAGAAAGGAACTGTATGTGCTATTACGTTTGAAATACGTATATTATAAACAATGCAACTAGAATAATTATTCTAGATGCATTGTTTGTTAGGTTTTTTGGCCTTGATGTTAATTTGTTGCATTATTACGAAGCTAATCGCTCTGTATAGGCACACATTGTACTAACAAATAAAATGTTTTGCCTTTGGACCTTTATTGTATTAAATATGCACAGGATGGAAAAGTGTTTCAAGTAAAAGTTTGTAGTATCTCAGGTTTGCGGTTCTCACTATGGTGAAGATGGTGGTTGCGGTGGTCTTCTGGGTCTTGACGTCGCGTGGGTCTGTAGGCGGTTAGCTGAGACGACACAGCGTCAGAACATTGAAGACGAATATCGATACAAGTTTTAGATGATGTTACTGGATAATTTTTTGTTGTTGTTACGTATCGCTTTCTGTACGATTAGTCATTTTTAAGGAAACATATTAAACTTCGATTTGAGTTCCAAATTTATTCCTGCTGTGGTTCGTAATCTCATTCAGCTCATTTCTCGTCTCCACCATAGTGTGCATGTTTTTCGTTTACCGAGCTTCTGCCGAAACCGAGAAACCACGGTTTCCATTTTAGAGGAGAAATATGTGAGAAAATGAAATCATCTTTCTGAGATCCCCCAAACGAGTCGAGCATCCACGCGGCCTTTCAAATGACTGGGCGATTCTAATTTGTAACATCCTGAACCAAGAAGGAACCAGTGGTAGCGGGGGCGGAAAGCACCCTTATCTCCGGGACTTCCTCTCTGCCGCAGTGTCACTGTACCACCCGCGTCTCTTCCTGACTTTTTCATTTCCTCCGCATCCCGTGGGGGCTGAAGTGAGCGAGGTTACCCCAGATACAGTCCATGAGCCAGCACTGCGCTTTCATCTATCTACAGATAGTATTTCTGCTCCCAGCGTTGGTTAGATGATGTTTGGGAGTGGGGGTCAAATTCTGTTTCCTGTCTCTACGAGATCGAAATTGATATAGGTATGTGGAAGATTTGTTGACCACTGACAGGATCAGTAACGAATTGAGGATTTAATTTCGAAAGGTGGAATGCTTTGAAATACGCGAGCAACCAGCTGCCTTACAGGCAAAATATTGAATATTCTGATGCGCTTATGTGGGATTTGAGGTTCTCACAGCGGTAAAGATGTAGAGTTTGGTTTTCTGGTTGTAGGGCTATTACCGTGTGAACTTACAGGTATATACCAGCGTTTCGGAGAATATATAACTTCCATCTCAAGGGTTGAAAGCAACAATTTACTGTCACTGAACGTTATAGGCCACAAACGTTTATGATCGAACTTACATCATTCTTTCATCTAATTTGACGCAAAATGACACTGTAATTAATAATTAATTGACAAAAGCGCCATTTCTGAATACCAGATCGAACCACGAGAACAGAATTTCTTATTAAACAACACTTTGCCTCTGTCTTCTACCACGAGGGTAGAAGCGGCAGGTTTGTCCAAAACATTGGTCAGTACTGCAGGATTACACAGTGCCACAGCCCAAAAGATCACAATGTAGCTTTCTCCGCTATGCAATCATCATCTCATATAAAATACCGGTTTTTAATATTGTATCTCTAATTGTAACGACTCTGAATAGCTGTCAGTCAGTTCAAGCTGAATGACCAGGGTTTTATTCTCGCCAGAGGCAGTAATTATTCCCTTCGCCATGAAGTCGGCGTGTATCTTGCTTTCTCACTGGGGTAATGTGGTGTCGAGGCTTAGTTAGCGTGGGACTTTAACCTCATTCCCATTATACGCCTTCTTTGGACACAATGACTACTTTTTCTGAAACTTATGACTCGCAACAAGGCCTTTCTTGAAGCATTTACAGAATTCTCTGCCTTATTGATACCGAAAATTCATTACCGCTTTCATCACAGAAAAACGCATTTGAGCGTAATGTGAGTCGGTTAAATTCTTTCCCCCCCCCCCCCCCCCTCCACATCTTATTCGTCCAATATCCATGCCACTATTTTCCTGCTAGTTCCCCAAGTTGTCTCATCTCCTCAGGTTTTCCATCCAAAATGTATGTATTTGACATTTCCCTGTGTGTGCCACATATCTTGCCTATCTCACCTTCTGTAATTTAACAACCGAATATAATGATGATAATATTAAGTGAAGAGCTAACTAATGTTTGGTTAGCCTTCATGTAAATATCAGCTGTGTACGGTACCTAGGAGTCTTGTGGATATTGATTCGTATATTTTTTTTTCTGAGGGTTGAATATATTTGAAATCCTGCAAACTTATCTACATACTCGTCAACTCGAAACTTCTGGATACGATTGGAACACGGGAATGCTTTCTGGAATTTACGTGTAGCGCACTATTGAACGAACGTACAGTATAAGCTTGGGGAAAATGGACCTTCGTGACAGTAATATTTAACGTTGTGCACCGTTGCACTTCTAATTCAAATACCTTAAACTCTTACGCTATAACGGTATGTTAACGTTTATTTCACCTAATTACGTACTATTGAACCCAATCTACACAACAATTCAGTGTTATTTTTTCTATATATAGGCTATATATTCCACCTAAAGATGACTGTAACAGGTCGAAACATGGAGTGGAGGATTTTTAATAAAATATGTATTTTATGAATGTTTTGTTGATGGCTACCCTACTTAATTTTATCTTCTTGTATCATAGTGACACAACAGGATGCGCTAGTTAAGTTCACACGGATGTTACTTATGATAACGCTTGCGTAGTAGGCCAGAATGTAATTTAGTGTTCTGTTTTTTTTTCTAGGAGCATTTAGAATACAAAGGTGCAAAGAACGCACATGGAAATTGTGTGGCTGTTATGGCTTGCACCTTTCCAGTCTTGTTGGTTAAGCGTACACAGAAGTACATGTATGTGACTGAAAAGATTTTGTCCTGGTAACCCCCCCCCAAATTACTGATTAAGGCCGAACTGGAGGCCATAGAGCGAGGAACAACTGCACTTGCTGCGTCTCGTTTTCAAGAGGCCTAATGCCTCTGTTTCGAACACTTCAGAACACTGACAAATACCTATTTTTCTTGAAGTGTAAAATGGAGTCTGTTTTGTGATCCCATACCAACAGAATGTTTAAGACCTAAGTGACGTTTGAGAATCATAACCCACGACTTGATGGCTACTTTCACCGTAATATTTCCTTACCTTGAGCGTGTCCTGTAAGTGTCATTTTACAGTACAGTAACGATTTATCGAGGTAATAAAGTGTTTGGTGTTGTTTATATTTGAGTTAATTTATACTGCGCTGAACTATAGGCCGATATGAGAGAATCGATAAAGTAGGTCTCAATAATTTTTTAGCTTATAATTTTTTCCTGACAAGATAAAGTTGTCTATGTCCCGAGGCACAACATAATTAATGCATATGAGGGGCGTGGAGGTAAATATAATCTTTAGATGGAGTTGAACAGGTCACTCTCTTCCTGGCGAATGAACTCCTCCCCACATTCCCATTATAGGCCACGGTCTGTGTGTATTGACGAAGAGAGGAATCGCCACCCCTTCTGGGATCCAAACCCAGATCCTGTAGCCCGTAGTCAATCACTTGACTGAGCTGCCAGGAGTTAAAAAAAACGAGGACGTCAGAGCAGATAGGTGTGTGTGTGTATGGAAGGAAATGAATGTCCTTTAAGAATAGAAAGGATTACATGATCAGTGGCGGAATATAATCCGTAAGAAATTTTGTGAAGGGCAAGAATGAAATAGTTTGAGATTGAAACATACGGCGAAGAAGAGAAGAACTGAGAAGAACGAAAGCAGAGTAGTTGAGTTAGTAACAGTCCTTCAAAGAAGAGAAGCGGGTTTGAAGCCCAGCCTAATAGACTTTTGTCTTCAGTAATAACCGTTCATTATCAAGATTTAAACTGGTGTATGGCAGGAAATATACTTTCTTTGTCTAACATTATCTCTTATGAGTACAGGATACATGACTGTTCACAAGAAAATTAATTTGTTCTCTCAACACAATAATTCTTTTCGTTAGGTCCTCAGCCCCAGTGGCCGTACAAATTACAAATTAAGTTTTCTGTGTTTCATGTTTCGTAATTTAATAATACATCACCTAATCTTTAAGTTTGTAAGCAATTATTGTTTCATAATGAGGAGCGTTTGTATATAGGATCTTGTCAGCTTGTTTTGCATTTTGCGATTGTACGTACCTAACTTATGTAGCGATGTAATGAATTATTAGAGCTGTGTGATTAATGATGGTTCACCTCATGAACAATTCTGTTCACGCTTTTGTGCACCAGTTGCACTTACAATGGTGCGATTGTTGATAGTCAAAGTATGGGACGTGCCCGCGGTGCTGTGTGGGCCCATTGAAACGATAATAGCAAAGTAGAAGAAAACGGGATCCTTCGACTTGCCAAGTCCTACCAGCTTCGTGAAGTTTTTAAAACTTTATCAGTCGTCTAAAAACCGTAACTTGGAGCAGGTTTGAGACTAGGACGAACAGAGGACCCAACGGATTCGGCTTTTATCCTCCTGTTACCCGAAGACGGAAGTAGAACTAGCTTCCGAAGCGTTGTGGTTTTTAAAACTCCAAAAGAAGCTATTTTACACAGTGGCACACCATCAAAAATCTTCGCACGTCGATTCTGCTAACTTCTCTTGCAGCGTGCGTATCTGGTGTATCGTTACAGTTCACAGAATTAAAATCGACGTGAGTTGTATATCATTGTCCGTATGTTATAAGAGTGAAAACTTTTACACGTAAAATTGTAGGCTTACTTTAATCTGTCCACAGCATTTGCTTGTGATGAAAGTGGTTTGGACATTTCTGATCGATACAAGACTTTACTTTCGTCCGCGAGCTATCGTGAGCCAAGCAGTCACATATGATGCTCCAGATGTGCGCCGTTAAACAACTGTGGTCACGGTTCAGATTACTCATTTATTCCAGTTTAATATACTAAAGCATATTTTTCTTACGTCTTTAGCTGTCGCATTCAAAAAAAATATATAGCCTTTAATACAAGAAGAGCCAGTGTTTATACTGAAATTTCTTTTTTCATCATTTTAAAATGAAGTAGCCACATTTTACATTTAATTTCATGCACCATAACGGGGAAAGAAAACAAATATGAACTGAGAAAACACATTATACCGCTCAGTTACACTAGCTGTTCAGATTGAGCAGTGGCGATAAGTTATGCGTTGAGAATAATCGAAATTTTGCAAATATGAAAGTACCAGAATGATATTTGATGACTGTGCTAGCGGCACTGCGCGATCACCGCACCAGTTGTCGCATTTCCTAGTCCTAGCGGCACAGCCGCCAAATAAGCTCACTGCATAATAAAACAGCGCCATACTGAAATTGGGCAACTCGGCTTCCGTCCACAATCAGACAACGGTCCTACATAAAATTAAATTTTCTCATCCTGCAAGCTGAACGCGGGTCGTAAATTGACTAAAATAATCTGTGCATTACAGGAACAATTTTAAAGAGGTTTAAGAATTAATGTGAAGGTTAAATTTGTTCCTTTGTTAAATGAAGCGCTATGCCGTAAAGAAGTGTGGGAGGCTGGAAGCAAGCCTCCTCGGATCCTTAATCTTAGTCAGCTTCACGCTCTGGCCACCTTACTGTTGGTGAGAGTCCCGGTATCCGTTGAATAGAACGCTGAATTGGCCCCAGAACTGGTCTGTCGTGCTGGCGAAGAGAAGATCCCTGCTCTTACAGAGAATCGAACCCCGACCGTTAATCCTGTAGCCTATTCACTGCACTGACTGAAAAGTCAATAATTTGTGGATCGGGTCTAAGGTCTGAGGGGAAACTGATATACAAGAAAGATTCGATGACATTGAAAATTTGTACAACATTCTTCATACACTGCCTCAGGTTCATATAAAACACGTGAGTACATTTACAAATCTTCAGGTTTCTTAAAGTGAGGCAGATTCTTGGCCAGTTGATTAACTACAGACCGTTCAAAGAATTGAATTAGTTGAATTGTCATATTCTGCATGCAGTTTACACCGGAAGCTTGCGTCATTGTGATTTCATTCAGACATTTGTTTCAGTCCTCAGAAGTGTTTGCGGTTATTTTTTTTTTCTAAAATTGAGCAGCACTTCACTTTGAGGTTAGCCTGTTGGTCAAGTCCGTTTGTGACACGAGTAATGATGAACATGCCCCTGTGATCGATAGGTGCAATGTAAGTGCAAAGGAGGGGTGAAGAGATCCCAGCGAGTCCTGCGCAGCTCTGCAGTGCTTCATAGTCAGACGCGTCAGTGATTCCAGTTGGGCTGGAACGTCGTGTCTGATAAAAGTTGTCGGTAGTTTACACACTTATCTAATCATTTTGGAAACTGCTGTTGGTTTTGTCAGAGTTATCAAAGTCCACCTCGAAAGACAATAGCGGTTGTTGGGATTTCAGGCTCTCACGACGGCGATAATAAAGATGATCATGACACGATAGTGGAGGTATTGAGCAGGGCGATAGTCCTGTTGATGGAGGCAGCAAACATCTCTGAAACGTCGGTAAACTTCAATCAATCTGTAAGGCGTAAAGACCCAGAAGACAGATATCTTCATCGATAAGGATTGTCTGTCTGTGGTCTGAGATTCGAACACGTGACTTCCAGATATGAAGGAGCAGTACCGGTCCCTCGACCTTGACTTTCGGTGCTTTGTTTCCTACTGTACCTTATCGCGCTTCGTGATGACCCACCATGTCACTTATTTGTTTGTTACGTATGTTTCATGTAGACATGTGACAAATTTTGTATATCCCTGGATAATGCCACTGCAGGGAACGCCTTTGGGTTTGGCCGTTCGTTAGAACACAAAGGAAATGAAACCATCTGTTATGCTTCCAGTAACAAATATACAAGGCCTATCTTAATTAAAAGATAAATTAAAAGCCGTGTTACATAAAGTGGTTCTGACCTTAACACTGCCTTATCTTTCTTCATTGAAAGAAGAACAAATTACGACGCGTACCTCCACAACAAAATGATTTACTGACATCAGATGACTCGTTGGCTGACTGACATGGCTGGTTGTGACCGACCACAAGCTAGATGGTAATTCTTAATCGGTTAATAGCCATTCAGCAGATTGAGAAATTCTTTCCCTGCAGTCTGAAGTTTCGTCACCATCATGACTAAAGTCTCTATTTGATCCTATTTTGAGCCCCTTCAGTCTTCTTCACTTCTTTTTAGCCCATATGCCTACGTTCTGCCCGTCTCAACCTTCATCATGTTTCCTTTCTCGAGACTTTGAAACATAAGCATTTTACAACATTTCTTGACTTTTTGTCAGGGTTTAGACGTTTAGTTTCCAATGTGCACATTTCTGAAACGCCCTATTGCAAATTTAACAATATTGTAATTATTTACGACCCTGACATGTAAAAATAGCACGCTTTGCCTCCATCGTCAGGGGGATGCATGATGATGGAGACAGCAAAGACCACTGAAATTTCGTTAAACTTCCACCAGAGTACACGGCGTAACAACCCAGAAGACAGTCATATTTTGTGGAGGTCTTCAAAATGACCAACGTTAGATTCCCCTTGTAAACGCAACGGACGGAGATCGATACAAGGTTACAATTCGTATTATAACTTGCGTACATATTTCTGGGAATTCTGTATAGGCCGAGCGAGAGAAGGTGAGAATTCTTTGTGTACAGCAGCCACTCGAAACAGCGTTTCAGTCAGGTGTGTTGCGATCATGTCCCGATTTAGAAACCTTATCAGAAACTGTTCATGAATCACTGAGCTAGTTCCTCGAAGAGTAGATACTTGCATTTCGTTGAAGTATGGCTGCATCAGGGAGCCATCTTCGTACTCACCGCCGTGAGAACGTGAAATTCTGCAAATATTATTTGTTTAAGATCCGTTTTAGTATTAGCCGATAATTTTATTTCGTATTCTGTTTGTCACCCCTCTTCGAAAGGTCTTTCCCCCAAAATATCTCTAGTATTGCACCATTTAGGCCTGTATATACAGTCATCTCACTAAGCGGTTGGTTGTGGTTCAGTTTTGGCCAGGTTGTGTGTGTGTGTGTGTGTGTGTGTGTGTGTGTGTGTGTGTGTGTATATATATATATATATATATATATATATAACGTCGAACACTGGAGTAGATGTGTGTGTTACGTCGAAAAGGACGTGGACGGAGGCAGTTGTGGCCTGTTTTAAGATACTATATCACAGCTTGCCTGTAAGTACTGAGGAGAAACACTGAAATCCTCAGTCATATTACCCAGTCGTCTGGTCGCGAGATTCAAACCCTGAACCTCCCTAATACAACGCAGGAGAACTAAAACTTGAGCATTACGTTAGGGTAGCTTATTCGGTGCTGGTGCATCATCGTTAACTTGGATAAACCTGTGTAGTCTGTTAAAGAAAGGTGGAATTCGTTGAAGCCCCTTTCGCGACGACTTGGGTTCTAGTGCATTTGCATTTCTGTCCTTTTGACAATAGTTCACAGATTCGGTGAAGACAATGAGATCGGCTTTTTCGTATGGGTTTGTATCTGTTTCTTTGTTATACTGTTGCTGTAGTGTTATGTTTTCTTATGTTGTAGCCTGTGTACTACACAGACCTACCGCGCTTTGTCAGAATATCCATTTTAATTTGTTTTATTTGCTGCTGTTTTAATTTATTACTCGTTTCTAAAACGTTTTGATCAGTTGAATTTTTCTGTGACCAGTAGATTGATATTTATGTGCCTTTAATATCTCGGTCTGTGGCATGTGTATTTATGTTCTTGGACAGGTTATCGTAGCAACGAATTTTCGAGTGTTCAAGCAGTTTTGACACGTAATGATTTTGGTAAGTTACGACGAGCTAACAGTTGTTTGTTTTCATAGGTTGGTGCTAAAATGTGAACGTCATCAAGACATGCGTTCTTTGCATGGCATGCATGAAACGACTTTCTTTGAAGGAAGTTCAGTCTATGAAAAAACGGAGATCTGAATTAAAGTTTCTCAGCTTCCATTTGATATCAGTCGATTGTTTTGTGGTTACATAATGGAGGAATGATATAAAAAAATTGGTATGTCGTGAGATTTCAAATTTCGTTTTTGTGTTTCGCCACGTGAAAATGCTGGGGGAACACAAAATTAAAATGACCTTTGTGTTTTCGGAGATACGCGAACTCACCAGTTGACTGTGAGTTAAGGCTGCAATAGGAACCAGCTGGGGCACTTGACGCCAGCGACCTCGTTTGTTCAGGGCGATTCTCATATTGTCGAATGGCTGCCATTTGGCCTACTGAGGTACGTAACTGCTTCGTCGATAACTGACATGAAGCATGTGGCCCGCAGGCCGGGTCCGACACCCTGTTTCTGGTCTGGGACATAATGTTGGTGGTTAAATGGTTTGTAGTTTTAAGGGCACGATGAAGCCACCCCAGCAAGGATGCTCCTACAGAAAGTACAACGAGTGAAATTGTAGGATATAATTTGTAGTATGATCTGGTACTACACCGCCTACTGTCTAGTGTTACCGAAGGCTTTCCCCTTGGTATAAAGTGGCCGGAGCGTGAAGCTGACTACCCACCCGTACCTACTGCCGAGGCTAAGAATATTTGCAGCTGTGCCTGCATCCATTCTCCCCAAAGAGCCCTCATCGCTTGGTGCACAGGCTCCAGACTGCTGTATCTGTGTGTGCATGTTGTCGGACGTACTCCGTCTAAACTAGCCAGTCTTGGCAAAACTAGAAACTCCTGTCGCTGCTAGGAATTTCTAAAGAGAGACAGTGAGGGAATTGACAGCAGAGCTTTTATTTTTGACTAACAAATTTAGGTGGAACTGAAATCTAACGTAACATAACATAAACTAAACTAACCTCACCTAACCTAACAGACTCAGAACGTGGTTAGACCTGTCTGGACGTACTATTACTGGCGATATTGGATAATTTCTTACTGGTAAAGGCGGATGAGGTACAGGACTTTCTAATTGACATTGGTTCTGTATAGTAATAATTCGTCTCTTTGCGTTGAAATTTTAAAGCCACCCGACAGCAACAGGAATTTACAGTTTTGCCTAGGACAGACTAACTTAGACGGGTTTCGAATATTACCGGTATCACCGAGCATACGTCTGTGATGTGCAGCTTAGCCCGTCCGCTTTTTACATGCCGTGTAAGGGAAATCGTCTTGTAGCTCACCATTAGTGTCTCCAGCATTGATTTTCGTATCTCGCCAACATTTACGGAAAAGCTACCACGCTCTTAATTGGTTTTATTATAGCAAGCCACACTCTGTTTAGATTACTGATTTTATGGCGGTTCTGAATGATTTTATTCTCTTTTAAACTCTTCTCCTGAATAACATAATTCATGTTTTGTGTGTTTATCCGCAGTATGAGTCAGTCATGTGTTCAAATGCGACAGCGACGTCTTACTCGGTGTGCGTATATACGGCGTGTCCTGAAAGAGAGCTCTTAACCGGAAATCCTATTATAGTCACGAAACAAGAAAGTAAGTTCGTATAAACATGGCCGCGGATATGCTTCATACTCCTCTTAACGCTCTTGATTCTCCATTGTCTTGTGACGTATTGTGTATCCTGTATACACGCGTAAGGGATGTTCCTGAAGATATACCACTAATTATTTTTATTTTTTATTTAGTGTTCTGTCTGACGACAGGTCCATATGAACAGGATCCTTGCATCCTTTTCTCGGACTGGGACCTGTTCATATACGTTCTTGGCAGATGATCCAGAAGTGGTTTGCCATTGCCTTCTTCTGTGTGTGTGAATGGGATGCCACGGAGAAACCGGGGAAGCCCCCGGAGGAAAACTCCGTGTTGCCTAGACCACGGCCTTGCCCAACACAAGTTATAGATTCGGGCATCGCCGGGAATCGAACCCGAGACCCCAGGATTACAAGGCCAGCGTTCTAACCGCTAGACCACCGTGGCTATACCACTAATTATATGATGTATTAAGTGCGAAAGAAGAAAGAAATTACAAAAAACATGAATGTGGAAACGCCCTTCAAGACGCCTTTTACACTTCTATCTTGTTCTCCATTTCTCTCCCTCCCCCCTGTTGCTTTGGTCATTGTTGGGTCGACGTTACAAAGCTTCCATCCAGGTGGAACTTTACTTTTAAAACCACGAACTGTTCAGTATTGTCATTGTTTTAAAAGACCGTCAGCGGACCTAATGTAATTCATTTACTGTCGTAGTCGCCATTATTTTAGTGTCAAACTGAAAAGTTTTTAGTAGAAGAAACAAAGAAATAATTTCGATTGAATTTACTGCCCAGGAATAGCCATTGTTAAGTAACCCTAGAATGAGTCCCCATCACAGCAAAATGCTTCATCAGAACTGTCATGAAGTGAAAGTAAAGAAGAGGATCAAGACGGCGAGTGCCTGTATTGTGGCTGTGTCTATTCGCAGTCTATTGAAGAGTGGATCCGGTGTTCGTCTTGCTTGAAATGGGTCCATAACTCATCTTCAGATGTTGATAGTGACGATGATGAAGAGGTGCACATGTGCGCCGTCTGTGTTAGGCCTAAGTAGATTTAAAATGTGTAAAGTTTCTACATTTCTGGAGCCTATTTTTAGAACTTACATTGTATACTTTATCATTTTTATATCCTATGTCATAATTATTACATAATCTGTGTCTTCTTCCAACTTTTTCAAACATATATCAGTCATATCCCGTCTTGTCCCTGGCACGGGGCAAAATGGGGCAAGTTACATTTTTGTAAACATTTTAATATTTAAAAAAGCTGTAACTCTTAAAACTAAACTAATAACTCATTGTAAATTCCAAATAGACAATAGCTCACACAAGGCTCCTCCATGTGTTTGTTTTTGTTATTGTACCTTCCACATGAATCCAAAGATTAAGTTCCCCGTTCTGCCCTGTTCTCCCCTACAGGTAATATGAAATGTAGGCTCTAAAGTATAAATTATACTTCGGTTGTAATTTTTGAACTTATACCCATTTACCCTGAAAGCAGCGAATTAGGGTATTATAGATATTTGGAAAAAATAAAATCTGTGATTTACGAGTAATACGTCTTCAGTTTCTCATGCAGTCTGTAGCCAAGGAAAGGGACAGCTGTGAACTAATGTAAACGATTTGAGCTTAATGCTGAAGCAGTGTTAATACCGGGAATATTCTATTTTTAAGTGTTCCCAACAGAGTATCAGTATTGATGTCAGTGCATGTTATTTTGGAAGCTAAACATACTGGTAAATTTGACTGGATTTCTTGTTTTGCTTACATGCATCAATCGTAGGCATATTTGTGAATTTATCAGCGTTTTATTTTTATTACTATATCTTAAAAATTTACAACTATAATTCTACGTATATTTTTAAATAGTTACTTCAGTGCTTATGATTTCATTTTTCTAAAGTGGACGAGTAGAATACAATTATTTCCAAATTAATATGTGCCTTATTCACTGTACCTTGTACAATATTTGACGAAATACAATGAAAATAATACATTTATTTAGTCTTAGTATTAGTTAGCTTTGTCAACAAAGAGTTGGTTTTTGCTACACGTCACACGTATCGCAAGTTTTGTGCTTCAAGAATTCAACAGAAAACGGATGCTGGGAAAGAAGGAAAGGAATACATTTGTTTTTTAAGTGGACGGCGATGCCATGGACCATGCGCGTGACCATGTAGAGAAATGAAAATTCGCTAAGAACACTTTTCTATGCTTCTTATATAGAATCCGTATTGTGACAAATTCTGAGCCATATAAAGTGAGCGAGGATTCTAAATTCTAGAGTCGGTATTTGTAATCTGTGAAGCGATTAATGCCTTGGAGATGATTGAGGGATATTTATACCCTTCTGTGATGTTTCGCCCGCCTAATATCGCAGAAATTAACCTGGTCTCTGCATTGAAGAAGAGACGGTAGGGGTCAGAGTCTCTTGGCTTTCTTGATTCGAAGGGCTTATAATCTCCGTAGAGTACCCTCAACCACAGAGGTTCTTCATACTCGCCACCGTAAGAACCTAAAATCGCATCTATTATCATGGATATTAAACACAGAGATGTGTTCTGTGTCTGTGTACACACGCACCAAGTGTGTATTCTTTAAGAAGCCTACATGCAGTGGCAGGAATTGGAAAGGGGTTGAGTGCAGATCGTGCAAGTGGTGCAGAGGTTGGCATCAAACGGTACATGGCTCAGGGTCTTTCGTACCTGTAAATTAAGATGCACTTCCGGATTTAGTCAGTTAAGGCTCTTTTCTGCTGGAATAAGCTTCTGCTGTGGATTTAAAGCACTTAGTGTTTTTGTTTTTGTGACTGTCCTCCGCAGATGCGTTTCTTGTGGGCGGTGAGGATGGTGATGTTCTTTTCCTACACGTAGACTTTTTAGTTTAAGACGAGGACAAGACAAATTAGGAAAATGACAACTCTTAATGTGATCATGGTTATGGTGTGTTTGTTGCCTTTCTGATTGTCAGAGTAACCTGGTTATGACATCGGTAACCCCGAATGAATATGACTGGTTACAATGCCAAAAGTTCAATTGCCGCTGCTGCGGACTGGTAGTGGGGGTCGGGTGCAGTACAACCCGTGGGAAAAGTAGCACATGGCGGCAGGCACAGGAAATGCAAGATCGGATGTCTGCGCAGGCGTTACGATGTATTCAGACAATTACTTACACTTGTGCTATTGAGGTTTTGTCATAGAAAACAGCATTGCTGCCCTCGCAGCTAATAATTAAATGTTATGTTAATAATGCAGCCACATGTACTTGTTCTACAGTCGGCTTCGTTACCATAACAACTAACAAGAATAGTAATTGATAGTTAGAAACGGCGTGAAATGCAGAGATTACACTCTGTATGACATTGAATGAGATCGGAAGGTAATCATGCCGTGGCCTTTTTACCCGCAGAGACTGAAGGCAACCACGGAAAATGTGATCCTGATAGCCCGAGATTCGAGTCCGATACCTTCCGAATACAAGTCGTACATGATTTTCAATACACCTGTCTCCTGTCGGTGGTGGTGGTAACATTATTAAACAGTTGAAAATGAATGTCTTCTGGGATGTTGCGCTCTGTAGTGTGGTAGAAATCTACCGACGTTTTAGAGGTGCCTACTCCTTCCATCATTAGGGCGATCGCAGGTACCTCTGAAACGTCGGTCTCTTTTTACCAAACTACACGGTGTAACTCAGCAGACAGCAATACTCGCCGCCGTGAAAACTTGAAATCTCACATTTTGAGAGTTCCGCAGTTTTTCAAGAAAACTGCAAAATCTTAAAGTTGTGGCGAAAGAAATATCATTATACCAACATCGCCAGATGTTTCTTTCCTTCTAATTATGCGAGAGTTTCATATTAGGTATTCGTATTTGTGAGTTGTAATAAGGGAAGAAGCAGAAGAAGAAATGTAATATTAATGGGCAGGAAACAGCTACTTTTGTGAGGGACTTGTGCCAGAGACGATTAGTTCCCCAGCCGTTTTCCCTTCAAGCAGTTTAAAATAGGATATGATTGTGTGTGTATACTAGTAAGGTACATGCTAGCGGAGTGATGTATATAGGTCGAGAAGGGAGAGGAAGGGTGGCTGATTCGGATTGAGATCTTCCAGTTTCTTATTCCACCTCCTCGTTTTGACGCAATACTTCTCTTGTAGCGCACTGTTAACGAAATGTGGCCAGAACAGAACACAATCGCTTAAACTCTGTAGTGTCTAGGAAGGAAATAGACCATGATGTGTGATATTCTTTTGTTGCGTTTCCTTCAGGTTCTCAAGGTACAAGGGCCAGAGAAAGAAGGCCCAGCGCCACTTTTTAGCGAACGTTACAGATGGGTACAGTATGACTTACAGGAACATTTTTTCCTATTTTTGATCCTGGAACACACACAAAAAGTTTATAAACATACTTTTAAATCACTCTGTATATCTTTAATTACAGGAACGCCTTGATTAAGGATTTAGAAACTGATTAATTACACGTGGTTCAGGGAATAAGAGCTGTAAGATGGGAATATAGCGAACAAGAGTTTAAGCACCGTACATAAATAACATAACTGAGACGTAATTGGAACATCAAGTCAGTGTCTTCTGGCGTCAGTGTTGCTGAATGAACTCAAATGAAGTTCCCTTGAAACTCGAATAGTTTTCATTACCGGTGTGCTTCTTAAAGCCTGTTCTGCTATAATACAAACTTTCCTTTAAGACGTTCACTGTTAGTACTCCATTGGGGGACATACTAATACGCAGTTTCATAACTGAGTCATTACACCGCATGTGGCGTTAATACCGCTTCCAAAATTGACTTTCAGTTGGATTAGTTCTGCGTTCGTTTGGTTTGTGTTGACAGTACTGAGTAAACATTGCACCTGAATCGATTTAAAATCATTAATCTCCTTAACTGCTCATTATCGTGTTTTGTAAGATGTATAACGTAAGATCCTCGCGCGTGTGTATGTGTGGGAGGGGGGCACCAATGGTAGTATTAGAACAGGCAAGCTGAAGAGATAACGAGGCTTGCTTTTATTCGGGAGGTTCGAATCTTGGCATGAGTAACTCACTGTCTTGGTTTATCTCAGTCCGTCTATACGAAAGCCTAAGCATTACCATGAAAGACGAAGAGGTCGTGACGTCTTTCATGGTAATGCTCAGGCTTTCGTATAGACGGACTGAAATTATATTTTCTTTTGGTCATCGTCTGATCTCGTTCAGCGTCAAATAGTCGCTACCGCTGGTACATTTCTGCTAAATTACCTATGAACTATCCAGTGAAATGCCATAGGTTTCTTGTATCCGTAATGTTACAAGTTGAGTTATAGGTGGAGTGTTTCTCCTGAAGGCTCCGTTTTGAGTTCTTGTAAAATGTCTTAAACACATGAGGAGCAGTGGCCTTTCCTGACGTTTGTCTTAAAAATGCCATTTCTAGAACTCTTAGTTTATTTTAACCAGTCTTCGCTTGGAGTGCTGCGTGGATTGAACTGGAGATGTGTTGTTTCACCGCACTTAACACTGCGTCTCCAAGATAACTTGTCTGGTCTGTATCAAGAGTCTGCACTGAAGGCCGTTCATCGAATTTTATTTTCGTCCGTGTCAGTTAAATATCGGCTTACCCTGGAATTCTTTTGTGTGTTAAATCATTAAGGGCCACAGCTTTTATTCGGAATATTTTTCTTACGGCTTATAAACTACTTGAAATAAAGAGTAAAACTAATTTACATGCATGTCCCTGTAGTATAACAGCGTGTAAGAAGGATAGAGTAGCAGTTTAGGTAAACAAAACAGCGTAGCGTGAATCTTAAGATGACTCAGTCATCTTCAGGTATATTCTTAACATGTCCAATGGAAATTCCACTGAAACATTGCAGTAATACAACAGTGTAATTTTATTAAACATTGGTAGAAGTTGATTTGAGGTTCTCACGGCGGCAAGTATGAAGATTGCTGTCTTGTGGGTTGCTGCCTCGTTTTTTTTTCTGGTGGATGCATTCCGAGGTGTCATACGTTCTTGCTGCCCTCATCGTCAGTAGGAGACCCTGCTGCTTAGTGGCTTTATGCAGTGTGGTATCAGCACTGTTCAGTATCTGTCCACAGAAGATTTGTGCCTGAAATAAAATAAGTAAGATTTGAAGTTCACATGGCGCTTAGTTCGAAGATGGCTATGAGCGCCCTGATGATGGAAGTATCAGGGAACTCCGAAACGTTGGTAAACATCTACCAGACTACACGACGCTACAACTCAGAAGACAGCCACCTTTGAAATAAAATGACATAAAGACAAGTAAAGTATGCAAAGTCGTGGATATATTTGAAGTAGCAGCTTTGAAATAATTTTACTTATTGTGTATATACTAATACACCGGTGCTAGGGCAAAGGAAAATAAGTCCAAAAATTACTCTTGTAATGTGACTGCTAATTTACAATCTGTATTTCACGTTACCTATAATTTATCAAAATCAGGATCTTTGGCCTTACATTCATGTCTAATTTGTATAATCGTACATATGTTCGACAAATAAAACCACTAATCCTTATCTGTGATTTTCGAAAAAAAATTCCGTTTCCTCAACCTTTATGACTGCCTCTTTACCTTGGCACTGGCGAATATTACGGACGATCACTTATGAAGAGGGATGATTCCTGTTCGAGTAATTGCGGACAGTTTACTTGTTTGTTTGTTTTTCGGGCGAGCGGGAGTTGTTTCTAATTTTAATGGAGATTAAATCTGCAACACCTGGGCGCACCATCATTATCTTGCTCAAGTTTAAAAGAGATCAGGCTTTAACTTACAGGCTATATCAGGGTTTAAAACAATTTCTTCTACATTCTTGGAGGTACATCGCAACTAATTTCTTTTCCAATTCTTTTTAAGTTCTTTCTTTCGCTAGCCTCAAATCCTCTACAAATCTCGACATTTTCTACTTGTTTTCGAATTTTTAATTCTGGTCTTGAATGGTTTTTGTTTAACGGCGAAACCTAAGAGGAAACGAAGATGAGCTAATGTCGTTATGCGAATTCTGGTGTCGCGGATTTGAATTACGTTTTTGTTTCTTTTTCTTCTTTATTTTCTTTCTTTCACGTGAGCATGACAGTGCTCACAATGTGTAGGGGAAGGTCGTATAGTATCGGATACCTAAGGATTTCGGGGCGAGGGGAGGAATGTGTAATGTGAAATTAAAAAATGTTATTATATTTCACAAATTTGAACTTTTTCCTTCATTAAACATGTATTTTAAATAAAACAAATTGTCAAAAAAGCAAAGCAACATGTGTTTAAAAAATTGTTTACATTTTCAACATTACAAAAATTGGCGTCTAGTATCGGACACTACTGTGCAGATGATGTTTCTCGTTTTGATAGAAACTTTAGTCTTTATGAATATTAATGTCTTTTGCAGGAATCACATGTGTAATATGACATATTTCCCTCAGTATCGGTGCAGTTTTCATGCGCCTAACCACCACAAGAAATACATTGTATGCAGTCCTCATCGAATATTTCCGAACGGATGATGCACGCTGTTGTAGGTCTTGTGTATGGCTGACTAGTTCTTCCTCCAACTCTTCGGTGAAAGTTCTCCGAAACCAACCAGTGTCGACTCCAAATCCGAACTCAATTTAAAATCTTAAGAACAATTTCTATACCGTGTGAGCCGTCGGCGGCCTCACGCTTAGGGAGATTCAACGACGCGTTGAGCCACATGGTGTGGGAATAATGCTTTGTATGGCTCTGGTACCTTAAGAATACAAACTATCTGCAAATCAACCGATTTCTGGAATAACCATTAGACGTATATTTAAATATAGGTTATAAGTCTAAAAAGTAGTCTGTCGATTCACGTGGTGGTGATGAAATCTCTTATGGTGCCAGTTACCATTTTAGTAGGTTCACCCTTATTAATACATATTGAGCTTTTATGAAGGAGTCGGAGTCGGCGTCGAAGCCTAGTCGGAGATTTTAGTACCGACTCCAGAGCCCTGGTTAATACTGCCCCTACTGTCTGCGCATTCGTTGCCTGTTTATATGACTTCAATAAAATTTTGTACCATTTCTTATCTTCTCCCTGCGTGTACCGTCTCGTGAGACAGAGATGAACCCTTGCAGTTGATAATTTATCTTTAATCTCATCACCACTTCACGTCCTTTTACAAGCTGGCTATGTTTGTTTTACTGATATTTTTAATCTTATTACAGTTTATAGTTCCATCATTATGGATCGGATTTTACCCACTTGACTTTTTTGTGTTTAAACCTTTTTAAATAACAGGTATTTGTACTACCTGTTTGTTTTGAAACCCTGATGCTGTACTTCAGCTCTCAAAACTGGTGGTATAAGGAAGAATTCCAATGTGCTGAGGGAGTTTGTTTCTAATCAAAATCGCATGCGGGCGCATAAGCCAAAGACGATGACGCGCCTTTAACCCAAGAAACAAACAAACAAACATCAAGTCTAAACCTAGGCCACGTTAGTGCACATGCCAGTATATTATCAAATGCAGGCAGTTGGCTTCCGAAGCGACTCTGAGCAATCGCTGTATGACTAAGTACCAGGGCAGGTTGCATGAAAAAGATAAATCAGTATGTCGCCCGTACGAACTGCGGCGTTGGTTAGGGCGGTAGCCTAATGGAGAATTTGTGTTATTAAGCTCCAGACTGAAATGAAAGTAAGCTGGGGGGTGGATTAGTTTGCCGGTCCAGTCAATGGCTGTTCTGATTTGTCGCTACGTTAACAGCTCTGAATTGGACGGAAGTCTGTGGAGGTGGCTCTAGTGTTACTGTGGTACTAGGCACATTGTAACAGATGATCAGGAGGCTCTTACGTTAGTTCAACTTCTTCGTAGTTTGGTAGACTGCAGAGTCGGAGCGTTCGTGTTAACCTTGTTTGCTGTGAATCCCCGGCGAACCCTGAAAAACGAAAAATACTCTTTTACCTTAATTTTGTGGTCTGTTGGTACTCCATACACCGGAACACAACAGAACCAATCAGATAAAATGCGTCATTAGCCATCTCCAGCCAAGCCTTTTTTGCCAGCTAGTCGAGGCTTTCGCTCGCTTTTAGCTCCTGACTGACGGGCTGGCTGATGATGCATTTTATGTGATCGGTTCTGCTGTGTTCCAATGTATGGAGTACCACTGCAAAACGAAAGTAAGACAAGAATTTTTCATTTGTCGTTTTTTACAGTGTTTGCCGGGCTAAGGTGGTCAACAGGAACTCTCCGCCCCTGCGGGTTCTGTCCGACACCAGGAATCCAGAGATTCAAGGAAATGTCACAGGATCTGATACTTCATTTATGCTCTTTGGTATTAGTCTACTTTGCCTGTTTCACTTTTACACTGCCATTTAGGCCTAATTCTGATCTTAGTGTACGCTGTTGCACGATATTGATTCGGTATAGACCCACAGTGTAACGCCGCGGTGGCATGAACGTGCAAGGTTTTAAGAGGTCAGATTTAAGTTTTGTGTAATTCTGGGGTTACATCGGACCGACTCCAACTAAAATTACATTCCCGAGACAACTTTTTCTGTTTTCTGTCTAGACCTCCAGTACTAGATTAATCGAAATCCGTTTTTACTGACAGTGATTCATTCATTCGTCTGTGTTATAAAGTGAAAGGATAGGATCAGTTGTGAATGATGAATTCGACAGGATGTGAGAAGATGAGGTCGCGACCAGTTTTAAGGTACTATCCCCCGACATTGCCTGGAATGAGAGAAGAACCGTGAAATTTCTTAGTCAGGGTAACTGGCCTCCGAGCCGAGTTTTGAAGAACCACTCGATCGCAAAACATCAAACTTTAAATATTTTACTTGTGTACGGACACCGTCATGAATTGTCGACGTTCTGTGCTGTGATGGTGGGTGTTTAGCGGTTTATTTTAACGCCCTGTGGTGTTCAGTAAAATTCGCAGTTGCTGTCGTTTATAATGTCTTGTGAACATGAAACTTAGAACCGTTCTGAGGCTTACTCAGTGTCTCTGTGTCCGTCGCGTAGGCCTGCTTGGGGTTCTTTCTTCTAGGCTGAGAGGAACTAATCATGAAGCCGCGCTGTAGGTTGTGAAGTCTCGGAGTTAATGAGCGTTTTCGGAGCTTTGCCTCACTTCTTCATGATGTGGTGCCTAACCATAGGAACAACTTTGCCTCTATCGCTCTATTTATTACCATCTGTAAAACCTTTGACGTTAATACGAATCAGTTTTCGTTTAACGAATTTCCACTTAACGGACGACTTGCAAGAAATGTTTCTTAAAACGAGGAATGTGGAATTTCTTCGGGAAATATTTGCAAGTGTTGTGAATATACATTGTTAGAGAGTGAATTCAGTATTTTTTTTTTCATATTTTATCACTTATAGTTGTAGAGAACTTCCTGTGTTACGTAAGTTCACTTGTTCATGTGCTTCGTTCACATAGTAAAAACAGGGTGCTGACAAGATCTGAGGGAGGGTAAATAAATGCAGCTTTTTGTTCAAAGCCATGGTTTTGTTATTCATTATTCAGGCAAATGGCCTCGTAATGTTTGTTTTGCATACATAGATATATTAACACATGTTGTCCCCGCTAATAACTCAAGAACTAAGTGACATTTTCATAAAACTTTCTATGGACATCTAACCACTAGATGGAACGCCGCCTTTCAAGTAATAGGCTTCCAGTATGGCGGTACACTGAATTTTTATAGATGGGAGCATTAGATACATACGCATCATCCAGAAATTTTGTGTTTAATAGATTTTTAAAAGGTGTGGTACTTTTATTGATGTTATTTTTGTAAAATTTAAATCAGCACAACGTGTTTAATGCTAAGTATGTTGACTCAAATTGAAGTTATTGTAGCTTTTAGTTAGTTTAGAAGAAATTTTGAATTCTTAGTACATTCACAATCTTTTCTTGCAGCTCGCTCATGCTACCAGCATAAATCATAACTACGGTCTCTCATTGTCAGATAACATGAACAAATAGATGGTTCAGTTTAGATAAGACAGAGAATTTTAAACTCTACTAAATTTTACAGTAAAGTATTTTGACACTAGAGCTCCATAACTGACTGAAGCTACTAAATGATCCCCTATGACCGAAACATGTAAGGTAATGAAAAAAGTTTGATGTGTGAATAGGAACTTGTGCCTCATGCTTTAGCATTGAATTCATATGAATATAGGCTACATTTAAGGTTCTCACGGCGACGAGTATGAAGATGTCTTCTGGGATGTTGCGTCGGAGTGTATCGTGTGATAGAGGTTTGCCGACGTTTCAGAGGTACTCGTTCCGTTCATCATCGGCTTGCGCTGCTTACTCATCAAACACTTCTGAAACGTGGGTAAACCATTTCCAGACTACACGGCGCAACATCCCAGGAGACTGTCAGCTTCACATGAACATGGTTTACGCATGCATGTATGTATGTGTATAAGCCCTACATATATGCACACATGTACTACACATTGGCCTACATACTTGACTTCTGCGCTGTGAGATATTTTATTTTGACATCATTTGGGCAAGTTTGAGAATCACCGATTTAGTTTCTGTTTCCTTCTTCAACCGTAAAGACGATATTATACCTACAGATTCACCAGATCCACCTGCAGCCTGTCCTATATAAGATTTTTAAAAACTCTCATCCATTGCACATTCACCCTGAAGATGGTAGCTGGGGTTTACTGAAACATTGAATAATTCTTAACCCTTGACGCGGCTCATCCCCGAAAGCCGTTGTTGTACAGTTCTTATCATAGTCCCTCAAAAAATTTCATTTCTATCCGTCGAGTGCTTTCAGACGGACATTTCTCTTAAACGTTCTGTGAATCGAACCCGTAAAAATCTTGCCCCATGCAGGGTTTGATCACAAGCCATTCAGCCTGTACTCGATCATTTTGCTGTGAGGACGCTGCTAGAAACAAGGTTTGTTGTCTGACTCGTCATGTCTGAAGCCCTAGCTGCAATCATTCCTCTTCATTTGCATCTCCACGGAGAGGTTAATTGCACTGACGTTACCATGGAGCCGGTCAAGAAGTCTTGGTCGAAATACGATTACCTCAGTCTACTGATCCACTTCGGAGGTCATATCATGGAACACTAGATTCCAAACAACCAGCGGGAATCACGTAATAATCATAGTGCACACAACAATAAGCTTCTGGGTTGTTACTGCCTGTTGTCTGGTAGATGTTTACCGATTTTTCAGATATTCTTGCTGCCTCAGTCACCAGGGCGATGAGTAAGCCGCAGCAAGCACCTCTGAAACGTCGGTAAACATCTACCAGACAAAACAAGCCAAGAGACAGCTATCTTCATACTTGCACCCTGATATGTTACTCAAGAAGCTTTTGGTATGACGTATTTCAAACGCTTTAACAAAAACTGTGACAGGAGCAGTTGTGTGTGTAATATCCACTGGTACAGATTTATAAGAAGTTAAATTTATCAGGCATAATGTAAGAAATTCGCGCCGTTGCCATGTTTGTAATTGTTAACTTAAACAGTGGCTTATTCTAGGTACGTTTATACGTATTTTGTCTCCATACAGTTCTCATGAATGAGTGATTACTTATTCACCGCTGTCAAAAGGAAAGCTAAATACAGATTTCGTTCGGCCGCACTATATTATGTTACATTCCGTAAAAACTTATCCCAACGAAAGTTTATTGTTTTTAGGACGTTTTGTACTAATATCTAGGCCTGCTTACATTAAGTACCGCTAATGTCGCTCCTGTTCGCATGGCCGCCATGTTGGTATTATTGATGGCAGGATATTGAAAAGTACAAAGATGACGTGGTCTTTGGTGGAATGTTTTATGAATGTGTGAATTCCTTCAAAAGTCTTTAATGCCTCCAGGTCCCGCAAGTGCATCTCTCGTCTTCATGCATGCTAAATGGTGTGTTCATCTCATCCTCGATTTCGAAAATGTTGGTTTCACAAGTATGCCCCATCCTTCGCTGTGACGCTCAAACAGAAGTGTGCAACTGGCTCCGTAACCAGACATCCCCCCCCCCCCCCCTCAAGTAGTTGTCTCTGGCTCCAAAAAATTACAACGGCAGGCAACAGTGGAATCCCACGAGTCTTGAATTGCACACGCTGTTTGGCGCCACTCACTTGTTCCACATAAATACTTTTTCTTTGAAACGTTTGTTTTCGTTTCCCATCGTTAAACTAGAATGGAAAACTTATCTGCAGCGGTGTATATGCACTTTTAAAATTAGTGTTATTATAGGCTTAGTATTTATGTTCATTTGAGATGTATGTCTTCTGGGTTGTTGCGCCATGTTGCAGTCTGGTGGCAGAAGTTTGCCGGCGTTTCAGAGGTGCTTGCTGCCTCAGTCATCAGGGCGATGAGTAACCGCTTTTCCTGGTGACGGAAGCAGCAAGCACCTCTGAAAAGTCGGCGAACTTCTGCCGCCAGACTACATGGCGCAACAGCCAACCTAGAAGACCTCTTGTTTGCTGTTTTTGAAAGTTTCGTAAAATCTCCTCTGTATTTTTTCTTCCCTGACGTTTGATAAGTGTAATCCCTTTTGTAGAAACTTGTAGAGGTCTACTGTGCCATTTTTCTGTAGATATGCAGTTCCTATCTCTATGCGATATGGTATCTAGGCTGCCATTTAAGTTTCATTTAATTCGTTATTATCATACTTTTGTAATCTGCGATTAGCTTTGTGGCATTCGGTTTGTGTTTCCATAGAGACCAGTGAGGTATACAAAAGAACGGATTTTAAAAATAATTGGACTCGAATTGGATTGCACATTCACTCGTTCCCTCCCTCATTCAAAAGACTCCTTGAGAGAAATTTTGCATTGCACACTATGTATGACCCTAACAAAGTTTGATGATTACTTCCGTATCATGATATCATCCCGTGAATTATTAAACCTCATTTGTGTATTTTTGTTAAATTGCCCCTTCTGTTGACTGTACAACTCCGCGTGTTGAACCTATATGATTCTGCTGGTTTCTGTTACTTTGTGCTAATATTGGATGGAACTTGTTTTCTCGTTTTTATTGCCGTCCTCAGCTTTACCTTCTTTAGAAACAGTAAAATAAATTCGTGTCCGGAAAGAAAATTTGTCAGAATGTTTTTATCTTGTCGTTTATTGAATATTAAATCATTTGTTTTTAAGATTGCCTTTCTTGTTGTTTGTAGAGGTTATAGCACGTTTTGTTTTATGGCTTGTCTTCTGCACATGGGGCCGATTCTCTGCAATTTAATTCGATGCCATTCCAGACGCGAGTCCTTGTTTTCAGAGGCAGTAAAAAAGTCTGCGCAGTTGAAAAGAATCTATCAATTTTAAATTTACGTTGATAACTTTAATAATAAGATTGTGTAATTGCGTCATATTGTGAATATTATAACAATTATTTATTATAATCCGTCTGATCACAATATTTAAAATTTCTTATAATTAAGATAATAAAATATCATTGATGTTCCATATCGATTGATCGATTTACATTTCGGAACATTTACACAACATGTTTCGGTTTTTATAAAACCATCATCAGGTGTAAAAACTTAAAACTCAATTATGATTTCTGTAGTATTTTGTTGATGTTTCATTACGTTTGTTTTTCCATTTTGGGCGAAGGTGTTGTTTTTCTTAAATCTTATTAGATGTACATATCGGCCTGTAAATAAATGATTGAAAGAAACACTAAAGAATTTGAAAGAATTTATAAAAGAATTTAGAGAATAAAATGCAAAATATATAAATTATAGTTAGAAAGTATCAATAAAATAGAAATAAAAATAAAAATAAAACATACCAAAGATGTAGGAGTGAGTGTCCCATAAATGAAACAATGGACATATTAAAAATAGTACAAAACAAAAAACATAGAGATACAATAGAAAAATATTACATACGTACACCAGTTACAGATTATCTTCACCAGCTATCAGACGTAAGTTACTCCGCACAACACATCTTGGTATGTTTTCGTTATATTTTATATTTTACATTTGTATTTCTATTTATTTCTTATGTCAATTCCATAATCATTTTCATGATAATAATTAAACATTAATTCCACAGAAAATAAACGTCTGAATACAAACAAACAACCCAGCATGAAAATAGAAAATCTACAAGTACACCACAGTTTAATATAATACATTGCATAAAAAATATCTAATAATTTTAAAATATTATGAAATTGATATAAACCTGAAGGTGAGGTCTTATCCATCGAAACATGTCGTTTAATGAATAAAAAAGCGCTAAATAATGTAAATCGTATTTACGATAAAAAGCGCCAAAAATATAATATTTTATACTACATAATGTTTTAATATTATATAATTTTAACAACATCATTTAACTAAAACGTTTGTGTATAGACTGTGAAAATAAATATATATTTAATCAACACAAACATGACGCATTTAAGCTACAAATATAATTTATATATTTTGCATTTTATTCTCTAAATTCTTTTATAAATTCTTTCAAATTCTTTAGTGTTTCTTTTAATCATTTACTTACAGGCCGATATGTACATCTAATAACATTTAAGAAAAACAACACCTTCGCCCAAAATGGAAAAACAAACGTAATGAAACATCACCAAAATACTACAGAAATCATAATTGAGTTTTAAGTTTTTACACCTGATGATGGTTTTATAAAAACCGAAACATGTTGTGTAAATGTTCCGAAATGTAAATCGATCAATCGATATGGAACATCAATGTTATTTTATTATCTTAATTATAAGAAATTTTAAATATTGTGATCAGACGGATTAAAATAAATAATTGTTATAACTTTAATAATATTTCCACAGTTTGTTGTTTATTTAATGACGCTGTCAGTATCTCAGCGTATATAGCGTTAATTGATAGTATGTTTAATAAATTTGAAAGTATATGGAGGGAAGCGGTCGTGGCCCGGTTTGAGGCACTTGACTGGAATGACTTGGGGGGGGGGGGGACCTCACAAAACCCCAGTGAGGACAGACGGACTCCAGGTCAAGGTTTGAAGACGGGACCTCCCGAATGTGAAACAGCAGTCCACTACCTGGGATCGAACGTGGTGTTTGGGTAGATAGCACTCACGGTTTGTATTTGGTAGGTCCCAGATTCAAATCTCAGCCAGGAGACCGGCTGTGCCACCTGGGGATGTTTGTTGTTTTTCTCAGTTCTTCCAGGGAAATTCAGTAATAATACCTCAAATAAGGGCACTGATGACTTCTTTCATATTTCTTCCAATTCATTATTTCCTGTTATCATATAATTTGACAGTATCTAAATGTAAGCAATAGGAAGGCGTAGTTAATTTAATCCGTAGCAAATCCATTACCTAGAAAGTACGTTTCATTACCCTAAACAATATTACTATCTATTTCTTAGATCCAGATATTCATCTCAGTACCAGAATTTTATATGTTCCTTTGATTTTCACAAACCAAACAACATGTGGACTGAAATTATAGTTTTGCATGTTTTAATTTTTAAGTTTTTGTTTGGACACTGAAATGTAATGGGACAGAGCATGCTTATATTTTCTATATTTGTTGCTCATTTAATGCTACCTTTTTGCAGGGCATTGGCGATGGATCTGTGATGTTACGCAGGCTTAAAAAATGGATGGCGAGGATGTATCAGAACCCGCCGTTGAAGTTTCTGCCGTCGTTAGAGTTGTGCAAAGGTAGTAAAGGAGTATTGTCTGCAACACTGAATATGTTATATGAAAGTGGTGCATCGGAATTACGCTTCACAGATGCTTAGCAAATGGGAACATGTGTCATACAGCTACGACAAATGTGACCCAATGTTAGACGATGGTGGCTAGAATGTGCAAGAGTCTGTAACATATCGTAGTTCATTGTTCGTGATGGCCGCCTCTCTTCTGGAAGGCAAGCGATTCTTCTGCCGGGAGTGGGCTTTCCTCAAGTTAGCACACTCTCTGGAACAACGCCCAGTATCCAAAACATGTGGCACGATGGTGGTTGGAGGACCTGGAACAGGCAAAACAGCCCTGTGCTGTGAGATAGTTTGGCCCAAACAGGGCTCTGCCTGTAGACAACAACGCAGCCTGAACAGGCGTCTCCTGGCATACCATTTCTGTCAAGCCCACGATACAACTACCCTGTCTCTCTCAGTCTTCGTGCGAAGTCTTGTGTCCCAGCTTCTCGCCAAATGTTCTCCTCCATCTACAGACGAAGATGGAACTATCCTACAGTCACCATCTTCTCCACATATTCCGAAAGCATTTTCTGCCGCGGAGGGATATGCAGATAAAGTTCGGAATGACCCAGAAATTCTTGCTGCTTTACGCCCGGAAGCTTTAGACAGAGACCCTGACGAAGCTTTAAAACGTGCAGTTCTCTTCCCTTTACTAGAAATTGAACCTCCAAAACAGTGCCTATTTTTATTAGTGGATTCTATAGATGAAGCTCAAATGTTGAACATGTCCGGATCGTTGACTGCGTCATCTTCAAGTCGCCGTGGATCGGTCGGAACGAGCAGGACAATTGCGGAACTTCTGGCGAACCATCACCATCTCTTTCCTCAGTGGCTTGTACTCGTTTGCACAGCGAGAAGACAGAGCAAAACCGTATCACGGATGTTTACAGGATTCCGGAAGATCAGTCTAGACGACCTGAGGAAGTCCCAGGTTGTACGGGATGTTCAGCAATACATTCTCGCCCGTCTGGATCAAGAAGACTCTCTCAGACAACATATTAGTCGGGACACGGCTGAGATGTTGAACCAACTCCATATCAAGAGCAATGGTTGCTTTCTATACCTGGAGAAAGTTTTGGACGGTGTTGCCGAAAATTTCATTGTTCTAAGGGAGATACGAGAGATCCCTGGCACATTAAATGGTCTTTATCTTTGGCTTTGTCAAAGACTTTTCAATCGAAAACAGTTTTCCAAAGTTCAACCTTTACTTAATGTAATTCTTGCATCAAGAAGACCCTTAACTCAGGATCAACTTTACCAGTGTGTGTGGACGGCAAATACCGCAATGAGCCGTGAGGACTTCCAGAAACGCCTGCACCTGCTGCGGCGGGTGTTATCGGTGTGTAAGGATGGCACACTGCTCCTGTTTCACCACAGTTTTGCTGAGTGGTTGTTGGATGTGAAGCACTGCACACAGAAGTACTTGTGTTCTGCAAGCGAAGGTCATGCCATGCTTGCTATGAACCATACACTGAGGGCACATGAACTCACGGCAGATGAGGTACAGGGCTATGCACTGCATTTGAGTCGGCTGCCACCGCTGCCTGCATCTGCTGCCAGTGATCTGGCATCTTCCTGTTCGCTGGATTACCGCCACGTCATTCTGCTGTGGTTGATTGGCTCTGGGGCCCCTGTTGAAGACTGTCTCCTCCAGGTGAGATATTCTGTCACAGTACTAAAATCTATATTCCACCTATACAATAGTAAAATGTTCCAGTTTCAGAATGAACAAACATTACACCCAAATGCATAAGGGAGCATGTTATGAAAATGGATCTTGGAGAAATAGGGTATGAATGGGTAAACTAAATTTAGTTGGCTTATGGAATACAGTGACTGGCTCTTGTGAATATGGTGATGAACATATGCCAAGTGATTATTTCCTTATGCTTTCTTTCACATGTACCATCATGGCGATAGAGTGTAGTCTTTTGAGGTTATGTTTTTGAAGGGAAATGGACTTCATGTTTAGTAGCACTAGCCCTACCAAAAGTACCTCTTATGCACTTAATACTTGCATTATTTAAAATTATGTTTTTTAACAATATGTTGAATGGAAACATTCACAGATATTGGAAGAGAACATTGGACTGAAAATGACATACAAAAGGGAACAACTCGCTGGTAAGAATAACCCAAAGTATAAGCATTAATCACCTTCCATCTTTTCAGACTTTCAAATATACTCTTTCTAGGTGGTTCTCCACCAAAATTCTGTAAACATTTCATGTCTCCTGTTTGAAGTACATGTGTGGTACAAAGTCTGTTTTTCACTATTATACCAATTCTGCACGACCTGCAGATCATTCATCTGCCTTCAAATACTTTGTCATACATCATCTGTTTATGTTCTTCCCTAAGTGAGAGGGCATGTGCACATTATATACAATTTATTATCTTAATCCTCATCTTTATTAACTTGACGTGACTGAATCTCGTTTGTGGTTCTTATACTTACTAAATGCGGACAGGTGGATGGATTGGATTGGGAAGAGAGACTGAGCTCAACGCTGCCAACACCTAGAGACCCACGTGTTGTTCGATTACTCCTCGAAGCAGGTGCTAGGCTGTCAACTGAAGAAGACAGAGGTGAAGCAGGAGATGGAGAGAGTGGCTGTGAGTGTGCAGAAGTTGTCACATCTAGTCAGGTTTGTACTAGATGTGTTCTTACAGCTATGCCAGTTATAGTCTTGTTATGTCTCAGTCACAAATGGTGGAACACTTTCTTAAAGTAGGTTACTGTATTTATTTCTGTATCCAACTGGGCCTAGAACTGGACATTTAGTTCTGTTTGTGCAATGATTGATCTCTCACATAAAATATGTTTTTATTTTACTGTACATTTGCAGGTATCAGATGAATGTAGCCCAGTCGTGGAATCGTTGATTCGTGATCCTCTTGCTGAATTGTTGGGGGTTGTGGATGGGGATGTTAATAGGCCAGATGGGGTTGGACGCACCTTGTTGCACTCATTGTCAGCTGAAGGAAATGCGCGACTACTGGAATTAGCAATAGCGACATGTCATGGTGCAGACCTTGAAGCTACTGATCGCCATGGACAGACGCCACTCAATCTGGCTGCTAGGCATGGTCATGGAGATGTGGTGGCAGTTCTGTTGGCAGCTGGTGCCACACCAGATCATGCTGACTGTGATGGTTGGACTGCACTCAGAGCAGCTGCATGGGGAGGACACACGCAGGTCAGAGTGTTGTCAAAATTCTTGTATACTACATATGTGCATGTTAAAACAAATTCTGAGAAAAATGTTTAATGAATATTGGCAGTTTAGTGTTTTTTATATTAAGAAACTACATGATATAGTATTGTTAGGGTAGGAGGTTATGATTGACCTGGCATGTAACTGGTGTTGCTTCATTTGTTTCTAGTGTTAAAGCAACATCTAAGAGACCACAGATTTAAAACTGATGATAACTTGGAAACTGCAGAGAATAAATGACTGAAAGAACAGGACACTTATGCCTATGTACAGAGGATAGTAAAGCTCATCCTGTAGCAGTTTTCACAAGATATAAAAATAATTTATGGGCTTTATTGCTGTATCATAGTATCAGGGAATAACTTAAAGATGTATGGCTTGTAAGCTAACATTCTGACTGCCGATTTTATATGTGTAGATTGTAACTTTGCTTTGTCTGGCTATACATACACTGAAATTTGTTGGTTTCAAGATAATCTATCACATGCTGCTCTGTCCAATTATTTTATGAAAGTAATTTGTGATCCTTTGTTCCTTGGATTTTGTGGTTATGAAATAAAGGCTACCTTCTGTATCACTATGACAATATCTTGAGTGGTGTTCGTAATGAATTAGATGAACTATTGTGGGCTGTGTCTTCTCTGTCTGAATCTGAGGATTTGCAGTACTGTGGTGTTGACAGATCCACTTCATGTGTATCTGAGTAACTCAGCTGCACAGTGCTTTTTTGAGCTGTTGATTAATAAAGGTGAATGAAACATAGCACACATAAAGGAATTCCTTGCCTTAATAGGCTTTAAAATAAGTTATAATCATTATAAATCCAGAACTAAGCATTCCATTTCATATTAATACATTTATATCTTTCTGTTACAGAGGACAAAGAATTTTTCTGTTTCCAAGGTAATGTCATGGAATTGTAACAGAATATGTTTGATTGTGAAGGGTTGTGTGCTCTTAATGACAATCCCTTCTTGATTGTCTGCATCGAAAACTTCTCTACATTTGACACTTTCGTGGTCAAATTCTTTCTTCGAAAAAAAATTTCAGTGTGAAATATACAATCTATTCTAACATGTTGTAGGGAAATTGAAATCATAGATATATTTTCTACTGACTGTGACAGATCAAAGAAGCAATAGATACACTCATTACACACTAAATCTGGAGGGAAATACATTGAACATCCACTTCCCAGAAACACCATACAGGTTTTAGCATTTTGTTTTTGTGGGTTTGTGGGTTTGTAGGTAGTGGAATCTCTGCTAGAACATGGAGCAATTGTGGACTGTGCAGACTCTGACCAGCGTACAGCTCTACGGGCAGCTGCTTGGGGTGGCCACGAAGACATTGTGTTAGCACTCCTTCGTCATGGCGCAGATGTAAACCGAACAGATGATGAGGGCCGCACAGCACTTATAGCTGCTGCTTATATGGGGCATTCAGAGATAGTGGAACACCTTCTGGATTTTGGTGCAGAGATCAATCATGAAGATGCTGATGGAAGAACAGCACTCAGTGTGGCAGCTCTTTGTGTACCAGCAAATGAAGGATATGCCAAAGTATGTGACTTCTCTTTGTACACTGGTAGATAATTAAACCATTCACATTGGGATGCAGTTTCGTATTTCTCTGGCTCTTGTACTTTAGAGTGCTGTTTTCTTTTCTTCTTAGGGCTTGAAAGCTTGTAGTTCATTTATGGACAGATGTCAGTAAAAAAGCTGAAACATCATGCACCTGGACAAAAAAAGAAGTTATTAACTAAGTTATGGAGGAATAGAAAAAGGAATAGGAAGAGGAAAAGGAAGTTAAGAGAGTCAAAAGTTGTTTCATCTTTCAGAGCATTATGGAGACTTTAGTGAACAGTTTGTGTACAAAATTAAAAGTGTTTCACAAAGTATCACTTTCTCAAACACAACTTACCCACGTTCAACACATGGAAAATATTATACTGTACATCTTATGGACCTCTACTTTCATCAGTGTCACCTTTAACATTTTCTTTTTGTTTCTTCACACTGACAGCATCATCATCATCAACAACAACAACAGTCTTACCTTTAGTTTTAGATTGTCAGACTCCTGAACATAACAGCATGTTATTGTTGCATTCACTTCTCAAACACGTCTAGCATGCTCTTAAAGACTGTTGACAGTTGTAGATTTACTGGCTGTATGAAATATGTGTTGATAGGGAACAGCTAATAGTGGTTTTATAAAACATACATGAAGCCTAAAGCTTAAGTGCAGAGAATAACAAATTGTTTAGAATGTGTTTGACAATACAGTAAAACCTATCTAACTCTGAATTATTGAAAATCCCAAATTATTAAACATAATGATACATACATATGTTCAAGTCATAGTTTATAAAAAGAATCATATTTATTCATAGTTATCAACACATGCTAAACCTTTAGAGATGCTCTGGGTGTATGGAATGTACTGCCAAAAGGCTTGTGTATAATTTACAGGCAGTAAAATATGTGCTGGATGTTGTTGAGGGAGCCAAAATCCCTGATGACTTTCAAAACATGTGATTATTTGTCCTGTCTGGGTTTTTATTAAATTTTCCATGCAGTGTTGAACAGAGTAATTTGGATATTGAACCCCAGCTACTAGAACCACAGGCAAACATATTACTGACCCAACTATCACGGACAACATACGCAGGCCTCCTTTCATGAGATATATGAAGTAACAGAGAAGATGGTGGAAAATAAAATTGGGTGTTACAAAGAAACAGTGGAGTGTCAACACAATGTTTTGACTAGGAAGTCAGAAGCGTCCACTGCCGTATTGCAAAACCAGAGCTGAATTAGAGAGTTTCAGTTGACTGGATTGCCTTGTCAGAGAGGTTAAGGTTAATTTCTCATGGTGGCAATTTTATTTTATTTGTAAATATGTTAAGACATAGAAACTGTAGGTGGTGGCGTCAGATGCCACACAAATATTTGAGGTAATTTCAGTTGATTGTGTTTTCTTTTTATATCTGATCTGTTAACAGGTTGTAAACATTCTCCTTGAACGAGGGGCTGCAGTCGATCATCAGGATAAGGATGGAATGACACCACTGTTGGTTGCAGCATTTGAAGGACATAGGTATAATACATTAATGAAACAGAGGAGGTTGTAACATATCACACATGTGGATAGGAATCTGAGTCAGAATCAGCCATCATTACTCAGATCTTTTGTGATTTTCCTCACTTTTGAGATAATACATTAAAATAGACTTCCACGTCTCTCTCAGTGCATAACAATCCGGTTATATTTCATACATACCCTGACTCACTTTGCACATGTCTTGCAATCTGAATGGCAATGATAATGTTAAGGTAGGCCAGTGCTACTTCCTTCATATATTCACCTGACTTGCCACTTACCCGAACATCACTGTTGAGTGGTTAAAACTTGTTTCATATTCCAGAAATATCATGTTCAGTTTCAGAAATACAAGGTGCTTTTTCTAGTTTTTCTCAGTTTCTCCAGGAAATTTCAGGAATGGTTTCTTAGCCCTAACTGCTCAAATAGTATAGTTGTAAGGCAAAAATCTGATATTATTGTGTACATATATAAATAAAAATCACTAATATTATTATATGCTTCATATTATATTTGCAGAACACTGTCTTACAATTTTACAACTGCTGAAAATGGAAAACAATACTACAGGTGTCAGAATCATGCTCAAAACATGAAACTTTGAAAAAGCATGCAGACTTGTGACATTTATTTATAACCTCAAAGACTACAAACTAGATGGCAGCACTATACAGACCAACAAGAGAGTGTTTATAATAACTTTGAGACTAAAGCCAAATTTCATAGTAAAAGTGGGTTATTCTTCATTGTAGACTAAAGTAAAATTTCAAAGTGTTTGGTAAGGTACATGTGCTCATCTGACAGAATGCACAGCTGTAGGGTTAGAATAAGCCATACCTGCTTCCTTCCCCATCCATTTTACTTCATCATCTGAAGTAATCCCCCTTTTTGTGCCATATGCTGGTAATGTTTGCACTTTAGTAAGTACCATTATGTAAGCTAAGAAAGAGCAAACCACTCATTTTCTCCATATCTTATTTAGTCAAAAAATTCTCTCTTTTTATGACAAAGACTTTTTACCATGTTCACAAGGACCTGCCATTGGTTCCTATCCTGATCCTGATGGATCCAGTCCACACCATCATACACGGTTTATTTAAGGCCCATTTTAATATTATCCTCCATATGCCTAGGTCTCCCACAGGGTTTGATCATTCAGGTTAATTGTGTTAGCTTGGCTAACATTATAAATGTGAACACTGCACCCTTGGTCTCCGAAGATGTCTTTACCTTTCAGTGTTGCTGACCAAACTTTGCATTTCTCATGGATTTTCCCCCAATTTAACTGGTTTAGTGGCATTTTACAACGTACTCTTTCACTTGTTCAGGGATGTTTGTGAATTGCTCTTGGAGTATGAAGCTGATGTGGACCATGCAGACCGTGGGGGCAGAACACCATTGTGGGCTGCTTCTTCAATGGGACACTCAAGTGTTGTTGAACTGCTGCTGTTCTGGGGCTGTTATGTGGATAGCATTGACCCAGAGGGGCGAACAGTATTGAGTGTTGCAGCTGCACAAGGCGGAACAGATGTTGTCAGTCAGCTGCTTGATAGAGGTAATGAATGGTCCATCAAGCATTGGTGGTGTATATTGTAGTTATGTATAAGAACTATCAACAAACTTCGTGGTGCTATATCTTCTTGCAAACTTGATAGTTACTTAGCTGTCAGTCAACTACTTGAGAGAGGTAATGGTTATCAGGCTGTTTTGTTTTGAATCATCCTTACATGTAAGAAAGGATAGTATTTATTTAACTAACTAATTGAAACGGTGTGGTAATTATTCACTTGGTCAAGAAATTTCCTGTTTGTTACCCAAAGGTTCACACATACTTGCCATTAGAGTTTGTCTTGATGTCCTGATGAAATGCTCCTACACTTGTGTTAGTTTGACTCAACTAATATTTTGCAGAACATATGAAGTAACTGTTGGTTATGTAGGATTTGAGGTTCTCATGGCGAGTTTGAAATGGCTGTCTTCTGGATTGGTAAACTACTTAATGAATTTTTATAAAATGTAGTATCATGGATCCAGAATTGTCATTTTGGTTTGTATTGGTCCAGTATGACTTGTACTTTTTACATTAAACTTATTAATTTCTCTTAGAAACAGCATATAATGTTAAACATTTATTAGATGACAAGATACATATCTTATTAAGAGCTACAACTTTTATTTTAAAAAGAATTGATGCTGAAATTAATTTGCATCACTAGATTTCTATTTCTAATAAATGAACATCAAGGGCACTGAGGTAGAAAAATAGTAAAGAAAGCTTTCGGAGAATTTGTGTTCTTTATTGGTGTACAAGTTCCCATTCTTCTTCTTAAGGACTGGATGAGCAACACCGTGACAACTCAGGCTGGACACCATTACATTATGCAGCATTTGAAGGGCATGCTGAGGTTTGTGCAGCCCTCTTAGAAGCTGGTGCACGTGTGGATGAGGCTGATAATGATGGCAAGGGACCTTTAATGCTGGCTGCGCAGGAAGGTCACATGCAACTTGTGCACATGCTCCTTGCTGAACGTGGTGCGCCACCAGACCAGCGGGCCCATGATGGTAAAACAGCCCTCAGGTAAGGAATATTGTGTTAGCATGTATCCTTTCCTCGCATAAGGTCTTCTCCTGTAACTGTATCAACACTTTCCTTACTCTGTTTGGTATGAGGGTGGTTCTTATGAAACCAGTCTGAGAATTGTTCTGGGTAAGAGAGTATAAACCATTAAAAATAGTTCCCATGGGTATTTAGGCAGACATCCCATTTACAAGCCAGCAAAACAAAACCCCTCCACATACAACTCCCTTAGCTGCTGCTTTAACCATTGCACCATGTCTTCATCCAACCTGAATGTACAACTTTTCAGCACTTTCTTTAGTGTCAAATGCATGGTCCAAGCCACTGTCATCAAGCAAAAGCATCCCTGCATAGTCATGAGGAATGGCATGTTGCGCAATAATGCCCGTGCCCATGTGGCCAGCCTGCAGTGTCCAGGACACACTGCACTGGAAGGCCATCTGCCATACAGCCTGGACCTCTCGCCTTTAATTTACATGTGTTCATGTCCCCAGTGCTAAAGGGCTGTAGTTCTAGTTTGAACAAAGATGTCAAGGAAGCAGTGGTACAGTGGTTTGATTAACACTCCAAAAAGTTTTTTTTTTCTTTTTCCTGAAAGGGATCCATTGGATGGTGCATGAATGTATGCCTGCTTCAACTTCCATGGGAACTGTTTTTAATGGTTTCTACTCCTTTGACCGGAACAGGCCCTAAATGTGATTCATCTTAATAGCCCTAATATGTCTCTACACTTGGCCTCTTCACCCTGAAAGACAAATTTCCTTTACTGTCCTCTTTGAGGCCATTTTAGAAAGAGTGTGTGTGTGCATGTGCACATGAATGCACATATACACGTACGTGCATGTGTGTGTAAATGGTCAGGAGGCATGAACACTGGCTGATGGTGCTCTCTTCTTCTCCACATAGTCCTTAATTATCCCATTGCTTATTTATATAAAACCTTGTATTTTGTGCCCTCATAGGAATCCTATTTTTATCCTTGATCTGATGAACTTTTAACAGAATCCTACATAATGACTTCATAATGGCAGGGGAGTGGCACTTGAGGTAGGGAGTGCCTGATGCTGAATTAAGTAATGGACGTAGCTCTTGGCACTGTCAAAGTACCTTGTCAAAATCCAGCCAGAGGGGGGCTGTGGCTAAGCTGTAATTGATTCAGCAAACCAAGAAGGGATATTAAACTGCTATGAAGAAGAGACAAAGCCTTAAAATAAAATGCAAAGATATTACACCACAGTAGGCCACAACCATTTTTCCCACATCCTTCCTGATTCAGTATACACTATCATCCTTCCATGTCTTACTTGATGTTACTTAACCTAAGCACTTGATACAGCTGTGTAAAATAACCCACGAATTTGGCATCATTATCATCATCTGTGAAATTTTGTATGCCATCATTTTAAAAATTCATTTCCACTCATCCCATGCCCTTTTGTTTTGGATTTTGTCTTTGGACTATTTCTGTTCTCCCCTTTACCTCATCCTGTATTCCAAATAATGTCATGGCTTTGTTTTCATGTCCAAAGCTACCCATTGTGTACTGTTCTTGTCCATTAGTTTTGTTCAAGTATTGCTTTATTGTATTTAGAGTGGCAGCTATTGAGGGACACTGTGAGGTTGTCCAGAACCTTCTCAGACATGGTGCTGATGTGAACATGAGGGATGCAGATGGAAGGAGTACACTGTATGTCTTGGCATTAGAGAATCGTCTCGCAATGGCCAGATTTGTTCTTGAGGAAGGAGGAGCTGATATTGAAAGCAGAGATTCTGAGGTAGGGTTAGGTTTATGATTACATAAAAACCATAGAAATGTGTATAAAGTGTGTAATGAGGAACAGGCTTTAAGGGTGTGAGAAGGACTTGGTAATTATTTACAATGATGATAGTTTCTTATATACGTACTTACCTAGTCAGTCATTTGTCAGGTTATGAGAGGTGATCTTTTGGGTTAGTGTGCCAAGTAGTATTTTGGCTGTGTGCCAACAGATTAGAAGAGCACACAGCCTCCATCAGCAGGGCTGAAATGAGGAGTGTTGTAACGCTTATGGGTAGGAGATGGATCAGGCCATGGGGTCTGGCCAGAGGTATGGGATGAAGAGGGAGATGGAGCTTTGTCCAGGCCAATAAGAAACAATCCGTGTTGGGGTACCACAAGGGAAAGCTGGGACAACAGAGAGAAAGATGATAAAAGTGGCCCTTCTGTGTGACCTGATAGTATCTGGAGGAAGTGTTATTCTGGGAAAGAATTTTATTCTGTTCTTTCATAACTTAACTCAGGGATAACCATTCTCTCTGTTGTAGCATCCTGGTATATTCACTTTTATTGGTTCTGTTTCAGCCACCACCACTTACACATGTATGTCACTTTGGTACTATAATTTAGTTCGTATAAGTGGCTTCCCATGGGTTGGACAGCTGTTCTTCAAATATCAGTAGTGGCATTGGGATTTTTGTCTTTGCACATACAACAGCTCTGACACACACTTATGACCTTACCCAGCTGGTAGCAGGAACTTACTCCCTGTGGACAAACAACTGATAATGAAATAAATCCTTGTAATTGATCTTGAAGATGGCCTTTCAGATACATCTAGTAACCCATGCTCCTTACTTGTTTTTGTATTGTGGTGCTTGGATGGACAGGGTGCAATATAAAAAATAGGAAGTTACAGGAGGGTGAAAAAAATTACATAATGGAGAACATTAATTTCAGTTCTGCATGCAATGATCAACTCGAAAAAGAGTTGGCATGGACATTTAGTGTGCAGGTAGAAAATGAGAAATGTATACAAAATTGTAGCTGGAAAGTTTCAAGGGATCTTGCGATACATTGTTTTGTGAGGAAGAATTTTAAAGTACATCTTAAGAGAATTAAGCTGTGCCTTTTAGACTGGATTAAACTGGCTTAAAATACGGTCCACTGATGTGCTTTTCTGAGCATGGTATAGGTCCTTTTATTTTTATTAAAGCAAGGAAATTATTCCTGGTAAGTAAATATCAAATTTAAAGGAAAATCCTTGAGTGAAATCAGTCAGTAATGCCAAACTAGTATGAACACATGTTTTCACTCCTTGTTACTTCTTTAGATTATTAAATACTCCTTTTTATTGCTTACTGTGGTTAGTTTTCAGAACTAATGGACTGATCCATGATGATGTATTACAGGGCAGAACTCCTTTGCATGTTAGTGCATGGCAGGGACATGTGGATATGGTGGCATTATTACTTACCATTGGTAGTGCAGATGTAAATGCAACAGATAATGAAAATCGGACAGCACTTCATTCTGCATCATGGCAGGGTCATGCATCTATTGTGAGGTTACTCCTGGAACATGGTGCAAGGCCAGATCATACTTGCAATCAGGGGGCTACTGCTCTAGGTAAGATGGCATGCCAAGTTAAAGTTGATAATAAAGTGGATGTTGTGTCTTTGTGCATATCTACAATATATTGTTCATGTCTGGCTCATCTTGGAGCAAAAATTGGCTTATATTCTTGAATTATAATGAAAATAAGATGGGTGTAACATATCTGACATTAATATGAATTGAAACTTGGTAAATGTGATATGACTGATGTTTTATTGTCATATAAATGTTATACTTTTCCTGTGTAATTTTACCATTTGTCCCTCAAGAAATACTGAAGATTTTTGCCATCTAATAATTATGTATCTTATCTTTCTTTTACTCTTTTTCATTCTAAAACAACAATGCAAAGGTTAAAATAAATAGTTTCCATCTCCTTGTATAGTTATGATGAAAAAGTTTGGTTGTTACTAATGAGTAAAGTTTACATTGCTAGAACAAAACAGGAACACCCCATAAATATAACCCTTGGTTATGCAATGTATCAGACATTTTGTTACAACATGCACAGTATAAAAAACATGGAAATTGTGCAAAAAGTCCCTCTTACATGTATTTACTATTTTCATTTATTATATGTACAGCTGGATATGAGAAAGTTGAATGGATTCCAAATTAGATTTAAAGTCTCTCAACACCTGCAGAATATCAATAAAATGGTATTTGAAAATTAATTGTTAATAATGTTATGTCTTTTAATACGTTTACATTAATAGGTGTTTAACAATTTTTTAACAACAAAATTTTTTGTTCTGAGGCTCTGTGGTTGTACTTTGAAGTATTCCCTTCTAGTCTGCACTAGTCCTGTCTATAGTGCTGACCCATGTATTATGCATTATTATGTTTTCAGCTAATACATTAACATTGGCTTACATAAGATACTGATTTCTTCAATTCATTTAAGAAATGATGTTGGTCTTTGCATGTTCCCTACAGGAATAGCTGCACAAGAAGGCCATGAGGCCTGTGTGAGAGCCCTACTAACTCATGGTGCAGATCCTAACCACTCAGATCGCTGTGGACGCAATGCATTGAGGGTTGCTGCAAAGAGTGGCCATGATTCTGTCGTGAGATTGTTGGAAGAATTTTCTGCCAGTCAGAAACAACAGTTGGGTCGGCCAGGGATCAATGGTGGTGAGAAGTGTTACATCATCATATATAAACTTTCAGACAATGTACAGTAAAATATCATTACTTAATACTTTACATTAGCATGTATATGTGCATTTTAAATTAGTAGCCAATAGTTTTAGGTAGGTATAAAATGCATGTTTAAATTAAGTAATGTGACTAAGTAAATCTAATCATCTTATAATTTTAAAATCTGTGTGAGAAATAAACATTACTTTTATAAAACATAAAAATGAAAACAGTATAATGAGGCTTAATACAAATTACTTACATTATAGTAATAATTCTTTTCTATCAATATCCACTGTGCTGTTTTATGATTTCAGGAGGAAGCAGTAGTGCAACATCAGTCACATCTGGTTCTACAGCAGAAACAAAACCATCATCAGCAGTTCTGTGCCCACCAGGTCCCTGCCATGCATACTCTCCAGTGGAATCACCAGACTCCAGCAAGCGTCGCTCCTTTGTGTCACTAGGGAATAATTCAAGCAATAGCAAATCCAGTTCTAATTTCACTGGCTCCACCAAAAGTTCTCAAAGATCCCAGGAACCAGGGGGCACCTCTAATCTTGTCATGCCTCTTCAGCACACTCATCAACCACAGGTGAGTGTGATATATAATAAATAGCCTTGTAATGGATTACACTGCAGTTATGTTACATGTTGTTTATCGTTATGAACATTGAAATGGACAAGTAACAACCCTGGCACATCCATTGTGTATCCCCAATCTGTAACAGTCACATAGGGCATATTTGCTTAGTGTGATGTTATGATTGTCACTTGATTTTGTAAAGTGCATTTCCACGTGACAGATCTTACTTCAGCTAGGGTATCTCACTCACATAGATTAGGTAAGACTGTTTATTCTTTGTTATAACTTGTATCACAGATGTGAATATTTGCCAGTCTGAATTTAAATAGATGTTCCTTGACTTGGACAATGTGTTGTTCGAATGGATTAGACAGCATCAAAATGAAAATTCTCTATTGGACCCTTCAATTATCTGGAGGCAAGCAAAGATGTTTCAAGACATATTAGGCCTCACAACTTTATGTGAATATTTGTCCGGGTGATGCAACAAATTCAAGAAACATTACACCCTATGTCTGTTGAAGTTTACAAAACAATTCAAAAAATTGGTTATTGATGAAATGATCTAAAATCTGAAAAGCTTTTGGTCCCAGGCTTTCTAGATAAAGAGTAGCTTGGTATTAAACAAGGCAGTGTTATATTTCACATAATGACGTACTGGTCTGTATAGGTTTTCATTTTTATCTTCTGTATGTGTAGGTTGGTGGTCCTGTGTTGTCATTTACTCAGCAGCTGCAGCAGTGTACTCGTGGCACCAAAACACGTCCACTGAGCAAACTGCTTAGTCCTCTACAGAGTGAACCTCAGAGTCCAATTTATGCATCACCTCCTCATAGTCCTCTCAGTGATGTTGCTGTTCCTAGCAGTCCACTGGCCCTCATGCCCACCACAAATCACAAGTCAAGTCTGCTGATGTAAGTCTCTTTGATGTATTAGTTCATATATTATGTTGAAGTTTCCCAATGGTCTTGTCTGTTGTACAGTACCATATTTAACAATCAAAACTCATGTATTTATTTACAGTAATTTATTTATTTGGTAAAACAATACCCAAGAATGCTTATTTGAAATTATATATGACATCATATAATTTAATGCGTTCATATTTTGCTCTGGATTGCATGAAACTTAGAAAATTTGTGTTTCACAAATGTAACTTGAAGTTCATAAGTTTTAAGAATCTTATTGATTAAAATTGGAAAGTAATTGTAAGACATTGCATTTTACGTAGTTCTTACACCTGTACAACATTTGCAACCACATGAATTGATGTATGAATGTGAGGTCTTTGGATAGGTTTAGTAATGAAATGCATGGAACCAGAAGGAAAGAGAGGTCAGTTTATTTTATTAACGTGATTCTGAAAGAAATCAACACTGTTTTTCTTGTATAATTAACTTTTTCTTATTATTACTTAGGTGTATGAAACAGGAACATGGCTGGGTCTGGTGCTAAAAGGGAATTTATGGAAATTGTTAGGAAACCAAAGTGGAAATGACAAAGTAACAAATTACTGAAGAATATGGAATTATATTATTAACACTAGCAACATGCCTAATAAATCAGGATACCACTGAAAGACAAACCACATTAGGTGCAGAAGTTACTAAAAAGAAACAAATCAAAGGAGACAAGCATTTGATTTTAGAAGATGAATTATTTTAATTACTTTACTATGCTCATGGCTGTGGTGCTTCTATTGAAGACCATAAATTGCAGGAGGAAGCTAATGGTACTGCACTGAAAATAAGGATTGAGTTTGAATGTTTTATAATTTGGGTTTATCCAGCTGATATAACATAGCATGAACATTCATGATGTAGATTTAGAGCCTGCTGAAGACTGATACAAAAATGTGGCCCTAATACCAGAGCAGTAAATACCACACAATGAACAAAAGTATGCTGTTTTACAGTGCTTAGCCTTGTATAACATTTGCACTTTGTGGGAGGGGGGGGGGGGGGGGGGTTATGTCCCAATTTTGACCCTGGGTTCAAGTGCCAACTGCCATTATTTGTTAGTGTCATGAATTTTATCAGTTCCTCCAGGAAGTACTAGCTACAGCACATTAACAAACATTGGACCACTTCCTTCCACATTCTTCATACCAGCTTCCCTTTTTTCACTACCATTTAGGAGCCACCACCTATTTTAGTACATCACACAAATTTGAGACATGAAATCTGCTTCCACTGGCTATTAATTTGCATTGGCATTGTGGGAGGTGTATGATTAACCTGACCATGTGACACTGGCTTGGTTGACAAACGTCACCTCTGACTTGACTCACAAGTTCTAAAGACAGGAAGTTGTTAATTGCATATATTTAATTACTTCTGTCACCATCTGACTTGCTTTCTTCTGTGCTTCTAGGAACCCAGGAATGGCAGCAGATCCTCATTTTGCAAGAGATACACATATGCGCATAATCTTGGGAAATTCTGGGAGTGCTGTAGGGCGAAGTCCAACATCCATGCTCTCTTCTCAGCCTTCAAATGACTTTGGAAACTCAATTTCTGCTGGCAGGTGTGTTTAATATAACATTTAAATTTTTATTGTTACATTAACTATCTGCCTAACACTGTAGTACAAAATCTTGATGAACAGTTAATAGTTGTACACCTGGTTAAGAAATTCCAGTCTTTTATAGAGTCCAAAGGTTCATCACCATGTTCACAAATGCTGCCATTGGGCTGTATACAGAGATTGTTTAATCCAGTCCATATCTCATACTCTGTAGCTGTATGATCAACTTTAATATTCATTTTACCCCATAGGTCTTCCAAGTGGTCTTTTTCAAGCTATTCTGAACCAGAATTTTGCCTGTTGATTTAATCACTTTTAAGTATTAAATGAACAATCCATACTAAGAAGTTCTTTATATGTATTTGTTTCCATTCCTCTGTTGTATTAGGTCTGCGTATTATTCTCAGCAACCATTTCATAAATGTTTTCAGTTAATGGTTTCACCTCATACTGAGAGGTTGGCACCCATATAAAGCGGTTGGTAAAATTATTTTTTTGTAAATGTCTGTATTGTTTGTTTGATGAAAGGTTTTGAACTTCATGATAGTGTGCGTTAATGCATTTTTTCTTTATATTCTTGCTTGTTGGTTAATTCCCAAGCTCTTGAACTTTGCATCATTTTAAATGTAGTTATATCAGAAATTCTTGTAAGTATTTTCCCCTTCCTCTTATTACAAGTTAGTAATTTACATGGGTAACCTTCTATTTGTATATTTCCAGTTTGTGTTATTTTGCTGTGCAGTTGTTAACTAACAGTGAAATGAATTCCTTGAAATGTCATTTTGAGCAATATGTGCAGCAAGGGATTGAGCGATTTCCAGTGAACACTCTGTACAACAAAAACCAAGTGCTTGAAATTTGTAAGTCCCATACTGGAAATGATGTAAGTATACAACTGACATTACAATTCCAGTCATTTGTATTCTCCTTGTATGAGTACATGTGTGGCTTTTCTGTGCCTTTCAGTAACTATAATAATTATGCCAGACATCTGTTAAACAGACACCAATATATCTCCATAGTGGCACTAGTGTCTTTTTTTATAGTGTTAATAGTTTGTTTGTTTGCTTATTTTATGTTCTAATACACTACACAGTATGCAAAGTTTCAAGATAAAAAAAATATGGTTTTAAGATAACAGTTACAATTTGATACTCTTCCCAAGGCTTACGTGGAACTGGCATGTAATTCTTCCATGTTGACTGGTCTAAGAGGGAACATGTGCAACCAACCAAAATATAACTTCCACCTCTGTTTTGCTTTCGGAGAACTTGGAAAAATCATTAGTATTAATTTATGTTTTCTTCAAATAATGCAAACGTATTGGTATCTTTGTTTAACAGATGTAGTTAACAAAAGGCATGAAAAATCCATATACAGACAAATATGAGGAGGATTAGGAATGGCTGGAATTATTATGCCAGCAGTACGTACATCACTGCATTGGTGTTGCTAGGAACACACTTTTTATGTAAATCAGAATTATTTCTAGAGCAATTTCTTTACTGTCGTTAATGCAATTTCAATTTCTTCTTACGTAATCTGTGTATTTTCCTTTATAGTGGAAGCTTGTTGAAACCACGTCGCAATGGAATTGTGACAAACCCTGCACTGAGGATAGTGGCAGGTGTGAAAAATGGACTAGACGCAGCTGCAGGAAGGAAACACGGCAACCAGACTCAAGCCAGTCGTCTGCAGCAGTCTCGGGCAAATGGGTTCCAATGGAGAAAGGAGACCCCACTTTGAGGTTAGTTGGATATTTAATATGTACATTCATTTGTACTCTTAAGTTATTAATATTCATAGTGCCTGGGGCAAAGGTGTTTTCTAAAGTGATTGATGCTTTGAACATTAATGTCTGCATACTTGTTCTGTAATGAATTTGGCCATCAAAATCATAAATCATGATTTAACTAATCAACATGTTTCTATGTCAAGATGAACACATGCACACATTAATTTAACTGTAATAAAAGGGCATGTTTATGTTCACTTAAAACAGCCATCTTACATGTTAAGGGTCTTAAAGATCATTGCCACTTGAAGTTGCTTATGAAACATCTCGTTCATGCTCGTAAGGTTCTTTTACATGCCATAAATTTATGACATGGGACCACCGGCTTTACTTCCCCTCCAAAGGAAGTTGTGCTACAGATTTTTATCACCCTTAAAAATCCATCAACCTCAGCTGGGTTTGAACCTGCGAACTTTGGGTCTAGTGGCGAGCATGCTAACCACTAGTCCACAGCGGGTAACTAAGGTTATAACTATATGGAACAATAAACAGTCTCTTGACAGTAACCACAATATTCACATTGCATCATTGTGTAATTTTCTGGGAAGGACACAGAATTTTGAAATTTTCTTTAAAAGAGTAGACATCAGCACACACTTTATATTTTCAGATTCAAATTAACTTTTATACAAGTCCATACAGAATTTTATTAGTTTCCCTTTAGTCATCCTCTTTTATTTTGAAATATGTAGACTATATCACTTGACAAGAGGTTAGGGAAGGGTTAATTTGGTTTGTAATGTGGATGTACAGAAGAGAAATGGGTTATGGCATATACATCATTACATCTCCCAATTTTAGGCATCTGTCTCTTCAGTCCTACTGGGTGTAGAAAGTTAAAATATTATGAGTTTGCATTAGTCAACATTGACATAACATGCATACCAAATTTAATGACAATACTTGCAGCTTTTATCTGTTTATTAAAACTGAATAAGCAGATATAATAAGTGAGGGTTTTGTAAAGTTGTATTGCTTTGTAGGTAAGCACTCATTTACATCTGTCCACTACCTACCATACTTGTCTGTTGTAAATGCTACAAAATAATATTAGATCAAAACATCTGATAATAGAAAGATGTTGTGTATAAATGAAATACTCATTTTCAATTAAACACCCATGGGTGCAATTCCCTATTACTATCTGCTTATTCATAAACTTAAATGAGGTCATGATTCTGGTATTGAAGTTTACTAATAATTGGATTTTTATTTCAGGGTATTATGTTTATCACAATCTTGTTATCATTGTGGATTGTTTGGTATCAGACTGTCTCAACCAGTGATCATCAGTAACATATTGAAGTATTCTGATGAAATTGTGTGTGAAGACATCACATCTGGAACTAGTCTTTCAATGTAGAATATTGTTAAGTAGTGCAACAAAAATCATAGAGCACAAAGTATAAATCTGTCAACAATTTGACTGTTGAGTGGAAGATTGCATTGTAGCGGACCAATATTTAAAGTAGTGCGGCCTATCTGATTGCAATTGTCAGGCCTACTAATTTGTTTTACTGTTATTATTTTAACTTTTTCTTTTTCCCAGAGTATTGAAATCACACAGTCGCTCAACTTTCTAATAATACGTAAAGCATCCTAGACCTTACCCTTTATTGTCAATGCATCATGGCTGTTGCACAGTCCAGCTATCTGTGTCTGTGGGTCACACTTGTTTACCACTAACAGTTATCCAGAAATTGAAGTCCAGCCCCATATGATGAAGGTTAAAATGATATTCTACAGTAACCAGAACTTCTCTTGTACTGTGGCTTTAAAATAGAGTATTTTGTCAAAAATCTCTTTCTTCCTGTGGTGCTGCCCATACAGATTTTATGTTTCTGTTTTCTCATGGTTGTAATCTACTTACATTCCTTCTGTAAGATGGCAATGAAAATGAGTAATATTTTACTTATTCAGATGAAAGTTTTAAATTTTAAGTTTAATACCATTCTGTAATATTTATGCTTTTGATGTTTACATCGGTCAGAGATGAAATAGTAGACAACACAATTGTGTCTGGAGGTGATCCAGAAGTATTACCGTATCCGATCAAGTGGTTTTTTTTATTTACTTAGTCTTTTAATCAGTAACATAAAAATACAATCCGAAAAATTTAAAAAACAATAGTTTCAAACAATCACACTATTTCGTTTCAGTTTTTTGTGGGTTGAAGTGACCAGACATAAAATTAGCATCGCGTTAAAGTTCCTCCTATAAAATAATTGTACAAATTATGGCCACTTGCCCCTGAAACTTTTGTTGCAACATAATATTACATTTTGATTATTTCTCCACACTACTAGAAATATATTATGACCAGAAACTTTGAATTTGAAATCTGATGGAGCGAATGATGGAAAAGGATTTTTCTTCACTGCGAAAGTTTTCTCTCTAAGCCTTGCAAGTTTTGGCAGCGTCTTAATGCAGCTCACTTTGGAGATAACAGTGTGATAGGGAGATCCCAAGCTATGATGCACAATGCCACACTTAAAAGGTGGTTTTTTTGAAGCCATAATTAACAACTTTTTCTGGAGTCTCTCTTCCTTCCATTTCTGAAGTCTTAATTTGGGTGAGTCAACTGCTGTCCCTGTCAAACTGCGTTCCTTGCAGAAATGTTCAATTGTGGAAACATGTCGCTCTTCCAATTTCTTCTTGGCTCGTTTTTCCCTTCCACCACCCTCAGACACCAAATTATTTCTTTTATAAAGATGTTTAAACCTTGAAGTCATTCCAGACATGTTGATAAAATTATATCACACACAGCTAAAAACAGATTAAAACCAGTATCTAGGAACCTCGAATATTAGTCGTTTACATACAATACCTTCACCCCTAATAAACCTTGATCGGATACGGTAATACTTCTGGATCACCTCCAGACACAACTGTGTTGTCTACTATTTCATCTCTGACCGATGAAAACATCAAAAGCATCACTTCAAACAATAAAGTTGATCCATTATATGAAAATATCTGGACACGACCTCCAAAAAACTACACTACGAAAAATTGTAAAAAATTGTAATTGAGTTTTAAATTTAATATAATTTTACACCTGATGATGGTTTAATAAAACCGAAACATGTTGTAACTGTTCCAATTGTAAATCGATTATTCGATATGGAACACAGAATGATATTTTAATTATTTTAATTATCTTATTTTAAATACATTGTGATTTGACGGAATAACCAAATAATTTAATTTTAATGTTTAACTATATTTAAAGAAATCTTGAGAAAAAAAAATTTGGTTTGTGAGTGAAACTGCTGAAACTGTAGTAATGTCAAGATATTCAGTTTGTACAGAAAGGATTATTTTTGTGTAATACTCATCTGGTAGCTTATGTATTTTCATTTCTGAATGTGGAAACAAACCTACCTTTCTAGGTTGAAGATAAAATTAGAGAGGGCACGCAGGCCATATACTTAAAACTTGTGATGTGTACAGTATCCAGGCAGCCTGCATTATCGCACTGTGTTACAGCACTGTTGTCATTATAGCAATAATTTGTTCATGATGTCAAAGAAACCATAGACTAAAAGCAGTTGGGTTATATTCAAATACTAGTGCCAGATAAAAATCCCACTCAGGTCAGATGGCATTTATTTTAGGTTATACCTGTGTTCCTCTCAGTCCTGTGGCTCAGATTTTCTCATGTTACTAATACCTTTCAGCTTGTTCATTATAACTCTTAGTAATTTGATTCTCAGGAAGTGTTTTAACGCTTATAGTTCCAGAATTTATTAGATCTAGGGTAAGAAATTGCATGAAATGATACCTATTACATTGACTCTCTGTATGCAACTTGCCTACTATGGTTCAGGTTCCTGGTTGTTGAAGCAGTAAATTAACAGGAGTGGAGGCAAATATAAATTTTTATATTCATGAGTAACTTAAAAGTTATCTTCACATATTGGCAATGAAGGGTTAAAGATATTTTTAATGTTCAGGAAATGCATTCTGGACTTATTCTGTGGAAAGGAATAACATCACTAGTCATTGTGTTGTTTGATGAAAATTCAGTTACTTTGGAGTAACCATTAATATAATTTTATTATTAATTATCTTTCGTTGTGTTGGGGCAACAACTGGTATGGTGTGTCAAATATTCTCTCCTGTGTAATTATGAAATTTATGTGAACATTCTGAAACCTTATATATATTTATGTATATACAAAGGATCACTGAAAAAGAAATTACTGTATTCTAAATGACCAGCAACTAAATGAATAAGTAGAATCTTCAATGACATATGGCCTTATTAAAACTGTATTTGAGGCTGTAGCCAGAAATTGGCCTTTATTGAAATATAAACATGAAGCAAAAGATGACAAGCTACTATGAAGACAACATCGTTCATTGCACGTATCATTTTTATAATCATAATCATTCGTTGGTAAGCTAGGAAGAATATTTCTGCAGACTTGAATTTTCTAATTATTTTTCCTGAAAAATGGAAACTTGGTTTGTTATTAGAGATTTTATTACACACCCCTACAGAATGCCTACAAACATTATTTTGACACAAGAAAAACTGTTATTTAAAACATGTTAAATATAATTTGTGTGTGAGAAAATAATTTTTTCCTGAATTTCTGTAGAAAGATAGGCACAGTTATGCACTAACGGAAAAACACTATTCTTCACAGAATGGATCATGAAGCCAAATACTAGAATGTACATGGCATGAGAGTATGTGTATGTGTATATATATATATATATATATATATATATATATATATATATATATATATGCATGTATGTGTGCGTGTCTGTGTGTGTGTGTGAGGAAGACAGTGAAATGATCTCATTGTGTTGAAAACAAAGAAGAGACATGGCTAAGACATTAACTCTAAACAGTGTTCATCAACTAGGCTGTCAAGTGAAGTGGCAGTGTGGAAACTTTAGTGTCTACATCATGGTGATGTGATGTGTTGAGTGGTTCACTAAATTTCTCTTCATTGAGCCACCTGTCTTCTTCAGGGTTGATGACAATCTGAGCTGGAGCCTGTTAAAGATTGTGAGTACCTCTGCTTTATGAAGTATTGTAATTGTAATTTTTATTCTTAGTCTACTTTCCTTTTGTTATAAGAATATATTGGCTTACAGTATTATCATATCCATGTATCTCTTCCTTCCTAACAACTTTTGTACCAGTGTGTACAAGGGACCCTCCTCCCTCCCCCACATGGTTCTACATCTCCTGCTATTAGTAATACCAAGAAATAACAGCCATGTGAATTTCCCAGGTGTCACTCAGTGTTGGATTTTTTACATTGTAAGTGGTAAAATAGGTTTGCTAATTGCAACTTTTATGAAAGTGTTCCAAAGGTTCAGCAAACACTGCAGTTGCCATCTTAATAGTAAAATCTATGGATGGGGAAAGGGGAGCCCTTATATAGTTCTGGCACTGGAAGTTGGGTGGGAGGTGAGTGATGTGATTGGGCTGAGGAATGGGTGCTGTCCAATGGGGAAGGCCATGCATTTCAGAAGAAGGAGAAAAATAAGTATAAGATAAAGCTAACATTTTTCAAACAACATCCACCTATACATTTGGTATTCTGTGAATATTCCAGTGGGGAAGATTTCAATTATATAGAAGGCTTAAGGGAAGAAGTGAAGCCATGCTTTGGTCAGTCTGTCTTTATGGCTGAAGTTATGGTAATGTTTTGTTATTCTGATGGTTTCCCTGATGGTGTGGGGTTGATAGGTCTCTTGGATGTTGCTTATGACTTCAGATCTGTAGATACAGCGTTTCATCTCAACAAAGTTTTTAACTACCACAAATTCTCCAGGCTGGTGTATCTGATATGTTTCAAAATTCTAATGGATATGTGACTGCTGATGTATACCAAATCACAGGACCAGAAGATCTTGTATATGCTGGATTTTTGTGTCAGGATTTTATCCAAAAACTATTCAGCAAAATAGTATACTTACTCAGTTCCATGAAGGATGAACAATTTTTGTGCCTTCAAATAAAGTAACAGCATTAAATCCTATCCAATGGGTACTGGGGTGCCATCCCTGGGGTAAAGTGTGGCCAGGATGTGCCACTTCAACTCCCGCCAAGTGTCTACATGGTGTATAGTGGGACAGCTTTACTTTTTTACTTTTTATCTTGATTGCATTGAAGTCATTCTAATGTATGCAGGTAAACAACAGACTCTATCTTGAAATCATTCACTAAACATAAATACCGACTAGTATGATGAAAGAATCTTGGGCTACAAGCAGCATCAGGTGGCTAAAAGGTGAATAAACCATATCTTCTGCCATCGTTTCGAGAACAGTCTCTGTCCTCATCCTTAGGGCTGCTGGGTAATCAGTTGGCAGAAGATACGGTTTATTCAACCTTTCAACCACCTGACGCTGCTTGTAGCCCGAGAGTCTTTCATCGACTTCAGTCACTGTGAAAGCTTCGCTTTATATACCAAGTAGTATGGTTTATTTACATGACAGTTGAGACCAGATAGTACTATGAATAATTAGAGTAATGAATCAAAAGTGTGTGCTTTAATTTTCCACCCAGGTTCAGAGGTGTTGTAAGTTTATTATTATAATGTTTATTTTCCTTTTAAAGAAATACGTATTATTTAATTTTTTCTTTGTTCTCAGATTTTGTGGACCAGAGGGTGTTTGACTCTGAAGGAGGCAGCATGAATTAGTTTGCTTTCTTCCTGAGACAAAACTGCACGCTATCACTTAAACATTTCCATAGTTTTACACCAAGTTGTAAGTAAATGCACAATGAATGCTTCACTAATACCAAAAAAGATATGTATATATTAGAATATAAAGATATAGTATGTGAACTTATTCTATGAATTCTACAGGTGCTCCAGTCTTTTTTAATATGATCTGTGGGGTTTGTGCATCAAAACCTCTTATTCTAATTGCTTCTGGGATTTAAATCTTCTTTAACCGCTTTGGCAACCATTTTGTTGTATAAGCAGTGCATTCAAATTGTTTCTGTTGGGGACTTTTTGCCAGGCCTTCAACAAGCAGGTTCTTAAACTAACTGTTCTTCTCCACATGGTGTTGAGGTTAATAATTCAGCCCCCCATACATGGTATAGTGAATAATTGATCATAGGAAGAGCATTACTTTTATAAGACAACATAATACATAAAACTGAGGAATTCTTTAGTCTGGGAAATGTTTTGTTAGCTGAAGTGTAGATATTGTGTATTTTCCTAAATGGGTTGAATGCATATTCCATTTCAGTTACATTGAAGTTCTCATTTAATGAATTTGAACACTGAGAAAACCGTTCAATGGACGGAATTGAGCACCAAGACTATTGATTTAGAATCACTGAAATTGATCCATAAATGAGGAAAAAACCTTAGATTGAGAAGTGTTCATATTGGGTTCCACTGTTCACAAGTTTTAAAAATGTGTACTTCATATTCCTGCTTGGTCATTGTTCTGGTAACGTATCATATGATACTAACTTTTATCAGTTTTTTAGGACTGAAAAAGTTGTTGAAACCATAAATATCATCAACAGTATTTACAATAAAGGTGTCCCTTATTTATATATGCAATTTATATTTGAAATTTTTATTGCTGTTCCTATTAACAAAATTGAAGGGAAAGATATTATTTTTAACAAACATAAATTGAGGAGTTCCAGTGGACAAAGACAAAACAAAAATTAAATTACTTCAGTAGCAGTTTCAGAACCTTCATGCAGTAAGTGAAAAGAATTCGTAATTCCTATTCAGATTTGTAGTTCAATTTTGAACAGCTCTTAGAGTTAATAGTCCTCTAAATATGCATTTGTTTTGATGTGAAGGATTATACAATTAGATAAATAAAAGGACTCATCCAAATAACTCTTCTTTCATTTGATTTTCTGTAACACTCTACTTGTCTTTCTATAATGCTAGTATGCTTTTCTTGATAACATTTTATAATTAGGATGTGTGCTTATATGACAAATACTCAGGAAGTAAATTTACAGAGCATGTATCTTGAAGTGATTTACTAAATCTTCAGTCTGTGTCAAACTTTTATACAGTCATAACCCAAACTGGATGAATTTTTGTAGCTTCTGTCCATCAAAGCCAGTGTCCTGTTCTTTCAGCCATTATTTCACTGCTGCTTCCATACTGCCATCTGTTTTAAATCATTGAATTCCAAGATATTGTTTCGTGTGTTTGTAGCATTGGCAAGCATCCAGGAGGCTAGATTTAATACTTATGATGTAGAAATAGCAGTGAAAGCAGTGACTTAAGTAGGCAGGGTATAGAAAAAGTCATCATCCTATGATATGATGTCTCACTCTTGATGGGGAATGCATATAAAAATCGTTTGTCACACGTTGGTGTATTGTCAGTATTAAGGATTCAGTTAACCATTTTACAAAGATATATGATTTCTGGTTGCCCCCTCATAGTTTAATCCTACAGAAGATCATGTGAGATTTATGGTAGACAAACTAGCAGTAGGGCAGGGTTTTCTATGAGTACTTCGATAGTTCTTCCCTGCCAACTATCATTCTAGATTTACAATAAACCCAAATGGCCAATATGAAACAACCCAGGTCAATGGGTGGTACTTTGCCTCCAAACTTGACTTTGAATGAGGAAGTCTTGTTTTTGAAGGCTGTTCTGTTGCCATAAACATTACACTACTTGTCACTGTTCTTTTGGGTTATGACACCATGTGGACTTGTAGGTAGATACCAGAGTTTCAGAGAAATATATTGTCTCGATCTTGGTGTCTTCCTACAAGTCAACATGGCATCACAACCCAGAACAACACTGAAGTCTTCATCACTGTTAGAACCCAAATCATACTACTTGTCTGTATTTTACATATTGTAATTGTTGGTATGGTGATTAATTTATTAGGATGAAAAAAGCACTAATCAGGACTTGAATCAAGAAAGGAGGTCTTGAGGATGATTCAACTTTGACCTTGTTAACATCAAAACTTTGTATTGATGTTAACTGCTGCTTTCAGTAATGAAATTTTTAGGGGTCATGACCTATTTTAAGCTAATTTCCCAACATTGCCTGGATTAGCTGAAGAAAGACATTAAAAATTATGTCAGTATCACTGGTCTCTGGACCAGGAATTAAATCAGGAATCAGCCAAGTGTGGAGCAATAATGCTGAACTTAACAACAATGTTTGCTGCCATCTATAGTATGACATACACCATGCAGTGTTTCATATCATGTTGCCATTTGGGTTAAAGAGTGTTATGATTTACCAGAAGCATTATGTTCCTGTAATACTATGTACTTGATTTGTATTTTGTTCCATCCATTATAATACATGTTAAAGAATTTTTGGTGAATGACTAAATGATAACTGTAAAAAGTCTGTCTTTAAAAATTAAGGCAAATACAGCAGCAGGGAAGCTCTTAAAAATGGTTCTGAAATTAATTATGTGACAGAAAATCCAACAGAACTGATGATTCTTTACTCACATATGATTTAAAATAATATATCCCATCTAAGTGCTTCCCTAAGAACCATCTTTTATGCATACAAATTCTTCATGATATTGGCTCTGGAAACGTGGGTAGAATTATTCTTATCAGTATATTTTTGCTGCTGGAGTTCAGTGTGTAACTTTTGCTTTTAGGTGAGAGCCACATTGAATGTTAACACCAAACATTCAACGCAGCTGTCTTGTGAAAGCCAAAGTTGTACACTGGATACTGTTTTTGAGAATGGAAGTATGTCCCTTTGCTTCATCTGTTGGTTCTTTATCTGGCCTTAAAGTACACATTGGACTTACTTAAATTAAAATTGATTTTTTCAAAGGTAAGTTAATGTATGACATTAATGCAACATTCCAAATTTTTGTGCCATCTTCAGAAATATTAACTTCAGTAGTGTTGGTGATAAAAGATGGTTTTAGAATTAACTTGTTACCATAACATTAATTTCAACTATATAGACAAGTATATTTTAATTCTCAATCATGTATTTAAACTTTATCATCAATACAGTGGAGGTGGCCATGCATCAGAGTAGCATACAACCAAATTATTAACCCTGAAACTAAATTCCAGCTGGTAGCCCTTTAATTTTGGAATTGAAATACTGTTCCTATATGATAAAGGTTAAACTGAAATTACTACAATACAATGTAATATGGATAATGTGGACCTCAAAAGTAACAACTGTCAAATGATATACTAACAAAGAATGAAAAAGTAACAAAAAATATACTTCTGGTGTGAGTGGAATGATTCATTTACAGATTGTATTTAGATTCTGAATTACATCAGATCCACTTTTGTTATTTGGTTATTTTATTAAACTGAGACATTCTGAACTTTGGAAAAGATACTTGTAATCTGGCCTTGTTTTTGTTATTCTAGTTGTATGTGAATTAGAGAGGAAAAGAGCACAAACAGGCTAAGGGCCTACATACCTAACTTTATGATGAATTTTATACAGACTCTTAGTGACCTAGGAAAGTTCAGGAATTACAAAAATGCTTTACTCTTGTTGCATTTTCCTTATAGTAGGCTCAAATTTCTTTGGGATGAGAATCATTGTTATGGAATACTAAGAAATTCTGCTGCTTGTATTTTCACCCTAACCTCTCTCTAATATGGTCAGAAGAATATTTTATGTAATCTATGTCTGTCAGTTCTTGGACTGAAAATGTGTACCTGCTACAAAGACTAGGAGGTCAGCTGTACTCCTCCAAATGCAACAAGAAAGATTACAGTCTCTGCAATGCAATAATGCTATGAACAAACATAATGCAAACAAGTAAAGTAAAGTGGATGTTTAGAAAATACTAATCATAAATGGTGCTAATAATTTTTCAGTATGTAATGCAGGTATTGTTGCAGAAGCTTAATAACTGGTTTATTGTATATTTAAAAAAAGTAAGTGCATTACTATAATCTTGAAAGAGATCTGTTGAATTTGTATTCCACATAGTGTATTTGAAGATGTAACAATCATTGAAGTATATCTGTTATACTTTCTGGTAATAACATTTTTAGGGAAATGAACTTGTATTGTGAGAAGCACAACACTATTGCTGGAATATTAACTCACATTGATGGAATATTGGACTTCAGTCAAAAACATGGGTGCCCATAAAGGTAGTGGCTTTAAAACAGTAACTTGTTTTGTAACTTCAAATTAACATCCTGTGGACAACCATGGTTTGCCCTTTACATTGCAGTAGTATTTCCTTCTTTTTCAGAGCCAAAATTATAATTTGTAGACATATCTGTTTTGAAGACTTAGTTAACCCAAAATCATGACAAGAGGCACCATCAAATTGGCATCAATGTTTGAAAATAAGTAAGCTTAATATTACTTTCTATTTGTTTGGGTTTTGGAAGAAAATGTAACTTAGTCTGATTTGTCATAAAAAGTTGTTATGGCCAATTGTTAATACCAAGGATGATACCCCATAATAGTGGGTCTTCACAACATATACAACATTATTATTTGTTTTCATTAATCATGTTAGACTTATCAGAGACATCTGCAGAGAGGTTATATGATTATGGGAGCCATTTAAATTCTTAGCTAAGATGGGGTAAAACAGATTACCAACACAGGGATAGATCAGTTTGTCATTCACAGAAACAGACCTCCATATCTGCATCATCTATGCATTATACATTTTGTGGGTTGAATGACATGTGACAGTTGGAATATAATTTATCAGGTTGGGATTTGTAGTAATGTAGTTTGCAACCTATCTGGTGTATCCAAGGCAGGAGTTGACTGTACCATTTGAAGGTAAGAACTTTTTTAGAAGGGACAGAGAATGGGCAGCATTTAATTTGCTCTTTTTGCTTCTTTGTAGATTACTGGAGTGAAAAATTCTCTGTTTTCTTCATCCCTAAATTTGATACAGATGTTTTAGATTGTTTATTGTTATTTCAGTTTTCATTCAAATTTTTATTTTTTATCCAGTTTGCTGTGCTTGGACTGCTCCGTTTAACAGGATCTGGTCTAGTAGTTATTTGGTTGAAGCTGCAACATTTCTTTAAATAATGGTTCTCCACTTCACTAGAAAGATGTTGTTTGACTGTTTTAATGCAGATATTGCATTGGGTCCCTCCATTCTTTTCCCTGCTCCAGAGAAGCATTGTTGTTAACTTACAGAAACTAAAGCAAAGTCAAGGAAGTTAAATAAATAAAAATAACATAACCTAACTTAATAGTTGTGGCAACATAATAGATCTACTTTCCTCCCCACACTCTTTGAAGGAGTTGCATTTGTGTTGGTATAAAAGAACACATTGATAACTTTTTTACTGTATAACATTAAAAAACATTGGTGTGGACACTAAATTTGTACCAGAAAATTTAATTTGTAGGTTGTGTTAAGTGGCTTCAAATAGTTTATATGCAGAAATTAATAATTTGGTATAAGTTAAAATCTGTTGTATGCTACTTTAATATCTGTAAAATGCCAGAAAATGGAATTCTTAGTATTTTACTTATCGGATAACAGATGATCATTTGTACAGAAAATTTCTGATAATTTACAGGAATTTTCAAATATTTAAATTAATTCCCTATAAGTGTTTTGGATCCATAATCCATCAGGCCAGCTCATTATGTCATTGAGTTCATATCTTCATAAATGTTGTCTGAAACCCTTTGATGTTCAATGAAATATTGTGGTTGCTAAGCAGAAATTTAATCTACTTTACTTGGCTTTGTCATTTCTATTGGGAAGAATTATTTTAGCCTGATAACTCTTCACAGTTTAATATCAAAAAGTTCACTTTATGGTATGCAAATAAAATTTGAAATATTTTTTTAAGTTCTTTTATAGCTTTATGTCATAGAAATCTGTTAACGAGTAATTAGATTTTGGGCTTACCTATATGGACACCTAAAATTTGCTGAAATACTTAAGTTGGATTAAGGATTTTTTTATGACAGTAATGTAATATGTATTATTATGGAGTTATAAAATTGGTATAACATTTTGTATGCACAATGGTTGCTGAAACTTATTCTACATAAACAGAAATAACTGTGGCGAAATATTTCACATATGTTTTATGTGAACAGTATGTTGAGTATGAAGGGCCTATATAATAAGTATTTATGTCATCAACTGCCAAATGTGTGCATTTATTTAATTTTAAAATGGTATTTTTAATAATATATGTATTAAAGCTTTTTTGGTTTCAGCCACATGGGTTACATTCCTGAAACACACTGCCATTGGCAAGATCAAGGCCCTATGGGAAATTGTAGGTTAAGGGAACTGCAGCTGCTCGTAACACTCATCAGAGCCTAAATACAAACAAATTTTTGTCATAAAACCCAAGGGGAAAAGATAACTTGGTAGAAGTAGGCTGAGATAGGTGAATAATATTGACAGATCACTATTTATTCCTATGTGTACACAAATTAAAAACAGTGGATACATAAGAATAATAACATGGTTGGCAAAGATGAACCCAAATGGGAAATCCACAGTTGTCAGAATCATTGTTGTTGTAGGACTGCTGTATCTGCTAAATGGATAACTCTAGCAATCATTTGGCTGTTATTTTAAAAAAAAAGTTTGATTATAATATAAAACAGGTCTTTGCATAATATCCAGTTTGTTGGGTGGGTGAATTGTCTAAGGTTGTTGGGACCAATATTGACTGAATAAAAAATTGGCCATGGATAAACGTGGGGGCATATTTTATATTGAATGATGAGTTTTAGATGCAAGTAATGGAATAGATTTTCAGCCAAACGATTTCTAGATTATGCTGTTCTCTTATGTTTTTAATTACAAAAATTCTATACACATGAATGCTTTATATGTAAGCATTAAATTAATTATACAAGGAACATGAAGCAGTATTCATACATTTCGTTATTGTAACTGCCCATGGCTTGTCAGTGGAGACGTGAGATCCTTAAACAAAATTATTTATTGTTCAGTAATAAATAGTAGGTGAAAATACTGTAGGCTGCCTGAGTGTTTTCCATTAATTAAGCTTCCGTATTTATAAAGTTAAAAATTGAAGGGAACAAATTCTCATACTGTTTGATGCTTACATGTATATGTTATTCCTCTCCAGTGGTATTGGGCATTGCAGGTCATAGAAAGAATACAGTCCTGTTTCCAATTAGGAATATATGCTTCAACCTTTTGGGAAGTAAACTTCAAATGGATATGTTAGAGGTAACATTAATTTTGGTGGTATATTACATCTTTAAAAAATGTGTTTATCATTTGCCAGCGGTAGTAAGAATTTGTTTTGACATGTAATATTATAAAATAGTCATTACTGTGAGTATATTCTGTCTATATATTTAAATATGCCACAATTTTTGGGCTAGTAGAGTCGTCTTCAAACGAGTGGAGTTCCTGGAATTATTATTTTCTGTACATGTAATGCAAGAAAACTGTTGAGTGTATATTTCCTGCATATTCTTGAGTTCAGAGAAGCATATGACAAATGTATAATATATTGTGTATTTAATTTAAATCAAGTACATAAAATATTTTAATGAAATAGTACTCACCGCATAAGACATTCTGATATCATGACTGTTATCCATTGCCTGTGGTGCATTTTGTATGTATTATTTTGGGACTTAAATGTACTATATCTTTAGGCTTTTGCCATCATACTAAGTTTTCTATCTACCATATTTTTATTTACATTTGTTGTGGATTCAGCTGTAGTTGAATGTGTGACCCTCTGAATACTAATCTTGGCTGCTAACTGCTGGACTCAGTGTATCAGATGGGTTTAATTTCAGATTCCACCATAATGAATGTAAACAAACTTATTAGAATTGTTGGGGTAATACAAAAATATTTCATTAGCTCTCTGTATAGCATTTGTGTTTGCCTAATGTTAATATATTATTTATTTGAATATACATTTTATAAAATTCTTATTGTAATTTTATAACCTTATTACCTGCAGTAACAGTCATAAAGATGTTTAGTATAATATGTAGGCCTAAAAATTCTAATTTGTAATAATATATTATGAACATAATGTGTAATTGATTTTTAATAGTCGTCTTTGTCATGATCCTGGATTCAAGACTTTCAACAAGTGGAAATATTTGAAGGACTGTTTTAGTGATATTTATGTCTTACTGATGTGTTTGGAGAGATCTCAGGTTCTTCAAGACCCCGAAGTTATTTTGTGTGATGTAAAATACTATACAATGATGGTAAGTTTGTTAGTAGCTTAACTTAAGTGAAATACAACTCATGAGTATTACAGTGTTAAAATTTAAAGCCAGTTTTGTATTTAACTCATCATAATCTTCATTATGTTTTCATCAGTGCATATGTGTAAAAAGAAATATTTTATGTCAATCAATTGAAAGTAGTTAATTTGTTGAATAATGCAGTCAGTTTAAACATGCTAAGAAACAGTATTTTCCAACATTTGTAACATGATTTAAACTAGGATGGCTATCTTCTGGGTTGTAGCACTGTGTAGTCTGGTAGGAGTTTACCATTGTTTCAGAGGTCCTTGCTGCCTCCATTATCAGGGCAGTGGAGACAGCAAGGACGTCTGAAACATTGGTTAAAGTATAACAGACTACATGGTGCTACAACCCAGAAGACTTCTAACTTCAAACTATCTGTGAATTAAAAACAATGTGACTGCATTGTGATGCTCTGTTCTATGCAAAATTTTCATTGTCCACTTGATTTGAAGTTGCATTCTTTTTTGTTGAAGAATGCAGAATCACTTCAACTAAAAAGTATCTTTTTATAAAAGCTGTAACAAAATCTAAACTACCTACAAACCAAAACAAGGTGGTTACATTGTGATATTCTGTTATATATGAGTATGTTAATGGTAATTTAAAGTAACATTTCTTTTATGTAAGAAAACACTGAATATGTTCATTTAAGGACCATCTTTCACCAAAACTTGTAACACATTTAAAATTACTCATGAACTAAGAAAAGATGATAACATAATGGTGATGCACCATCAAACACAGAGTTGTACAGTGGAGATTTCACTCATATAAGATGTTTTTGTTCCATGCCACTGAAACACTTTACTGTAATTTAAATGTTGCAAATATTACTTATGCTTAAGTTTTTGTATTCCTGTATAATTTTATGCTGCTCCTTCGTGGTCATTAGGTTTTAGAGAAATATTCTAATATTTCTTATGTGCAAAAAGCAGCAGAATTTGATCATATAAGAATAGATGTAAACTTAATTAAATGTATATTCTTTGAATGCCCCCATTTTATTTTGATGCTAAAGGGTACAGAGTTTGAAGTAACTGATGGGGAGCCAGTCGATTGTTACCCTTTGATTCAGCTCTGGTGTTGTAGTGTGGTAGTGGACCGTGCTCTGACTTCTTGGCCAAAATATAATTAGTAGCTGCTCAGTTGTTTTTTGTAATACACAATTTTATTTTCCACTTTTGTTACTGTTTCTGTTTGAGTCCAGTAGAATAAGTCTTTAGTTTGTTATCGTAGTTCATTTGGTAGATTGCATGTTGTGGTGTAGGCAACCTGGGTTCAGTTTCCAAGTATGTTGTTTCTTTTTTTAATTACCAGATCTGTAATTGTTTTGAATGCCATAAAATTTCATCTAATTTTTGTCTTTCTATTTATTTTCTTTCTTCGTTTATTCACATTTGAAAGTGAGGAGTTTAGTTAATTTCTCAGTGTGTTATGACTGAAAGTGCGTTATTAATATGCACTACCTTTTCAGAATGTCTCATTGTCAATCTGATCACCAGATTTTACATTCTTACACAAAGCGCTTATGTGTTCAATTTATTCTTCTGTGGTGACAGAGTGCCCCTATAAAATTTGTGTTTGCAAGAATGGAAAATTTGACCTGTTAGGAGCACAGGAAACAGTAAAGACACATTTAGTTGCCTGTTGGTCTTGACAAAGTGTGGATCATAACATAAATTTAATTACAATGAAAGGCAAATCCTAAACTTCAAATTGCCAAGCATCATCTGTGTTTGATGAAGACAAACCAGAAGAAGCAAAGAAACCAACTGCACTTCTCTCATTCTGAAATGTGAATGAAGGGAAAAATAATATAAATAAATGTGAAAACTGTAAAAAGAAATTACACTCTATGGCTTCACACCGATTACAAACCTGGTCCTTATGTAAAGCCTACATGGGAGCAGAAAATGGGTCACCCATACCATAGGCATTCATGCTACTAACTGAGCTACAATGGTGCACTGAAGAAATAATCCTTTTACTGGAATTATGAAGTAACAGTGAAGAAAGTGGAAAATTAATTTTGTATTTCAAAGAAACTATGAAGTGTTTACACCTAATGTTTTAGGCAAGAAGTTTGTGGAGATTCCACTACCATACTGCAAAATGGGGGCTCAATCAGAAGGTAACAATTGAACAGGTTCCCTTGTGAGTGCGTAGCTGTGTGAAATGAATGTAAGGTGCAAATACAATAAAACTCCTTAATTGACTTATATTGAAACTTTAAGGTCACTTTCTATATACATGAAGTGAAATATCAGTCTTTTTTAAGGTCTACTGAACACTGGTGGCCACTCTACGGAATCATTCCAGATTTGTTTCAGATGTATGAGGAAGGGAATCAGGAAATAGCCTCAGCCCATGATTTGTCTTCAAGTGCTCTGTATGCTTTTGTGTTGAAACTTACATTGTTGTGTAAATGAACGTGTGAACGGTACATTAAAGAGTGCACATTTTATGAATGATCTATTTTTAATTCATGGTTTTTTTCTCAGAAACAAGCTTATGAATGTCCCATTTGAAAATGTTACGGCATTTCTTCTGAGGTTATAATGCAGTTCCAGTCACCTTGTGGAAATAAAGACCATATTCATGAGTGTGAGTGTATGGTAGTCCTCACTTTAGACATTTTAACTTGCATGACAACATTTGATCTTTGAAGGATATTGAGACTACATCAGATTGTAGTCTGAAAATTTTCTTCAAATTTTATCAGATTATTTATACTGAGATGATTACCACTGTCCAAGTTGCTACTGTATGGTTACAGTCCAACCTCATTATTTCAGCCTAAATTACTCAAGATTACATACTTGCTGTGGATGTCACCAAATATCTTGTCTTTCCAAATTATCTATCGGCTATAAATTAAGAAGGAAGTCAGAGTTTCATGTTCCAAAGGGTTAAGTTATGTACCGATATCTGGAAGCAATGGAAATTTTGTAATCACTGTAAAAAGAGATGCGATCTTTATTATGCTTGTAGATTGTATATATCACAGATTTCGAATCATAGACCTACAGAATCCCATTTTCTTAGTTCATGAAGTTTATTGCTGTAATGCTGAATCCCTAAATGAATTTGAACCTAAAGTATATGATTTATTAAAACGAAAGATAAAAAATTTGTGTGTGTCTCAAGTATTGTAGAGGATTGTGTATTGCAGTGTGTTTTTGGAAAGTACCAGGTTTTTATCTCATTTTATAGCCAGCTACCCTAATGAACTAATTTCATGGGTCTGTTAGTATCTCCAGGTGAATACCAGGAGGGTAATACCCTGAAATTTTTCATGACCATCTCGTTCCTTCTTCATCTACTGTAGTACTGACAGTAAAATATTCATTGGAAGTAGCTATAAGGAGCAACTGTCTACATGTTAGGTTCATCGACTGGAGTTCTGTTCCACTTCCAGAAGGGTGTGGCAAAATGCAGGAATTCTCAACAAATTAATGTACGCACAATTTAACAATTCCGAATTTGACACTTGGTCTTTGTGAATGCCACCCGTGACTTGAATTTTCTGTGATCAAAGTGGGTAGTGTATATGAGTGTGGGTATAGCTGGGCGATGTCTACAAAGATTTCCCGTGTGGTTACGCTGTTGGCTGGGAATTCCCCGAATGCGGATTCCCACGCGGGAATCCCCCAACCCGTCACTTTCACGCACAGAAATCCACGTAGGTCTTCATTAAAATGACCATTAGTGTTGTACGATTTCAACCAAAGTTCACGTGTGTCGACATTTTAGTAAAACTCTCCAATGGGAAATTTCATTAAAAACCGGTTAGCAGTTTTCCAGTTGTTTCTTCGGACAGAAGGAGAGACAGACATGGAGAAACTAATACGGACATTTTTGCACCTTGTTTTCGAACGCGGCTTTTAACAAAGTCGTCTCCAAGACGGTAAAGTCTTACTAAATTCTGTGTTACGTGACTGATTTTATGCAATTTTTGGTTAGAGTAACGTTTGTTGATTTCGTACTGTTCTCGTTATCACTGAAGCCAGAACGACTTGCTAGAGTATGAACGATGAGTTTTGTGTGCTGACACTGAATCATAGACACAGCTACTTTATCTATGTACGTTTCTGGGCGCTTATATTCAAGTCTGGTACGTCTAACGATGTCACGCTGTTATTTGTCCCTCGACATCCGCTTCTTATGTCTAACCCCGGCTTCTGTATTTTGCATTTTATACTTGCGTAAAAATTAGATCACAATCATTGTGCGAGCGGGTCTTGGTCAACTTTGTAATTGCTAATTATTCGGTTTGTTAGTTGGAAAGTTAATATATAGGGTGCGGCAGAGGACACGCATGTTTTTCAAATAACAACTCAGTTGATTTTCAAGTTAAAAAATTTTAATTACACAGAAATAAAGGTTTTACAATGCAGTTTTTGTTTAAAATTTTTGAATTACTTCCGAAAAATAACGTCCGTCAAGTGACGCCCTTCCGTCTGTACGCACTCTTGCAGCGTCTCCTCGAAATTCTGCATTGCTCTTACCCACAGTAGCGATTTCCTGACGAATGGAATCTTTCAGTTCCTGGATGTTACTTGGTTTGTTTCTGTAGACCGTTGATTTGAGGTAACCCCACAAAAAATAGTCACATACGGACAGGTCAGGGAAGTGAGGCGGCCAAGGGATATCACCGAAACGGGAGATTACTTGTTGGCGAAACATGCCACGAACCACCTGCATCGATGCTCTCGCCGTGTGTGCTGTGGCACCATCCTGTTGGTACCACATTTGCGCAGTTCTGGAAGCAGGAAATTGTTGATCATTTCGACATAGCGCGCCTCGGGCTTCTTAGAACTGCCAATCTCACTCTCTCAACGTTTTCAGGGGTACGCACAGACGCGGGAAGGCCAGGTGGTTTCCACTTCATCACAGACCCTGTTGTCCTAAGCGCATCAACCCACCTGAGTATCGTCTTACGATCAGGGATGAACTGTTACGGAAAAGGAGCTAAACGGCAATCACTGATTCACAACTTTTGATATAATTTTCAACGACAAACACCCGATGCTCGCGGGTCCACGGTGCCAAGGCGACTGAAACTGCATTATCTAAGCTGTCTACTAGCAAGGGGCTGAAATCCCCTACCCTCCTCTTTACCGAGTACTAGCCATTCGAAAAACATGCGTTTCCTCTGCCGCACCCTACAAATAAAAACACTTGATATTGCAGTACCACGTTGGATCTGCGAACTCTGCTGCCAGAGGTCAATCACTCTTGAGAACGGGACTAGCGATCGTCCATCTATCGACGGTTAGTTGAAGGTTCGTGGCAATAGTCAGGTCATGTTCAGTCACCTGGCCAACATTTACCTGTGAACATGTCTGCAAGATTCGTCGTCCTGTTGTTCGCATGCTCGTGGGTTCTGGGACTGTGTTGCGTCATTACAACGAATCCACAACAATCGTGGATTGTGACGACAGAGGACACAAGGTGAACACATGTATTAATATTCGGAAGGACTTTTTTATATTTTACGTAGTAATGCTCCACCTATTCTGGACTTCGGCAATAGATGGGGGTTATTTTGGAGTTCACGCTCTGGCAGCTTTACTAGCAAGGAAAAAGCCCTGTGATATAATTTGGGTAGGATGCTCTGCAGACCCTAGAGATTCTGAATTTGGTGGCGAAGAGTCAAATTCCTGCTCCTACCGGAATTGATACTTCTGTCGTCTAGCTGAGCTATTCCGTCCCGAATTATAGGCATGCAGCCGTGTGCAGTAGGAGTTCTATAGACTTAGAATTCCGTCAGAATACAGTTTTAAATTTTGTCTATTCATTCTTTCATTTTGTATTACTACAATGTTCTGTATACCGCGTATGAGAAAGTAATTTATAAAGAAAGTTAGGGAAGAATTTTTCTCGTAACCGGTTCTAGGGCCCACCAAGCCTCCTACCCAGTAGCTATCGTGGTTGTTTCGTCGGGGTTAAAGCGGTCTGGGCTTAAAGCTAATAACTCATCTCAGTCTAGTGCTGAGGTCAGGAATGGGTGAAACTAAGCCTACCTCCACACTACACGACGTGGTGCCTAGTCAAGGACTAGAGGCAACTCTCCTTGACCTTATTAATAAGTTTGTACAAGTGTAAGATCTTCGTTCACTGGATTGAATTCTTTTCGCCGACACCTCTGATCTACATTCTTGTAACAGTTATTATACAGATACCTTAAAAGGACCCTGGTGCACTCAGTCGGTCATGTTGCAGCTCCTTTACTGGGAATGACGACTTTCAATCGCTAGCGGTCGAGTTCCAGCCCACAATCGAAGGAGAAACAATGGTCACAGGAGACAGGACAGAGTCTACCACAGTGACAGATCAGGAGTGGTACACCACACCAACATCACATCAAGAGCATGTTCCAGGAACAGACCAAGTATCACCTGAAAATGACCCAGCTCTATTACAAAAAAATCAGGTAAATTGAAGATTGTTAGCACGGAGATCCTTTCGAGAGCAAAATTGTACGTCATACTCCCAAATCGCGTACTTGTAATGACTAAACACAGGGCACCTTTATTTTTTGGCCGCTAAGCTCGTGTAGGGCCAGACAAATTTTACTTCACGAAAACCGCACAAATGTGCAATAGGTCAGAGCAGCCAACACGTAAATACAACTTCGGTCTTTAGGTGGAGTCGTGAATGAGGGATATTAGCAAGGCCAGTTGAGACTTCCGCTCGCGGCGTGTAGCGTAGTGCTTTCTTAAGCACGAGGGACAGCTTCACACCCACCGTTACATTTTATTGATTGCAATGTAATTTATTTCTAGGTTGTTAATGTCTAGTATCTTTATTTAACATCTGTCATTCTGTTTTCCGTATGTTCCCCACGTAAAAACATCGTCTGGTGTAAATCGTGTTGGTTTATGTAATCCAGTACTTCAGCTACCACGGGTTACGCCTCTGATAGTAGATCAGAATCCATTTCTGAACAAATGAATCTTAAATATATTTGTTAGGATTCCTTGAATAGCGATCGGCACATCGCAGGGCTTCTCACCCCCCCCCCCCCCCCCCCCCGAACAGGATTAGAAGCCGCGATTGCTGTGTGCTAGCGGTTGAAGTCAGTGTGCCCTTCACACCGCGCATACACCGTGAGTTTTGACAACTGACACTGACGAAAACATTCAATCCATAGGATTCCGGTCCTTAGTCCCGGTATTCACTCGATCGTTGACCGTTACAAACTTCGCCGACATTGGTCACTCCTACCCACCCCAAAGACTGCAGGTTAAGAAGTTCCTGGTCCGTGCGTCGGGCTACGGTATGAAACTTGTTAGGAGTTCGCCAAGTTCAATGCCGCTTACACCGCCTGAAGCTCTAGATTGTTCTTAAGAACCGGTTCTACACCGGCCCTGGGCGTTTGAACTCTGCCATATTCGTTTCTTCAGTTTATCGAGTACTCTGCTAATGATGAGGAGGATTATAATTATGACTGAAGAGGAAATGGCAGTGGCCTAAGGCTTTCAAATATTGGGATTGTTAGAGTTTTAGTTTCAACTTACAAAACCCGTAGTCTGAGGAATCAAGGCCTCAGTTGAACATTCAGCGTCAGTAGCATCACTGTACATAATTTTGAATAATTTCACATGCTCAGAAGGAGTCACCTTAATACTGTATTGATTAAATTAAGAAGAAACAGAATTCTGATCTAACCTTTTTATTGACAGATCTCCAATCGAAAATGCAGCTCAACTAATGAGAAATGCAACATTCTGGTAAATAACCTGTATGTGCTGTCTGACATAAAACACCGTTATGCTAGAACTGTGGTCTACAGCAGAATTGAAAACACAGGGGACACCTCAGACCAGGCCTTGTTCAGAGTGACACTGCCTGACACAGCTTTCATCACCAAATTCCTTATGTGAGTTCAACTTTGTCCTAAAATTGAGATCTATAAGCCATTGAATTCTGCACATTACATATCTATGTACCACTTTCAGAATTAAATTGTAATGTTTCTCCCCATCATTTTATTCATCCTTACTATAATTCTTTCTTTCTTTATTCGTTGTTGTTGTTGTTATTATTATTATTAATAATAATAATATTAGTGTGCTGTATCGACAGCCAGAAGGCTAATTACAGATACAGCACAGAGATGAGCACACGAACACAATAATAAATATAGAAGGTAATAACAAACAAAATATAAAAATACATTAGTGTGGAGGATGCTAATACACAAAAAATTCTACTAAATACATGAGTATATTTATAATAATAATTTAAATAAATTAAGGAAATTAGTCTATTACAGAATGTGAAGAAGTGTAACAATTTTTGTCTCGAATATGTCCAAGTCCCTGCAGACAAAATTAGCAGCTGATGCACTTCTAGCAGAATGACTGTTTTTTAAATAAAGGGCTAAAACTGAACATAGAAAAATCTCTCACATTCCGAGCAGGAATGTGGAGACCGACAGCTTCCAGAAGGGAAAGATAATAATAATATGTGCTCAGGATAATATTTAAAACTAAGGAGGACAAATTGAGTGGTCTCAGGATCATAATTAAAGAGGAATTCTGTGGATTGTACAGGGGTCTGTTATCCACTAGGCATGTGGATGTGAAACAAGTTATGTACAAAGAATTTCACTAAGGAAACCTTTTGGAAAGTAAAGGCTTTGATATCAGTGGTGTTGAACCTTTGGGTTTAGGGAGTTACTTAATTAGTGATAATAATTCTATGGTTTCTTAGTCAATTTGTATCTGACTCATTCATAGGAATAACCACCATGTGAAATGATTATATTAATAATAACAAGCAGCGATAATGGCAGTTCTTTTATATTTGTCTGACATAATGTTTTATTCATTCACTGAAAATTTGATAAAGTAATTACTTCTGTTCCTATTGAAATAATTTTTTGTGTTATAAGTTTTTATCCTGTACATTATCATTTAATAGAAAACGCTGTTAACCACACTTTTTTATTCCTGTGCTTAATGAGACTTTCAGAAGTCAGATGTTGTTTTGTTCTGTATGTTAATGTTAACTTATAAATTAAATTTTTGGGATCTTGGAAATGGTTACTGTAATGTGCCAAGATATGGTAATACATGTTTCATTGCACTGATAATGCCATGTACTAAACTAGAGGGGAAAAAAGGTAGGTTTATACAAGAACCATTCATAACAGCATTGAAAGTGTTCAGACAGGCTCACAAGATGTAGGTAACTTTTCAGTAATGTGTATTTCTGCTTATGTTTATGAGGTTGTGTTTATAAATTATATTGCAGGGAGATTGATGGGAAAGTGTATGAAGCACATATTAAGAAAAAAGTTCAAGCAGAAAAAGAATACCAGGAGGCTTTAGAGTCTGGCCATACTGCAGCACATGTTGGTACCAGGTAAGCAGTTGATTGGAAGAAGAGAGATTTATGTAACTCATATATGTGAGTAGATTAGTTCACATGCATTGTATTGAAGTAAGGTCTAGAAGTATGTGTTTTAAATTATACAAAATATTGGTTATACCAGTGGTAAAAACGTACACAGAATGACAGAAATAACAAAGAATAAGGAAATGAAGTAGCAGAGATGATAGCTACATGGAGAAATGAATGGACAAAAATAAGTACTAAAGTACATGTGAAACTTAAGTCTGATAATATAGTAGAGATTCCTTCATGTAGGAAGATATGGAAAGATCAGGTATAAAGAAGGTCAAAGATCAGGGATAGCCCTAGAATGGAGCAGCTGCCCAGAGTCCTGCACTTGAGGGAGTGCCACACATTACAAAATATATGCTACTTACTGTACACCATCCTTGCTTTCAGAGTAACAAAATCATATATTAGTTCTTTTGATTCCAGTTACTGAACCAATTCATATCAATCATAAATCTGTATTAGTCAAACTGTCTACATTTCTATCTTCATTCTTTAGTGATAACCATAATTATTACACTTTTAAAATCTACATTTTCCACTTGACAACTAATGGGAAGGAATAACATTGTTACCAACATAGTGACTGAATTGGTATGGGCTCTGCATAGATTGATTTTCCCTGGGCCTGCATTTCTGTAGTTGTCCTGGGAAAAATATATGGAATTATAAGATTATGGGGTACAGAATGAGGATAAGACAGAAGAGATGATGGAAAAGAGAATTTCAATTACAGAATTAAATTGTTTCTTATGTGAATACAAGGAAAAGAAGAAGAGAAAGGTATTTCAGAGCATTGCCCTAATTTAGAAGTGAAATGTCTGGGATTACATGAAAAAATTGCATTCTTCAGACAAGACTTATTTGTGTGATGAAAGGCCAGACATTCAAGTCATCAGTGTGTATGATTTATGAACCTTAAAAGTATAGCTTTTATTAATTTATTTTTTATAACACTCCACACTAAAAAAATAATTTATTGATTCTTACATTGTTTGTTTATACTGTGTTGTCTGCCAGTTATATTAATTTCCCACCCTAATAATTTACTATTTCTTAAGATCCACCTTAATGCGATCTACCATCTTGTTTCCTGTTTTCCAAATGGCTTCTTTCCAAGACATTTCCTTGCCAAAACTCTATATACATTCCTTATCTGTCTCATGTAAGCTTGATGCCCTACTTATTGCTACCTCCTTATTTCAGTGTAATATTACTAGATGATCCTTGTAAATAACAAAATTCCAATCTTATAAATTTATAATCATGTAAAATGTCTAAGCTAGAAGAGATTGGAGACTTGCCCCTTAACCCATATAAAACAGAACAAAGCTAGAATAAGGTGACTACAAAACAACTTGAACTTTAGTTATCTTCTTCCTAAGATGTTTCCACTTTTTAATAATATAGTATGAGTGAGGAGGTCCAGTCAAAGAATGTGGGTATTATTTTTTTAGTGCACGGGATTCTAACATGTTTGTGGTGTCAGTGAATGTGGCAGCAAGAAGCAAAGTGGCATTCAATTTAACTTATGAAGAGTTGCTCACTCGTCGGCTGTCTGCTTATCATCACACCATTACTCTCACACCAGGACAGGTATTTGCCATAGATTGATTTCTGTTACACAGTATTTAATTACTCTTATTAACTGCTGATGTTATTATAAGTGAGAAGGTGATTATGAATATTGAGAAAAAGTAAAAGTAAAGCTGTCCCACTGCATGCCATGTAGGTACTTGTGGGGAGAAAAGGTAGGCTGCTACTCATTCATAACCTCGGCACTAGATGAGGTTGAGTGGTCAGCATCATGCCCCTGCCATGCTTTACTCCTGGGAAATGACCCCATTACCCACTGGACAGGAGGCTGGGTGGGTCCCAGATACAGTCTGGATGTAGAGGCTAGAGGAAAAATCCTCTGCCCCTGTTGGAGATTGAACCCCAGTCAATGAATGATAAATTGGAAAAGATATGGATGGAAGTTGCTCTCGTTTTCTATCTTGAGTCGATTAATTTAATTTATTGTTACAATAAATTTCTTATTACATTTATTCCTTGTGTTTTGCAAATGATCTTTATAAAGTTCTTCCTCCAAATTTTTTTAATCCTTTCTTGTTTTCTGAGGTGTTCTACATGTCCACTTTATTATAACTGATACTGCACCTGTTGAAATATTTGTGTGTTCTTTACTCTTTGTGCACAAAGTGATTGTGTAATGGAATGGGATATGTTTGTACATCCATTCATCTTTTCATTCATCTACCTTATCAATTTAGACCCATTTTTATATGTAATTCTACAATAGGTATATCCAGCTGACTTCCCTTTTGTAGAACTCTTGGTTTTGAAACAAGCATGAAAGAATTTTTATTTTAATAAAAAGCAATGTGTGACTTGTTTTGCAAATCAGTTAATTTGATATTGCTGAAACGTTTCTTCAGCAACTGCAGTATTGTTTTCCTGCTTGCAGGCTGTGCAAGACCTTAATGTAGATGTATTTATTCAGGAGATAAGAAACATCACACTTCTAAACGTAACAACTTCTGATGATAGAGGAATTTTACAATCAGGTAAGTTGACAAGAATATGTGTATCTGTCCACAGGTCACTTTTGTATAGGGTCTTCTGGCAGCACATGGTATTTTAATCACTAATGTTGGCCATGAGTTGACGCTGATTTTATTGAATAGCAACATTGTGCAGTTTCCTAGACACTCTTCTCTTCCATGAAATTTTCATATGACTACCAGTATCAAACCATAATAGTTTTGAAATGCAAAGGAATAGAAAGGTAGAGATTACTCTCATTGTGGTTTTGTTATACATAGCATACAAGGGACACATATTGGTGTCTCATAGTTAAGAATCAGTGGGAGTTTTAATGATGGTATAATGGTGTGCATATTAGGTTTGTATGCGAAGTGTTCTGAGTTCAGTTCCAAGCCACTAATCTTGACAAATATAACAATAAAATACCTCTCATTACGAGACAACCAAATATATGAAGATAGGAGTAAGACAATTTACTAGGAAGAGTATGACAACTAGAATGATATGTATGTAAGAAAGTCCTACATAATTCAAATGTAACTTAATCTGCTGAAAAGTTAATTCCCTCCACAATGGTTGTAAAAGTTATTCCACTGTAACTTGGTTCTTCTGTCATTATATTATTTCATCCATTACACATGTAGTGTTTATACTACCATTACTATTTTTTAATTTGGCATTTATTCTACACCAGACATATTAACAATACTGTCATGTCTAAGTTCTTCTGGTAGCAACATTTTACTCAAAATGAGTGTAATGTTCCTACTCTTGTGACTTTTCTTGTGGAAATAATGGTATTTCCTCCATGCCCAATTTAATGACTCAGTTTTATAGAGCCTCTTTTTTAAAATAAAGTGGGCTGCACCATATGAAGATGATGTTGATTTTCAAGTATGAGAGGCTTGAGAAATATAATTTTGACTGCAGCAGATGATGAAGTCTTGGTGGAGTACCTGTCTCCACTGTCAGCTCATGTGCACTATGCCCCAAGTGAAAGCAAGCAGCAGAGTCGGCTGGGGTTTGGATTGCAGCAGCTTATTATAGAATATGATGTAGACAGATCAATAAGTCCTGCAGGTGATATCATGGTAAGCCACCAGGAATTTACATTTGTAACACTTTGCTGGATACTTTATCCTCATTTGTGATCCTGAAGAAGTTCCTTCACAGCTGAAATGAAATCCATTTCTGACATCAGTTAACGATTGTATTTTGCAGTTCATGGATGGATACTTTGTCCACTTCTTTGCTGCTGAAGATGTTCCTCCACTGCCAAAACATATAATCTTCGTTGTAGATACAAGTGGTTCCATGTGGGGCCGCAAGCTTCAACAACTCCAACAGGCCATGTACTCCATCCTTGACAGCCTCAGGGGGGATGATTATTTTAGCATCATTCAGTTTGGTACAAATGTTGTAGTAAGTTGTTTCATCTCATGATATACAGAGTTACTCAGAAAGAAATTGAAAGAATATGTTTGCAGATAATAGCTTGGCATGCATAGTCACAAGATGAAGATTATGACAGCCTTATGTTTGTACTCACACACACACACACACATGCGTACTAACATGCATAACTTCATAGTAATATTTAATTGTATGTACCATAAGATACTGAATTACATGTTATTGTGCCAACGCTTAGAAAAGTTTGAGATACAGTGGATTAATCAACTACACATTTTAATTATTTGACAATGCTAGCAGAAACTGTTGTTAGATACTGAATCATTGTTTCTGTTTATCTAGGAATGGTCAAATCGTCTACAGGACATGGTCGGACTCAACAGATACAGCATGACACATGAAGCTTCGGAAACCAACATTGCTAAAGCTAAACAGTTCATAAAATCCATGGAAGCTTCTGGTGGTATATTTAATTTATTAGCTAACTAAATCTTAAGTTTATCTTAAATAGTAAGTTGAGGTTTGATCCCAGTGAGCAAGGTAAATATGGCCCTACCCTAGCCAATGAATGCACTCTAAATGAGAATGTATGAAGTCAAAGCTCAGAACATCAGCTATTGACTTTTACCATTAATGACTCATTATACATCAAAGTTGAATAGAACCATTTTATTTTTTGTTTGCTTTGTTAGTTAATGTTGTTCATATAATTCCAATTGTTGTTCATTATAACAAACAAATACACATATGTAAATTCTGTACTAATCTTTATTTACTGTTTTTTATATATGTATCATATTCAGTTGGTGCATTTCTATTTATTGATTTAAAATGAATGGCAAATTAATTTTAGTTTAATAAATAGCTTCAAGGAATGCATTCCTTTCAGGTACAGTTATGACATTTTGTATATAAAGCATTAAAGTAACATATGTGCTATTGTGTGTTGTAAATTTAATATAACGATTTCATACTATGGACTAAGCTGTTTATGAATTTCAGGCACCAATATCAGTGGAGCATTGAGAAAGGCACTGCAATTGGCTGCCAAGCAGCAGTTTGGTGCTCATGCTGTTGATGCAACTGGTGAAAATAGCAATTTAAGATCAGAAGATCATCCAAAGCCCATGTTAATGTTCTTGACTGATGGAATTGCAACAGCTGGTGAATTGCTGTCATCTAAGATCTTGGCACAAATACGAGCTCTCAACACAGAAATTAGGGTAACACAGCAGGAATCAAATCATTGTAGTTCCTTTCTGTCCGTTTCTTTGGGAGGAATTAATCTTCATTATAGTAGCCTGGGATGGTTCAGCCAATATTGTAACTAATTATAGACTGGTTGACCAAGGTTATACTACTGGAACAGAGTGGGATTTTTCTCTTTGTTGCTATATCCAGATTGACTGTGGGACTATGCTACTTCCTGTGGAATGTTGTCAAACTGGACAATCACAACTCAGTGTTTTTACCCAAAGATATGAATAACAACAAACTTTCAATTCAGTAAAATGTCTTTCCCCTTTTTTACATAGGCACCCATATTTAACCTTGCTTTTGGTGATGGAGCCAACTACAGATTCCTGAAGAAGCTGTCACTACAGAATTATGCCTTTACAAGGAAAATTTATGAAGCATCTGATGCAGCACTGCAACTCCAATCATTCTACAATGAAATAGCATCTCCTTTATTAGCAAATGTCTCATTTGCTTATTTAGATGGCAAAGTAAGTAGCTTTTCATGTTACTGTTACTCTAACAAAGTCCATAGAATAGAGTCATAACTGATTCTGTAGAATAGTGTCATTATGGAGAATCTGATAATTACTCAGCTGGTTAGTCTCCTACTTTTATGGAATCAAAAGGTTTATTACCATGTTCATAAAAGCCTGCAATTGGTCCCTATGAATCCAGTCAACATCCTCCTATCTTAATTATTTTTATGGTTATGCCAATCTTGAAAGAACCTGGCACTGTATGGTAGATAATGAATAGTATTCCACTTAATATAAGACTAATCCGAAGTAAGTGATGAAACAAACAATTTTGGAGGATCTGATGGTCCAAGGGTAAGACATCACATGTTCGTGCATTGTTTATAGGTGCGATCATTGCTCATTGTTCTATTGGAGATCTTGTAAAGCCAGTTTGCAGTTTGCCTTATAATCTCATGACATCTACTCCTGCTACTTATAATGTGCTTTTCAGGTGGACAAGATATCACTCACCACTAATTGGTTTCATTCATATTATGGTGGAAGTGAAATAATTGTAGCTGGAAAAGTCAGCAGTTCTAACAAGGATCAGGTGTATGAAGACCTGGGGGCACATGTCAATGCTTGGAGTGGAACTGAGCATAGGGAAGTGTCATACAAGCCCTTCTGCATCTCCAAGAGTAGCCTGGTAAGATTAAGCTATATAAATAAAATGACTGAGTGGATGGATGTGTGGTTATATGAGTGAGTCACTGGATAGGTGGGTTGGTAAGGAATGGATGGGTGCAAGGGTGGGTATATCATGGATATGTTGCTTTGTTGTACATATAAATATTTTATGATGCCTTGCAGTGTACTGAAACTGATGTTAAAGCTCAATAAAATTTAGGAGATTATGATGCAATTTCATAATTGTCTTCAAGAAAACATACTTTGATATTTGACACAAGGTGTTAATAAACATTTGTTTTCACAGACTGAGCGTAGGAAACACAGTTATGGTGGGTCTCTGGAGCGAATGTGGGCATATCTCACAGTACGTCAATTGTTGGACCAGTATCTCGCCTCCACAGATAAAGACAGTGATCCCCTTGGAACGACAGAATTGATCAAGGAAAAACAAGCAGACTATGAAGACTCCAGTCCCAAGGCAAGAGCCTTGAGTCTGGCTCTGAAGGTATATTTTATAACTAGGCGTTCACAAGTGTCTGTCTGTGGTGGTGAATAGAAGAGGCATGCTAGTAAGGAATTATTTTTGTCTTTTTGCATCATGGAAACAAGTATTACAGAATATGAAGACTGGAAAGATGTACACCCACATGCTTTCATGTCAAATTTTGTATTTTATGCTGATACAAATCTGCCACCTGAAAGTTAATAACACTACATAAAAATCAGAAAGTTTTTCCTCATAGTTTGTGAACAGTTCACTATATTGAAAAATGTTTAAAATAAAGTTTTAAACCATAATTTTTACTTGCATAATATGAACTTTTATATGATGAACTGCTTTTGAGGAAATTATTGAAGTTTTGTTTCAGCTTCATGAGCATCCTATTAGAACAAAGTAAACCTCTAAAACATTTTTAAACTTCTACCAGATTACATGGACCTACAACCCAGAAGATAGCTATATTTGTACTCACTGCTATAAGAACCTCAAATGCTACTGAGTTATTTAATTTGTAGTATATATAAATAACAAAATATTTAATTTATATTTATTGTGTTGTTCCCATAGTATGGATTTGTGACACCAGTCACATCTTTGGTTTTGGTGATACCAGTGAATGGATCTGAAGATGGAGTGTCTGAACTGGTGAATGATCCTGTTGGTAGTAATGTACTTGATCCTGTCCCATTTTTTGAGTCACCATTCCTTCAGAACAAAATCAGTAAGTTTTTTAGATATTGTTATTGTCATTACTATTAGTATTATTATGTTCCCATGCAATCGAAGGAACATGAAGTCTTGGGCTGCTTAAAATCTGTGATTGCAAATTCCAGTCATGACAGTTACATATGTCTGCAAATTTTTGTTTGTGCTTTTATTCTGCATAGGTAGGGACTTTGAGGTGGACATATTTCCTATGTAAGGAGTTCTATCAAGAGTTTACAAGTACTCATTATCTCACATTTACTACCGAATCAGAACAAACCATAGAGCATATTCCGTGACCGCTGTTTAATAACTAGAACATCAACAATGGCAATAATGTTAATAATAATAACAATAAGAATGACAACATCAACAACAACATTGATAATAATTTTTGTAATTATAATAATGGACATGAATTGTAACTAAAGAACTGAAAATATATCAGGAAACAACACCAGGAAAGCATTCAATAGATTGTGCGATAAAAAATAAATAAAAAAGTAAAAAAAAATAAAAAAGCAGCTTTACTAGAACATCACACATCATAAGGAAGGCGCTACAATTGGAAACTTGAAGCCTGAGCAGTGGGCTTTACCATTGGTCAAAAAGGAAAAGTGTGAGGAAAAACCTATGAAAAGAGAAGAAATTATATTGATGATGATGATAATGGTAGTGAAATGAAACAGCATTGATTGTCATTCTTACTGATGCTGAGCTAATGTTGCATTTTACAGTGCCTGTGCCAACCATTCTTTTCAAACCACCATCAGCGACCATTAAACCGGCATCAGAGCTTACTACAAGTCTTCCTACAACTACAGTCAGTAATATCAATGGTAATCATGCATATTTTATTTGTAAACTAACAGAGTAAGTCGTCTTTATAGATGTGCAGCTATGTACTTAAAAATAAGTAATGTTATAGTTTAAATATGGTAATTAATCATTTCTCTGACTCTCTGGTACAGTCTTCCCTTAGCACTCAGAGCTGTTCAGTCATCTGACTATGATTAATTTTGATGAAACTTTTATTACAACAGTCACTGTACTTTTCTTTCAATGAATGTTATTTTAATTCAGGTTTGCCCCACATAACTAACTTCACACTGGCAGATGTGTCATGGCTGTTGGACTACTTTGATTCTGAGAATCAACTCATTGTTGTAACCAATGACAGCTTGATAAACAACTCAACCTACCTGGTTGGTGAATTGCCAAAAAATTTAGAGGTAAGATTGGGGCTTAAGAATGATTATGGGAAGAGTCACAGTAAGATGTGCTACTGTAAAGGGTGTTTACATAACCTCTACAGGGAGGAGTTTGCGAAGGAAGTATGAATGAACTTTGTTGTCAGTAAATGATTCATCAAGCCATGCACAAGAACTCTTTTTTTGCTTTCTTTCCTGTGTCTAAGTGTTCAGCTACAGAGTGCATATTGATTATGCTTATCTGAAGTCCTCTCTGTAATAACATCACCATCATTGCCATCAGTGTGAGTGTTATCATCATCATATGGAATGTTATGTTAAGTGGTTAGCACTCATGACAAATATTCAGGATTTGTTGGATTCAATTTGCAGCTCAGAAGTTGGCTTTCTTGACTGAGGTTGTTACATTTTCTCAAGCTCTTCAAGCAAGTGCTGAGATAGAATTTTAAAACAAATCATGGCTGTCCTTCCATGCCTTCCTAACTCATCATTCACAATCATCCTTCCATCTGATAATATATAAGTGACTTATGCAGTTGAGAAAATATTATTAAATTAGCAAAAAACATATAATCATTGTCATAATCATCACTGTTATTTCCATCATCATGTTGTTATAGTCATTATTATTTTTATCACCATTGTCTCATGATTATTATTACTTATTGCCAAGATCAAAGGTAAAATTGTCTTCATTCATGAATTGTAACTCAACCCTTGAGGTAGAGGAGGAACATTGTGCAAGCAGTAGCAGGAAATAATTAAATTAGCCGTCTGTTTTTAAAGAGCTGCAGACATTTTATTTTCCAGTTGTTTTTAATTAATTAAACTGTAAATTAGAGATCATTCAAGAATATTTTAAGTACAATACATTAACTATCCACATATGCTTCTACACTGTCAGCATGTATCCTTAATTGGAATGGCATGTTCACTACTGCAGGTCAAAACATGTTTCTTGGAATGTTGCTAATGACATTGGTTCTTCCTCCAGTTCTTTCATATTTCTTGCTTTAATATGATAAACTTGTTCTTTGGCCCACCCACACAGGAGAAAGTCACAGTGCATCAAGTATTGGCTGCAGGGAGGCCATTCATAAATGACAAGTCTGTCAATCCATCATCCTGGGAAACAATCATTCAGTCATGGATTATAATCCACAATATGAGCAATTCAGAAATTAAAAAATAAAACCATTGTGAACATATTATTCAAACAATAAGAGTAAAGCAGGAACTTCAGCAAAATTACACTGTGTGAACAATCGCAATAAACCACAACCACCACAATGTATACTAATTTTTCAGGAAATTGGGTGTGTTTCAAGACTAGTTAACTCATCTTAAGTTACACTAAACAACTGACTTCATTGCCAAAAGCAGTACAATCTAATTAAAACTTTGTAAACTGTGGACATCATTTGCAATATGATAATTTCTTAAAACCTTGGTTTGATTCATCAAAATCAGCACAAAAAATAAAATCCTGCAAACATTTAAAAATAGGTAATGGGTTATAAGCCCTGTATAAATATTTCAAACATGCAGACTACACAGAAATCGCAATAACTGTCTTAATGCAATACTTGATTCATGAATTGTTAGATCACTTGAAAATGCTGTTTGAACTGTGGATAGGACATATTAATGTCAAACGAAAATTGTCGATGGCCACAAACTGTAAGTAGGTAAGTGTGTTGGGGAAGCAGTTTGGGTCTATTCAGGATAATATCTGGGAATTTTCTTAGAAAGTCTGTTAAGAAAACCATGGAATGCTTCCATAAAAATAGCTGGTAATTGTGTCAAAATTAAAACTGGGTACCTCCTAAATACAAGTCTAATAAGAATGTTAAAGATTATATCATTGTGCCCATTCTCCCAGTACTTATAAATTCAATAATGATTAGATGGCAGTAATTGGAAAACGAAAGCGAGAAGGTGAGTTATGTACTTCACAAGATATCGAAAAATCAAAAGTAAGAACTTTTGATTTTTCTATATCTTGTTAAGTTAGTTGATTAGAGGACCACATTGGAACCCTTTTCTGATACTGAAAGAAAAATAAGGTCCAGAGGAACACATTTTTGTGTACAGGTTCTTGAGAATGCAGAGAAATGCACAACCCCTGATGGAGAAATTGGATTCTGCCGCACCATGCCAAGTTGTGTGCAGGAAGAATTCATGGATGACTACCAGACTTTTATCAAGTACTTTTGCTCCATTGGAAGGTGAGTACTAAACCTCTATAGTATGTATAAAGTACAAATATGAATGTGTCATCAAAGAATTTTCTTTGGACAGTGTCTGTTCTCCAAAGATATAAAATCTTGTAAGCAGACGTAGTTTCCACTTCCTGGTTAAGGGAAAGGGTATGTACTATATGGGATCCATTAGTTAAAATTGGACTTATCATTAGACACTGAAACAGATCAAATGCTGTCTGCATGTGGTTGGACAGTGACTTTGGGTTTTAAATTAATAACAAAGCTGGTCATCAATATCAGTTTACTCTTTTAAGTTGTGGAAGTTATGGAAGTGCAAGGAAACATGTACATTTTACTGCTGATGTGGAAATATGAATTCAGAATTATGTGATAGTTTAAAAGATCAGATCTAATTTTACTTAAATTATAAAAATGCACAGTGCCTTATTCCCTGCAGTCTGTCAACTGACAGAAACTTCTGAATTAGAAGGATAAAGGCACCTATAAATTGTGATTCTAATTCAGAGTTGATTACTCCGGAGTCAAAATAATATGAGGCTGGGGTAAGAACTACACATTACATTTCATTGATACACACAGTATACCATATTTGCATATATTTAAATAAATAAGATTTTGAATAGAGAATTTGTTTCTCTTCAGTCTGTTACAAAAGATAATGAAACTTTATACACTTACACATTATATTTTAGTTGTAAGACTTGAGGTTCTCACAGCGGTGAGTATGAAGATATTTGTCTTCTGGGTTGTTGCGCTGTGTAGTCTGGTCGATGTTAACCAACGTTTCAGAGGTCATACTGCCTCCGTCATCAGGGCATCGACCAGACTACACAGCGCAATAACCCAGAAGACGGATATCTCTATATTTTAGTTGTATGTAAATAACAGATTTTTTTTTAAATAACACCATCTCTCATTCCTCTGCAAAGTGATTGGATTGCTTAGTGTGTTGACAGCTGTGAATAAATAGTGCATTTTATTCAACTTTAAATGAATTAAACAGTAACCATACTTGTTAATGATTTCACACTAACAACTATTTGCTGAACTTTTTCTCTCTTTGCAGGTATGCTGGTGTGTGCTGTCCTTATCACTTCTTAAATAATGACATCTTACTTACAACAGAAATTCCAGCTGTTGATTAAATAATCATTTTGAAAATTAATTAAAATTGTGAGAAATCAGGAGAAATTTATTTTATTTCAGAAAATTCAATACACTGTTCCTTACTGACCCCATGATTTGGCAGATGATCTCTAGAGTAGAGCCATGTTCTATAGGGAGAACTTGATAAGACCTTTCTGATAAATAGATCCATGATCGAATCTTCACTCAGGATTCTTTTCTGACTTCTAAAATCTTATTTCTGCATTTAATGTATTCTTTATACAATGTATGTGAGTAAATGCCCATAGGTGAGGTCATGTCCATCAGTGAGTAACATTTCATCTCTGCAACTCCATAATGGATTTTGATTAATTTATTATTGTAAGTCTACACTAAACAATGTTGACATTTAATTTTGATTCATATTACTTCACTATAGAAGCTACTTTACCAAAAATAAATTTCAGTCAAGACTTCTGCCAATATCTTGAAAATTATCACATGACATAAAATATAGAACTACAATAATTTTATATGAAAAGCTTTTAATGTGGTAATATTTAATTAAGGAAAAATGTCTTATGACTATTTGCTGTTGGGCTAATATTATTGGCTTTAAGAAATAGCTATTTATCAAAAATAAGTAAACATCATGTCCAAAGAAATATTAAATACATAATTTGACCCTTGTTTTATGCTGAGAAGACTTGGAATTAAAGCAACAGACAGGTTATTCAGTTCATTAATTTTATTGAATGATTAGCATCTGATTTACATATTGTAAATACTCATTTCAAATGCCAGTCAGACATTTGCTATCCTAAATGAGATTTTCATGATCAGTGCTATTTTATACACCATAATCACATCCTTGCAAATCCTGTCTTAGTCACTATTCAAAGTCATTCATCATCCAGTATTACATAACCTCAACATTTGGTACATTATTATTAAATAAATAAACAAACCTCATTATATGAGCTGGAGGATGAGCTCACTACTGTTTTGTGTTATTCCCTTTGAGTGACTAAGTCAAAACTTTTTGTTGTAACTCAAACATGTCTGTGTTCTATTGTGGAGTTCTTAAATTAGATTTGTGATTCTTGTTATATGCTTAGGAAACAAAATAACCTACAAATAATTACATTTTAACTTCATATAGTTAGCTGAATAAACTAACTGTATCTGCTTTTCTGTATCTTCAGTAACAGATGAATAGTTGCAAGTACAGTAGATTCCAGTTAATTGGGCCATCAGTTAATCGGGGAAGCCGTTTATTTGGGACAAATTTTAAAGAACAAACGTTTTTAACTCTTTACGTGGAACTTCGCATAATTGGTCCAGCTGCTTTATTGGGTCAAAGTGTTCTAGTCCTGATGTGTCCCAATTAACCGGAATCCACTGTATATGAATTAAATTTGGTGTGATGAACTGTTACAAATTACCTAATAGTTATACTTGGAACATTCTTTTTTGTGGAACTTATGAATAGGACAGTGATACAAAATTTTGAGTTTACATTAATAATATATCAAATATTGATTTGGCCTCTCAATTGCTTTACTTGCTGTTTTATGTTGTAATTTTGTAATAGTTCATATTTCTGACCTGTTTACCTTCAGGAAAGTACCCCTGGTACCCAGTGGATAGGATGCTAGGTGAAGTTCATGCAGGTGTGAACAGTAGCAGATCTGGTCTTGACATAAAAAGAACAATTCTCATACCCCCTTCTGGGAATCAAATACTGGGTATGTAACCCATACTCATTCACTTTACTGACCAAATATCATGGCTCTTTGGTAACCATACCAGTCTGTGAAAGTATTTACTGGCCACCCACATGGTTATATCACAAGGAGTTACAGAGTGTGGTAAGTAAAGTGGAACCTCATGACAGAGTGACTAGAAATGAGTGAAGGAGAAAACTGCCTGAAATATAACCATTCAGACAGCCATTGTGTTCATATAACCTCAACCTTGAAAGTTTCACTATCCATCTGTCCTTAAAATCCTAGTCAAATTGATGGAATAAATGGAATGAGAGAAAATGAGAAATCATATTTCAGTGCACATTTTACAGCAAAAATCTACTGCTTCGAATTCAGGACTTATTGTCGTTTTCTTAGCAAAGACATTCACTTCATACAATCTTCGCAAGGAAAATCGACAGGATGCGAATTTCGTATCGATTCTCGAATGTTAATTCCGGTAGCCAGCAAGAGGCACTTGGAGTGTCTGTGGCATCGTAGTGCGCTGTTGACTGTGTAGCTGATGGGTTGTGTGGATGTTGGTAGTGTGGCTGACACGTTGACTTTCTGAACCTTGGTAAGTGGGCGTGAGAGAATCGGAACAAGTTTATTACTATTGCCTAGATGCTAAGTTGAACGGTAGTTTTTCAGGTCGAGTATAAATGAACATTATGCAATTTCTGAAAATTGTTGGGTTCGGACCTCAGTTCGAATAGCTCCTAGTACATTTAATTTACTGTAGCCCGTAGGATTTGAGGTTTTCAGAGCCGTGAGTCTGAAGATTGCAGTCTTCTGGGTTATTGCGCCGTGTAGACTGGTAGATTTCTACCACCAGACTACACGGAGCAATAACCCAGAAGACTGCAATCTTTTTTACTGTAGCCTGATTTTCTATACTTCGCACAATGCTATGCTATATGAGCATTTTTCTTTTATTGGCTTCTTGAAGGTGTTTCAACTGCAGGGATTATGTACCATCAAATTCGCCTGGAAAATGTATACGAATGGTTGTCTGGAAAGATTCAGGGTGAGACTTTATACCTCAGTGACTATGTGTAGGCCTTAAGCGAGATTTCAGATCTTGCGGCTAGTAAGTTTGAAGAGGCTGTCTTCATGGCCTGTCGTACTTCCGAGTATCCGTACAACCGTTACAAACAAGTCTAACATAAGGTAATTGGGGATTAGATTGTGGTTACATTAAGATTAGGAACGAGGTGGTTGCGGCATATTTGAAGGCGCTGTCGCGGCAGTTGCCATGAGAAAACTATTAATTCGAATTGGGCGTCTTCAGAATACAAGCCTAGAGCCAAATCAACCTATTCGTGATTAGTTTGTTAAGTGACAGCTCGTGGATTGAGTGTATGGTGGGGCTGGAAGAGCACATTGATTCGTGTATACCTTTGCCCGAGTACATCGAATGTTCTCCTTAGCTTTGATCCGGGCTAAACATGTGCAAGGGAGAACAGAAAAACAAACTGAATTTCCATTTAACACTTTATTTTTACAGACAGGCCTGCCTGAGGGGTGGGCTAGCTGTCTATTGCCCTGGGCGCCGAGCTGAATGGCGGCGCTAAACCGACTTAAATGTTCAGAGAAAAATTAATACCGCTTTTAACCAAGGAAGCAAAATGTGAATACCGCGATGCTCTATGTGTGTGTGTGGGGGGGGGGGGGGGGGGGGGATTGTGCGTGGAGTTGTGAGATGGCAATGTTGAAGTATAATTTTCGACTCTAAATAGCTAATGATATACCGATTAGCGACAATTTTTTCATCGTACAGTAATGTTATAAGAATATTTGTTTTGGTGATAAGCAACAGCTCTTAACATTTTTATTCAGTACCGTAGCTTTAACTCTTAGATAAGTTACGTGTCGTACCGGTGTAGAATTTGCCTCTTTTATACGTGAAATCACTTATAACAACTCAAAAAACGCTCATCTTCATTCGCACATTGCCGTGAAAACCTAAAATCCTGCATTTCAGGTAAATTCACAAGATGGTGACACTTACAGATCTGAAGAATGAAGAAGTTTCCCTGTTCTGTGCCAATTACGGCGACGTTTTTAACTGTCAAATACTGCACACGATCGCATACCAGGCAGAGATGTCTGTGGGTTCTGGCGTGAAAATGGACATGATAAGTTCCGTGGCATTGTTGCACTCCATAATGGCACTGCACTTTGAACATAAAAAAAAATTTGCTGCTATTTGGCTATATTTAATAAGGCCCGTCTTATGTACAGTTGCTACAATTTTACTCTTTTAAATACAGTGCTTAAACGAAAACGAAAACTTGTGTTGAAACTTAAGTCTTTGTGGGATAAGTTTAGTGAAAAGAAAAAGGACTTGTTTTTACAGTTTGACGTACTTAGTAGACACATTTGTTCCATAAAGAAAGAATAAACACAGAACGTGACTCATTCTTTCAAGGGCAACGAGTGTTCTAGTGGCGAATGCCAACTGTCCCAGTCAAATGAAACAGCAGTGACCTTCGTATTCTTCCGGTTTACCTTCGTTATATAAAGGGAAACGACGAGACCACGCACATTTCATTAATATATAGCTCTTATTGAATTGTTGTCTTGTGGTTGATGAAATGATATGAAGGGTTCTTGATAAGACATTATTTTTAAGCCCTTGTCGGGCAGTTGCAACTGTTCAGGTCACCTGATATGTTCTCAGCCGAGGAGTCTTGACCATACAATATCCATTTTTCTTTAATTTACAGAACATATATCAATAAGTGACTGATATTTATAATAAAAATCCAGCGTGTTTTCTTGGAAGCAGAGACCAAATTGGTAGCCTGTTTTCTCTGATTTGTTAAGGAACGAAGGTAGACTAAAGGGATCACGTTCGTGTCTGTGCGTGCGTACGCACGCGGGCTCCTATTATATTTTTAACCAGTTGACCGATCTTTAAGAAACTTGGTATAAATGTTCTACCATTGGAGGTCATCCAGTTCTTGTGCTATTTAATATTCTATACTTGGTAATGACAACGTAGCGGGTGTACAAACGTGTGATAATACAGGGTGAGTGTGTCTGTTAGTTGTTTTAATTAATATAGCGTCATTTAATAACCAGTTACAAATCGTTCGGCTATCCGAATGTTTGTTCGGGTCTGACTGTCAGCTGTAACTATAGTTCTTCTATCGATGTTGAATTTTGCTTCGTGTCTTGACTCGGTAGAAGCAGTTCCATTTCTTCTTGATGCAAAGGAAACGCGAGAAAGACGAAACAACCAAGGCAGTGCTTTCCAGCTTATCTTGGTCCTCGTGCGGACTATTGTATCCGCCGATAATTTTAAAATTGTGAGGTAAGAGTAAATTTGTCTTTGTGCTTGAGCATCACGTAATTAAGGTACAGGGAGGAGTGGAAACAAAGCTCCGCAGTCTAAATCTCGAAACTACTGAAGAAGGAAATGTGTTGTCGACTTCGATCTTCGGTCACTCTACCCCAGATATTCATTGCACAGGCAGCCGAGTGGGTCAGAAAGCAAGTCTCTGCAAAACGCTCCCATCTTTAGAAATTTAGCACGTCGCAAGTCGTAATTATTCTACGCATACAATGCTGAAGAAACTTAAAAGGCACGTTGATACTTCCCGGGCATACCGATCCACGTGATTATGATGTTATCCGTCGAGGTTAAATTGTTGACACTCTGGTCGTTTACAAAACTCGAATATGAGATTTCAGGTTCTCTCGGCGGCGAGTATAAAAATTACTCTTCTGGGGTGTTTCGCTGTGCAATCTGGTAGTTTACAGATATTTCAGAGGTGATCATTAGACATGACGAAAGGGTCACATGTCGCTGAATCCTGTGTACTAAAATACTTGGACAGGAGGGGGTGAATTCAGATTACCGAAATGCCTAGAAAATCGAAAATTGTCTGTCACGTGGTGTGACACAAACTCTGGCTTGGATTATTGATGGCTATATTGATCCGTAGATACAGAATACGAAGGTCAGGAATGGAGGAGACTTTGTGGAAGTAGGGAAAGACTTCTTTATTTTTATGTACCGTAAACAGGGGTGGGTAAATTACGACCTGCGAAAAAGATCTGAACTTCTCTGTTGATATGTTGGATGCAAGTGACAAAATCTGCTACTGCGACAGCTTTAGTTTCATAATGTAGGGCAGTGTTTTTCAGCCGGGTTGACTGACGATAAGGGGTCCGCGGTACTAGAAAGGTTGATAGGGGAGGGGGTCCGCGGAACCAAAAATATCGATAAAAGTTGAAAGAGGATTTGTGGGTTGCTTTTACAACGGAGGTGGCTTACTGACTTCTCATAAAGTCTCCATCTGGATGTCGACAGGGCTGCTATTTCGTTTGTAATCTATTTGTTATTGTTAATATTTTTATCCTATTACTATAACGATTCCTCTTATGGTGCAGGTTAGTATAGCATTAAAGCTCCCAGTCTTGTATTAGTGAGGAAACGCCATATATAACACATCGAAATAATGTTTCATATTTCACAACTGTGTCATTTCCCCCTCGGGAAACCAGGATAGACGACGCCCATGTCTTTCCCTTTTGTGTATGGGTGTGGCGCCTTACTGGCGTTTAAAGGGGTGCCAAAGTGTAACTGTGTCAGTTAATAAGTCTTTTGTTTATCACAAAAACAGGCCAAAGTTAGCTTTTTCATGTTGGAATTAAATATTTCTAACTCAGGAATAAAAAAAGAACTCGCGCCCCTCGTAATTCTTTTATGCCAGCCGTTTCAGTTCTCGAATTACGTGTGACGTGCGGCTCCAAATATCCCAGTTTTAATAAATTTTCTGTTTCAAATAGATATAAAATGACCACTTTTATCAGATGGAAACGTGTTTCAGTTAACTTGACATTCGTGTGTGCTTCTTTGTGTCCGTGTGCAAGAGAACACATCTCCGCTCTATATTCAGTGTAAAATAGAGCAGCACTTCTCAAATGCGGTCACTAACGATTTTATAAATAATACAGTTGACAATTGGATATAATATATTTAATAATGTGTTATCGCATATTGTTGCGGCCTTCGAATGTCAGTTATCTCCATACCTAACTTCTTGCGTTGAAAACCTAACTCCCTGATAGCAGAACCCGTAGGACCAACACCAAAGCCTCGTTGCAACAAAGCTTTTAATTGCAGATGTGGCCATTGAATTGCCTGCCTCTTATGTAACCCGAAGGTTAATTGTTTTTTACACAACATTAAATACGCTCTGGGGTAACGCAGTTACAGTTCTTGTAGATCTACACATTTTGGAATTTCCATGTCAAAAATTGAATATGGTCGCAGCAAATGTTTCTTGTTCATGTAAGCTGTCACGGGTTTTCACGTTGGGAAATTAAATTATCTTTGTAATTACTCATTTGTTTACTCGTAGCTTGTAAACGACTGATTCAGTTTCAACCAAACTTTGTCCCTTGATAATTTTTGAACTCATTAAGCTAATGGGTATAGAAAGTCTCTAGTGCCATTGTGTGGCGACAGTTTCTGAGTCACTAGTGTATGTAAGGGACGTCTAAATGAGGTGGCTCAAGCGTTCTTCTTTAGTTGTAAATGCGAACAGTTGATGGGGTGGCGGTATTTGTTTAAATTATTTTCTTATAAGTTATGTGTGTTGTGATCCGGGAATACGTTTCGTGGTCAGAAGGGTTTGCCGGTCAAAGTAGTTTCTATAACACTCTCCCCGCCCCCCAAAAAACAACAACATGGAACTGAATTTCGGCTGGGTTGTATTCGCGTAAGGAGGACATTGTGTTTAAAACGAAACTCACGCGAGGATAATGATAGCAATAGTCTGGTCCAATTACAAATGTACATCTCGCGAAGGGCTGGATGCCTTTCTTCTACCTTTGCTTCTAATCAACGACTGTAAATGAGGACACCAGTGTAGAAACTTCTTTGAAATTAATTTTGCAGGTACGAAAATGAAGACCATGCGATTTTAATTATAAAACAATCTTTTGAAATTAGTACATGAAGATATTTCCCAGTTGTCGCCAAATTTTATATTGTTTACGTACAATACTTCCTTTGAGCTTTATGAGAATTTGCAATGGCTTTTATGTGTACGTGGGTGGGTGGGTGCGTGCGTGCGTGCGTGAGTGAGTGAGTGAGTGAGTGCCTGCCTGCCTGCCTGCCTGCCTGCGCAGACTCCTTGCTTCCAAGTCTGTTCAGACTCTCAGCTCGCAGACTTCCTGTCTACGGTACTGCACGTTCTGATGGTATAAATATCCTGTAGTTGAACACTAGAGCGTATGTGTGCAGCATTCACTGAGGCTAACTCACGGCATACTTAAGCGAAAAATTATTTCGTAGAAGGTCATTAAGTATTTGGTAAATAAAAAATTACTTAGAAGCAGCAGTCATTCCGTTTTCAGGTACTTTAATGCAATTTGTCTAAGAGGGCTGAGGAAAACCACCCAACTTTAGCTGGGCTTAGATTCAACCCAAGTATAGATATAACCTTTGGCAGACAGTTACTTTGACTTGTGGGCCAGCAATGTTTTTAAATGTCTGAAAGTTTAAAACACTGCAACTAAAAGTTTATGATTTACCTATTAGAACTGATTGAACATATTTGGTTGGTGTAAGAAATGTATAAAAGTAACATCATTAATAAGTACAGTAATTAATTACATTTAAAATTGTCCCTATGCTTTATCAGTCACAGTGCCATGAAGACACAGGAGAATTTATGTGTAGGTCCACACATTTGTAACTTATGCATTAGTTGTAGTGAGGGGGTGGCTTCATGCTATGGCTGCTGTCTTCCTGTGGAAGGAGTCTCCAGTACCTACTGGACATTAGGCTTAGTAGGCCCAAGAACTGATCTGGGAATTGCAAAAAGAAAAATACCTCCCTTTGCCAGGAATGTAATTCAGATGCTGTATCCTAAACTCAGCCCTCAAGTTCATGCATCAAGTTGAATCTGGAGTTGGCATCACTGGTCTTTCATATACCCACATGTTAGCGTAGTAAAATATTAAATACATGTGCTGGGTCCTGAAACCTTTTAATTTCTCAGCATCACATCATATGCATTTTGATTTTAATTATTTATTTGAAATTTCAGTACTTTGTTATAAAATTATGGTAGTTATCCCTATGATAAAGCATCAGTTTGTGAAGACATAGGAGGTGTGGATGTAGAACTCCACTCAATATTAATCTGTGTACTAGATGGAGGTGAATGGTGAGCTTCATGCTCTTGCACCTTATATTTGAAGGAAGCAGCATCCATTGTACTCCTCTATGGCCCCAGAGAGAAGAGAAAATCCCACTGCTGGCCTGTATTGATCCTTGTCATCCAGTCTTTTGGAAGCCAGCCATCCCAGAGTACAACACAGTAACAGCTGATAGCTGAAGAGTGGATACATTGTTTTCAAAGATCACATTTTACTTATTTCTGAAATAGATGCTTTACTATGGAGCTAACCTGTTTGGTTTAAAGTGGTAGAATGTGAGTGGTGTTACCTAGTCTGTAGAGCTGGTTAAATTTTAGTTCCTCTCTAAACTGGTCCATAGTTTTTGACCACCTACTTGGTATTAACCAAAGAATGTTCGTATGTGCCTGAAGTGCAATCACTCTTTTGCAAAGGTGGAAGCCAGGAAGGGTGAGGGGAGAGTAGATTGGTCACAGCATAATGTGATATAGAACAAACAGTACAAATTGTAAATTTTTTTATTATAGAAGTTTCTCCATTTTCTTACAATTTTCCCTCTTAAGTTCAATCATTTTCAGTATCTTTTTCTTGGCATCCTTAATATATTTTCTCTTAGAATCAGAGACTTTGTTTCATATCCATATAACACAATAAGTAAATTATAGTCATAGTTCTTATATTTAATCTTAATTTTTTAAGTAAGCCATGAGACAGTAACAAATTCTGAACTGAACTGTAGCAAGCATTTCAGAAAATCAAGTCTGCTCCTGATGTCATTACAAATATTATTTTGCTTTGTTGCTCTTACCACCGAGTAATTAATTATACTTACCCACATTGTCGAAGCATTTATTGGCAATATTTTACAGCAGTTATAATAACCATTTTCAGCTCCCATCAGCATCAAGTAAACAAGACACACTTGTGCTGCCCTGATACTTCAGAGGAAGATAGACCTCTGAGCTGTTGCTATGGCACAATATTATACAGTAAGTACAGTGTTATCTTTGCACATTGCTGGTAAAATGGCATCAAAAGATAGAGGCTATGCAAGAGTCAGAAATGTAAGTTTAAGTCCAAATTTATACATCTTAATAGAAAGATGTTGGCTGTGGTGTATTGTAGGCCCACATTGTCAGAAAGAGTATAAAGTTTAGTAGATGAAAATGACAGAATAAAATTTATAATGTATAGTTGGAAATGGGGAAAGAGGTAGTAAAATATTGTTATAAGAATAAATATTGTGTAGTTGAATAGCAGTGCTAGTAGAGCTCGTTATATCAAAGCTGTGGACTTCAAAAACCCAGTGATAGGCAGATTTAGTCTTTAGTTTTGAGAACTCAACTTAATAATTAATATGGTTAAGTTCAATATGCATGTTGACCACGTTTAGAAACCATACCCTTTTATTCAAATCCTTTGATGAATATGCTTGTCAGTTCTGTATCTTATCACCATGGCATGGTGTCTTCAGGTTGTGGATACAGAGGGCCGGTGCAAATATGTTCAATAATTATCATGATTAGCATCTTTCAAACCATCAGTATAGAAACATAGTCATTGCTAAATGTCTCACAGTGGCTCGGGCTTCGTTAGAGTACCCCTCTGTTCTATTTTTCTTTCTGGAAAAGAATACTGGTAATGAATATTGTGATTATTATTAATTAGATATGCTTGTTATATTTATTAAGAACATAAAGAGACTCCAGAAATAAGGTAAATTGCAAGAAATGTTACTAATCAAAGGATAACTACTTTGGTCAAGGAGCAGTGGATGTTAGCATGGGATTAGCAATGACTGTTTCTCTCTTTCAGCCCCGCCCCGCTGTAACACCTGCCTCTGGGTTCAGTGCAGGAAATGATGGTGTGGCACTCAGGGAGGCAATGAAAGGCTTTGGCACAGATGAACAAGCTATTATTGATATCCTTACAAAACGTTCAAACAACCAGCGTCAACAAATAGCCAAGTTCTTTACGGAGGAATATGGCCGAGTAAGTGACTACTTTTATTGTCCTTGATAATAGGCTTTTAAGGCTGATATGTAGTGTTGAGTCTTAGAACTGAGTTGATCAGTTTCACTCGTTCATAATTAGTTAACCTGAAGATTCATGGTAAGCTTCATAATTCTTAATTATGTATCAAGATGTGGTTCATCAAGCTTTCCATAACTGATTAGCTAGTTAAATTTGAAAGTCTTCTAGTGCTCGAGCAAGTTTATTAGTCCAGGTTCCAGTGTTAATGATTAATTTATGGAACATTAGAAATTTATTTTTTTGAAACTTGTACTAGTACATGGCTGTGCAACACCAGAAGTAGGAAATACTTTTATAATTTTCTTACTGTACATACTTGACTTGTCTTTTGTTTATGCTTATTGAAATTGGTTTTCTTTTGTGAGCCCACAGAATCAGGGAAACAGAAACAAACAAACAAATACTGATATTTTATATTTTCATATCACAGTTAGGGAGGTTGGAAAGATTTGTGAAGCAAAGAATACTATTGTATGATATTTTAGGTTCTCTCAGCAGTGAGTGTGAAGATGACAGCCTTCTGGGATGTTGTGCCATATACTCTCATAGAAGTTGACCATTGTTTCAGAGGTGCTTATTGCCTTCATTATCAGACCACATAGCACAAGATCCTAGAAGGCTGTCAACTGACTAAGAATTCCAGTTGTGGTGCTAGAGTCTTAATCATTTGGGTACAAAGGATGGAGACTGAGACAGTCTCCAGAATGTTGGACTTTATTCTGTGTTGATGTGGCTGATCACCTGAGAAGGCTTTATTTATTGTTTGGTTAATGTAAAAGTTTCACTTATATGAGTAAAATTGTTTTAAGAGCTCATTAGTCTAATTAAAATTAAGTAGATGCTTAGTCCCTGTTCCAAAAGTTCTAACTGTTGTTTGCTTTATTTCAAAGTGAATTCTGTCATTGTAAAGCATAAAGATTTCTATTGACAGATTTAAGTTACTCATGAACAAGCCTTCAGAAAGTTTGGATGAGAGCACTGGTAGAAATGAGTGTCATGGCTACCTTAACATTGGCCACAGTAAAACAAAATGTGGTATCAAGTCTTCCTTAATACTGGAATAGAAATGGTTAAGATGTTACATTGTGTTGTAGTTCACACATTGTTTTAATGTCAAAGTATTGTCTTGCAGGACTTGATTGAGGATTTGAAAAGTGAGTTAGGTGGGCATTTTGAAGATGTGATAGTCGCACTGGTCATTCCTCCGGGTGACTATTTGTGCAAACAGCTGCACAGGGCAATGGAAGGGATGGGAACTGATGAACACACGCTGATTGAGATTCTGTGCAGCAAGAGCAACAAGGAAGTGAAAGAAATTGTGGATGCCTATGAGAGATGTAAGTATCAACCCAGTCTGGTCCTTTCTTAGAGTTGCAGCAGTCTTTAGTTTCCATTGTGAACTATAATCAGGAGTGGTTTGTGCTTTATGAAACATTGCTGTAAGTATGCATGTCTATAAGAAGTTTTTGGAGAAGTGCAAAGATAGAATTAAAAGGTGGAAAATAAAATTAATAAAATACAGCCGTGACTGATTGCTTTTTACCTTACTTTAATGTATGCTATTAGGTAGGACCAAGGAAAAAGTGTGTGTGTGTGTCATGCTTTGTACTGAAGCAAAACTGTAAGGAGCAGAAATTTTTAGGTTAGGAAGTACTTTCCAGAAAAGAAAAGTGTATTTGCAAAATATTTATACAAAGCACCTAAGATGAGCTCTATTTGTATTTCTCATGCTTTTTCATGTTAATTGCAAAGTCAGACTGGAAACTGGCAAATTCCAAAACTAATTCTTTTCCAGTGCCTGTTTCAAAACTTTATATATTTGCTGTTAATATGTGGGATACAAATATGTCTTCTAACATGTGAGTTGCAGATAAAATGAAAGGGAACTAAAATGTATTTATATCCACTTTAACACATTAAAAGAAATTAAGTTGATATTAGGCGCATGGTTCTTCAATGTTCATAAAAATGCTTTTCTTCAAAACTGTATGTTAAAGAGATAATGGAGTAAAATGAAAATGCCTATTCTTACATGTCTTTTCCATGAATCTAAGGAAGCTGTTAATTTGAAATGCGTTCATAAGAAACTTCTTTGTTAAAGTGCATATGACAGAACACATCAAGAACAAAATGCTTTTTATTAATATTTCTTGGATTACCCATTGAATTTCAGCATGTATATGGTTCCTACAACTTACATTTACAAATACTGTATTTTTTCCTTCAACTTTTGTTCTTTCTCCTCTTGTTATTTTTTCCATTGTCTTATTCTTTCTGTTCCTATCATTTGGTAAAATTGTGGATATTTCTGTTGTTTAATTCTGAATTGAGGGCACAATTTTTAAAATAGTTGTGAAAAAAGTAGTTTTAAGTCATTTATATATATATATATATATATATGTGTGTGTGTGTGTGTGTGTGTATATATGTGTATTTGAGTGTGTGTGTGTGTCATACTTATTTATACATGTTACATGTAAAGGCTAGAGATAGTCAAACCAGCTTTGGGTCTTGGAGGCCCAGTTCTTGTTGGTACAGAAGAAGAATAAGACATATTATTATTGCATGTATCATTTGTGACTGTTGCAGTGTATGATCGCCCATTGGCAGAGCATATGTGCAGTGAAACATCTGGAGACTTCCGACGCCTCCTGACTCTTATTGTTACTGTAAGTTAAATGTTTCAAATCTACGAACACGCTGTAACAAATTACTGGTGAATTGTGCACACATTTAAGCTATCAAATTAAAGCTTTGTTTTCATGTGATGTACATATTCATCATACATGTATGTGATATTATTGTAATTGTTTTGAAATTCAAAGATGAAAGTTTAATGACCATAAAGCAGCTACCATCCCTGGTGGTGGTGATGACATATATATGGGTCACATTCTAGTAGCACATAAATATCTTTCATCTTGCTGACTGACTCATATTTATGTTATGACCCGTTAAGGTATTGTGACATTAAACATGTTATTAACATGCACCTCTAATTTTCTGTGCTGATGAGTACACTTTTTCATGGATCACTTGTTTCATTGCCTAGTTTTCAAACAATATAACTTAGTGTTAGAATGGTTACAGCTGTTTGCATGTACATAATTGAGCTTGAGAACACTGCATGAAATCAAAAGGACAGTGGCTATTTCCTAGTAGACTTTCAGTTTCATCTTGCCCCTAGGGAGTGCGGAATGATTATGCTGTGGATCCTGGCAGAGCTAAAGAATCAGCAGAACAGTTACATGCAGCAGGTACTCTCACTTGTCACTATGAGTGATAGTGTAGTAAAAGCCCTACTGAAGGTGAAATCTTTTCTGCCAAGAGTTCAGTAGATTTATCACACTACAGCTTTCTTGATATCCTGGTTGTATGAAAGTTAAGTTTACTTTTAAAATGGGAGAGGGTAGTGTTTTGCTTTTGTTTCTGGGTATGTGATTGAATAGTCCTCATGTGCATATTCTAATGCAATTATACAAAAAATATTGTGAGTATTTAAAGTTTTAGATTTTTTTAGCATGAATGGAGTGTTATTAAAATATGTTATAAAGGAAATAATATTTATAAATAGTACTCACAAAATGAGTTTAGGTTTCTTACAGTGGTGAATATGTCAGTGTTGGTATTCTGGGTTGTAATGCCATTTGGACTTAAGGCAAATATATGCCTCCATCTTCATTGCTGAATTCAGTCCCGAAGATGGACTGGATACAAAGGATATAGATTGAGAGGAAACAAATACAAAATGTCTGTTTAAGAATAACTGAAATCTGATGTTTAAGATATGGATGAGAGGAAGATATTAAAATCGATATGAGTGAAAAAGATGCTGGTGAAGAGGTTTGAATTTATAAAATGTTAATATCTATATTTTTACTAATCTTCATACAGAAGAATAAATGTACATAAGGCCATATTTAAAGTATGGCTTACAGATTGAAATTTCCCCTGAAATGTCTGATATGGTTTGAATCTGTACAATAAAACCAATTATTATTTTATGCATTGCTCAAAACATTTTCTTCAAAAACAAATTTCTTGACATGAATTTGAGTTGACTTTTGGTGCAAGGATTTACCTTCAGTAGCACTTTCACCTCTGATTATGCATGTTGGTGGAATAAATTGGATAGAAGGTGAGGCTTTGCTTGTGGATGCAGTTTCTTTAGAGCTTAGTTATTCCAAATCTTGTGGTGGCGTCTTTTGACTTCAGCATCAGTGGTAAGCATGTATTAACACCTTATGGTTACACTATTTCCTGTAGTTTTAAAGGAAGAAATATTCTCATTCTATCTACAAATAAAATAGATGTTTGTGCTCATTACCAGCAGTGATAAAATATTGTGAACAGGTCAGAAGTTGCTGATGAAAAAAATTAGTCAATCCCACAAACTGTGGATCCAATTTTATCAGCCCTAAAAGAATGTTATTTTAGACTCTAAGTTTATATTTTCTTGTGAAAATAAGGATAATTTTGTATTTATTCATGCATTGCATTAATCACACGTATATTGTGACCCTATGTGCACTATTGTGTTGAAAGAGGAAACTTTACAGAATGTTTTTAGCATATTTTTAAGTATAAATTTACATAATTACATAAATATTTGTTATTGTCTGTACACAAACCATTTGTTTCCTGCTCCTTATCTCGGAACTAGTGATACTCATACTTGCAGGAGAAACGGGATGAGAATCGCACACCCTCCTCTGAGTACGCCGTCACTATGGCCACTCAGCTCCATGAGTCAGGTAGGGAATGGTATAGTTCAGTCATTAATGAATCATTGTTCTGTTCTTACTCCCTGTGGTATAACAAGGATTCTCATTTATGAAGTAATGTTATTTTAATGTATACTGGAATTGGTATAACAATTAACAGTATTTAGTGTTTGTTTAGAATTTTCTCAGGTGAATGGAGGTTTGTTTATGAACCCTCAGATTGCATGATTTGTTTATTTTTCTAGAATTAAAGTTTAAGGACAATTGTGTGATATGCCTAGCTTGTGGGTAGCAGGAAAAGAACTGCACATACTATATAAACCAAAGCTGTTGACACAAGAAATGAGATGGAGAGCTACAAGTTATTGCCACTGGGAAATCATGTTTATAGTATGGACAGTGTTTGCTTCCTTATCTGCTACCCCTCTTATTCCCTTGCATTTCTTATAGTCCTCAGGTGCACAGATACATCCTGATTACAATTCTTAGATGTTACAAGGATGAGGGGTGATACCTTTGAAGTTTTATAATATGTGTGTGTGTGTATATATATATATATATATATATACCTTGATAATACTGTGAACAGTATATTTACTCTGAGAAAAGTAAACAACAATAATATAATGTATTGGTAATAAAAAGAAAGGTATACCTCCACTGCCCATGTGTTTTCATAGTGTGATCAAATAAGCATAGGGTTGATCTATTTTTTTGTATCTCATCTGTATCATCTGAAGGGTTGGCTGTATAAAGTGGAGTTTGTACATTGGGTCTGTCCCATTGTAGCAGACATCTTGAATATATGTCAATAAATGTGAATAGTTTTTAACGTAGGTAGTAAATTATGTAATATTCATTTCTGTGAATCCTGGATTATTGTGATGATGGTTAGGTTGGGTTTTAAACTCAAATTTTTCTTAAGTAACTTTCATTATCTTTAGATGAACATGATGTTTATAAAGTGAAATATATCAGGTAATTCATTTTGTACCTCAAGGAAAGTTCAGATATTTAATTAACTTGGCTGAACATTGTAACTGAATCATTAGTAATCCAATCCCAATTTTTATTTGGAATATCAATGTTTTGATGCTTAGCCCAGAATTGAGGTGTTTTAACTGAGGTATGTGACTTCCAGTAGTTTCCCCAAGTAAATTCTGGGATAATGTATATTAAAATAGTTCATGACCACTAACCTAGTCACTGAAACAATGTAATTAATTAAGCTAAGAATCGTTAACTTGTTCACAGAGAAGTGTGTACCCATGTCTGATTGCTCATAAGGTAAAGATTTTACTGAACTGCACTACTTATTGTCCCAAATGCACAATGTAATGAATTAATATTAATTTGTTTAACAAAGTAGAAAATTAAATTACGTAATTGTCCAATGTTGCTTGTTCTTTAGGCGAGCTGAAAGTCGGAACAGATGAAGAGGTCTTCAATAGGATCATGGCTCATGAGAGCTTTCCTCAACTGAAGCTCATATTTGAAGAATATAAAAATGTATCTGGACGTACCATTGAACAAGCATTGGAAGCAGAATTGTCAGGAGAATTACTGGAAGCAATGTTGGCTATAGGTAATTCTGTATTTTTTAAGAGTTCAGTAAATTTATGTACTGTTGTTTCTAATCTTTTAGTTTGTAGCTTCAGTAATAATGTCTTGTTATAATTTGTTTCATCTTTTCTTCTTCCACCAGTGTTTGAATGTGTTGCCTGTTCCAAGTATCAGGAGATTAAATTGTCTTTCCATCAACTCTTCAGCCTTCAAATATATAGTTTTCTTATTCTTGCATTTGTTCTCCATATCTCCAATCTAATACAAGTTCACATTCTCAAGAGAGTAGTTTGTGGTTTGTTTTTCTTATTGTTTCATGGTGTAATGTGCCTTTTAAAGTTACCCCCAAAACAGTATATAACTTGTTTGCACTTTATTTTCTTTTTTAATTCTTTCTCATAACCCATATTTCACTTTCTAAACATAAACTTGGTTTAGATACACTTTTGTGCTGCCTTAGTATAATAGATATGTTTCCTCTATAATATTAAAAATAATTAATACTGACTTTGGATGATGATTTTAAAGTACATTTGCATTAATGATAAATTTTCTTGTTCTACATAATCATGCCTAACCTATTAGCATAGTTTGATGGCTTTTAAATATCACTGGATGAAAGTAAGAATTATTTGTTTGGAAAAAGGTGTGGTATACCAATAGGAAAGTTTCATGTTAATGTGGCATTTATTTTGAAACAATCAAATTTATTTACACAAATCTTTTGAGAGTAAGGTTTAAAATAACATATGTGTGTTAATTTAATGTGTTTGCAGTTGAGTGCGTTCAAAGTCCACCAGCTTTCTTTGCCAAGCGACTCCACAAGGCCATGGCAGGAGGAGGAACTGAGGATGTTGATCTCATTCGTATTATTGTGAGCCGCAGTGAGATTGACTTGGAAAGTATCAAGCAGGAATATGAGCGACTGTATGACAAGACTCTGGAGAGTGCTGTCAGGGTAGGTTGAATCGTGAAAGAATGTTCACTGCTTCATGAGTGGTTTAATACTTTCCTTTCAGTGAAGCAATTGAACTTATGAGGTAGGTGTTTACTAGATCTGCTCAGTCTAAATTCATTGACATTTTTGTATTATTTAATGATGACCTTTAAAATATGTAGGTATATGAATTATATTCAAAGATGTGTGAATAATGAATTTGGAAAGGGCGTGGAATGAACTGGGCAGGAATGTGTTAATGTTTATATTTATATGTTTTCTCCTGTGTTTCTAGAGTGAAACATCTGGAGACTACAAAAGGGCGCTGCTGTCATTGATTGGTGGTCCGTGAAGTAGCATGGAGAGTTGCAATTCCGGAATTCTGGTGAAACCCCAATGTACGATATGTCGTGTTTTAACTCATCGTTATTTTAATTGTAATTATTTCAGCATTAGGATTCATATATTCAGTGGGATATAATTCATTTGCAGAATAATGGAAGTGTTAAGCCACTTCCTGACAAGCATGTGTTCTGTACTGTCTTATTGTCAGTATTACCACTGACACGACAGTTTCATGTGAAGTTTTTAAAATGTGTTGACATTCAATATTACTATTTAGACTATAGTAGTAGATGGTTCTATCATATGGTCTAGGCATGATAGAAGGATGGCTTTAGTAATTTCTTTCATGTATTGTTGGAATAAAGTTGCATTTAAGGATCATGGTAAATTGAATTACAACTTTCCAGTATACTGATACTTAAAAGAAACCATCACTATCACCTCCTTCTCCTCCTGCTTTTTCTACCCCATCATCCTTCATTCTTCTTAATGTCATATGCATAAATAACCATTGCATGTTTCATCTTTCTATCTAATTTTTGGGTGTATGCAGATGAGAGAATTTGAACATAGGATAGATGAATTTTGTGAGGAGTGTGAGTAGATTGTTAGGGCAGTAAAATGAGAGAGGTTATGAGGGGTTAGATGTAGCTTGGAGGAAATACAGAATTTTAGGAAGGGAAAAGTGAAAAATGCAAGAGGAATGTGGGTAATATTAAAATGAATTTTAGTTAAATAGTTTATGATAATATGTAGTAAATTGAAATTGCTCAGGATCGAGTTCTAGTGGTAGGTTTTTGGTCCAGTGTCATTCAACCTCGGATTTCTAATAGGTCTATTATAATTTTGTTAATCATTCCAGATTTATGTTCCCACTAGTACAATTACATGCTGTATAAAGAGCATTGAGATGTTGATGGAATTTCTTACTAATAGTTTGAGAACAATACAAATATGTTTCTCATGGTTAACATACTGGTTATAGCTACAAGTTAGAATATACGTGTTGGAAGCAGTCCTTATGTGACTTGTACCACATAGAGTGTGCGTGCATGCGCATAAGGGATTTTTAATCACTTCCCCCTTCGAACACTTGCCCTTACAGGACGACAGGGATTTTTAAATAATTTTGTAAAAATTTAGTCTTCTGTGCATTTCTGTTGTGCTTTTATCTGCAAAGCTTATTAAGGTGGTCTTGTTTCTAGCCCCTGGGTTTATAGAGCATATTCTTCTGGTATTTTGGGGTTGGTGGGGGCACAGGCTGATGCCCCAGTCAATGGTTTTTTGGATGTCGTCGTTTTCGGAATCTTTTGGGCCACCTGGGCTTAGAGTGGCGATTCATCCATCTTGCTGGTCTGAAAATAAATACATCACATGACTCATCAAATTAACTGACACCATGGTAAAGATTTTCTTGAAAAGATAATACTCACCTGAACAAGAACTTCACTGCTTGTATGTGACCAAAAGGTTCATTACCGAGTTCAGAAAAAGTTCACCACTGTACGATATTTTCATATAGTTGATAAAAATTGTAATTCCCGAGGACTTGTGGACAGACGGATGTACGCTGCTAAGATCGCTTTAACACATTTTTATAGACAACAGTTTTGGACTGACACTTTTTTAAAATTTCTGTTAGATTTTATGGGAGAATGTTTTATTTTCTTAAATTGTTCTCTTGGCATCACTGAACAATTCATTTGAAGATGGCTGTCTTCTTCAAACTCGCCCCCGTGATTAACCTTAAGTCCTATTTAACAATTTGTTTATCTTTGATTCAAAATTAGGAGAAATCTGCCACACAAGTTCAGTTCTCAAGGAGTGTAGCCTAAAATGTACTTTGAAAGTTTCGTAGTAAACAAATTGACTGCACTGGTTGTTTAAGACTCCTAACAATACAATAAGAAATTCAATTCAAAACTTAAAATTGAAACTAAGCTAATCTGTTTCCATACAGTGGTAACCATGCTCCACACAAGATTCAGTGGTGTTTCCTTTGTGAATATTGAATTCGGAGGTTTGTGTGCGAATATGTGCCTTTGACGACAATTAGAAGTAAAGGGCAAGGAGGAGCTGGAAGGGCAGCAGATAAAGAACCGTACAATAAACATTCCACCGGCAGTACTTTGTAGCTTGCTGCCCCAGTTCTTGTCAGTAATGCCTTTAGTTTACACAGTATAAGCTTTTGTTTTCCTTCTGCCCACTAGTTAGTGACGTAAGTGAAACACAGTTTGCTCCCGAGTACTGTAAGTAATGGTCGATTTGGACAAAAATTAAAATCGCTCACAACTTTAAATGTCGACTCAAATACCAAATTTAATCGAAATATTCTCGTTGGTTTCAGATACAGAGTTACAGTCTCACATTTAGTGTCGTATTACGCACGTTTTACAGAGACCTGCTAACAGTGCTTCAATTATTTTTTAAATAACGCATACCGGAAGGACGTAGAAGAATGGTTCCTGAAGGTCCCGCAGAGTCGCCCTTTCGATCGCGTTGCCCTGTGTGTTGGCTGCTACCATGGTGATCGCTTGCAACAGCAGCAAAGGAGATGCCGCGCAGTCGCATCAGCCTGCCGAGAATACTGCAACTGCACTGCACGGTAGTAACCATCTTTAGAATTCAGTTACCTCTAAGTTTAGTAGTAGTGTTGATTTGTAACTGTCGTCCTTGCATATTTGAACCTTATCAGTTGAACTTATCGTTTCCAAATGATTTATTAACTTTTAGATATTTATGTTTTTCCTCCTTTCCTGAACATGGACGTAAGCACACGTATTTAATCTTCCCTGCGTTTGCTTCTAGACCAGCCTCTTTGTTATCGTTTAAGAGTGCTTTTGTTTTTCATTTGTGGCATACATTTTTTCCCAACAAATTTACATAAACTGCGTAGATCAGAAACTGATGTGCGTATTCGGTTTTGGTCTCAAATGATTTTCTTCGGCCTTATTGGTGATAAAGCGTCCTCTGTTTCAGACTTTTCTGAATACGAAATGCGTCAGACAACGTAACACACAAAACATACTGCATGCTCACCACGAGCAGGATTTGAACACGAGATCCTAATTATTTAGCGCCCCAAGATTGTAGAAGCTCTAAACCTCTACACAAAAAAGAATTTAGAAAATCAATGCTTTTATTTTTTTACCACGGTGATTTACATTTTTATTAATAAAATTGTAAACGGATAACACGGAGTGTCGAGAAATGTCAGGATAACTTTTTATACGGCTAATCTATTAACAAACACTTGGGCGGTGTTCTTGAACAACAAATCCCTTTCATACCATGGAAAGTGTTAACTGTTCATTAAGTATTATCATGAACTGTGGAAGATTAGGCTTAATTGCCTGTTCCTAAACACTTCAGATGCAGGTGGTCTATATTAAATCCGGCTAATACGAGAGTTTTGAATAATAAAAATTCCCCTCCCCTCGGATAAGCTACCGCTCTGACTATTTTATAATTATTTACGAACTTCCTTGTTTTTAGTGCCGTGTTTCTTACACTGGTGCCTTAGGCTTAACAGTAACAGACCCGGTGAGGTGGGGGGGGGGGCTGCATAATAATAATAATTCAATTCAATTCAATTCTTTATTATTTGTGTGCTGTATCAACAGCCTGATGGCCAATTACAGATACAGCACAGAGATAAACTCACAAACACAATAAAACATAAAAGGTAAAACAAGCAATATATAAAATACATTGATACGGAAAAAATAAATACACAAAAAATTACTACTAACTATATTAGGATATTTGTAAAAATAACATGAATCAATTAAGTAAATTATACTATTATAAAATGTGAAGAAGTGTGACAATTTTCGTCTCGAATAATAATAATAATAATAATAATAATAATCATGGGCGCTACAACCCAGGGCGAGTCTTGGCCTGCTCAAGACAACGCCTTCATCGGGAACGGTCGAGGGCGAAGTTTTTCCAGTTTCGGACGTTGTAGAAATCTTTTTCAAGCCAATCAAACCATCGCAACTTGGGTCTTCGTCATTCATTCTGAGCACGTCCTAGCCACTTCATTCTAGAAATTTTAACTTTTTTTATTTCAAAGTCTTTATGTAAGTTGTACAGCTCGTGATTATGTTTGTTCCTCGATATACCATTATCTTGAATGGCGCCATAGATCTTTCTTAATACATTTCTTTAAAATGTGTTTAAGGCTTTATTTTTTGTAAGACGCTGATATATTACTTTTAATTAAGATACGGCCGCTTCCTTAAGTATCTATTTCAATTCATCATTTATTAATCACCCTGTCATCCGACGCTATGTACCCTGAGCTACTGACAACGTAAATAAATGAACCATAAACAAGCAAATAAATAAATAAATAAATAATAAACAAATCCTCTGATCGAGATTCCTTAAAATGGGGAATTTATTGACCAGTTGAACGAATATTAGTGTCCTACAAGGGACTGCCCCATGGAACTGGCAAAAATTTTAACAGATTAAATTTGATATCAATGTCATGGGAATCAGATGCAGTGATTGTGATGTTGTAAGAGAGTGGTATCTTATCTTTGTCTGTATGCAACTGGATGTGTTTGAAATTTCGCGTAATTAATTTCCTTATCTCCTAATTAAATACCAGCCGTGCTAACCAGTTTTCGAACTCATAATTAAAACAACATTCTGTTATCATGGCTACTGCTTCCGATGATAAGCTAAAATTTGTGTGAGTTGTTTGACTTTCTTCTAGCGTAGTTTCGTACGTACCTACAGCTGTTCTCAGAATGCGTTTTACTATTCGATCCGAATTTAAAACAGAGTCTCCTTCCGTTTTTGTATTCCTACTGCACTTATATAAAACTCTGCTTTTTAAAGATGCTGGAACACTATGGATAACTTAGACTTAATTCTCTATCTTCTGCGTCCAGACCGGCTCTGGGGCCCACCAATGGGTCCCGGGGTCCTTTCCCCCGGGTGTAAAGCGCTGCAGGGGCCGCTCACCCCATCTACTGCCGAGGTTAAGAACCTGAGTGGCTCAGATTTTCGTATTTTAGTATCTGTTTCATCCGTAACCTTGTTTTGTGAACAGAAATGTTTGTGTTGCTCAGTAAGATACGTTACAAATTATCACACATCATGGAGGCGGAAATAATTGTAATAATAGATGATGAGAATGTGATTTGAATTGAACTGAGTTAGTACTGGGTTCAGTGCAAAGCTTCATTCGTACACCTCTCGAAAGTAAGTGCCGTTAAAACGCAGTCAGTCATATTTTTATCTGTACCAGACTGTACAGAAATAAATACACGATTACTATGCACCATGTAATTGTATCGTGTCATAACTCTGAAGGTTGGGTTAGAACACATTTGTTTATAATTTAATCTCAATTATAAATAAATAGGGAGAGTTATTACGCTTGCAAGTATTAATACTTGATGTACCAATATTTCTGAGCGCGAATTATAATAAAATTCTTACTTCACTGTCCCTGTGTCTGTCGATTGTATATGCCTTTCTATTTCTTGTAGCCATGGGGAACACTGTACCCCATAAACAAATAAGGGGGGGATAACGCTCCCCACTTTGTGATTGTAGCAGTTTATAACTCCTGTAAAATTTGTATACATGAGTATCGATTTGCTTTCAGACACATATATGCCTAATTTTATTTCCTTAAAGTAAGTTTCAGGCTCATTTAAGACAAGAATTTACAAATAACACTTTTGTCAATTGTTAAAAAAAATATTACCTGTAAATTCTTATTTTAAGGATGTCGCAAAATAAAAGGGACAACAGTAACCAGTCATTAGCATTTTATTTCATTATTTAATAACGAATCTCATCTGTATTTGTTGATACTGTTTTTAGATACATTAACTTTAGAACATTATCTAATGACGGTACCACATAAATTACAGAATTCAAGTTACATTGAGGCGTCAGTTACCAATATGACGTAAGAATAGTTGCGTAGCCGCCATATTTTTTCGGAAGAAATGCCTACTAAATATCATGTACTTTTCAAATACGTGTCACAGTGCATATCAGTAGTTTTCCATTTTCTAATGAAAAACCACTTGTCAGATTCAAACATAACTTAGCACGTGAAGTCTATGATTAGCTAAGACAACTAAGTGAACAAAACGACTGACTAGGACTTAGACTATGAGGTTCCAATTTTCGTCAAGAGCAGGACTTTCACTCTTCGTCACCAGACCAGTTCCTGAGGCTAATTTACCTAATACCCAAATCTTACCAGGTTCACTTCACTCAGGAATAAATCGACTTGGCGTGAAACTGTCAATTCATCTTCGTCTAGTGCTGAAGGTTAAGAAAACGCGGCTTCTTACGTTTAATCTCCCAGTACATTCTAATAACTTGGGTATAGTTTTACGAAAAGCCTATGCTAAGTGTTATCTGAGGATTTTATTTTTATTCACACTGGTCAGAGGCAGGCTTCACATAACAGCATAAGTTATTTATATGAAATTCTTTAAAAAATACACTAAATTAAATAAAAATTATACTTCTTAATCATATAACATGTTACTCGTCATATAAGCATTGTTACAACGTGCGTTCTGTAAAAATTAAATTGTATTATGTGAATAAATTTGTGAGGCATGAACACGCTTAAGACATACCGTATAAATGATAATATTAAAATGGTTCTAAGACATGACACACGAAGTTTTGTTCTGGGTTGAATTGACATAACTTCTAATTCCAGACGTTTCTGAACATCTTAATGAACCTTCTGGTTCTATAAAAGCAAATAATCTTTTTGACTAGCTAATTAACTACATTCTTTTTTTTTTCAAGGAAGACGCTGCAGAGTTAGTAGATTTGTTGGCTGTTTGTAAGTTGGCCGATTAAGTTTATACACTGTAGATACGTTTTATGTGAATACTATCTCTGTAACTAGTGATACAAATTATTGTATTTTATAGGCTGTTTTACAGACAGCCGTGTAAGCATCGTATGGGTTCTTTTTATTTCTGATAATAGACAGTATTCATATAAAATACTCAATGATAGTGCTAAACCAACTCCATGATAGTCTTCCTTAAAAAACTGTTACTTAGCTTGACAAAAAAAGACTTTCCTTTGCGGTAGCTGAGGATTTGTTGCTGTCTGGCACTAGACTCCTACACTCAGCTCAGTCCGCATTTTTACATCTTATTTATCCAAGATCTAGTTTCATTTAACCCATGCGTGTACTATTTCTCCATAGTGGTCTTTTGTGATATTTCGTTTAATCTTGTGTTCTAATTTCTTGCTTCCACTTACGTGTTGCATGCCCAGCCCATGTTCAATTATTTAATCACTCTATCAATATCCGGTGAACCGTACGAACTATAAGACAGTGCTTATGTACGTGTCTCCATTCTCTGCTTACTTCTCTTACATCGCATTCAAATATTCTGACAATCATTTTCTTTCTGTCTTTAGAAACATTGACACAAAAATTTATAAACAATTTACTCATTTGTAGGATTTGAGGTTTTCACGGTGTAAATTGAAGATGGCTGTCTTCAATTTACAATTTTGTTTATTTAATAAAATGTGTCTGAATACGTCAGAATATGTGCTACACTGTACCATAAAACAGCTGATGATGTGTTTGTAGAAATATTTGTGTAACTGCAGCAGAAATGCTAGTTCTGTAGCCGAAACTTCCAATTTGACTCCCGATAAATTAAGATCTAACATCTTCAAAACTCCTGATGTCGTAGATTATGAGATGAACGGTGTGCTAAATAATATGCCGATGATACAAGCGTTTTACAACAAGCGAGGAGAGGTTCGTCCTCTTCAGTTTGATTGAATATAATATTGAAGAAATGCAGTAATGGTTCCATGAAACGTCGTTTCCTTATGCTTGTTGCTTGCATCGTACAATGAAGAAGGTAGTTCCTGCTATTACCAGTAGAACGACAATTCCACCAATTGCAATCCCAACGATGGCTCCAACAGACAACCCCTCGTCTTCCACAGTCTGATTCGGTTCAACTGAAACAATTTAAACTGTAATCATTCTTTTATTCTTATGGAATTTATGATCGCTGTATCAACCGCATAGTCTAAATAGAGCCAAGTGATACGTGGCCGATTACATCTTATCGACGACTTTCCAATGGTAGCTGTAAAACTGAATTTAACGTCAAATGAGATGAGATGATGATAAATGATGACGAAGAACTTGAAAGGAGGTGGTCGTAACTTGTTCAAACATATTATCCTGGTATTCGCTAGTCAAATTGGTCTGATATAACAATTATATAAATCAGTTTGAAAGTATATTGCTATGATAAAATGTCAGTAGTTAAGAAAAACCTATAAATACATCTGTACCAAATTTAATTACTGTAGAACTTGTTCTTGTTTAGAAAAAATGTACCTTAATATGACAAAATTAACACTGCCGAAATAGGTGTTATCACCTCCCCTCAAAACGCAAAGATCCAGAGTATGAGGAAGTAATAGAAGGAAGGAGAAAATGTAATAATGAGGAATTTTATAATCTGGTTTTTGCAATGATTAAATCAGAAAGGCTGATATAGTGAAATTTTGGTCGGAAAACTTCAAGAGAGGAGAACGCTTGGTAGATTAGCGGATAATGTTGAAATAAATCTTAGAGAAATTGGGTGGGAAGGTGTGGACTAAATTCATGTGGCTAAAGTTACGATTCACTCTCGTAACACTAATGAACCGCCGGGTTCCATAAAGACGTGAAGTTTCCAAATTCGTGAAGCGTAGGCGTACTACCTACTATCTCAAACACGCTCACATATTGTTTGTAATGTATTAATTTGTTATTTGTATTAATTATTAACTTAAAATTACACGCTTACTTTTGGCGGTATCGACTATTTTCGTTATGCAGTGATACAATATTACAAAAATTTATGTGTGGGCAGCACAAAACATCGGCGTGCCGCGTATTCAGAACCGCTGGATGGAGTTTTGGATCTTCTTTCATATTGAAACATTCCGAAGGGAAATTTTCTCATATAAGTGGAATTTTTCATTTTAAATGCTCAGCATATAAACTTAGCTAAAAGACAAACGTGATATATGAATATCGGACATCGATAGGAAATATGATTATACTGTCCATATTGTGTAATACAATTCATTAAATAATTCCAAATCTGTGGCTGGCTTTAAATTGTGACTTGAAAACAGTCGTAAATGACACAGTTTTATTTGAAGGCCTGGAAGCACTAACATTTCTAGCCAGAATTTATTTGGTGAGTGAAACGATCATTTCCCGCTACATCTTGTTAAAATTATTTAAGACTTTTTTTCAGTCGGCCAATTTTTAGTGATTAAGGACTTGGTCGTTTGATAGGCCATTCTATTAAATTGCTTACCATTTCTCCTTAACGTAATAAAGTCCTGGTCTTCCTGCTTCTTTCCTTGAAGCTTTGCCACACAAGTCCACTGTCCTTCGTCTTCAGCAGTCCCCGACACTATTCTCAGCCCACACTCACCCTTCTCTAAGCCTTCTGCTTCATATCCGTAGTGGCCCAGCACCGCGTTGCTGTCGGATATAAAGAGGAGTTGAATCTTCTTATCAAAGTCTGAATCAAAGAATTTTGTAACAGTGTGTTTTGGTAATAATGGATTGTTGAGATTCGTGGTGAAAATAATCGACGGAAAAGTTCTCTCGTCCACGTTCAAGAATCCCATTAATTAAGATGTGCCCATACTAGTGGCGGAGCGTTTATATTAGGCACAAGAGTCCGGCCAACGCTTTGAGAAACTAAAAACAAAAAGTCTTGATTTCGTAGCTCAGAGGTACCCCATGCACTGAAACACAGCAGAACCGAACGGATGAAGTGCGTCGTTAACAAGCTCGAATTATGCAGGATTTGAGGTTTTCACGGCGGTGAGCTTAAAGATGTCTATCTTCTGGGTTGTTGCGCCGTGCAGTCTGCTAGAAGTTTACTGACGTTTCAGAGGTCCTTGCTGCCTCACGGCGCAACAACCCAGAAGACAGCCATCTTCAAGCTCCAATTAGTCCATGTTAGATACCTTGTTCAGACTTACATTCTCCGTGACCGGTGGCAACAATTTTCTTGTCGATTCAACAAAAGTTATACCACCTACCTGCCGCCTGGTACAACATTAAATCCTTTGCCATCTGGACGAAGGAAGCGACAGTATTGCAGAGGTCTACCCAAAGGTACTGAGTAGCATTTTAGAATTGTAGGTTCGCTAGAAAGGACTAGCTCCTTTTCCAAGCTTATAACTTCACTATCTGTAAATGTAAACAAAAAGAATTATGTAATAGATGTATTCTCATATAGTAATGAAACCGGTTATTATTATTTACATAATTATGCTTTGTGGCATCATAATTTAAAATGTATCTGCTCGGCCTTCTATTGACACTGTGAACTAAACATAAGCTGCAAATTTGATTTGTTTCCATTGAAATATAACAAAAAAATTTTGAATATCTTTGCTTTAAAAAATTAAGCCTACAGCATATCCACTATCCGACAATTGAATAACCAAGTACTTAGCTTACTGGATGGCTAAGTAACTAAGTGATTAACTAATAAAACCAAATGTCGCAATTGAATGCTTTGTATACAGAAGTCTCGGGCTGAATTCTCAGTCCAGATAAAGGCTATCGTAACTGAGACCTTTTCGTAATTTTTCCCAGTCCTTCCAACGAAATATTAAGACAATACCCTAAAATAGGCCACCATGGCTTCCCTCCACAACCTTCCAGTTTATAATTTACAATAATTCAGCCATTCACAGTGTACAATGTATTCAGCTGACAAACCGTCGTTATATACACAAAGATACATAACCAAGTAACTGAATACGAAACTAACACATCAGCAGTATACTGACTGGCTGCTCGAATAACCTAACTTTATTGCGCAAGATCCTCTTTGAGCTTAAAAAAAGAAGTTATTTCTACTTACTATCGAGGATTATAATACGTACATTGAGTTTTACCTCCACTCCTCTTGGATACAAACACGTTCGTAACATGACGGTTTCAGAAAATTGGGTCTGTCGGTCAATGATGTAATTAAATGAAACATTAAAACTGTACAAAGAAACATAATAAGAACCACAACAGTAGCGAAAGTCATCACTTATATTGTATTACTCGCTGCCGTCATCGCAGTCTCGCGAGTGGAACTGTTAATTCAACCATGTGACTCTATCGAAAAACCTAAGCGTGAAAGGCAAAATGTACGCCTACATTAAAAATGCCTCGCTTTGCATATTTCGTTATGTAGTACTATTATAGATACAAATTCACCTGAGACTTCTACTATGATGGGTACTGCGTGGTCTTCCTCAGTACTGCCCAGGATTCCCAGGTGACATATCCACTGTCCCCGGTCCACAGTTATGTTGGCCCTAGACACTGATAGGCTGCAGACTCCCGACTGCAAGGTGTCATCGTACTGAAATAATCGAGGCGAGAACGTCTCTGGCAGCCCATCTAGAGGAACCGGCTGGGTGCTGTATGGGATATGCAAGCCGGTGGGGTGGCGAAACCAGCAGTACTCCAGCGAGTGCTGGGCCTTGCATGACAAGCGTACCTCCGATCCATTCTGCACAACTGTCAGGGCTTCAGTCCCCACATCTGGATCTGAAAGTTGCGACGGTGTGTCAGATGGTGATTTTGCTAGACATTTATCCAGTCATCTACCTGCGTACCTGTATGTGTTTTATAACAACGACAAAACATATATACGGGGGTCCAAAAGTAAGGGCACAATCTGGATAAAAACGCACATGAGTTGGTTTTGTACTTGCGACTCTGAATTTAATCAAATTACTTCTCATGCCTGTCCTTATAAATATCTTTACAAACACATACATACTGTTTTACTTTAACTTTTCAAAATGACCGTCTTTCATGTCTATATAAGTTTACAGCTTGGGATAGTCAGTGTATTACAGTACCATTTGATGTGCCGCTGTTACGGTCTCACAGTGGAGCAGTTGCTGGAATATGTAACTTCGGCTCTCGGCGATGAGCAGCATCGATTGTTGATAATTATCTGTTTCGACAACTATTTTAATTGCCATCTTTAGGGAGAATATGCTGTGGTTGGGCGTGTGCAGTTGGAAACTGCTATGTTTGCCAAATTTTTGGATATTTCTCAACACCCGAAAAGGTTCATCACCGAGAGCCCAAGTGACACATTGAACTCTAGTCGCGAAAACCTAAAGACAAGCTGGTTGAACGCTTTTCCTTCTGTGTTTTCTTTGGGGTCTCATTACTGTCTAGTTTATTCACCTATCACTTTCGTTCTGTCCATTCATACAGCCAGGCATCTTGAAGGTGGCATGGGTGTAAAGCTTCACTCACTTTTAACCTCAGCATCAGCAGATGAGTCGCGTGTTTCATGGTCCGGTCCCTTTACCACTTTTGTCTCTTCCTGAATTCCTGAACTTCAAAGGTACAACACCAATGGAATCAAACTAGACGGGAAAAAAGAACCCACCATTGGCGCACAATTGCACCTACCTTCAGTAGCTGACACGTTGAGAAATCCGTGTCTTCTTGTCGCCCCAACTGTCACTGAACATTCCCACCAGCCCTTGTCTGCTTCTTGTAGTTGGTGAATCGTCAGGCCACAGTCTCCATCATTGAAGCCATCACCGAAGTAGCTGTAGTAGGCATTCCCTACGCCTTCAGCCGGAAGAAGAACTTCTCCGTCAGGCCGCGTAAAAGTGCAGTCTGTTACGGGTCCTAGGGGTATTCTACAAAGTAGGTCCAGGCCCCCTCGAAACCTTTCCGATTCCGATACACTCACGTCAAAATCTCCTGCATCAGATATGTTGTAATTATGATTAGAAATGTTATTGGGTTTTATAGGCGCGTTTAAAAAATATATCGAAAATATGTTAGAGAGAAGAAGATAAATCACAAACGTACGTCTTGTCAGGCAAATATTCGAACACAACAGGTAGATATAAGTCGAGACTATTTTCCTTACCTTTTATAACTTTGATTTCCTGTATAAATTTGTCCTCAGTTAGTTTTCCATTCATTCCAAAAACGATTGTCCATTTGCCGTTATCGGCGTCAGTAACGATGTCTTTTGTATAATTGCAAGCTAACTCACGCTGAACTAATTCTTTATTTGGATTCCAAATTTCACAGTATTTGCTGTTTGACCGTGACATGGACACAGTACCCGTCTCACCGAAAATCCATTCTATTGGAGGTCTCGGTCGTGTATCAATATTCTTCAGCACTGAAAGAGACAATGATGCTGACTTATGCTATGTTACACGTAGATATCGATACGTTTCTTAAAAGTCCCCGTTAAACAAAAATTAATTTAACGAAATTAAAATTCCTTAATTTAAAGAGAACAGTTGGGATTAGGGTGATATGAGACTAATCATGCGTAGATAATAGTAAAGAAAGATAATTATATAACGCACGCGTAAGAATGTGTAAACGCGTATTACCTAACAGTCAAGTGGGGATTAGTATGATTATTGTGATGTGGACAAGACAAGAATTATAAGTGAAATTTCACTGCTGTTCAGAATATAATACGATTAATACAACGAAAATGGCGACAGGCTCTGCGAGGGCGCGAGGAATTGTGGATATAACTGGGAATTATCGATTATTCATTACACATAACCTGTCGAGAAAGGAATAATAAGTAAGATTTGAGGTTCGACGACGGTGAGTACGAAGATGGCTGCCTTCTGGGTTTTAGCACATTATTGCCGACGTTTCAGAGGTCCTTGCTGCCGGCATCATCGTCGCTCATTGCCCTGATGATAGAGGCAACAATCACCTCTGAAACGTCGGTAAACGTCTACCACATTACACGGCCTAACAACCCAGAAGACAACAATCAGTATACTCACCGCCATGAGAACCTGAAATCTCACGTCCTTCATCTCTCTTATGTCCTGGTATTTTATTAGGTCTGGTTTGTTTTCAACCGCTCTTAATCTATGTTTTTATCTGAATAAGGGACTGAATTTTAGATTTATATAAAACTGACAAAATTATTGGTTTGAATTTGATTTCTGGACTGTATGATAAAACAAGCATTTCATGAATTTATTTTACTCCAAGTTTAACATTGAATAACATTTATTATTATTATTATTAAAATTAAAAGGCGGCTAAAGTTCTAAACGTTTTAAAATTATTTATTATTTATTTCACTAATTAAAACGTAATTGCTACTTGATAAAGGGTTGGCGAGAATCTACTGTATTACTTAATTGCTTTACTTGTTTTTGTAGAAAAATGTTGGGATTACGATGTCATGCCATTATGTTTATGTGTTATGTGTCTGCCGAGCTATTTAACAAGTTACATCATGACACTGAGGCCATTTCACTTTCGTTTGAATGTTCTGTCGTTAATAATAGAATGGCATCTCAAGTCTGCGAACTGCTTGCTTCATAGGTATTGTGTTTAAGAATACTTACATGTCACTGTCACTTCGAATTCTGTGTACACATACGCGCTGTCGCTCGTTACCTCAAGTTTCCATTTGCCTGCATGTTGGTCGGTCACACCATCAACCTTAACTCCGCATTCATCTGAAAATCACGTTTATAATTCACGAAGTGAAAATTAAAACGTACAGAACTATAATTTTACTTGTTGATTTATACAGATGTGAAACATAGTCTTTTTTTTTAATGGGTGCGGAACAGACATTGAGAACCTTCAAGAACAAAGTACTGAGAATAAATGTGGCTGTCTTCTGGGTTGTACTTCTCAGATGTTGGAGGCAGCAAACACCTGTGAAACGTTGGTAAACTTCTACCAGACTACAAGGCTCAACAACCCAGAAGACAGCCATCTTCAGACTCGCCGCCGTGAAAACCTCAGATCTCAAAGTCCCGAGAAAGATATTTGCACCCAAGAGAGAAGCACAAAAAGTTAGATAATAAAGAACCTCGCCGAATATTTTTAGATTATATAGTTCCACTTTATTTGCCGCTATATACGTTGTACCATCGAAACAGGGATATTACATACAAAATATGTTACTTGTTCTTTCAATCCCAGTGAGATTTGTTTAATTTAGATATTTTGACATAATAATGGGATTTGGAATTAATGCATCTCATGCTTACCAAAGGAAGATAAATCTAGGTACCTAACCTAACGAAATTATGAAAATTTACCTTCTGCTCCCCAGTAATTTGGAGACGACACTGAAGAACCTGATACAAGATCCTCGCTTGTGCCATTCGGATAGAAGACGACGCAATTCATTGTGTCGTCAAAAGAACCTGCCATTCGCAGATACACATTCTCATTTTCAATCACTGTTACTTCATTGTTAGGGAAAATACCTGTAGGATAAATATGCTTGTTGAATGAAATTTATTCTTTCAATCATACAAATTTAATTAACATTAACAGTTGATTTCTTAAATCACAACATAGAACAACGTAAGGAATAGAAAGTTCAGGAAGAGAGATTTCATGTAATAAAGATAAAGAATTTGAGGTTTACGTGGGATGAAATTAACTAGTTTGAGGCCAATTATTTATCTCCATTCTTCTTCATAACTGGCATGCACAATGGACGTTTTTACAATGCACAGTATACATTTAAAGTAAGAAAACCGTTACAAATTATAATTTCTTACCAGTATAGAGAAAAATATTATATTTATTCTCCACGATGCCTCCACCTGCGCCATTAGCATTTAATACGTAGACCCCACTCAATTGTTCGCTGAGGATTTCGACTTGAAAATTGCAGAAAGGATATATTACAGCATTAGGAAAACTGCATTTCTTGTGGGGCGGAGGCGTTGTCCTGGGCTTGTACGTGCAGTTGTCTTTGTCTGGTAGGAGCAATGTACATTCTGTTGCCACGTAAGAACTCCTGAAGATCTGCAGCCCACCCGTCGTGTAATTTGTTGTCACATCACCTTGACCTGAAACAAGAGTGAGAACTGGTTACCTCAGAGTAGATTATCAGCTGTGTGTACCATCTGCTTTAAGTTCGCATTGCTTTAACAGAGTGCATTTAGGTTAGCCCTCTGTATAGTAAGTTAAATGTACAAAGCTTTCTCTGTGCTTGGCGTATGAGAGAGTGGGAACGCATTTTATGATCAGAGGTAAATGGCGAGCTTCATGCACTGGCCACTTTACCCCCCTAGCGAAAGAACCCAAAACAGCATACCCCGAGGCTGCGTAAGCTCCAGAGTCGGTCCGGACGAGGTGTCCAAAATGAAAATTGGTGCCTCTGTCGGGAATCGGACTGCAGCTATTTAGCCTGTAAGCTAGTCAGTATATTTACTAAGCCATGCCAATTCGCCTCTTTTTGCGGTAGTAACAGCTATTTGATGGTCAATCAGCTCTAGCGGTGTAACTTCTCAATTTACTGTTACAAAATATGTTAAAAATTGGTTATGACACAAATATTCAAGTTCACAATCGACTCTGAAGTTTAATTATTCCGCTTTGCTCTTGTGGTGTGTGGTGAAAACTAGTCAAACTAATGAGACAGTAATAAATAACTGCATGCAATGTTCATTAACTTACAATTACGGCTGCAGGTACAATGAAAACTGGTTAACCACTTCAGGCTTAACCTTGAGATGCGCAGAAACCAAGGTATATTGTAAGACTTTGTTTGGTTCTTTTAACAAACAGCGGCTGATTCCAAAATTTTAATTAATTCACATATTAATTCTTAAATTTTATTATCCATTGTGTGTACATATTTTTAGCAAACAAAATCTCTGCCAGTGTATTAAACTGGCGAAAAAACAGTACATGTAAACCTAACTTTCAGTCTTCAGTTTAAAATTACTTATAAGTTGTCTTGTGTTTTAGCCCATTAGGCGTAAAAAAACTAATTTATCGTCATATTTAAACCTACCGTATACTACAGCAATAGAAAGCAGACTCGATCCGAGGACCAACCATTTTAGAATTATGCACCGCAACATATTTATGTGCTTCAGACCGCAATACTAAACCGAACCTAGAATTACTTCTTCGTGACTGATCTTACAGAACTTGAAATTAGGAAATAAATTCTGACGTGAAGCGTTATCTGATAACATATCAGCATTCAATTAATATTTTTATCAGCTTGAATATCTAATCTATTTCGGTAGCTACGATTAGCAATCTTTGTCAAACTCAACCAACAGAAATAAAATTAATTAAATTATTTTGGAAGTGCTCAAATGAACGTTTTTGTCTGTATATCAGAATTGGAGGCAAATGTCTCAGTTAATTGAAGACGTATCATGCCCCCAGGGGTGAAATTAACATACCTTATCAATTTAATTTTTAATACATTGTTGTAGGTAATACGAATTGTACTTGTCACAATTAACAAATCCAAATTAAATTATCCACATAACCTTGCTAATTGTTGGGCTCTACACACAGACCTGTTGCTAGACAAATGGCTTGTAATTGATTAGGGAAAGAGCCATGTCTCCAAACATGGACTGTACAAACTCCCGTTTGATACTATAATTCACCCAATGTCGCGGCGGAGTCATTATAAATCTTGCTCTGGATTTGGGAGGTCCCGGGTTCAAACATATGCCCGAAGACCGGCTAGACTTTTGTGAACATGGTATTAAACGTTCGAGTTCCATAAAAGGCTGGGGAATATTGGACTAGACCTGCAGCTATTTAAGAACAAGAGTACGTGTTAATGAACCCAGATACAATTCTATTTATTCAACGCTAATTAACTCTACGGATGCTATACTGCTTTCACTGTTAAACGTTCAAGAAGATAATTGATAGCACAGGTAACTTTGTATAGAGAATTAATTCTTTCACATGTATCTTATATTTTATACATACTGTATATGTATGATTGTTTGGCAAATAGAAGTTTTATATATTAATGGAATTTAAATTAATTCACGAATCATTGGTTTTGAATGTTTCTTTTCAGAAAAATTTTAGCAGTAAGTACAACTTTACTGACTCAATGCATGGGCATTTCAAGTAATATTAAACTTTCATGACAAGATAATTAGAAGGAACTGCATGCTGAACTATCCAATGAGTAATTTATTATCTGATGGTATATTATCAATTTATTACTTAATCACATAATTTCATTTCCGCGAAATCTATGCATTTGTTTTTAAGTAACAACATTTTTTTATACTCTCGTAAGCTTAAGATATGAATATATTTTGTAACTGTCGTTATCGTTTTGGTGTAAAATGAAACTTTCGGAAATTAATTTAATCTTAAAGATAATGCATAACTGAGTGTAAACATTGATTATAAATTTACGGTAAACAGTTTACAGGATGCGCAAATAGTAACTACAATTCCACAGGCATATAAAACGTAGTACAATTAGTCATATGAATCAATCACTGTGTCATTGTAGGACAGTGCGGCCCAATGACTGTATTTCAATGTCAATGCCGGCTGCCATTGGACAGCCATTTTTGCTCACATTCGACGTCATACCTGTCGATCGCGATGGCTCCATTAGTTTTTTAAATAAGTAGGTAAGTGAAGCTAAGGAAAATCGTTCAACTTAACCAAACTATTGCCCTGGGGGCTAACTCTTTACAAATTACTTCCCTAAAACGTATTGTTATTGGGACTGTGTATGTCAATATCCTTCAGTTACTTTCACGAACTTTTAATTGTGTGATAACATATAATTCCATTGTAAGATATACGACAAGAGAACTGTTATTAACGAAGACAACAAGTAGGCAAAATACATTGAGACAGTATCGATAAATTGACTTATACATTTGACTGTGCTACCAGGTAGAAAAGATTTAGGATGACCTAGAATTAGATGGAAAGCAAGTTTAACTTCTCACCTTCGGAACGGGATTAAAGTACCTACCCACTACCTGTGGAGAAAAGAACAACTGATAGACAGTAAAGCAAACAAACGAAAGATGTTTAAAATGGAGAGACAAAATGTTGTTCACCAATTAAGCCTATAAAAAAAATTGTATACAAGTACTCGAATGAATGCCACCGGGAAGAATAGAAAGCTGGAAATCACTTTTATGGTTTAAATTTGCCTGCTCTGAATCCAAATAAGCAGTTGTTAGCAGAGGTCGGAAAGACATGATGAAGAAAGAAATAAACTGCATCGTATAACACTGGTTTGAGAATTGACTTGCTCAATGAAAATGTCTCGACGTCTGTCTTTAGTGCAATTTAAAATGCGTCATAATTTATACTCAGAACTTTCATTTTGAGTGATGATTATTTTCAAAAGTCAATACATATTTAAATTCGTTGCCATATAAGACATTTTCCAACATGATTTAATTACTCGTAGAATTTCAAAAATATTCCATTTTGTATCTGTTTGTTTGTGGTGTTATAAATTTGAACATTTCTATCATTTTCACAAGAGCAAATGCGGTAAAGTGTGCACTCCTGTCCTCTATATTCACTCTTCAAAGTGAAAGTTTCTAGAACTTTATAGTTTACAGAAGAGCAAATGCTTCGGTAAAGTGTGCACTTCTGCCCTCTATTCTTACTCCAAAATTAGGTCTACAAAACTGTGCCCCAATTTTAATCTGTGACGTTTCAAACTTGGCTGGACGAGATTGTCAAAATTTGTGTTGGCATCAATGATTTGTGACTGTAAATGTAAACAAAAGAAAAGTTCATCTCGATATGCGGTACCTGAACGATAACGTATTCAATCGATTACTTGAAAAAGGTTTGTGACTACCTTCCGTATATATACACAGCACGGTGTAGTACAGGTAACCTTCAATTTAAGTAACATAATGATGTTAGTAATGCAGTAACTGTGGTCTGAGTAAGCATGCTCAAATGTTATATTGGAAATCACTTAAATTAGCACATTGTACTGCTTTTTCAGACAGTTGTGAATGAAAACATCATCAGAATGTCACAGGAGTCTAGTTCTGGATCTGGAAGTCATGAAACCCACAGTCCGAGTCTTTTAAACAATCTTCGTCAGTTTCGGTTTCAGAAGAAATCGCCGCCTAAAATAGAAATCAGTCGGTTAAATGGCATAGTCAGTAACGGCACACCTAGTAAGTAGAAATTACGTCTTCCTCTTCAACCTCATATCCATGACCATTGTTCTGTAAGCTTTCAGAAGTCTGTCATTAATTTTGTCTTTTATGTTCTCTTTTTCATTGTAGAGATTGTTGTTAGATTGAGTTTTGAAAATTATTTAAATACGCTATTTTCAAGGCGTTTTGATGATAACTCTGACTTTACAGTTATCTTCAACTTCAGAAAAAGAATTACAGCTCTCCCTTTAATGCTTGAATTTTAGGTGAAACAAATACGTGAAAGTATCAGAAAAAATATGCTGTCATGGCTGGCTATGAAACAACATTGAAGCAGTCACTTCCATGATTGATCATATGCTTTTTATATTCAATTTGGGTACTGTAAACACCTGACATGTAGCTTTGTTGGAGTTTTGATGATAACTTTGATTTTAAAATTATCTTCAACTTCAGAAAAAGAATTACAGCTTTCTAATGCTTGAATTTTAAGTGAAACAAATATCAGTCGAATATGCTGTCATAGCTGGCTATGAAACATCATTGAGGCAGTCACTTCCAGGATTGATCATATGCTTTATATATTCAATTTGGGTATTGTAAATGCCTGATATGTAGCTTTGTTTCACCAGTTCTTTCTGAGAAATACATATAATATTTGATCACAATTATTGCCCTGCTATGTTGATGCAGTTTCAGAGATAAGTGGTGTGTAGGGAGTGTATAACACACCATCAGTAATGCTTGTAAACACAGGGAAAAACTGTTGTAAAAATTTTCTATCTCAGAAAACACGATTATTGTACAATAGAACATAATATGATTTCTGTTGGAAGCTTTTTGAATATTCAAAACAGCTCACAGACCCCCAGTACAACCTTCATGTTGACCAAGGGGTCTGGGGACCCTAGGTTGAGAACAGCTGATTTTATATTATTCTAGATATGTTGAATAATCAGCTGAATAAATTGAGGGTGAGTAATTGGTGCCCTTCCAGATCATGCATCAGTGGTGCCAGACAGTATGTCAAGTGAGGAGTCTGTAGTGGTTCAACGCAAGAAGCCAGTAGCTTGCATTCAGGATAGTGAAGATTCTGAAGGTGAAAATGAGGTTGACATTGTCCTCAAAGAGAACAATCTGAAGTTTCTTGAAGATGCCTTCCCTTCATTAGATAAAATGGTAAGCATTATAATAATATACAAACTAGTGTTTGTTCTCAGCATTATATAGTGAAGGACCAGCAGCATGAATATAAATTATAGTGTTGGACTCTGTCCTAAATAATTTCATTCCAGTCTCTATTACCACATTATACTTTCCTAGGATGCATTTCATTATCCTCCCATGTCAAGACAATTTTTTTCTATCAAAATTTTTCTTGAATAACTTGGGCTTTTGTGCTGTATAATCTTATGGTTGTATGCCAACATTTTGGATGACTGTACTGCATCTATCTTCAGCATACAGTGAAACCACTACATGGCACAACACATTTCTTTAAAAATATCAGATTTACGATTAACTTATTATTTGACGTGTTTTATTTTATGTTATATATTTCTACCAGAGTTATCAATTGCCATGACACAAAACATTTCCATTCTTTTCTATCTTTCCATTAGACCTTATCTTTAATTTTTGTCCTCACATTCCCTCCTCCCTTCTCTATCTTTCATCACTCATTGTCTTCACCCTGAATCTGCAAACATTAAGATTCTATGTACATAGATGTATCATTGCAAGGAATGCATTTGGCTGCTTTAGACTTGTGTGTACAGGATACCCAGTTTGAATTTGAGCCAGGATGGTACAGAGTAAAGACAATATGAGCAGTTTCAGATATTTCACAAAAACTACTTGGCATTCCACACTTCTAGTGGCCATTGTTGGAGTTGCATTAATTACTTCTCTCACATGCTATAAACATTTCTTGAAGTCCCCTCTGCAATGATACAAGTTTCATTTCTGTATGTTTAGTTTTTATTAAATATTTGAAACCACTCATATCATTTGTGTTCACTGTGTACTTTGCATTATGCATTGTTGCCTAATCACAGTTGTTTGCCATCTTCTTAACTAAGTGTGCTTCTGTATAAAACTTTTGCAGTTGAAACAGCATTATTAAATAATTAAAGTATTTAGTAACAATTTGGCACCTCTTGATGTAGAGAACATTTTTTTTACTTTTGATACCTTCCAAGCTTGTACTTAACCTCCACGGTGGTCTAGCGATTAGAATGCTGGTCTTGTAATCCTGGGGTCCCAGGTTCGATTCCCGGCGGTGCCCGAATTTATAACTTGTGTTGGGCAAGGCCGTGGTTTAGGCAACGCGGAGTTTTCCTCCGGGGCTTCCCCATTTTCTCTGTGGCATCCCAACAATTACTCCATACATACAGAAGAAGGCAATGGCAAACCACATCTGTATCACCTGCCTAAAAAACATTTATGAACAGGTCCCAGTCGGAGAAAAGGATGGAAGGATCCTGTTCAAAATATGTTGTCAAGCTCCTGTACAGGAGACGGGGTAATAAAGAAGAAGAACCGCCTTGTACTTAAATTATCAGTCTGTTCTCTATAATGTAATAATCAGTAACTTAAATGGTGACATTTGCAACTCAGGTGCTGCAGGATGCACTGGTATCTAGCAGCTGGAGTGTAGAAACAGCAATGGCACTCCTTTGTGAAGGCAGTTCAGTTGGAGACAAAAAACGTTCTGCTAATGTTCGGACACGCAAGAAAGGTAATATTGCGTGATATAAAAACAACTTACACTGAAATTAACCAGACAGGATGTTTACATCAAATCAAGCATTTTCCATATTCATAACTTTTTAATCTTTATACATTATTTCCACGTGGTACATAAAAGGAGTGCACAATAGGGTGGTCGTTTTCATCTGTCCATTTGCGTATTCCTTGTCTGAAACTACTCAGCAGATTTAGATGAAATTTAATAATAAGAATCTTCCACTAGAAATGGAATAATTTAATTTCATGCTTTGAGATCAATCATAACTCCTATTTGATACAAAATTCAGATTGGAAATATTCAAAATTGTTAGAACCATAACAAAAGATTTTTAAAGCATAGATCTTATTAAAATCTATAATTTTTAAACTAATAAGTAGATGATTAAATAGCAAACAAAAAGTGTAGTAATGTAATGATTTGTTATGGTCTGTGTGCTGTTGTGTAGGGAAGTGTGATTTTAAATCCAAAGTTATTCATAATATGCTTAAAAATAAAATAATTATGAAAATACAAACAATGCAAAATAATGCCATCTCTCTGTCCTGTTTTCTGCTATCTAAGAGGAATTATTATCTAATTTCATATAAAATATTGTGACGTTGACACCTCGACTATTGCTATGGGCTCTTTGTCAACCTTGATTTATTGAGAATCAGTTCACAGAGTCTACACATACAGGCAATTATCCTAATACAGTTTCTAGGTCTCTGTCTCTACACATGACACAACACACACACACACACACACACACACACACACACACACACACACTTCTCTCACACACCCATCCTACTCCCCAAGCTTGGCGCTCTCCGCACACGCACACAGCCCTCGGTCCGTAGCACCGCACTGGACACGCTGGCTCTGCAGCCGCCACAGTCCACAAACCCGGTGCTCTCCACACACTTAGCCTTCAGCACCGCACTGGACAGACTCTGGCTCCTCAGCCACAAACAGTCCACAAACCTGGTGTTCTCCACATGCAGCCTTCAGCTCTCAGCACCCCCACTGAACACATGCTGGCTCTTTAGCCGCCATGGTCCATGAACCCGGTACTCCTCACACGCAGACTTTGGCCCTCAGTACCCCACTGGACACATGCTGGCTGCTCGGCTGCCACAGTCCACAAACCTGGTGCTCCACACTCACAGCCTTTGGCTCTCACAGCACCACACTGTACACATGCTGGCTCCTCAGCTGCTCCCGTCCACAAACCCAGTGCTCCTTATACACACATAATCCTCAGCTCTCAGCGTCCCGCGAGACCGCTCGATGGCTCCTTGCTTTCACGCACTCAACACTCTTGTCAGATTACATTTCACTATAGACCCACACAAGACTTCACTCTGCTATTCCGCACTCTTCGCTTGATTTGCCAACCACTTGCTACACTCGGTGAGGGGCGACTCTTTATAGCTGTCAGCCCTTCTGTGGAATCTTCCAGACAAGGATCTTGAAGGTACGCTTACTTGAAAGTTCTGCTAAGGAGGGGAATACAGCATCTGGAACATTGTGTGGCAGCTACACCCACAGCCCGCATCCACTAGCTAAGGAGGGGAATTAGGCAACCCCTTCCCTCCAGTGTGAGCTGGCAGCTCTTTCAGTGCCATGTCACAATATATTCTGTTATACAGAGTGTGAGAATTTATCTGATCATTCAGAAACTAAAAATTAACTATACTGAAGGTAATTGCTTTTAATATTTGCTTTTATTTCTTGTTGAGCTAGTGTTTCTTCCGTGAGGTAAGAACACAGTCTTGTAAATATTAGGAAGTTCTTCCTACACACAATTTACATCCTTTAAATATACTAGCTCTTCCTTGTGTGAATTTATTTTGATTGACAAGATAAATAAAACAAACCTGTCACACCATCTCTTTGTGTCCTTCAGCAGTAGAAATGCTGTGTAATCATAGATATATGACAAACAGAAGAAGATGTCTTTAAATAGAAGTCAGCATGGAAGTGGATATAGGTTAAGCAGTCAATTGAGGAACATTTTCATAAATCCTTCATATGACTGATATTTTTGTTGCCACACGATTTTATTAATCTAGCAGGCATATTATAAATTTATATTTTCTTATGGCTATAGACAAGCATTGGTTTTAAAATTTACTTCCCTCCTGACTCAATATAAAAACATTACTTCTTCAAATATGGACTCAGTTCCTATGTATTTTCTGTACTGAGTTGTAATAGCTTTGACTTTTTCCTTTACAGCAAAACGGCGGCGCATAGATGACATTGAGGAAGACAGAGATGATGATGATGATGATAACCATAATCCATATGAGGATGAAAGAGTGTTTGATAGGTAAGTAAAGGAATGGACATTCACAACTTATGACTTTTGTTAATTCAGTATCAATATACTTTTCTTGTGTCTCTTACACAGTATTCTGCATGCATTGAGTTCTGACCTTTATCATAATAGAACAAAGAATTGAAACCCCTAACTGTGGGGATGCTGGCTGGACTTCTCCAGGATAAACTGTTTAGCATTATGCCAGTGTGGCATGGCCAGCTGGAATGTGTATAACATGCAACACATGGTTGGTAAAGGTTAAAATAATTGTGTAATAACATAGAAACACTTTGTAGTATTGAAAGAAGCCTAGAATATTTTGGAGGATGTATTGCCTCTGTCTTTAGGTAAAAGAACAAGAATTGGGCTTGGAGAGAGATTTGTACAAGAAGCAGTATAAATTATGTTCCAGGCTGAGTATAGAACAGGAAGGATGGGTACCATAAAAAATTTGGAAGATTTTTCCAATATTTACAGGTAGCCCTCGATTTACGCCGGGGATGTGTTCCTGGACGAACCGGCATAATCGGAATCGGCATAAATTGGAACGATTTTATAATGTAAATCAATGGGAAGTCAATGACATGCGTTCCCAGCACCCAAACATTGACGAGTAATATAATGGCATTACATGTATAGCTCTGAAATAGCCTAAATAAAATAAAGGAAATTAAAACAATATATTTTGTACACTTACAATCAGCAATGGCGTGATGATGCAGTGTTAGTTCTCTGACGAAGTCCGTGATTGAGGATCATCATGTTTTTTAAAGAAGACATGTAGTGTAGACTGTCATGATTTATTATTTCTTTCTTTGAAAATTTCACGATAAGGCCTCATGGATACCATAACGCTCCTCTTCACTGTAACACAAGAGCAAGCTCACATATGCAAAAGTTTGCATTTCACAAACAGCTTTTACCGATTCATCGATCTCATTGGAGCAAATTTGAGTTAACGAAACATACGTAATTGCAGAGATGACTGTATTTATAATTTTTATTCAAAATCAGCGATCTAAGAATTACGATTTAGTATAAGAAGCAGTACGAGAAACATTGTAAAACGTTATAAATAATAGTAAAATATATTTTTTTACTTTTTTACTTTCTGGTTTCAGAATCAGTGTTATTCTAAATCGGCGCAAATCGAGGGCTACCTGTATATATATAAAATGCAGAAGACACTGTACTTTATGTAAATTCTCATAGAAACCTCAAATCTTAAATGCAAATAAGTGAAGAGACTGAATTCTCTGTGATTCACTTCCAAAAGTGACACAACTTTCTGAGGCTCTGTATTAAATTATTTTGAGATTTGAATTATTATTTGAGGTTTTATTTTCTATGTGGCTTATAATTTTAACTTCTAAACCTAGTGATGGACTCTAATGGGCCTGTTCACATATCACCTGTTATTATGGATGTGAAAAGTCACTGGATGAAGTTTGAAGTAAAAGAAAGAGGTATCTATTTTGTGCTGCCCATTAGATAAAGCTGTTCCTTAACGGTAGGCACTGAAGTAAATCAGAAGTTGGTCCTTTATCCAAGAAGGGAGTATAAACCTCAGTGGGACTGCAGAAATGAATTGAACAGAGAATGTGGTGTGTAACAAGAAGACATATGGAACTGACAAATCAGTAACAAGCGAAATATAATGGGATGTGGGAAATCCATATTCTGAAAACAAAAATATTGTTGTGGTTTGGGTTCATGCTGTGCACATACTCTTGTGTATATATGTCTGTAAATATATGACAACTTCCTCAGTACAGTAAATGACATCCACATAGATGAGATGTCTAGACTTATTCAGGTTATATTTTGTTCTAAGAAGACCATATGAGCCAGTTTATATTTTCTGTTTTATTTATTAGGTCTGTATTTGCTTTTCAGTTTGACATTAATGACTTATGAACCGTTGTGAAATTTGGCATGAAGACAAGTTACAAACATGTGTAGAAATTTTGTATAAAACCTTTCTTGTTGAAAACTTAAAAAACATTAAGGTCACTAAGAATACAAGGTAATTTTCACAAGTTTCAGTCAAAATATAGAGTAAATATAGACCAACAAGTTACATCAGTATGATTTATACATTTGACTGATCTGTCCAATTGGAAGCATTTGAAAGAAAATAGGTCTCAACTGTTTTCCATATATTCGTTTTACCAAACAGATTTAAATCTGGGAATATACAAATTGAGAGTCAGTAAAGTTTGTAATTAATATGTCATAAACCACTTATTTTATTTTTACAGTGATGATTCAGATCAAGACATTTCAGATGATCTAACAGGTGACAAGAAGGAGGTACTCGAATTTTTGTCAACAGCTACAGTTGGAGAGTTACGAGTCATACCCCACTGTTCCCAAAAGAAAGCCGAGGCAATCATACAACAACGACCTTATATTGGGTGGAAAGATCTAGTGAGTAAAATTTATATCTTATATGATGCTGATCATGTCACCTGTCACAAAGGTGTCAGAATCCTGAGTACCAGTTATTTTAACGCATATATAATGGTCTATCTGTGTGACTTTGAAAAGCCAGCAGGTGTACAGAAAGTGATTTTTGTTGCACCAAATTTGAAAGCTTGAAGTTAATTATTTATTTCTTGATAGGCAATGATGAGTCTATAGAAATCGGACATGTCTTGCATCATAGCAAATAAACAGTCATCTATGTAATTTGAATATTTATTTTGTTGTTTTGGTAAAGAGTAATTCTTTCTCATATGCACAAGGTACGTAGTGTTACATAGGAGGATGGTTGGCTGTAAATGATGAATTGGGAAGGATCTGGAAGGAGGCAGTTATAGCTTGTTTGAAGGCAGTATCTCAGCATTTGTGTGGAGAAGTGACAGAAACCACAAGTAACTAAGGTCAGGCCTCTGGGCCAAGAATTGAGCTAGGGATAGTATGAATAAAGTGCAGGCCTATCTGAGCAGAAACAAAGGAAAGTAAAATAATGAAAGGTGACTTAGAAAGTTAATTTTATTTTGTTTCAACTATAAACATGTCATATTCAGTCAAACAATGGAGTTGATTTATTTGAAAGTGTCTCAGTACCAGTTTCATTATTTTTTTCTTGAGTTTTAAAGTGTTGGACTTGGTCTAACATTGTGCCATAATGTGATTTCCCAAATGTGAGACAATAGTCCAGTCTACTTTGTGGAGTTAGGGTGAGGAGCTAAACCTTAATAAACTTTCATAGAAAATGACTATCTACTGCAGGTTGAGAAATTCCAGGAGGGAAAATTTCTTGGAACAGAACTGCTCAATTCTGCTCAAGATGTTCTGAGAGCTCGTCAGGTGGTTCAAGCCTTAATGAAGAAGTGTACCAAACTTGCAGCACAAATGGAGCGTGCAATAGCTGCTGGGGCCTCTAGCGTTAAGAAACAGCCGTCTCTACTTTCACCGAGGTCTGTATGTGATCTTACTTAGCTTGTGAGTGTATTGAATTCTGGTTGTCCATGGTACCTGTTTCCTGCAAACAAGCAGAATTTTTGTGTTCGGGATGTTTGTGTTCATATATCTAAACTCATTTAATACATTCTATTATTGTTTTTTTAAAAAACTGTTTGAAGTGAACAGATATATGGGAATTTCAATCTTAAGGTTTTTTACAGTGGTACATTAGTATTGTTATGACAATTAGTATGACATTACTCATAGTCTGTTACTTAAAAATAAAAAAAAAATTACAATTTAAAATCCACTTTGTTTTGGAAACTGACTTTGTGTTGGAAACTGACTTTGTTTCCAAACAGGATAGATTGTAAATCTATTAAAGCATTGTTGCCCTTCTGTTGTAAGGTTTTATATTTTTATATGTATGTGATATTAGAATGCAATTCATACAGGTCCATTTGGCTGAAGGAATTTTTTACCTTTATCTTTGAATAATTTTTTAGATGATAAGCCATTTTTGTTTTATTTATTATAATATATTAATTTGAGTACTTATAAGTTAACAGGATCAGTGGGGTCCGTAAGATAAAGCTAATCTTAAATTTTAAAATTTGTAAGTAGCGGGCAGTGGACAATGTCAAAAGTAAATATTGTAAGAAAAAGGGGATATTTTCTGTCATGGATCTGTTTGCATGTTTCATCTACAAAACTACTGAAGAAATAATGTTTACTACAAAGTCATGAAGACTGATGTCATTGGAATACTCCTCTTTACCTTTGTTTTCTCCTTTGTAACAAGTAAATATTGTTAAATCTGTAGTATGGAGCATGTATATAAAATAAATTCTAAAGTCAAAGTAAGAAGTACCAACTAGTTATTATGTATTCTTTGCACAATTCGCATAAAATGAACACAGAACTGGATGGTCAAGCTTATCCTCAGAACCACTGTACAAATTTTGATTAAGTTTTATGTAAACATAATGCCGTTGAAGGCAACTGCAGACTCATATTTTTTCATTTCCAGCCATAAATAACATGCCAACAATAACATGTTCGAAACACTAACTCTTGAGGTGGGAGTGACAGTAGCACCACTTAATATAGGATACTGAAATTATTTGTGGTAACATGTCCTCAGAAATATGTTTTGTTTGATAACGTTTTTAAAGATGTAAAAATAAGAACATGGTGGCTGCATGAAATATATATTTTACTTTCAGTTTGATGCTGATAACTGATGAAGCCATGTAGTTTGGAAATTGAAAATGTTGTATGGTGACAGATCATAAGCATACATACCATTTCTGTATGACATACTTTTTACAAGGTAACAGTTAAAAACATGGCAGTTATGTGAATCTTCAAGATTATGCCCAGTAAATTTAACCTAGACAAAATCTGTACTAATATGTTTTTTCCAAGAAGAAAGTAAATTATTCTAATATTAATCATATAAAAAAGATGTATACATATTTAAAATTGGAATCATTAAAACAGTTCAGGCTTGATCAGGATTTGGTCATGTGACCTGCTTATGGGCTGAATTGTATTTTACTGTTCATACTACTTAAATATGACATTGTCAACACATTTTCTGAAGTTAAATTTGAAAGATGTTTATAAAATTAAGAAATTAATTATTTTTTTCCCCTGAATAATTTTCTCTAAAATTAATAGGTTATGAAGTATGCCAACATGTATTGCACGTACTTACATTACATGTTGTGAATAGTTGGTAATGTACAAATATAAATTCAAGGCCCATTATTTGAAACTATCAGTTTGTGTAAAAAAATTAGCAACAGACTCAAAAGACAAAAATTACTATTAAAACTTGTGTTCATGTTTGTTTAGTAATTAAAGTTATTTAGAACATCTAGTGTTATTTAGAATGCCAGCATACGTAGAGTACACCTGGAAGCTCTATACTGCTGTTGAGATCTTTCCAATATTGTTGAATGAAAGACAAAGGTCAAGATACAGTATGTAAGCTTCAGGATCTCTTTATGTGTGTTACATTGTATGCCACAACAATCTTTCTTACTACGTAACCACTTTACCCAGGCCATGCCATGCCATAGCATAGACAGTTGGTCATCTTTTTTCACTATGAAGATCCAGGTTCAAAGTTACCAGTTTAATATTGTGGAGGCATGTGTTCACTTAGGGTATTCCATGTTGAATTTATGGTAGAAAAAGTGGCAATGGGACAGGTTTTTGTCAAAGTCCCTTTGTTTTTCCCTGTCAGTATCATTCTACCACTGCTATATTTGACTTAGGTGTCACCTAGGGGATGGACAGTAAGCTTGTTAGAGGCTTAGTTAATAGAGACGTAATCTCACCCCATTGTAACAATAAAGGAAAATACTTTACCCAGAGATCATACTTAACCCTTAGCTGGACTGAGTTCTGAGCTTTGTGTCTTGCCTGTCCTGAGTTTGATACCTGTTTACATGAACCTTTTTTGTAAATTCATACATGTGACACAGTCGTCCAGGTTGTTAGTAATAGCTACGGTGTTACTCCAGACATACACTGATTATTGAATTTCTTTATTGCAGTCTTACACTCGCAGGGTATCAGATGGTCGGTCTCAACTGGCTCTTGGTTATGCATGGGCAGTGGTTGAATGGGATCCTGGCTGATGAGATGGGTCTTGGAAAGACAGTGCAAGTGATTGCATTCCTGGCACATTTGAAAGAGACTGGAATGCAGGGTGATGGACCTCACCTTGTAGTGGTTCCATCTTCAACACTTGGTTAGTGTGTTCTTTGGCTTTCATTTATATGCTTTGTAGATAAGAAATTAATATTTTTGTTGTTGTTGTCATAATATTTTAAAAAGCTATATTTTTTTGAATACTTAATGTAAATCTAATTAAGACTGTTATCATTGTCAACATCCTCCTCCTTAACTTTCCAGTTGATGTATTTAACTGGCCCTGTCACGATACTAAAAACAGAATTTTGTTGATGTTTGTGGATGTCTTTGACAAATTTAGCTTTGGCAGAATCTGTACATAATAACTTCTTCTGAATATTATGGTGATGATGATGATGATTCATTTCAGTTCTTTGTTTTAGTATACTGCATAAACCGTCAAATGGCCAATTACACATACAAAAAGTAATAAATATAATGGTATTGAAAATGAACAAATTATAATAAAATTACAAAATTAAGGTACTAACAGAACAAATAGCTGCTTTAAAGTCTGATTCAGCTGGGGTAGCTCAGTCAGTGTAGTGACTGACTATGGACTGGACGACCGGGGTTTGATCCCCAACGGGGGCAGAGGATGTTTCCTCTAGCCTCTGCGTCCAGACCAGCTCTGGGGGCCCACCCAGCCTCCTATCTAATGGGTACCACGGCTCTTTCCCAGGGGTAAATTGTGGCTGGGGCGTGACGCTAACCATTCACCCCTATTTAGTGCTGAGGTTAAGAATGAGTTGGTGCTGTACTGCCTCTATCCTCAAGCACATACATGACATATAGTGGGACAGCTTTCCATTCTTTACAAAAATTCTGATTAACTTTAACCAAATGATATTTGTGACTGATGCACATCTACCAGAGGGACAATTTTTATATGAGGAACAAACAGTATACAGAGGAAAATCTCTAAAATTTCAAGCAGTAGTGTGAATGCCAACATTTTCAATTAAGGAAGGATAACATTTTTAAATACAGTAAACATTAACAAGAAGATTGCATGTTAGTGGTGTCTCTGAGTGCATATGATTTGAAAATTTGAGTGCACTATAGCATTAATATAACTCTAATAATTGTAATAATAATAATGATTTGTACTGTGGTTGTAGTGGTAGTGCCATACTGTAACACATTTACAATTACATGTAGTTTTGTTCCACTTGGGAAGTTTTAAACTTTTGTTTTTAATATATGTAACAATCCAAGTAGACCTATTACCAGAAAGTTATGGTTTTATTTCTAGAAAGGATTATTCCATTTCTCAGGCATGAAAATGGGAAGGGGACTTTTGAATATTTTTGGACAAAGGAGAAACTATCTAGACTATCAATAAGGCAATTTCAAACATATAAAAAGTAGTTAAAGTTAGGCGTTGTATATTTCAAATAGAGAATTTATTGTTATTTAAATCTCCACCATTCAGTCATTTTAGTAACATGTTTTTCTATATTTTATGGAGATAAGATTCTGATATGATTTACTTTGTAGCACCAGGAAAATAGCTCTGATTTAAACAGTTATTAATAATGTGAAACACCATTCCCTGTAAGGAGAAAATAATTCTGTTTCAGAGAACTGGAACAATGAGTTTGCTAGGTGGTGCCCCTCACTGAAAGTTGTAACTTATTATGGTTCTCCAGAGGATCGCAAGGCCATGCGTATTGGGTGGATGAAAGGCGGTCTTGAAGGTGTTGATGTCATTCTTACTACGTAAGTAAACAGTTGAGTTCATATTACTGTCACAGATATGTGGTAAAATACCAGAAGCTTCAAGCTTACCACTCACTGCACTCTACAATTTAATGCTGATATCTGTGATGTGGTGCCTAAGCACATGGGTCTTTATTATAAGTCTCACATGAATTTAATGTTGTTCTAGTCATTTTCCTAAAATTGTATTTTATAACTGTATATTATATTTTGTTCCAAAAACAATAAGAAAAACAAGAGTGTATATGATAGATATATGAGATATATATATATATATATATATATATATAGAGAGAGAGAGAGAGAGAGAGAGAGAGAGAGAGAGAGAGAGAGAGTGTATGATCCTGTATTGAAAACAGAGCCGCCTGCACATACAGTCACCACCTACCAAGTCTCCTTAATGTACTCTTCTGCTTTCTTACCCACCTCACAAATTGAATATAACATTAATCTTTCTTCTGGATGCAGATACAGTATAGTGAGTAGTTCCCCAGAAGAACGAAAGATGTTCCGGGTGCTACGTATGCAGTATGTTGTTCTAGATGAAGCACACATGCTGAAAAACATGGCCACACAAAGATATGACAATCTTGCAAGAATTAATGTGAGTAAAAGAATAAACATTTCTGTAAGTAGGCATTGACTGTTAAGTTTGAATTGCTCCTCTTGCTGTATGTTTCATATTTTTAAATATGTCTGTCCATCCAAAATTGGCACACTGATGCCACTTGTTAGTGATAGTGTACAGTGAAACCTCGATGCATCGTTTTCGGCGGGGGTGGGAAATAAAAACGATGAATACGGGAAAACGATAGTTGCGGGAAAGCATTAAAATTTTTAAAACAAACAATGTTTCTCTTTCAAAGTTACTTCTTTTTACCAAAAAAGTCTTTAATGGACAACTGGTTTGTCGAAACTTTACGTTTTAGGCCAAACAGAGCACTTTCCACGTTCAAAATGTTTTCCTCGTCATGTTCACTAATATTATGCGCATAAAAGAACGACTTCACTTTTGCCAATGCTTCGGCAAAACTCGGCACAGCTTCAGGCTCGCATTCGTCGTCTTCCTCTTACTCACCACTCCCTCCCACTTCGCGAACAATAACAGGAAGAATGGTAATACTATTACTGCCGAACTCAACGAAACGTAGCTGTAGAAGACCCTGAACCACTGGAAACGAGATGAACCAGAAGAATAAAAAGTGTCGCCCGCCTTTCCTTTGTACTTATAATAAAAGCATTTGTGAAGAAATTCACACTTCACATGCCATCTGGCATCGCTGGAACGAAATATGAGTGCACCCTAATTAAACTCATAAAATTTCTGACAATGAGCACTGCCATTCACTCCAACTATCACCCCTGCACCGCTGACCCCTCATTCCAAAAGAATCTGTGCTGGTTGGGCGACATAACAGGTTACCGCTACTGTGTATTCCAAAAACATTGTGCGTCTTTCGGTATTAATTTATCTCAAAACCCAGCATTTTAATTTCTCAGAAACGATCATTGCGGGAAAATTGTGCCCCGGGACTAAGATTTTTGAACGATCGATGCGATAGAACGATAGTTCGAGGAACGATAGAAGCAGGAAAATGTAACATTATTTTATATGGGATATATCCAGGACCGAACAAAACGGACGATGCATCCGGGAAAACGATAGTTCCGGGAACGATGGATAGAGGTTTCACTGTATTTGTTTATTGCTGTGATGTATTTCAAACTTTGAGAGTCAGCAATATATCATAGGAAGCACTAGATATAAAGCCATCATCAACCCCTCCACTACCACCACCATCATCATCTCAAGTATTAGGACTACTTACTTGTCCTTTTATGTATATTATAAAATAGAATATTGCCATCTTTTTAGAGAATTTCCTGCATTTCTTCTTTGTCAGGATTGATGTACCATATTTTCTCAAATATCCTACACATTTTCTCTTAAAACAACTAACTGCAAAAAACCGGGGTTGAAAACTTATTTGTGACAGCATTGACAACACATTCCATCCCAAGCACCATCTTAACTTTACATTTTCCTCAACTTTTACTTCCTTTTGCATATTTATGGTATAACCATGCACAATGACATTGTATGAGTGTGAGGAATTGGGTTAGTGTTCTAATAAATGAGCATGAAAGGCATGTGTTTATCTCCCATTGGTAGCAACACCATACATTCTTCAAAAAATTGGTATTGCTGATCAAACACCCATTTTTATATGTGTATTTTTAAATGATCCTCAGTATTACAGTGAACAATAAAACTGAGAAGAGTGTTGTAGTAAGAAGTGATGACAGAAAGCAGCAGTGGTGTACTATAATGTTGTGCAGTTGGGCAGAGAGCATATTTAAGAAGCTTGGTGGCACACAGGATGACTGCTTATGGGACCATGATCCTTAACCACATGAGCTCAGATGACTATAAAGACAGTGGAGAAAAGTTACTGCAAAGCTGTTTGATCTCACAGAGTTCTTCAGTTTGAGGAAATAGTGTTTGAATAGCAGCACTAGTGGCTTGTCCCTGGAAAATACATAGCTGTAGTAAAAATGAATGAAGATTATTGTTTTTGAATTTGAAGACACTTTGTGTTTTGTACACTTATGCTTGATGTGCATACCTTAATATTTCAGTAAATCCACATTAACTTTATCAGTTAATGCTATTCAAGGACAATCAGTATTTGAGAAAATATTATACAATTCTTAATTTGGATTCTGTTAGATTTAATTATTTTAATATCTTTACCCACTGACATTTTTAGAAGGTATTATCTTATGACAAAGCCTTCTTCATCCTATGTATCCTCAGTACTATTTTTTTTCATCTGTGCCTTTACATATGCCTTTAGTCACATGGTCTCTTCACATTGTTCTTTGTCTCCCCATTTCTGATTTCTTCAACATCCTCTTTGGAACTCAGAAAAAATTTGTTAATGTCTGTAACACATGTGCATAGCATTTTATCCTTCAGAGCTTGTGTGATGTCATTTCAGATTTTATTAATTTTTGTTTATTTTTAATATTCTGTACAAACTTCATCCCTGCTGCTTATAATCATCTGTTCCTGATGTGTCAACATTTCTTTTACAATGCTGCATAAAAGTAAAATTTGTTAGATTTGAGGTTTTGACAGCAGTGAGTCTGAAGATGGCTGACTTCTAGGTTTCACTCATGATGATGGAGGTAGCAAGGATCTCTGAAACATTGGTATACTTCTACCAAACCATATAGTGCTACAACCCAGAAGACAGCCATCTCCATAAAATTTGTTTCTCTTCATTACAGCTGACATTAATCTTCTGTCATCAGTCCTTATGGTCCACATTTTACTCCCATATATATTTGTTGAACAGTTCTTTATGAATCTGGATTGTGAGGTCTTGAGACTTAAGATGGTTTGATTAATGTTATGTATATGACACAGTGGTTTAAGGTAGTAAACGATATATTTATTTGTTCTTAGGCTGAACACCGTATTCTGCTGACTGGCACACCATTACAAAACAATCTCATAGAACTGATGTCACTATTAATATTTGTCATGCCACACATGTTTGAGGGGAAGAAGGATATCCTGAAGAGCCTTTTTTCTAAATGTCCGGTAAGTAGTGGGAGTTCACCTTCATGGACTGGTGAAGATGATTATGCTAATCATCATCCATTGACGTTTCTATCAAGACATATCATCTCATGACAGGTTCCTCTGTTCTTGTCTGGCCTACCACAAGCACTGCTTTTGTGTATTTGTATACTTTTTCCCAGCTCTTTTTTGCATGTCCTTTACTTTGTCTTCCCAGTGATGATTTGTTTACATCTCCATTTTTTTGTCTTTCAGAGGGATCCTATGATAATGATAATGAGTACAGAATTGTCATTACAATTATAATAAGATTATAGCCATATTTTTATTATTATTGAAATGAATTTAATTATTATATTATATTTTATCCTGTCCTGTTGTCAGTGCTTGGCTGTTATTGGTCTTATTTGGCTGTTGTGAAGCACTTAGATAAATGAATTGAATTTAATTGAATTGTTGTTGTTGTTATTATTATTATTATTATGCTCTGTCATCTTTCAGCGAGATGGTACAAATACTTTAAAAGAGGATGAGTTACCTCGATTTGAGCAAGAACAAGTAGCACAAGCTCGGAGAATTATGAAGCCATTTGTTTTACGGCGGTTGAAGTGTGAGGTCTTAAAAGATCTGCCTACAAAAACAGATGCAACACTACTATGTCCTCTTACACCAAGCCAACAGGAAAAGTATCATGACCTTATTCAGACGTTTTCTCAGCAGAGCACACAAGAGGTAACTAACATTGGCTTCCAATGTCCTCATGTGGTCAGCTATTTAATACACTTTGAAACAAACACTGACTAATGAAGGAAACAATGAAAATATATATATCTGATTATGTCCGTACTGAACTGTGAACCTACTAAACAGCATATATATTGACCACTAAAATCTCTTACGTTACACTGTTGTTGCAGCTGACAGGCAGTAGTAGGGAACTGAGTGGCATGGCAATGATGATGCAGCTTCGAAAAATGGCAAACCACCCAGTGCTTTCACGGTACCATTTTACTGATGAACAATTGGAGGACATAGCAAAACGATTGGCTGCAGATCCCACATACAAAGAAACTAATCCTGAATATATTGTTCAAGATCTAGCTATAATGTCAGACTATCAAATTCACCATCTGGGTTCTGTTCATAAGGTAATGTAGTTCTATTTAATTTCCTTTGTTCTGGTACAAGCTGAACTGGACACTGGAAAATTTCCCTTCACCACCATGTCCAGAATAGTTTTGGGGCCTATCCAAACTTCTTTCTTGAGGATACCAAGATTTTTTCTTCTAGCCACAAGTTGGATACAAAACAAGTAATGAGTATAATCTCTTATATTTATGAATATGTTTTCAGAAAGTAATTAAAGTATTCATAATTTGAGCAAGTTTAGAATAAGGTTTTATCATGTTGTGTAATATATAGATGGAAAGAAAACAAAATTATTTATTTTCACCAATATATAGAAGGAAAATTTGAAAGTTCAAGACAATGATCCAAACATGTTGCGACATACTCCCTCCATTAAAATCACTGCCATTTAAATGTGGTATTTCTGGATGCTCTCTCAGCATTCTTTGTCTTAATATTACTATCTGTATTGCTTCTGCACTTGGAGACCCTGCCAGCTAAGCTTAGGGCACAGTCAGAATGGTTAGTGAATTATAGGGCAACCAGATGAGCATATCTGCTCTAATACATGTTCCCTCTGTCTCCTATTTAACATACATTGCCTTAATAATATATTTTCCTTTAACAAATATAATTTCTTGTGATTGTATACAATTTACAGTGTGAGGGCAGTCCACGGATAAAGTGGCACTGGTGAAGTTGTTCAGAATATTTTAATGTCCACTGCTAGTCATTTCACTGCTGCTCCTCTTTGTCTGTAAGTGACCAAGGTGTGCAGAGACTACAAACGGGTCCTTATAACTCTGTTTTTTTGTTGTTTCCATTTTGAAGCAGTTTTGTTGATGATCTGTTTCTTTCCATTATTATTAATCTGTTATCACTTGCATCTGTATATTTAGTTTGCAATATCAAGTTTCACCAACATGGCTGTACGTGTTAAAGAAAGTATTGACATTATGAAGTTGTATTTATCCAGCTTAAAGAATTAACAAGATTGGAAAGGTGTACTCTTTGGAGTACACTAATTCCAAAGATGTTCTTCATGCCACAACATTCGCTGTGACCTCAGGAGGTTTCTTCATTACCAAAATGAACTGTGAACTGAGATTTCTTATACTTGAAAGGGATAACAAAGATAGCCATAGTATCCAAGGTCATTGTTGTAAGCTAACAGTGACATCGGTTACCATTGTTGTAACATTGTTCCCCAACAATATAATTGGTTCCCATTGTAGCTACAGTGCATTTGGGTTGTTAATTCATATTTAAGTCTGACAAAGAGAATATTTTGCTAAGATGGTGTTACATCTATTATCAATTTTGTCTTCATGTCTGGTTTGGCTCTCTGTTAGTAGAAGTTCTGTCCCCCCCCCCCCCCAATTCTTTTTCCTAACTTAATTTTTTGTGAAGATAGCTGTCTTCTATGTTGTTGCTTCATGTAATTTTGCAGAAGTTTACTGATGTTTCAGAGGTCCTGCTGCCTCCATCATCAGGGTGAAGAGCAAGTTGCACATTGCTTACTGTTTGACCTGAACTTCTACCAGACAATATGGTGCAACAACCCACAAGGCATCCATTTTCACACTCACCACTGTGAGAGCCTCAGATCTTACTAAATTTTTTGTTGCTACAGTGCCTGTCAGGCTACTCGCTGCCTAAGGAGATTTTGGTCGAATCTGGAAAATTCTGGAAGCTGGATGAAATGCTGCCAAGGCTAAAAAGTGACGGTCATCGAGTGCTCATCTTCAGTCAGTTTGTTATCATGTTGGATGTGCTACAGGAATACCTGCATATTAGAGGGTATCGTAATTTGCGACTCGACGGCAGCACACCTGTCACATCAAGGTTTGTGTAGTTAAGATGTCATTTTAAGTTTTCAGAGGTATGAAATGAATAAAAACATATTAAACCTGTTTATCTAAATGTTTCTTTATTCATACCAGTCAGCTATTTTTCATTCATGTAGCTACAACAAAACCTGTAAGTTAATTGTTGGTGGAAATTGAATTATTCAAAAGAAGGTACATGGTGAGAAAGAAGGATTACTGTCTGTGGAGGAATCTACATTTAATGTTTCTTGATTTAAATCTTTCCCTTGGATAGTGTTGAATTATATATTTTTTGTCCCATTATATATTCTTAACTTTTCCACTTAAAAGTTTTCCTCAGTTTAATGTTAAAATTAATTTTTATTGAATGAGTCTTAAGTTACTTAATAACACTTCTTCATATGCACAGATGTTATAGCATCACATTAGAAAGTTGAATAGTGAGTGAGTATGGGTTTGTAAAGTTGTGGACATTACCTGCTTCAATATGGTATTGCCTCAGTCACCTGAGGAAAACCATCAGACACTTGTCAGAATAGCTGGTAACACTGCTAGTGTTTGAAATTGGTACTACCGAATTACAAGCTTAGAATGCTGCCATTACATGTACATGCCCAGTGAGTCGGTTTCCTGCTGCAAAACATCACATGGTGATTTCATTGCAGGTACCTAACTGCCTGCTTACCTGATTCAGTCACTATGGAATTACAACCTGAAGGTTCTGCACCACTGATAACAAATCTAACCATATGACATGATCTTAAGGCAGTTCCATCCTCCTCCACATCCCCTGTCCTCATAAATATTTTCTCTATGATTCACCTTAATGTTATCCTTTCATTTCCTTTTCAGTCTTTCAAGAGAATATGTACATAAATAGTGGTAATGAGGTATAACTGATGTGAAATAGAGTGACGATTGTCTGCTCATGTTTCTTGAGGTTGGAAGCAGAGTTATGCTAATCATTATTTTGTGTGATGATATAAATGTTGTGGGGTTGGTTGCCTGGTGTAATACTGGCTCACAGGTGTCATTCTGTTTCATGACAGTTGTATATTAAAATGAATACATGCTGAATTGAAGACCCTGGCTGTCCTGTCTAATAATCCCCCATAATGCTTAGTGTGGTTAATCAATTTTGGTTTGTTTAAAGTTTTCTGTCCCTTCATTCCTGATTTGTATATTGAGATAAGCATTTCTTTTTGTCATGATGTCTAACATGTCAGCTATAATAGTTATAAATATCAACAAACTTTCAAACTGTACTGGATGTGAAACTCAGTTTACTGTGTTGCCATCATGAGTGTGTAAATGTAATGAAGGTTTTTGAGACTGGACCAGATGTTCTGTATTAATGAGCTTGCCTCATGTGCACATTGTGGAGTAGAAGAGGTACTTCATGGCCGTAGCTTCTTCTTTAGACGTTACCTGCTAGCCATTATATACTAATATGTAATTTAAAAATGGTTGGATGCTATTTGATACTGCATTTGATTTCAGAATTATCTTGAATAATGACTGGAAAATAATGTGATTCAGCATAAAAACTAGAAAGAAAATTTAAATTTTTGTAAATTTAACTTTTGAGAATGGGGTTCTTATATTCTGGTAAATATAAAATTGTTTTTGCAAATTGTATGTGTTTCAGGCAAGAATTAATTGATGCTTTCAATGCAGATGAGTCAATTTTTGCATTCCTGTTATCAACTCGAGCTGGTGGACTGGGGATTAATCTTACTGCAGCTGATACAGTCATTATCCACGACGTAGACTTCAACCCATATAACGACAAACAGGCTGAGGATCGCTGTCATCGTGTTGGACAGACGAGGTGAGTCAGTAATTTCAGTTTTCATATTTTGCATTGGGCTAATGTGTTATTAGTATCTTTCATTTGAGACACATGTAACTATAATATAAAGATTTCTGTCTTCTGGGTTGTGCTGTGTAGACTGGTCGATGGTTACCAACGTTTCAGAGGTCATACTGCCTCCGCCATCAGTATGACCTCTGAAACGCTGGTAAACATCGACCAGACTACACAGCACAACCCAGAAGACAGAAATCTTCATACTCACTGCTGTGAAAACCTCAAATCTTACAACTATAATATGCATCAGTCACAACATATTTTGATATACAGAAGATTGCTAATTATTTGTGGAATGGATTGTCTGTGTTCTAATATATAATTATGTTTTCTGTAACTACTTGCAACACTCTTATATCAAGTGCAACTCTGTTCATTGTCTCCACTTAAAATTTACAGTGAACAGCATACATTGTCTTATTTTGGCAAATGTTTGTAGATGCATTAATGTTAAATCAGCATTCTTGGTAGTCATTTAGTGTGTCTCTGTTTAATATTTTTTAAAAATGTTTTGCACTGTGAGTATGTATGTTCCTGTTTTGCTTACACGGATGTTGATATTTATAATAAAATAGAATTTTCATTTTTGGTGTTTTTTAATTATTCAAGCCCCTGCTTCCCCCAGTTATTATAAATAATTGGCACTATACTGTGCTTAATTTCTTGATGTCATATGACAAACAAATTGCATTTTCAATCTGGTTGTCGTTTTGTTACTGTTTAGTACTGATCCATGAATAAAGTTTGAAATTTAATAATTTATTAAATGTATGTTATTTACAAAGGTAGCTGCAATCAATTCTGTTGTTAAATTCAGTGGTTAAATACATTCATGTTAAATTGTAATTTGATTAGACATCTACTGACAGGCCAAGAGAACTACAGAACAACATGGTAAATTAATCTTGTAATATTGTGAACACTGCAGTGGTCTGGTGGTGAACATAGTGGTTCAGATAACTGTTTACAGATAATGACCTGTTTCCTTGGAAGATTTGTTGAATTAAAATTTTGTATGTAGTTTTAATTTTTTCACATGCATGCTATGTTTCTTGCTCTTCTTTCATCACTCTAGCAATATTAAGTGAAAAGTACATATCATGAAGCTCTTCATTAAGTACATTACTAGTCCCATAAGTTATTTGTTCTTAAACACGCTCAGTCTGATTGTTGTTTTTAAACAAGACTTAGGAAGATAAAGATATCTGAACAGAATAGTAGGAAGCATTTTCTGTATTTAATTTATTGTTCATTACAGTTGTGAGTTTCATTCGTTATTGTCATTCCCAGTAATTTGAACTTTGCAATCTCAACTACTTGAACCGTGCAGTATTATTAACTGTAACTTCTGCAATAGGAGCGTGACAGTAACGAGGTTACTAAGTGAAGGCACAATTGAAGAGGGAATCCACCAAGTAGCCCAAGAAAAGCTTAATTTGGAGCGTGAGATTAGCAATCCAGAAGGTTAGTATATTTTGCCTTGATCTTAATGCTTGTAATCTAGTGTTAGTGCCCTCCATTGTTGTACTGATACTCATAATCAGTTTCCCTTAGTCACATTTACCATGTTATCAGAAGCCCTGTGTTTGGGTTGTATCGTTGGCCAGTTTAACACATTCCACATACCAAGTTGGTTTGAGATTTTCCTAGCTACAAAATGGCCACTTTTCTTTGGTTTTTCTGACCAATGTTTTGTAAGCACTTCATCTCATTCATTGCATTCTGCTTGCATCTCTCATCCTCTTTGATTTAATTACAGTGATAAATTAGTTGAAGAATACAAATTGTGAAGTTTTCTTTATTTCTATATTAGCTTCAGCCTCCACGCAATACTTACCAGCAGGGTTCATGTCTCTAGCTGTCATAATAAGATCCATTAGTCTCAGAAACTGATTTATCCCTATACTGATGCATATTAGTGGACATTTTCGTTTGTTTGTAAGTTTAGAAAACTCACATTTTAGAAGCTTGCTCTGCTTCCATAATCAGATGAAACTTACAACCTAATCAATTTGGTTGTTTCAGTCCCCTAGAGTGGTTTTCAGAAATGTTTTTGTGTGCAGCTTCTGATGAGTTTTTACATAACAAATGATGTTTAATGAACACATCTTTTGGAAAGTAGGAATGGTATGTTGAGATTTTGCCTTATATTTCTGTGCTGTATTCCATGATTTATTGCATTGACATAAGATATGCATTAAACCTAATCTGGAATTGACTACACTTGATTTTCCCATACCCAATTACTGGAAAAATCGATGTACATATAGTTAATACTTGTATTAGGCACCTCAAAGCTAGCATTTCAAGAAAAATCTACCTTTCTTTATTTGTAGGTGAGGTAGTTTACAATATATGAGAAAATAGAAAAAATCTGAAGGACCTTCTTAAAACCATTCTGACATTGCAGGCCACAATGAATTATCTTCTCTTTTTCTCTTATTTTTATTTCTCCCAGGCTAAACTTTGCCTGTCACTGCTCACAAACCTTCAAGTTAAAGTCCTCTCACATTTCACCCCACTGAAGAACAGCTCCTTATTGACATGAATCAAATTTCTTATAGAGTCACTATTATATTAACAACACATGAGAATTTAGTAATGTTTTTCTTTCCCCAGAAAATGAACCTGCAGAAGCGAAAAATGTTGTTCGCTTGTTGAAGCAGGCTCTGGGTTTAGATCGGGCTGTATCATCTCCACAGAAAACATCATGAAGCTTGCTACAATTAGGCCAAGTTACAGCCTAATTGCTGAAAACATGTTCCATAGATGCAGCCAGTAAGTGTGGCACATCACTTTACATCTAGCCTTACTACAGAAAGTATTGTGAAAAGTCTGAAGAGTGGTGCTCTGATATCTGCCTCATACAGTGTGTTGAGGATTCAGTGGAATGTTTCAGATTAGTAGAACTGGTATGTCATCATAGATAGGTTAGGTTATGTGACATCTGTCAAGAGAGTGGCGATATAGGAGGTGCAGTGGCCTCATAAAACTACTTAATGCCTTATAATTAGGATATTGAAGTTTGCTGCATTTATATGAGCTCTTAACTGTAGCCAAAAGCTCAACATGTATGTTATCACCTTTTTTTCTCACCCCTCCAAAAGACATTGAAAGCTGTAGTAGATGAGAAACATCACTGGACATAAGATTCTGAAATATTTTTGTTTTATTATAAGCCTCAGTAAAGGGGTTACTCATAACAATGAATGGCTGAGAGATGTGATACTCCCTATTGTGTTGTAATAGTAAATATTCCTGTGATTTAATGGTGATTAGCAAACCAAGATCTTTTCTGTTGTGCAGTATATAAATATAGCACTAGAGAGAGAAAACTTAGTTGAATTTAGCTTTGTTATTGACATTTCAAAAGTGATTTTTTTATAATTTGGTTCTGAAAAATTAACCAGATGTTTATCATTTTGTAATACAGTTTCATTTGAACTGCAGCATTTTTACACAGTCCGTATAGACAGCTTAATGGGTGTGTTTTGGAACAGCATTAGCTCAACTTATAACAACAGAAACTGCAAGAATTGTTGATGTTAGTATGATGTATATTTTGCTTAAGAATTTACATAATAGCCATTGTTCCAGTTTATTTTTAAACAAATTAAACATTCTGCTTCAAGATGCAGCATAATACAGCAGATCCAATAATCTTAAGTTTTAGTTCCTGTACACAGTTAATATGCGAGTGCTAATTAAAATAGAACATTATCCATTATTATAATAAGATGCAAAGTGAACCCACTTCCTGCCAGACCAAGTGTTACAGGCTCTTTTATAAGCATTTTATAACAGAAGGCTGATCTTAAAATCAAGTATTTTGCACTGTTTTACTGTTTGTTAAAACATCAAGAGCCAGTTCATACAACCTGTTGCTCATGGTCATTTTATGTTATCTTTTATAAAAAAAAAATTAACGTGAACTAATCCACATATATGAATAATTTAAATACTGGAGTATAAATGAATTCCCAGGGAACATTTACTGCTATTTACATTTACACTGTAACCAGCTTGTTATCAGTGTGACTAAAATGTAACCTCTGTTTTCTTAACATATCCAGTACATGTGTTTCTTACTAAAACAGTCTTATTGTTTCTAATGCCACTACTAGCTACAGATTCAGTATTATTATGATCAGGATTATTTTATTCCTGATCTGAGTCTATAATTGTGCAATCCTGCAAATGGATTTTCCTTGAACTTGTCACGTATTACAATGCTAGAAGTATCATGCAACCAATCTTATTATTATTACCAGTAGATATTCTTATTATATTATTTATTCAAACTGGATTCCCACATGGTAACAATAATTTTCATTTACTGCTGTGGTGTGACTATAGTGTCTGTAACAATTCACTTGTTAAAACAGTGGATATCCATAGCCAAAAATGATTTAAAGAAGTTGGCATATGTATGCATAACAGTTGTGGCATATTTATCCTATCATTGCCTCTTTGATTTTCATTTTATTAAAGCTAACTTTTGATGCTCTCATATGAACAGGAAAGGTGGCCTTCAGCAGGTCTGATGCCTTGTCAGTACAAAAATTTGGTTCTTGCAACAAGAACACAGTAATATTAAAAATTATGAAATCAGTTTGTTATTCAGATATCATGACAGCCAGAAGATTAAGTTCCTACCTCAAAGAATACAAAACATGTTACCAAGACAAAGATCAAGTTGTTGGGCTGACATTGTCATGCCAACCAAAACGTTCAGATCGTACTTCAAAGAAAACATGCATCACCATTACATAGGTCAATCAGTTAATAGTACATCAAGGAAATACTTTTCTGTAAAGTGGCCATTAAACTCAACCATGAAAATTGAAATGGTTTGACAATTTTTATAAAACTCAGTATATCATTCTATAAAAAATTATTCAGCCATTCTCAAGTTGTTACATGCATGTAGACAGACAGAGGGACAGACCAGTAAAATGATTTTAATAGGTGCTCCATAGAGATGTGAACACACTTAAAAATTATAAAAACCTGGTATGCCTGGACACAGTATGCAGCATTGGCCCTCATTGTGTTAAAATGCAGTAGAAAACCAGTCTTCAAGCATCAGTCATGTTTTATCATTGCAGGCCTAGCAACACCTGCATCATTTAACTCATTCAGTTCACTGGCAGGAAAAGAGGGTTCATTGAATAACCGCATAACATAATGCTCAGAATTTCATGGAAGCAAACATCACACAATGTCTTAATAAGATGTGGTATTTCAAGTTTATAATATAAAAGAACCTGGCAGCAAAAGCACACAGACATATGACTGTATCATGTAGGGTCTTCCTGGAGCAGCTGATAGTTGTTCAGCTGGTTAAGAAATTCCCTGTTGTGGAACCTGAGGGTATTCTTCACACCCTTTGTCTCCTACATGGTCTCTTCTCATGATGTTTTCTAGTGAACATTTTTAGGTTAAAAAAACTTAAGGAGCTTTATACACTTTTATGAAAGTTATTGTAATTTTTCATAAATTATGTAAATGTAAAAGAACAGAGAACCAATGTGGTTCCTTAAATCTTAGGTGCAAGATCATTTTCATTGTACACTTGTCTCTACAAACACACTTGCCATGAGTGATTTAAAAGAGATTGATGAAAAATACATTTAGTGATAGTCTAAATGCATTACAGATATAATCATCAAAGATTTATCATGTTAGTTGCAGAAAGCAAATTAAAGACAGCATTAATGTTCTCTGATTTTAACATTTAACATGAGTTTCTTCTATAAGATATATGAAACATATTGTGACACCATCTGCAAGTGAATTTTGTTAAATGGTTAGTAAATTTGGTTATTAGTTATGGAGCCCTGGTGCAGGGAGAGCAATATTTTTGTCCAACAGAAAACTGGATATTAAGATATTCTATCAGTACCTTAGTTTTATAACCTGCATTTGCATTTGCTCTTTTTGATAAGTTTAGTTCATGTGGTAAAAGAATTGGTCAAATGAGAGTGCCACAAAGCCGAGTATGGAATTGATGGTAGACAGATAACATCTTGGGGGTATGATGATCACATTCCCATGCTGAAGGATTCATGTTGGACCAGAGATGCTTAAGCTTAAAATCAGACAAACAGTTTACTGCCTAAGAATGTGGCTTTGCTTCCAGATGAGCAGACCTTCTAAAGTAAAACAATGGCAGACTGATATGTGTACTTTAGACAACCTTTTGGGGAAGTTGCATTATGGTACATTTACAGACTGGGTCCAACAGTATTAGAATTGAAGCAAAATACATCGAAGATAGATATTGTGATTTGTTATACATTCAAACAGAAAGATGTTTGGTTTGCTGTCAGGCCGAGTGTAAACTTCAGACAGAATAAATTGGGGTACCATGTGGTAAAATAAATTAACTTGAAAATGTAAGTGCATTATATTTATTTTAAATGGAACAGCACCATAATGAATAGCATGCACCAAATCTGGGATTTTATTTTGAGGGCTCTTTTGAAGAATCTTGTATGTTTACGTATAAATGATGCTGTTGATATAAATGTTGGGCCTTTCATAACCAAACTTTTCTTTCGCAACTTAATTATGACAGAATTAATTTTATTTGCATGCTTTTTTAGAGGAGGGGAGAGATTTTAACCCACGTGTTGTTAATTCATATTTCCTTTCCATGTACGAGGTGCGATCGGAAAGTTTAAAGACTGTGTCAATAGAGGGCGAACCGGATGTAGTATTAGCTTCTGCCGCTAGGGGGTGCGGCCTACATTCATAGTGAATCAGTGTGCCAGCCGGCATCATCGAATTAGCATTTGTTTCTTAGTTACGGGCGTTTTGGTAGTGCATTACACCGACCCTCCTGCGATTTCGGAATGGCGTGTGCATCAAATTTTGCCAAAGACTCGCCAAAACGGCTACGGAAACCTATGAAATGCTAAAGCAAGCATTTGGGGAGTCGGCAATGGGTCGTGCACAAACTTTTGTGTGGCATTCACGTTTTCAAAATGGCCGAACCTCTGTCGATGATGACGAGCGTTCTGGACGACCATCTTCGAGCACAACGCCCGAAAATGTTACGAAGATTCGGCAGGCCATTCACGAAGATCGACGTCGTACCATCAACGACTTGTGCGACATTGTTGGGATAGGCTATGGGACCGGTCAGCTGATTCTAAAGGAAGAATTCCACATGCGACGCATCCTGTCTGAGGACCAGAAGCAGAATCGACTTCTCGTTTGTCAGGAGCTCAAAGATCTTGCAAGAACCGACCCCAACTTCCTTTCTAAGCTCCATGTGACTTCTTCCTCTTCCCAAAGATGAAAATTCAGCTAAAGGGAAGAAGGTTTGAGACGATTGAAGAGATTCAGGCAGAATCGCAGATGGTGCTTGACAGGCTGACAAAGAAAGATTTCCAGGGATGCTTCCAGGCTTGGCAGCGGCGCTGGGATTGTTGTGTTCACTCCCAGGGGAACTACTTCGAGGGTGATGGATGAATTTAATACCTGAGATAAGCGTACGGGTTTTTATACGCGCAGTCTGGAAACTTTCCGATCGCACCTCGTAAGAGTAAGCTAGGTGGTCAGCTTAAGAATCTCAAATAGCTGGGTTGACAAAGTGTACAGTAATCATTGCTAATGCTACAGAATTTTTTAACTGTCATAGCAATTTAATTGTTACATTTATAAAAGTGTTGCTAACGTTTTAAATGTTCCCTTCAGTATATTCATCTGAAACATTGGTATGTACCTAAAAGTCCCCACAACATTGCAACCCAGAAGTTCATCCTGCTGCTGTGAGTCTTCACTTCTGCTGAAGAGGGAGCAGGAGGTTCCGCCAAAATGTAATTCCCTACATAGTGTTTAAAAAATTATAAAAAAATCTTTACTGCCATGAAAATTTAAAATATCATTTACTGTCTGATATGATGATTTATAAAATTCTTTCCTCTACTTTTGCAAAACAATATTTAATTTAATAATGTGCTCTTGTAAGGAACTTTTCACTTTAATTTTTTTATGAATTACACCTTTGAAACTGACACTCATGTATATTCAGAAAGATTATTATTAATGTTTGTGGGTGTAACCATTAGAAGTAGGACAAAATTTTTACTCAAATGTTTCCATCATAACTGTTAAATGTAAAAAGTATTGTGCAAATAGATGAAACAAGTTTTTATTAACATATTGAAATGGCAGTTTAGTTAAACCTGAAACTGGGCCTATCAGACGTGGCCCATATGCTGCCTCTCATGTGACCATCTTTGATACCAGAAAATAAAAGTGCATATAGTAACTGTTGTCTTTCCTCCATTGCTGCACATTGGCTGAGGTATTATATTTGCTTGGTGTATGCAGTTAGTAGTGTCTTCAATATATCTCATAAGAAGGAATTGAAAATAGATAACGTGTAGTTTTTGAGAAGAAATCTGCATGTCAAGTCACTTCTGCTTCCACATGATCTCCCATGATTTATTATATGTTTTGTTTAGTATTAGCACCTTATATTCTTACATATATTTATTCTTCAAGTCTATACACAAACCATTTTAATATTGATGTTTAAAATTAAAATTGATATAAATAATTCGCGCTATTCATCGTTTTCTCGATGTTACAATTTGCGCTATATATTACAACATGTTTCGATGTCTCAGCATCATCTTCAGGTTTTATTTTTAAAACTATTCAATATTTTTTAATGCATGCTTTTTGGTAATTGTAGATTGTAGGTTGTAGTTGTGGATGTTCCTTTTATCTTCTGATTCTTTGCATATTATGTGGCGTGTTTATATTATTTTGTTCATTATTTCAGGAGTTGGATGTGTCGTGTGTCCTCTGTCTGTCAGAGTCTGTGAACTGACATTCACCTGATCAGACATGTCCAGCCGAGGACACACGACACATCCAACTCCGGAAATAATGAACAAAATAATATAAACACGCCACATAATATGCAAAGAATCAGAAGATAAAAGGAACATCCACAACTACAACCTACAATCTACAATTACCGAAAAGCATGCATTAAAAAATATTGAATAGTTTTAAAAATAAAACCTGAAGATGATGCTGAGACATCGAAACATGTTGTAATATATAGCGCAAATTGTAACATCGAGAAAACGATGAATAGCGCGAATTATTTATATCAATTTTAATTTTAAACATCAATATTAAAATGGTTTGTGTATAGACTTGAAGAATAAATATATGTATGAATTGAAAACACAAACATGACGCATCTAAACTATAAACCTTATACAGTAGGGCCCCGCTTTTCGGCGCTCCGCTTTATGGCGATCCGCTAATACGGCGCTCAACAGCTGAGTCAGAGAAGTGCGTCCGGCGCCATTTTCTCGTCGCTGATTCAGTCTGTTTACAGCTTTTGTGCGCTCCGCGTCTCTCTGTATTTCTGGCAATTTTTCAGTTATTACAAACTGTATATTTATATAATATTTTTGTGTTACTACAGTGTAATTACAAAGACGTCTAAGGGTAGTAGCGATAAAAAGAGGAGTCGTAAGCCTCTTACTTTAAATGCCAAGTTAGAGATGATTAAACTTCGTGAACAAGGCATGTCTATGGCTTCCGAACCATCACCAAAACGAATAGGATTCGTTGAAGAGTCACATGATGAAGATGCGCCATCTCCTTCATCCTTCCTACTATAAGCATATCAATTTTCAAATTTATATTCACCAATCACTATAAGCTGAGGACAATGTGTGTATTACTGATATTCATTTAACTTTCATATCATTTTCTTAGGCCTAGCGCTATTGTGCACTTACTATATGATAGTGTAACATCTTATTAGGCTTTGATATGCATTTGCAAGTGAAATAAGGCAAAGATCCGCTTTTCGGCGATTTTCGCTTTACGGCGGGGGTCTGGTCCCTAACCCGCCGTATAAGCGGTGCCCTACTGTATTCTATACAATTTTTAACTAAGCTTTTGACAGTCTTTACAATGCAACACTGTGTATGCATCTACAAACTAAGTACCATCTGGCATTAGTGGCATGTGGGTTTGTTAGTTCCAAGATATGCCCAACTGTGTTTGTTTTTGCATACATTTTTTTCTTAATATGTCAGTGTAAGACAGTCCCATATGTTTGACTGACAATGAAAGTAAACAAAGCTAAGGCCAAATGTGATATTGAGGACCTCAGAGGCTCTGTCTCACATTTGTTATGGCTTGGTTCAAATTAATTATGTTGAATTTTAAATTAAATAAATAATTAATTAAGGAAAAATTAATGTTAACATGTTCAGTCATTCAGCCAATTAAATACTAACTTCATGGAGTAGAGTGCTTGAAAAACTGGCAGTTGCTCAGCTAGTCAACACCCCATCACTGATCTCTATCCTGAGCCAGATGAATCCCATCCATATCTTCCATTACTATTTCTGCCAGTTCCATTTTAATATTATACACCCATCCGCACATAGGTCTTCCAAGTGATCGCTTCCCTTCAGAACTTTTCTTCTCTATTCTATGTGAATGCCATGAATAAATTGATAGGGGCTTGTCCTCGAGCTTTTGTTTGATCATAACATTTTGAACCCTTCATAAGTGTTTTATACAATGAACCGTTTATTAATACCTGATTCTTTGCATAGGACGGATTTGAAGAACATGTGAATTGGTGTCTGAAATGATAAGAGTTTGGTTCTTCAAAGACATTGCTTACATTAAGATGGATCTGAAGGAATTAGCTTGTAAAAATGATGGATGGGCCTGGCTGAGGACTGTTTCTAATGGGAGGCGTAAGTATTAATAGTCTTGAAAATTTCTACTATTATACCCCACATTCCTTCCCCTGAAGGTATGATCCCTTGTATCAGATTATAAAATTTACCCACAAGCTTATATAAATTTGATGTGTCTGTTATATGCCAAGCATCAGTTTCTAACAATAGGACAACTGACTTTCGTTTGAAAACGTGCTTCATGATTTGTATGTTTCATTTCTCTACATAATTTATTTTCTCATTATTTATGATATGATAATTGAATATTGCCCATCTTTACTAATGTGTCTGTGTGTACCTCTCAATGTATGTCTCTCTATGTAGTCATTTAATGGGCAGGTATGGAGACCCATATATAGCAATTATAATGTGCAGGAAAAATTTGCTACTGCCACCAAGATCAGCACCAGTGGCAGCTTCAGTCCGGCTCACGCCCGGAACCTTCCGCGCACACCACCGTGCCCTCCTACTCATCGGGGCTTCTGTAGATCTTATTATAGACAACTATTGAGGGTCCTTTGTTACTATAATGGGAGGTTATAGAGGCCCCGTTGTAATATGCAGATATATATATTGCCATTATAATGGGCAAGGACAGAAGTTCACAAATATCCATTGAACGGATAAGAATGGAGGCACATAATAGCTGTCAGAATAGGCCAACCAACCAACCAAAAAGCTTAGGGTGGAGTCCTGCACAAGCGCGAGACATCGTCCTTTGCTAGGTAACACCATTCCTGCTTACGAAACGCATTGCTGGAACTGGTAAACAGAGCCTTACAACTAAAACGAAGGTGTGGTCGCAGTGGAAGCCTTGACTATTCAAACTAGGGTCTGTTACTGCTGATGAGTGGTTATCCCATCAGGCAACTTGTCCTTCGTGAAAAGGATTTTGGTTGGATGGGGCGGGATCGCTTTGGCTGAAGGCCTCTGCTACTTGGGGAGAAATCACTTCAACTGAAGGCCTCCATGATTGGGGAGGGAGGACCGTGCCTTTTGAATTATGCACTGGCATTTGCCTGACAACTGAGGAAAAGCACGGAAAACTAAAGGTCAGGGTAGCCGAATGGTCAGACAGCTCGTGCCGACTTGGCCGTCTTTTCAGGGCAGCCTCAACTGGCCTACTGAACATTAGTCCCCCTCGGTTGCCCGTGGGTGACCTCGGTCAGCCCTTGATCAGTACAAGTGCATTCCAAGTTGCCGAACTAAGGATTCCCCACATCAGCCAACTCTGATTCGAAGCTCTGGTGTGGCCGGCGAAGAGTGTAATCCCCAAATCCTCTTGAATTTGCCTGTTACTCACGTAACAAGGCGCGCTGGTCGCAATGCGATAACACTTGGATTGTAGCACTTGTAGTTTCCGGACATGGCTGCTGGCATCTGCCCTCCAAATTGGGCATGAATAATCCATCATAAGTCGGATGAGTTGCTTGTAGAGCAGCACACCGTTTTTGATAGATAGGCCCCTTCTGTTAAGGAGACGGTAAAGTACGCCCAATCGTTGCGCCGCCCTCTTACCCACCACAAACGACCACCAAACCAACACTCACGACCACACACCACCCTCCAACACCAAACATCGACAACCACCTACCACTCACAACCACCCACAACACGCTACCACCACAAATTACCCACCACGCAACACCATACATTACCCACCTCCGCCGATCACATACCATAATCCACCCCAACCACCACACACAATGCAACACGCACCAACAACTTACCACTGCTAACCGTACATCACCCACCAAACAACCAACTACCACCACCAGAAACCCACCAACAACCAGCCCACCACACACAAACCACCTACCACGGCCCAACACTAACCACCCACCAACCAAAAATCACCCAACCAACAACCACCCACCAAAAGCCAACTAACATCAACCATCCACCAACAAACACAAACACCCACAACTTAATACGACACACAAACACTCGTCACCCAGCACCACCCGCCATCCACCACCAACACCAGCATCATCACTATTAATAAGACCATTACTACCACCGAAAAAACCACCACCAACCAAAATCGCCCACGAACACCGAAAATCCACCATCCAACCACCACACACCATACACCAATCACAACCCACCACAATTACCTCCTCCCAAGTCTTGAGAAGTCACCTGTCCGAAGTCTTGAGAAGTCACCTGTCCCAAGTTATGACAAGTCACTTGTCCCACGTTTTGAGAAGTCACTTATCCCAGGTCTAAAGAAGTCACGTGTCCCAAGTCTTGAGAAGTCACCTGTACCAAGTCTTGAGAAGTCACTTGTCCCAAGTCTTGAGAAGTCACTTGTCCCAAGTCTTGAGAAGTCACTTGTCCCAAGTCTTGAGAAGTCACTTGTTCCAAATCTTGAGAAGTCACTTGTCCCAAGTCTTGAGAAGTCACTTGTCCCAAGTCTTGAGAGGTCAATTTTTCCAAGTCTTGAGAAGTCACTTGTCCCAAGTCTTGAGAAGTCACTTGTTCCAAGTCTTGAGAAGTCATTTGTCTCAAGTCTTGAGAAGACACTTGTCCCAAGTCTTGAGAAGTCACTTTTCCCAAGTCTTGAGAAGTCACTTGTCCCAAGTCTTGAGAAGTCACTTGTCCCAGTCTTGAGAAGTGCGCGTCCCAAGTCTTGAGAAATCACTTGTCCCAAGTCTTGAGAAGTGTGTGTCCCAAGTCTTGAGAAGTTTGTCTCCCAAATCTTGAGAAGTGCGTATCCCAAGTCTTGAGAAGTGCGTGTCCCAAGTCTTGAGAAGTCACTTGTCCCAAGTCTTCAGAAGTGCGTGTCCCAAGTCTTCAGAAGTGACTTGTCCCTAGTCTTGACAAGACATTTGTCCCAAGTCTTGAGAAGTCACTTGTCCCAAGTCTTGAGAAGTCACTTCTCCCAAGTCTTGAGAATTCACTTGTCCCAAGTCTTGAGAAGTCTCTGGTCCCAAGTCTTGAGAAGTGTGTGTCCCAAGTCTTGAGAAGTGTGTGTCCCAAGTCTTGAGAAGTGCGTGTCCCAAGTCTTGAGAAGTCACTTGTACCAAGTCTTGAGAAGTGCGTATCCCAAGTCTTGAGAAGTCACTTGTCCCAAGTCTTGAGAAGTGCGTGTCCCAAGTCTTGAGATGTCACTTGTCCAACGTCTTGAGAAGTCACTTGTCCCAAGTCTTGAGAAATCACTTGTCTCATGTCTTGAGAAGTGTGTCTCCCAAGTCTTGAGAAGTGCGTGTCCCAAGTCTTGAGAAGTCACTTGTCCCAAGTCTTCAGAAGTGCGTGTCCCAAGTCTTCAGAAGTGACTTGTCCCTAGTCTTGACAAGACATTTGTCCCAAGTCTTGAGAAGTCACTTGTCCCAAGTCTTGAGAAGTCACTTCTCCCAAGTCTTGAGAATTCACTTGTCCCAAGTCTTGAGAAGTCTCTGGTCCCAAGTCTTGAGAAGTGTGTGTCCCAAGTCTTGAGAAGTGTGTGTCCCAAGTCTTGAGAAGTGCGTGTCCCAAGTCTTGAGAAGTCACTTGTACCAAGTCTTGAGAAGTGCGTATCCCAAGTCTTGAGAAGTCACTTGTCCCAAGTCTTGAGAAGTGCGTGTCCCAAGTCTTGAGAAGTCACTTGTCCCAAGTCTTGAGAAATCACTTGTCTCATGTCTTGAGAAGTGTGTCTCCCAAGTCTTGAGAAGTGCGTGTCCCAAATGTTGTGAAGTCACGTGTCCCAACTCTTGAGAAGTCACTTGTCCCAAGTATTGAGAAGTCATTTGTCCCAAGTCTTGAGAAGTCACTTGTCCCAAATCTTGAGAAGTCACTTGTCCCAAATCTTGAGATGTCACTTGTCCCAAGTCTTGAGAAGTCACTTGTCCCAAGTCTTGAGAAGTCACTTGTCCCAAGTCTTGAGAAGTGTGTGTCCCAGGTCTTCAGAAGTCACTTTTCCCAAGTCTTGAGAAGTGTGTGTCCCAAGTCTTGACAAGTCACCTGTCCCAAGTCTTCAGAAGTCACGTATCCGAAGTCTTGAGAAGTCACTTGTCCCAAGTCTTGAGAAGTGTGTCCCAAGTCTTGAGAAGTCACTTGTATCAAGTCTTGAGAAGTGCGTGTCCCAAGTCTTGAGAAGTGCGTGTCCCAAATCTTCAGAAGTCACGTATCCCAAGTCTTGAGAAGTCACTTGTCCCAAGTCTTGAGAAGTGTGTGTCCCAAGTCTTGTGAAGTCTCTAGTCCCAAGTCTTGAGAAGTGTGTGTCCCAAGTCTTGAGAAGTGTGTGTCCCAAGTCTTGAGAAGTGCGTGTCCCAAGTCTTGAGAAGTGCGTGTCCCAAGACTTGAGAAGTCACTTGTCCCAAGTCTTGAGATGTGCGTGTCCCAAGTCTTGAGAAGTCACTAGTCCCAAGTCTTGAGAAGTCACTTGTAAAAAGTCTTGAGAAGTCACTTGTAAAAAGTCTTGAGAAGTCACTTGTCCCAAGTCTTGAGAAGTCACTAGTCCCAAGTCTTGAGAAGTCACTTGTAAAAAGTCTTGAGAAGTCACTTGTACCAAGCCTTGAGAAGTCACTTGTCCCAAGTCTTGAGAAGTCACTAGTCCCAAGTCTTGAGAAGTGCGTGTCCCAAGTCTTGAGAAGTCATTTGTCCCAAATCTTGAGAAGTCACTTGTCCCAAACCTTGAGATATCACTTGTCCCAAGTCTTGAGAAGTCACTTGACCCAAGTCTTGAGAAGTCAATTGTCCCAAGTCTTGAGAAGTGCGTGTCCCAAGTCTTGAGATGTCACTTGTCCAACGTCTTGAGAAGTCACTTGTCCCAAGTCTTGAGAAGTCACTTTTCTTATGTCTTGAGAAGTGTGTCTCCCAAGTCTTGAGAACTGCGTGTCCCAAGTGTTGTGAAGTCACGTGTCCCAACTCTTGAGAAGTCACTTGTCCCAAGTATTGAGAAGTCATTTGTCCCAAGTCTTGAGAAGTCACTTGTCCCAAATCTTGAGAAGTCACTTGTCCCAAATCTTGAGATGTCACTTGTCCCAAGTCTTGAGAAGTCACTTGTCCCAAGTCTTGAGAAGTGTGTGTCCCAGGTCTTGAGAAGTCAGTTTTCCCAAGTCTTGAGAAGTGTGTGTCCCAAGTCTTGACAAGTCACCTGTCCCAAGTCTTCAGAAGTCACGTATCCGAAGTCTTCAGAAGTCACTTGTCCCAAGTCTTGAGAAGTGTGTCCCAAGTCTTGAGAAGTCACTTGTATCAAGTCTTGAGAAGTGCGTGTCCCAAATCTTCAGAAGTCACGTATCCCAAGTCTTGATAAGTCACTTGTCCCAAGTCTTGAGAAGTGTGTGTCCCAAGTCTTGTGAAGTCTCTAGTCCCAAGTCTTGAGAAGTGTGTGCCCCAAGTCTTGAGAAGTGCGTGTCCCAAGTCTTGAGAAGTGCGTGTCCCAAGACTTGAGAAGTCACTTGTCCCAAGTCTTGAGAAGTGCGTGTCCCAAGTCTTGAGAAGTCACTTGTCCCAAGTCTTGAGAAGTCACTTGTCCCAAGTCTTGAGAAGTCACTTGTCCCAAGTCTTGAGATGTGCGTGTCCCAAGTCTTGAGAAGTCACTAGTCCCAAGTGTTGAGAAGTCACTTGTAAAAAGTCTTGAGAAGTCACTTGTAAAAAGTCTTGAGAAGTCACTTGTCCCAAGTCTTGAGAAGTCACTTGTCCCAAGTCTTGAGAAGTCACTAGTCGCAAGTCTTGAGAAGTCACTTGTACCAAGCCTTGAGAAGTCACTTGTCCCAAGACTTGAGAAGTCACTAGTCCCAAGTCTTGAGAAGTGCGTGTCCCAAATCTTAAGAAGTCATTTGTCCCAAATCTTGAGAAGTCACTTGTCCCAAATCTTGAGATATCACTTGTCCCAAGTCTTGAGAAGTCACTTGTCCCAAGTCTTGAGAAGTCACTTGTCCCAAGTCTTGAGAAGTGCGTGTCCCAAGTCTTGAGATGTCACTTGTCCAACGTCTTGAAAAGTCACTTGTCCCAAGTCTTGAGAAATCACTTGTCTCATGTCTTGAGAAGTGTGTCTCCCAAGTCTTGAGAAGTGTGTCTCCCAAGTCTTGAGAAGTGCGTGTCCCAAATGTTGTGAAGTCACGTGTCCCAACTCTTGAGAAGTCACTTGTCCCAAGTATTGAGAAGTCATTTGTCCCAAGTCTTGAGAAGTCACTTGTCCCAAATCTTGAGAAGTCACTTGTCCCAAATATTGAGATGTCACTTGTCCCAAGTCTTGAGAAGTCACTTGTCCCAAGTCTTGAGAAGTCACTTGTCCCAAGTCTTGAGAAGTGTGTGTCCCAGGTCTTGACAAGTCACTTTTCCCAAGTCTTGAGAAGTGTGTATTCCAAGTCTTGACAAGTCACCTGTCCCAAGTCTTCAGAAGTCACGTATCCGAAGTCTTGAGAAGTCACTTGTCCCAAGTCTTGAGAAGTGTGTCCCAAGTCTTGAGAAGTCACTTGTATCAAGTCTTGTGAAGTGCGTGTCCCAAATCTTCAGAAGTCACGTATCCCAAGTCTTGAGAAGTCACTTGTCCCAAGTCTTGAGAAGTGTGTGTCCCAAGTCTTGTGAAGTCTCTAGTCCCAAGTCTTGAGAAGTGAGTGATACAAGTCTTGAGAAGTGCGTGTCCCAAGTCTTGAGAAGTGCGTGTCCCAAGACTTGAGAAGTCACTTGTCCCAAGTCTTGAGAAGTGCGTGTCCCAAGTCTTGAGAAGTGACTTGTCCCTAGTCATGAGAAGACATTTGTCCCAAGTCTTGAGAAGTCACTTGTCCCAAGTCTTGAGAAGTCACTTGTCCCAAGTCTTGAGAATTCACTTGTCCCAAGGCTTGAGAAGTCTCATGTCCCAAGTCTTGAGAAGTGTGTGTACCAAGTCTTGAGAAGTGTGTGTCCCAAGTCTTGAAAAGTGCGTGTCCCAAGTCTTGAGAAGTCACTTGTACCAAGTCTTGAGAAGTGCGTGTCCCAAGTCTTGAGAAGTCACTTGTCCCAAGTCTTGAGAAGTGCGTGTCCCAAGTCTTGAGATGTCACTTGTCCCACGTCTTGAGAAGTCACTTGTCCCAAGTCTTGAGAAGTCACTTGTCCCAACTCTTGAGAAGTCACTTGTCCCAAGTCTTGAGAAGTCACTTGTCTCATGTCTTGAGAAGTGTGTCTCCCAAGTCTTGAGAAGTGCGAGACCCAAGTGTTGTGAAGTCACGTGTCCCAAGTCTTGAGAAGTCACTTGTCCCAAGTCTTGAGAAGTCACTAGTCCCAAGTCTTGAGAAGTCACTTGTAAAAAGTCTTGAGAAGTCACTTGTAAAAAGTCTTGAGAAGTCACTTGTCCCAAGTCTTCAGAAGTCACTTGTCCCAAGTCTTGAGAAGTCACTAGTCGCAAGTCTTGAGAAGTCACTTGTACCAAGCCTTGAGAAGTCACTTGTCCCAAGTCTTGAGAAGTCACTAGTCCCAAGTCTTGAGAAGTGCGTGTCCCAAGTCTTGAGAAGTCATTTGTCCCAAATCTTGAGAAGTCACTTGTCCCAAATCTTGAGATATCACTTGTCCCAAGTCTTGAGAAGTCACTTGTCCCAAGACTTGAGAAGTCACTTCTCCCAAATCTTGAGAAGTGTGTGTCCCAAGTGTTGAGAAGTCACTTTTCCCAAGTCTTGAGAAGTGTGTGTCCACAGTCTTGACAAGTCACGTGTCCCAAGTCTTCAGAAGCCACGTATCCAAAGTCTTGAGAAGTCACTTGTCCCAAGTCTTGAGAAGTGTGTCCCAAGTCTTGAGAAGTCACTTGTATCAAGTCTTGAGAAGTGCGTGTCCCAAGTCTTGAGAACTGCGTGTCCCAAATCTTCAGAAGTCACGTATCCCAAGTCTTGAGAAGTCAGTTGTCCCAAGTCTAGAGAAGTGTGTGTCCCATGTATTGAGAAGTCTCTAGTCCCAAGTCTTGAGAAGTGTGTGTCCCAAGTTTTGAGAAGTGCGTGTCCCAAATCTTGAGAAGTGCGTGTCCCAGGCTTTGAGAAGTCACTTGTCCCAAGTCTTGAGAAGTGTGTGACCCAATTCTTGAGAAGTCACTTGTCTCAAGTCTTGAGAAGACACTTGTCCGAAGTCTTGATAAATCACTTGTCCCAACTCTTGAGAAGTCACTTGTCCCAAGTCTTGAGAAGTCACTTGTCTCAAGTCTTGAGAAGTGTGTGTCCCAAGTCTTGAGAAGTGCGTGTCCCAAGTCTTGAGAAGTGCGTGTCCCAAGTCTTGAGATGTCACTTGTCCCACGTCTTGAGAAGTCACTTGTCCCAAGTCTTGAGAAGTCACTTGTCCCAACTCTTGAGAAGTCACTTGTCCCAAGTCTTGAGAAGTCACTTGTCTCATGTCTTGAGAAGTGTGTCTCCCAAGTCTTGAGAAGTGCGAGACCCAAGTGTTGTGAAGTCACGTGTCCCAAGTCTTGAGAAGTCACTTGTCCCAAGTCTTGAGAAGTCACTAGTCCCAAGTCTTGAGAAGTCACTTGTAAAAAGTCTTGAGAAGTCACTTGTAAAAAGTCTTGAGAAGTCACTTGTCCCAAGTCTTCAGAAGTCACTTGTCCCAAGTCTTGAGAAGTCACTAGTCGCAAGTCTTGAGAAGTCACTTGTACCAAGCCTTGAGAAGTCACTTGTCCCAAGTCTTGAGAAGTCACTAGTCCCAAGTCTTGAGAAGTGCGTGTCCCAAGTCTTGAGAAGTCATTTGTCCCAAATCTTGAGAAGTCACTTGTCCCAAATCTTGAGATATCACTTGTCCCAAGTCTTGAGAAGTCACTTGTCCCAAGACTTGAGAAGTCACTTCTCCCAAATCTTGAGAAGTGTGTGTCCCAAGTGTTGAGAAGTCACTTTTCCCAAGTCTTGAGAAGTGTGTGTCCACAGTCTTGACAAGTCACGTGTCCCAAGTCTTCAGAAGCCACGTATCCAAAGTCTTGAGAAGTCACTTGTCCCAAGTCTTGAGAAGTGTGTCCCAAGTCTTGAGAAGTCACTTGTATCAAGTCTTGAGAAGTGCGTGTCCCAAGTCTTGAGAAGTGCGTGTCCCAAATCTTCAGAAGTCACGTATCCCAAGTCTTGAGAAGTCAGTTGTCCCAAGTCTAGAGAAGTGTGTGTCCCATGTATTGAGAAGTCTCTAGTCCCAAGTCTTGAGAAGTGTGTGTCCCAAGTTTTGAGAAGTGCGTGTCCCAAATCTTGAGAAGTGCGTGTCCCAGGCTTTGAGAAGTCACTTGTCCCAAGTCTTGAGAAGTGTGTGACCCAATTCTTGAGAAGTCACTTGTCTCAAGTCTTGAGAAGACACTTGTCCGAAGTCTTGATAAATCACTTGTCCCAACTCTTGAGAAGTCACTTGTCCCAAGTCTTGAGAAGTCACTTGTCTCAAGTCTTGAGAAGTGTGTGTCCCAAGTCTTGAGAAGTGCGTGTCCCAAGTCTTGAGATGTCACGTGTCCCAAGTCTTGAGAAGTCACTTGTACGAAGTCTTGAGAAGTCAATTGCCCAAGTCTTGAGAATTCACATGACCCAAGTCTTGAGAAGTCACTAGTCCCAAGTCTTAGGAAGTCACTTTTACCAAGTCTTGAGAAGTCACTTGTCCAAAGTCTTGAGAAGTGTGTCCCAAGTCTTGAGAAGTGCGTCACAAGTCTTGAGAAGTGCGTGTCCCAAGTCTTGAGAAGTCACTTGTCCCAAGTCTTCAGAAGTCACTTGTCACAAGTTTTGAGAAGTCACTTGTCCCAAGGCAAGAGAAGTCACTTGTCCCAAGTCTTGAGAAGTCACTTATCCCAAGTCTTGAGAAGTCACTTGTCCCAACTTTTGAGAAGTCTCTTTTTCCAAGTCTTGAGTAGTCACTTGTCCCTAGTCTTGGGAAGTCACTTGTCCCAAGTCTTGAGAAGACACTTGTCCCAAGTCTTGAGAACTTACTTGTCCCAAGTCTTCAGAAGTGTGTGTGTCAAGTGTTGAGAAGTCACGTTTTCCAAGTCTTGAGAAGTCACTTGTCCCACGTGTTGAGAAGTGCCTGTCCCAAGTCTTGAGAAGTCACTTGTCCCACGTCTTGAGAAGTCACTTGTCCCTAGTCTTGGGAAGTAACATGTCCCAAGTCTTGAGAAGTGTGTGTCCAAAGTCTTAAGAAGTGTGTGTCCCAAGTCAGGAGAAGTGTCACAAGTCTTGAGAAGTGCGTGTCCCAAGTCTTCAGAAGTCACAAGTACAAAGTCTTGAGAAGTCCGTGTCCCAAGTCTTGAGAAGTCACTTGTACCAAGCCTTGAAAAGTGCGTTTCCCATGTCTTGAGAGGTGTGTGACCCAATTCTTGAGAAGTCACTTGTCTCAAGTCTTGAGAAGACACTTGTCCGAAGTCTTGATAAATCACTTGTCCCAACTCTTGAGAAGTCACTTGTCCCAAGTCTTGAGAAGTCACTTGTCTCAAGTCTTGAGAAGTGTGTGTCCCAAGTCTTGAGAAGTGCGTGTCCCAAGTCTTGAGATGTCACGTGTCCCAAGTCTTGAGAAGTTACTTGTACGAAGTCTTGAGAAGTCAATTGCCCAAGTCTTGAGAAGTCCCATGTCCCAAGTCTTGAAAAGTCACTAGTCCCAAGTCTTAGGAAGTCACTTGTACCAAGTCTTGAGAAGTCACTTTTCCAAAGTCTTGAGAAGTGTGTCCCAAGTCTTGAGAAGTGCGTCACAGTCTTGAGAAGTGCGTGTCCCAAGTCTTGAGAAGTCACTTGTCCCAAGTCTTCAGAAGTCACTTGTCACAAGTTTTGAGAAGTCACTTGTCCCAAGTCTAGAGAAGTCAATTGTCCCAAGTCTTGAGAAGTCACTTATCCCAAGTCTTGAGAAGTCACTTGTCCCAACTTTTGAGAAGTCTCTTTTTCCAAGTCTTGAGTAGTCACTTGTCCCTAGTCTTGGGAAGTCACTTGTCCCAAGTCTTGAGAAGACACTTGTCCCAAGTCTTGAGAACTCAATTGTCCCAAGTCTTCAGAAGTGTGTGTGTCAAGTGTTGAGAAGTCACGTTTTCCAAGTCTTGAGAAGTCACTTGTCCCACGTGTTGAGAAGTGCCTGTCCCAAGTCTTGAGAAGTCACATGTCCCAAGTCTTGAGAAGTGTGTGTCCAAAGTCAGGAGAAGTGTCACAAGTCTTGAGAAGGCAAGGCAAGGCAAGGCAAGGCAAGGCAAGGCAAGGCAAGGCAAGGCAAGGCAAGGCAAGGCAAGGCAAGGCAAGGCAAGGCAAGGCAAGGCAAGGCAAGGCAAGGCAAGGCAAGGCAAGGCAAGGCAAGGCAAGGCAAGGCAAGGCAAGGCAAGGCAAGGCAAGGCAAGGCAAGGCAAGGCAAGGCAAGGCAAGGCAAGGCAAGGCAAGGCAAGGCAAGGCAAGGCAAGGCAAGGCAAGGCAAGGCAAGGCAAGGCAAGGCAAGGCAAGGCAAGGCAAGGCAAGGCAAGGCAAGGCAAGGCAAGGCAAGGCAAGGCAAGGCAAGGCAAGGCAAGGCAAGGCAAGGCAAGGCAAGGCAAGGCAAGGCAAGGCAAGGCAAGGCAAGGCAAGGCAAGGCAAGGCAAGGCAAGGCAAGGCAAGGCAAGGCAAGGCAAGGCAAGGCAAGGCAAGGCAAGGCAAGGCAAGGCAAGGCAAGGCAAGGCAAGGCAAGGCAAGGCAAGGCAAGGCAAGGCAAGGCAAGGCAAGGCAAGGCAAGGCAAGGCAAGGCAAGGCAAGGCAAGGCAAGGCAAGGCAAGGCAAGGCAAGGCAAGGCAAGGCAAGGCAAGGCAAGGCAAGGCAAGGCAAGGCAAGGCAAGGCAAGGCAAGGCAAGGCAAGGCAAGGCAAGGCAAGGCAAGGCAAGGCAAGGCAAGGCAAGGCAAGGCAAGGCAAGGCAAGGCAAGGCAAGGCAAGGCAAGGCAAGGCAAGGCAAGGCAAGGCAAGGCAAGGCAAGGCAAGGCAAGGCAAGGCAAGGCAAGGCAAGGCAAGGCAAGGCAAGGCAAGGCAAGGCAAGGCAAGGCAAGGCAAGGCAAGGCAAGGCAAGGCAAGGCAAGGCAAGGCAAGGCAAGGCAAGGCAAGGCAAGGCAAGGCAAGGCAAGGCAAGGCAAGGCAAGGCAAGGCAAGGCAAGGCAAGGCAAGGCAAGGCAAGGCAAGGCAAGGCAAGGCAAGGCAAGGCAAGGCAAGGCAAGGCAAGGCAAGGCAAGGCAAGGCAAGGCAAGGCAAGGCAAGGCAAGGCAAGGCAAGGCAAGGCAAGGCAAGGCAAGGCAAGGCAAGGCAAGGCAAGGCAAGGCAAGGCAAGGCAAGGCAAGGCAAGGCAAGGCAAGGCAAGGCAAGGCAAGGCAAGGCAAGGCAAGGCAAGGCAAGGCAAGGCAAGGCAAGGCAAGGCAAGGCAAGGCAAGGCAAGGCAAGGCAAGGCAAGGCAAGGCAAGGCAAGGCAAGGCAAGGCAAGGCAAGGCAAGGCAAGGCAAGGCAAGGCAAGGCAAGGCAAGGCAAGGCAAGGCAAGGCAAGGCAAGGCAAGGCAAGGCAAGGCAAGGCAAGGCAAGGCAAGGCAAGGCAAGGCAAGGCAAGGCAAGGCAAGGCAAGGCAAGGCAAGGCAAGGCAAGGCAAGGCAAGGCAAGGCAAGGCAAGGCAAGGCAAGGCAAGGCAAGGCAAGGCAAGGCAAGGCAAGGCAAGGCAAGGCAAGGCAAGGCAAGGCAAGGCAAGGCAAGGCAAGGCAAGGCAAGGCAAGGCAAGGCAAGGCAAGGCAAGGCAAGGCAAGGCAAGGCAAGGCAAGGCAAGGCAAGGCAAGGCAAGGCAAGGCAAGGCAAGGCAAGGCAAGGCAAGGCAAGGCAAGGCAAGGCAAGGCAAGGCAAGGCAAGGCAAGGCAAGGCAAGGCAAGGCAAGGCAAGGCAAGGCAAGGCAAGGCAAGGCAAGGCAAGGCAAGGCAAGGCAAGGCAAGGCAAGGCAAGGCAAGGCAAGGCAAGGCAAGGCAAGGCAAGGCAAGGCAAGGCAAGGCAAGGCAAGGCAAGGCAAGGCAAGGCAAGGCAAGGCAAGGCAAGGCAAGGCAAGGCAAGGCAAGGCAAGGCAAGGCAAGGCAAGGCAAGGCAAGGCAAGGCAAGGCAAGGCAAGGCAAGGCAAGGCAAGGCAAGGCAAGGCAAGGCAAGGCAAGGCAAGGCAAGGCAAGGCAAGGCAAGGCAAGGCAAGGCAAGGCAAGGCAAGGCAAGGCAAGGCAAGGCAAGGCAAGGCAAGGCAAGGCAAGGCAAGGCAAGGCAAGGCAAGGCAAGGCAAGGCAAGGCAAGGCAAGGCAAGGCAAGGCAAGGCAAGGCAAGGCAAGGCAAGGCAAGGCAAGGCAAGGCAAGGCAAGGCAAGGCAAGGCAAGGCAAGGCAAGGCAAGGCAAGGCAAGGCAAGGCAAGGCAAGGCAAGGCAAGGCAAGGCAAGGCAAGGCAAGGCAAGGCAAGGCAAGGCAAGGCAAGGCAAGGCAAGGCAAGGCAAGGCAAGGCAAGGCAAGGCAAGGCAAGGCAAGGCAAGGCAAGGCAAGGCAAGGCAAGGCAAGGCAAGGCAAGGCAAGGCAAGGCAAGGCAAGGCAAGGCAAGGCAAGGCAAGGCAAGGCAAGGCAAGGCAAGGCAAGGCAAGGCAAGGCAAGGCAAGGCAAGGCAAGGCAAGGCAAGGCAAGGCAAGGCAAGGCAAGGCAAGGCAAGGCAAGGCAAGGCAAGGCAAGGCAAGGCAAGGCAAGGCAAGGCAAGGCAAGGCAAGGCAAGGCAAGGCAAGGCAAGGCAAGGCAAGGCAAGGCAAGGCAAGGCAAGGCAAGGCAAGGCAAGGCAAGGCAAGGCAAGGCAAGGCAAGGCAAGGCAAGGCAAGGCAAGGCAAGGCAAGGCAAGGCAAGGCAAGGCAAGGCAAGGCAAGGCAAGGCAAGGCAAGGCAAGGCAAGGCAAGGCAAGGCAAGGCAAGGCAAGGCAAGGCAAGGCAAGGCAAGGCAAGGCAAGGCAAGGCAAGGCAAGGCAAGGCAAGGCAAGGCAAGGCAAGGCAAGGCAAGGCAAGGCAAGGCAAGGCAAGGCAAGGCAAGGCAAGGCAAGGCAAGGCAAGGCAAGGCAAGGCAAGGCAAGGCAAGGCAAGGCAAGGCAAGGCAAGGCAAGGCAAGGCAAGGCAAGGCAAGGCAAGGCAAGGCAAGGCAAGGCAAGGCAAGGCAAGGCAAGGCAAGGCAAGGCAAGGCAAGGCAAGGCAAGGCAAGGCAAGGCAAGGCAAGGCAAGGCAAGGCAAGGCAAGGCAAGGCAAGGCAAGGCAAGGCAAGGCAAGGCAAGGCAAGGCAAGGCAAGGCAAGGCAAGGCAAGGCAAGGCAAGGCAAGGCAAGGCAAGGCAAGGCAAGGCAAGGCAAGGCAAGGCAAGGCAAGGCAAGGCAAGGCAAGGCAAGGCAAGGCAAGGCAAGGCAAGGCAAGGCAAGGCAAGGCAAGGCAAGGCAAGGCAAGGCAAGGCAAGGCAAGGCAAGGCAAGGCAAGGCAAGGCAAGGCAAGGCAAGGCAAGGCAAGGCAAGGCAAGGCAAGGCAAGGCAAGGCAAGGCAAGGCAAGGCAAGGCAAGGCAAGGCAAGGCAAGGCAAGGCAAGGCAAGGCAAGGCAAGGCAAGGCAAGGCAAGGCAAGGCAAGGCAAGGCAAGGCAAGGCAAGGCAAGGCAAGGCAAGGCAAGGCAAGGCAAGGCAAGGCAAGGCAAGGCAAGGCAAGGCAAGGCAAGGCAAGGCAAGGCAAGGCAAGGCAAGGCAAGGCAAGGCAAGGCAAGGCAAGGCAAGGCAAGGCAAGGCAAGGCAAGGCAAGGCAAGGCAAGGCAAGGCAAGGCAAGGCAAGGCAAGGCAAGGCAAGGCAAGGCAAGGCAAGGCAAGGCAAGGCAAGGCAAGGCAAGGCAAGGCAAGGCAAGGCAAGGCAAGGCAAGGCAAGGCAAGGCAAGGCAAGGCAAGGCAAGGCAAGGCAAGGCAAGGCAAGGCAAGGCAAGGCAAGGCAAGGCAAGGCAAGGCAAGGCAAGGCAAGGCAAGGCAAGGCAAGGCAAGGCAAGGCAAGGCAAGGCAAGGCAAGGCAAGGCAAGGCAAGGCAAGGCAAGGCAAGGCAAGGCAAGGCAAGGCAAGGCAAGGCAAGGCAAGGCAAGGCAAGGCAAGGCAAGGCAAGGCAAGGCAAGGCAAGGCAAGGCAAGGCAAGGCAAGGCAAGGCAAGGCAAGGCAAGGCAAGGCAAGGCAAGGCAAGGCAAGGCAAGGCAAGGCAAGGCAAGGCAAGGCAAGGCAAGGCAAGGCAAGGCAAGGCAAGGCAAGGCAAGGCAAGGCAAGGCAAGGCAAGGCAAGGCAAGGCAAGGCAAGGCAAGGCAAGGCAAGGCAAGGCAAGGCAAGGCAAGGCAAGGCAAGGCAAGGCAAGGCAAGGCAAGGCAAGGCAAGGCAAGGCAAGGCAAGGCAAGGCAAGGCAAGGCAAGGCAAGGCAAGGCAAGGCAAGGCAAGGCAAGGCAAGGCAAGGCAAGGCAAGGCAAGGCAAGGCAAGGCAAGGCAAGGCAAGGCAAGGCAAGGCAAGGCAAGGCAAGGCAAGGCAAGGCAAGGCAAGGCAAGGCAAGGCAAGGCAAGGCAAGGCAAGGCAAGGCAAGGCAAGGCAAGGCAAGGCAAGGCAAGGCAAGGCAAGGCAAGGCAAGGCAAGGCAAGGCAAGGCAAGGCAAGGCAAGGCAAGGCAAGGCAAGGCAAGGCAAGGCAAGGCAAGGCAAGGCAAGGCAAGGCAAGGCAAGGCAAGGCAAGGCAAGGCAAGGCAAGGCAAGGCAAGGCAAGGCAAGGCAAGGCAAGGCAAGGCAAGGCAAGGCAAGGCAAGGCAAGGCAAGGCAAGGCAAGGCAAGGCAAGGCAAGGCAAGGCAAGGCAAGGCAAGGCAAGGCAAGGCAAGGCAAGGCAAGGCAAGGCAAGGCAAGGCAAGGCAAGGCAAGGCAAGGCAAGGCAAGGCAAGGCAAGGCAAGGCAAGGCAAGGCAAGGCAAGGCAAGGCAAGGCAAGGCAAGGCAAGGCAAGGCAAGGCAAGGCAAGGCAAGGCAAGGCAAGGCAAGGCAAGGCAAGGCAAGGCAAGGCAAGGCAAGGCAAGGCAAGGCAAGGCAAGGCAAGGCAAGGCAAGGCAAGGCAAGGCAAGGCAAGGCAAGGCAAGGCAAGGCAAGGCAAGGCAAGGCAAGGCAAGGCAAGGCAAGGCAAGGCAAGGCAAGGCAAGGCAAGGCAAGGCAAGGCAAGGCAAGGCAAGGCAAGGCAAGGCAAGGCAAGGCAAGGCAAGGCAAGGCAAGGCAAGGCAAGGCAAGGCAAGGCAAGGCAAGGCAAGGCAAGGCAAGGCAAGGCAAGGCAAGGCAAGGCAAGGCAAGGCAAGGCAAGGCAAGGCAAGGCAAGGCAAGGCAAGGCAAGGCAAGGCAAGGCAAGGCAAGGCAAGGCAAGGCAAGGCAAGGCAAGGCAAGGCAAGGCAAGGCAAGGCAAGGCAAGGCAAGGCAAGGCAAGGCAAGGCAAGGCAAGGCAAGGCAAGGCAAGGCAAGGCAAGGCAAGGCAAGGCAAGGCAAGGCAAGGCAAGGCAAGGCAAGGCAAGGCAAGGCAAGGCAAGGCAAGGCAAGGCAAGGCAAGGCAAGGCAAGGCAAGGCAAGGCAAGGCAAGGCAAGGCAAGGCAAGGCAAGGCAAGGCAAGGCAAGGCAAGGCAAGGCAAGGCAAGGCAAGGCAAGGCAAGGCAAGGCAAGGCAAGGCAAGGCAAGGCAAGGCAAGGCAAGGCAAGGCAAGGCAAGGCAAGGCAAGGCAAGGCAAGGCAAGGCAAGGCAAGGCAAGGCAAGGCAAGGCAAGGCAAGGCAAGGCAAGGCAAGGCAAGGCAAGGCAAGGCAAGGCAAGGCAAGGCAAGGCAAGGCAAGGCAAGGCAAGGCAAGGCAAGGCAAGGCAAGGCAAGGCAAGGCAAGGCAAGGCAAGGCAAGGCAAGGCAAGGCAAGGCAAGAGGCAAGGCAAGGCAAGGCAAGGCAAGGCAAGGCAAGGCAAGGCAAGGCAAGGCAAGGCAAGGCAAGGCAAGGCAAGGCAAGGCAAGGCAAGGCAAGGCAAGGCAAGGCAAGGCAAGGCAAGGCAAGGCAAGGCAAGGCAAGGCAAGGCAAGGCAAGGCAAGGCAAGGCAAGGCAAGGCAAGGCAAGGCAAGGCAAGGCAAGGCAAGGCAAGGCAAGGCAAGGCAAGGCAAGGCAAGGCAAGGCAAGGCAAGGCAAGGCAAGGCAAGGCAAGGCAAGGCAAGGCAAGGCAAGGCAAGGCAAGGCAAGGCAAGGCAAGGCAAGGCAAGGCAAGGCAAGGCAAGGCAAGGCAAGGCAAGGCAAGGCAAGGCAAGGCAAGGCAAGGCAAGGCAAGGCAAGGCAAGGCAAGGCAAGGCAAGGCAAGGCAAGGCAAGGCAAGGCAAGGCAAGGCAAGGCAAGGCAAGGCAAGGCAAGGCAAGGCAAGGCAAGGCAAGGCAAGGCAAGGCAAGGCAAGGCAAGGCAAGGCAAGGCAAGGCAAGGCAAGGCAAGGCAAGGCAAGGCAAGGCAAGGCAAGGCAAGGCAAGGCAAGGCAAGGCAAGGCAAGGCAAGGCAAGGCAAGGCAAGGCAAGGCAAGGCAAGGCAAGGCAAGGCAAGGCAAGGCAAGGCAAGGCAAGGCAAGGCAAGGCAAGGCAAGGCAAGGCAAGGCAAGGCAAGGCAAGGCAAGGCAAGGCAAGGCAAGGCAAGGCAAGGCAAGGCAAGGCAAGGCAAGGCAAGGCAAGGCAAGGCAAGGCAAGGCAAGGCAAGGCAAGGCAAGGCAAGGCAAGGCAAGGCAAGGCAAGGCAAGGCAAGGCAAGGCAAGGCAAGGCAAGGCAAGGCAAGGCAAGGCAAGGCAAGGCAAGGCAAGGCAAGGCAAGGCAAGGCAAGGCAAGGCAAGGCAAGGCAAGGCAAGGCAAGGCAAGGCAAGGCAAGGCAAGGCAAGGCAAGGCAAGGCAAGGCAAGGCAAGGCAAGGCAAGGCAAGGCAAGGCAAGGCAAGGCAAGGCAAGGCAAGGCAAGGCAAGGCAAGGCAAGGCAAGGCAAGGCAAGGCAAGGCAAGGCAAGGCAAGGCAAGGCAAGGCAAGGCAAGGCAAGGCAAGGCAAGGCAAGGCAAGGCAAGGCAAGGCAAGGCAAGGCAAGGCAAGGCAAGGCAAGGCAAGGCAAGGCAAGGCAAGGCAAGGCAAGGCAAGGCAAGGCAAGGCAAGGCAAGGCAAGGCAAGGCAAGGCAAGGCAAGGCAAGGCAAGGCAAGGCAAGGCAAGGCAAGGCAAGGCAAGGCAAGGCAAGGCAAGGCAAGGCAAGGCAAGGCAAGGCAAGGCAAGGCAAGGCAAGGCAAGGCAAGGCAAGGCAAGGCAAGGCAAGGCAAGGCAAGGCAAGGCAAGGCAAGGCAAGGCAAGGCAAGGCAAGGCAAGGCAAGGCAAGGCAAGGCAAGGCAAGGCAAGGCAAGGCAAGGCAAGGCAAGGCAAGGCAAGGCAAGGCAAGGCAAGGCAAGGCAAGGCAAGGCAAGGCAAGGCAAGGCAAGGCAAGGCAAGGCAAGGCAAGGCAAGGCAAGGCAAGGCAAGGCAAGGCAAGGCAAGGCAAGGCAAGGCAAGGCAAGGCAAGGCAAGGCAAGGCAAGGCAAGGCAAGGCAAGGCAAGGCAAGGCAAGGCAAGGCAAGGCAAGGCAAGGCAAGGCAAGGCAAGGCAAGGCAAGGCAAGGCAAGGCAAGGCAAGGCAAGGCAAGGCAAGGCAAGGCAAGGCAAGGCAAGGCAAGGCAAGGCAAGGCAAGGCAAGGCAAGGCAAGGCAAGGCAAGGCAAGGCAAGGCAAGGCAAGGCAAGGCAAGGCAAGGCAAGGCAAGGCAAGGCAAGGCAAGGCAAGGCAAGGCAAGGCAAGGCAAGGCAAGGCAAGGCAAGGCAAGGCAAGGCAAGGCAAGGCAAGGCAAGGCAAGGCAAGGCAAGGCAAGGCAAGGCAAGGCAAGGCAAGGCAAGGCAAGGCAAGGCAAGGCAAGGCAAGGCAAGGCAAGGCAAGGCAAGGCAAGGCAAGGCAAGGCAAGGCAAGGCAAGGCAAGGCAAGGCAAGGCAAGGCAAGGCAAGGCAAGGCAAGGCAAGGCAAGGCAAGGCAAGGCAAGGCAAGGCAAGGCAAGGCAAGGCAAGGCAAGGCAAGGCAAGGCAAGGCAAGGCAAGGCAAGGCAAGGCAAGGCAAGGCAAGGCAAGGCAAGGCAAGGCAAGGCAAGGCAAGGCAAGGCAAGGCAAGGCAAGGCAAGGCAAGGCAAGGCAAGGCAAGGCAAGGCAAGGCAAGGCAAGGCAAGGCAAGGCAAGGCAAGGCAAGGCAAGGCAAGGCAAGGCAAGGCAAGGCAAGGCAAGGCAAGGCAAGGCAAGGCAAGGCAAGGCAAGGCAAGGCAAGGCAAGGCAAGGCAAGGCAAGGCAAGGCAAGGCAAGGCAAGGCAAGGCAAGGCAAGGCAAGGCAAGGCAAGGCAAGGCAAGGCAAGGCAAGGCAAGGCAAGGCAAGGCAAGGCAAGGCAAGGCAAGGCAAGGCAAGGCAAGGCAAGGCAAGGCAAGGCAAGGCAAGGCAAGGCAAGGCAAGGCAAGGCAAGGCAAGGCAAGGCAAGGCAAGGCAAGGCAAGGCAAGGCAAGGCAAGGCAAGGCAAGGCAAGGCAAGGCAAGGCAAGGCAAGGCAAGGCAAGGCAAGGCAAGGCAAGGCAAGGCAAGGCAAGGCAAGGCAAGGCAAGGCAAGGCAAGGCAAGGCAAGGCAAGGCAAGGCAAGGCAAGGCAAGGCAAGGCAAGGCAAGGCAAGGCAAGGCAAGGCAAGGCAAGGCAAGGCAAGGCAAGGCAAGGCAAGGCAAGGCAAGGCAAGGCAAGGCAAGGCAAGGCAAGGCAAGGCAAGGCAAGGCAAGGCAAGGCAAGGCAAGGCAAGGCAAGGCAAGGCAAGGCAAGGCAAGGCAAGGCAAGGCAAGGCAAGGCAAGGCAAGGCAAGGCAAGGCAAGGCAAGGCAAGGCAAGGCAAGGCAAGGCAAGGCAAGGCAAGGCAAGGCAAGGCAAGGCAAGGCAAGGCAAGGCAAGGCAAGGCAAGGCAAGGCAAGGCAAGGCAAGGCAAGGCAAGGCAAGGCAAGGCAAGGCAAGGCAAGGCAAGGCAAGGCAAGGCACCCTGTTGCTTCTTGCCGCGTTGTTCCCAGCAACCGGCCTCCGAAGCTTTGGACAAGTGACTTCTCAAGACTTGGGACAAGTGACTTCTCAAGGCTTGGGAGAATTGTCTTCTGTAGGCTTGGGACAAGTGACTTTTCAAGGCTTGGGACGATTGACTTCTCAAGGCTTGGGACAAGTGAATTCTCAAGGCTTGGGACAAGTGACTTCTCAAAGCTTGGGACAAGTGACTTCTCAATGCTTTGGACAAATGTTTTCTCAATGCTTGGGAAAGGTGACTTCTCAAGGTTTGGGACAAGTGACTTCTCAAATCTTGGAACAATTGACTTCTCAAGGCTTGGGACAAGTGACTTCTCAAGGCTTGGAACAAGTGTTTTCCCAAGGCTTCAGACAAGTAACTTCTCAAGG